>NC_044394.1:57198650-57798650 GCF_006542625.1 Nomascus leucogenys
TCGAAACACTGCTGTTAAAAAGCAAAACCAAACAAAACCCAGAAGAGGAGGAAGGATGCAGAACAAATAAAGAATAAAGGGATATTGCAAGATTATGGAGAAAGGAAACCTAACGAGGTGGGAGCTATCCCTTACGATGACCAAATGCAGGATGTGCTTCATCGTAGGGGAACCCTTACTTGCATTCAAGTCCCAGTGCTGGGGTACAGTGGAGTGCATTGGCAACCACATCGCCACCATCTGCACAGCTCTCTGACTCGTGGTTGCACAGCGTCTTCTAAGTTAAATAACAGCAGAAATGGGCTGGTGCATTTTGCTTGGGCTTCCTGGGAGGTAATGTCCATACTAAGGAACCATCCAGCAAAGGGGTCTGGCCATTGGTCTGCCCTTTCTCTGAAGATTAGCATGCTCAGGGAACGGGCTACGTGCATGACCAACACAAGCAGAGGCACACAGTTAAGGGTTATAAAGTGGGGTTAGTTTGCTCATTTAGTCACCCAAGGTTCTGGAAACGTGCTCACCGAAGACCTGGAGGCCCACTGAAGCCAGTGCATTTTGGTACACAAAGTCTGGAGAATAAGAACGGACAAAGGAGAGGATTTGGAGAATAGTCAGTTCCTGGCCTTGCAAGTCCAGAATCGGGAATGGACACGTAAAGAATGCTATAAACCCACGTGAGCTGATGCGGAAACACCTCTCGGATACATTGCTATGTGAAAGACGCAAGGTGTGTTTAACACAGCACAACCTCATCTGTGTATACGTTTACACACACAGAAACTTTCTGGAAGGTTACAGAAAAGATCATGAAGAGTAGGACCAGTAGTTGGAGAGATATCTTTTCATTTATGCCCTTCTCTACCACTTAACTGTTCATTTCACCAGATAGAGAGAGCATGTTAATAGTAATTTTTTCTAAGGGATTGGGACCCCTTTCACCTCCTGCCAACTTCATATAGTTTTTGGTTTCTCTGACAAAATTAAACAGTACTCAGCTCACCTACAGCACTGCAGCATTATCTCAGAAAGGGAAAACTGTGTTCTGGAGGAAGGCTGATTCCGTTGATGAGTTTGCTGATAGACAGAGGCCATAAGCCACACATTAAATGAGGGGATCGCTATAGGTGTGAGAGCCACGTGTGTATGAGGGTGAAGGTTCTGGCTTATCATGGGCTGTAATCTATGGAATAAAAACATGTACTCCATTTGGTCTTTATGTTAATGGCCAGATTTAGAGGATTTAAAGCTCTTTTTCCAAGAAAAGTTGTAATGGCCATCGTTGTTGGAAACCTTCACTGCCAACAATGGAAACCTGTCAATTCATACAATTTCATGTACACAGGGTCTGTATTTATGCCACCACTCATCACTGAAGCTCCCCGAGGCTTGCAATAGCGATGCTTATTTATATTGATTATTAGTTTAAATGTCTCATTTCTTCCAATTTCTCTGCTAAGCAGAAAAGTATTTGAGAGAGTAATGATTAAAGAATAGGAAAAACTGCTTGCCTCTAATTAGCCAAGTAAAAGGTGCTGCCTCAGACTAGTTTAGGGTTTTAAATCAAACCTAGATACAGCATGATGTGACTTCTGTAGTCTCCAAAGGCTGGTTAGTGTTTGTATGTCGTCGACAAACCTTCCCATCTTGAGATCTCAATTTTAATTGGCATCACTGTTATTGGCCCAACAGAAAGGCCAAGAGAATGAAGCTGCCTGAAACCCTAGAGAACTGATGAGATGTGGCCCAGGCTGCCTATGGTATCTGATCCATGACACAGCCATGCCAGGGACCCTCCCTCCTCCTTTTACCTGCAGAGCCCCTGCACTACATACCTAGCTTGCTGGAGTAATTATTAAAAGAACATAGTACCAGGAGATGTCCTTATGTTCAGGAAATACACATGAAATTATCTAGGTGTAAAGAAGCATTAATTCTGCAACTTACTCTCAAATGGTTCAGAAAAAAATAAGTATATATTAAGGTTCGTGCAAAAGTAATGGCAAAAAGAATGAAAAGTAACAGCAAAAACTGCAATTACTTTTGCTCCAACCTAACGGATATGTGTGTCTGTACCTACACACAGACAGAGATATAGAAAAAGAATGATACCAAGGTTAGCCTGTAATCTCAGCACTTTGGGAGGCCGAGGCAGGCGGATCACTTGAGGTCAGGAGTTTGAGACCAGCCTGGCCAACATGGCAAAACCCCGTCTCTACTAAAAATATAAAAAAAAATTAGCCAGGTGTGGTGGCAGGTACCTGTAATCCCAGCTACTCAGGAGGCTGAGGCAGGAGAATTGCTTGAACCTGGGAGGTGGAGGTTGCAGTGAGCTGAGATCGCACCACTGCACTCCAGCCTGGGTGACAGAGTGAAACTCCATCTCAAAAAAAAAAAAAAAGAGTATAACATGAACATGCTAGAATGTTAACATTTAGGGAACTGGGGTAAAGGAATGCAGGAGTTCTTTAAATTACTTTCCTGGCCCTTCTACAAGTCTGAAATTGGAAATTATTTCAAAATAAAATTAAAAAAAAAAAAGGATCCTTGCACCAGCTTCGATAAGAAATGATCATCAAGCTCTCTAAACAAGCTAATGGCACTGGGAAATGAAGGACTTTGTGGTGACTGGGAAAAGGAACCCCGATTGTGTGTTCTTGCTGCAGGGATGTCCTCAACGTTCTTATTCTCTTTGGCTCTTGCTGTGGGTCACTGGATGACAATGTCCTGAAGAAAGTTCTATTCTTTCTGCCTTTTAAAAAATAGAATACCTACAGTAATTTCACAAAAAAATGGCCATCTGTGAAAGGTCTATTTCCAATGTGCTCTGCCTGCCCACTCTGGAATACATTTCTTGTGTTAACATTATAGATTAATTTCTCCCTCTCTAATAACCATTTAAGTACAGTGAATGATTCTGGCTTGCCTATGAACTAGCTATTCTGCTCCTTGGTGCCAACGGCTAGAACTAAAAAAAGAAAAATCAATTAACCTTATGCTCCTGGTATTTGTGTAAACTGCTACTGATCACATAGGCAGGATGAGTGGAAATTTGAAGGCTGTTCTTGGCCATTTCATTCACATTAATTATAAATCAGAATAAAAAGCTACAAAATTCAAAGTGACGGTGGATCAGAATCCTGGAGCTTTTATTTTTCTGGCAAAGCCGAAAGCGCTTTCCTTCCCTTGGTGAGCCTTCTGGTTGCTGGGCCAAGCCGCTGGCTGCACCCTCTTCCCCACGGTGCCTCCACGCTCACCTGACGTTGGGAGGTAGGGTGGACATCCACTGCTCCCTCAGTCACTGAAGATTACCCTTTCTAGAGGCGACTTCTGTTTTAAACTTAAAATTTCTCCTTACATAGACTCTTCTGAACATTTCGGGTCTTTTTTTTTTTTGAGACGGAGTTTCATTCTTGTCGCCCAGGCTGTAGTGCAATGACGCAATCTGGGCTCACTGCAACCTCCGCCTCCCAGGTTCAAGCGATTCTCCTGTCTCAGCCTCCCAAGTAGCTGGGATTATAGGTTCGTGCCACCATGCCCAGCTAATTTTTGTATTTTTAGTAGGTCTTGGACTCCTGACCTCAGGAGATCCACCTGCCTCGACCACCCAAAGTGCTGGGATTACAGGCATGAGCCACCACGCCTGGCCTACAGGCCTCTTTTTGATGACTCGGGTTTGTTGTTGGGAACATCAGGCTGAGCTGACAGCCCTCACTGAGCTGACGGTCCTCGCACCCTGGGAGCAGAGGATGCTTCGCATTGTGCTTCCTTGAAGAGATCCCTGAAACCAGCTTGTTTTGTGTTTTGCTCATAAAGAGGAAGAGCTACTTAATTGGCTGCCTTTGTCCAGGGCTCACAGCACTGCTGTCTGTGGTTGTCTTTGCGTTTGTTTTTACAAAATAATCCCTGCGAAGTGATTGTCCCATTTTCCAGAAAATCATCGTCTTCACGGTGGCACATGGTAGCTTTTTAGGGACAGACATGGCTCTGTCCAGGACTGGACTCTCCCACTGTTGACTGCCACAGGGGCAGGTTCTTCCCTCACATCTCAGCCTCCAGGCTTGCCACTGTCAGGAGAGATGACCACCGCCATGGGATACTGCCACCACCAGGGGAGTCAGCCACCATCAGGGGAGACGGCCACCACCAGGGGAGGCGGCCACTGCTAAGGGAGATGGCCACTGTCCCGCACACCCGATGCTGGTCACTCTCCTCTTTCTGTTCTCCTTTACGTGTGACCTTATAAAGAATCCAACCCACAGCTGTATTGCAGATCTTGACCTTAATGTAGCCGTGAGATGGAAAGTCCTGTGCTAACCTCCCGATGAATCACGGCATTGTGAGATGCTTTTTGCGCTGGGATCGCATTTTGCATGGCACTGTGGTCTAAAGGTTAACTTTAGTCAAGTCACTCTGGCAGTCAGGAAGAGGGATTAAGACAGCACACTAGAGGAACCATGATTCGCTGATAAGCTCTGTGGCTGTCCAGCAGTGGAATACTACCCTCCTTAGGGAAGTCAGTGATTCTGGAAGACTCTTTCATTGGAGGTTCAAAAAATTTAAAAATTAATAAAACAAACATGATAGACTCTTGATCCTACAAGCTCAATCTGATCTGTAGAAGCAGTTTGCAAATAACTGTGAGAACCTGAAGTCCCGCTACTGGTATTTGGTAGTAAGCAAAGGTTTAATTCCATGGGAGCCAGGAGCGGTACTGCACGTGAGAACAGCTACCTGTCCTTAAGCCTGCAAGTCTCAGGGAAATTGACTCACCAGCGCTTGCTAAAAAACCATCAGGCAGACTTCACCAAGACAGAAAAGTTGGTGAGCCAGGGTTGTAAGAACTGCTGAGAGGCGAGAGCCACTCAGAAATGGGCTCACGGTGAGAGTCACCGGCTGTGTGACGTTTGCCTGATCGTTTCTCCAGCAGCACTATTTAGGCTGGCATTGTTACGTCTCTCTTTGAAATAACAAAATGACCCATCAGAGAATGCTCAGTTCTGTAAACACATTTCACTTTTCAGTTAGCTCTGGATCAGGGAACTACAGTAAATTTTTCACCAAGGAAGCTGGAACACCACATCCCAGAATAACTTTTCTATGCCGCTAGTTTTCTCCTGCTGTTTGTACTAACCAGAGCGTATTGTGCAGCTTCGACTTCGGTTGCTTTTTGCTGTTCTAAATGTCCTCTCCAGCCACTGGAATGGCTCTTGGCATGGTGTCTCTGCTCCAGCGTGTCACCACTGAACAGAGCGCAGTCTTCAGAGACCGCTGAAGGTGGTGGTGCCAGCCCTTGCATGACATGCTGCGATGAGCCTCACTCAGCTGCCTGGCACGGTGCAAGCACTAGAAGAAACAGCTCTCAAGAGGCACATCGCTGCCCTTCCAGGAAGCAGAGCTTGCCCCATTTATCTCTCTGCCCTTGACGCTCTCTGCTTTTGGACACAATGTCTACGGGTCCCCCTGCAGCCACGTGCTTCTATCTTCACTGTTGTTGTTCCCTCTGTGGGTCCATTTCCTGTCTGTCTGTATTCTTTCTAGCTCCTTCCTCTTTTGTGCACAGGTTTTCCAGCAGAACATGGGCTTCTGCCTGAGAAATCTCTTCCTTCCTTCTGGCCAGAGCTCTCACCAAGCAGGACCTTTCGCATGAAACCTCCAGTTTTAGGGCCTGGGTCCACAATTTCTGCCTCCATTTGTGAGTTCAGGGGCTATTTCTTCACAGCTAGGGGCAATTTATCCTTTCTTCTTAATTTTAACCAGCATTCAGTTAAAAAACAAAAACAAAACACCCAGCAAACAGTAGCACTCCAGGAATAAAATATAAATAAACACTGCTCCTAACTCAGCTGCCTGCCGTGGGTACAACTTTGCTTCCAGTGATTTCCGTGGACCACAGGGAAAAGTTCACATTCTTGCCTGCCGAAGCCAAGTTGCCCTCGTCTTCCCTATATCCGAGCTTAGGGCCGAGTATCCACAAAACATGGGAGACTATGCAAATAAACACTCTCTCCTGCCATAAGGTGGGAATAAATAGAAAAAGACATGTTTTATGGTTGGTTTTGCTGCAAATCATCTCTTTCTAGAAAGTGACTGACAAGTAATTGGATTTTGCTCAACCCTCAAGGCGGGGTCAGTAAGCATCTCTACATTGTTCCTACAAAGAAACCAAGCTGCGTTCAAGATGCTGTTGCATAACCTTCATATTTTAAGATGACAAATAAATATTAAAGGCAGAAGAGGAAAAAAAAAGAATCCCTAGCAGAATTTTCTACTGAGGCCACTTGCAGCATCATTAATCACTCTCCCCATCCCCCAAAACCTCCAGACCAGATTTTGTATGTTGAGGGGCAGAAGCCCGTGACAGCCTCCCGAAATCAGTGTGCACGGCTGGCTAAAGAAAAGGTGGGGGTGGCAGATACAAAAGGGCCTTATTTGAAACGATGATTCAGGAGGAAGTCAACTGACCTGATTAATTTTAGTTTTTCTCCAGTGTGTGCTAAAAATATCTTCGAAAAATAAAATCCAGTGGGCTCACCAACGGCAGTTTTATTCTTGGGGTAGAGGACACAGAGGCACACATGGTGAGGAAGTTGCTGCTCTAAGAACAAGGCTGTGTGCCACCCAGTTGGCAACTGTGCCACCCCAGGCGGGTCCCCTGGCCTGCTCATGGGGCACCTGTCAGAGGAGATAGATTTGAGCGAAACCAACATGGCGATGCTTCTGAAACTGACTGTGGCATAAAGCAGCTCTCTGCAGTCTCCAGGCAGAGGCATGATGGGGAGCTGCCCGATGCCGGCCAAGATGGTGGCAGAGCTGGAAGGCACAGTCCACCCGGCCCTTAGAAACAGGACGCCCTTGGAGGCTCTGCAAAGTGGCAGGTGGTGAGTGAGGAGGCTGACTTCTTAAAGGCTCTCAGTTTACCTCTAGAGATATAAACATGAAAGGCATTTGCTGGCCGCAATCAACAACTAGGACCCGCAGCATCAGCGTCAGGGCAGTTGCTGAGACGGAGCGATGGTGCAGCAGGTGAGGACACAGACTCGTCCCGGTTCCACCACCTATCAGCTGTGTGTCTTCTGGCAAGTTACTCAGCCTCTCTGAGCCTGTTTTCTCCACTGCAAACGGGGGACCATAGTACCCATCTCACAGGGCTGCTGGGATGATTGAGTGAATTAATATTTGCAAGGCACTGAGAACAGGGCCTGGCACACAGTGTTTAAATAAATGAAAAAAATGGGAATCAAACAGGGAGCGTGTGAAAAAAGCTGACAACATCAGAATTGGTGGCTGACACTCACTCCCTGCAGTGGAGGCAGTGGTGGAAGAGGGGGCGGGCCCAGGACCTGCCTAGGAGCTGACTAGGATGGGGTTGTGCTTCAGGGCTCCCGTCGGTGCCAGGCAAATCCAGGAAAGCTGGAGACAGACACGAAGCCTGAGTCCCGCTGAGGACTGAAGGCTGTGAATACAGCCCTGCTGGGTGCGAGTCCACAAAGTCCAGACCGAAAGCATAGCTGCCCTCACTCCCTAATTGTGCGGGGGTGCTCTGCAGCTGCCCAGCTGGAGGGTGAAGTGTGCACAGGGTTCCCCTCCCTGCCTTATTGGTCCTTACTCTCTGAAGGCAGCAGGAATCCTGGCTGCTGAGTCCACAGGACTGAGGACAAGGCTGAAACCTGGCCGGTTTCCTCACCCTGTACAAGCCAGGGTCCACCGGCCTCCTCTCTCCAAGAAAAGAGGTGAGTGGGATACTCCCAGAATTTGGGGACATGGGGCTCAGAAAACAGGCTGCTTTTCTGGACTCACCACTTTGGGCTTGAATGGTGGCTGGATCTCCCTGTTCTCCAGTTTTTCCCAGTCGATCCTCCGGAAGAAGGCATGTTCTCTCACGTCCCTCTCCCCCTCAGGCCCACAGCCCAGCCGCTTGGCTGGGTGTTTGGTCATCAGCTAGAAAGGAAAAGGAGAAAAAGAGAACAACGGATGTCAAGGGCTTCCCAGAGACAGCACCTTCCATTTGCCTAGCTCTGCCTACAGCCCTGACTTTGCGGACGCCTGACAGCATCTCGGAGAGCTGACCAAGACACTCAGTGGCTTGTACGGAGTGAAGCCAACTCATAAAAATGACATTGGCAAGTATAGCCCTTCCTATGGTGGTTTTCAAGATAAGGGAACAGGGAAGCAATCTGAACCCATGGCCAAATGGAAGAAGAATTTAAACAGACATCTCACACGTTATCTGTTTTGGAGACACCATGCTATCCGTGTATCTGGTAATAAAAAAAAGAAGCATGCACTAAAAATTGTGTGTGCTGAAAGCATCACAGTCTAGCATCACAGAGGATGCCATAATAAGCATCATATGTCTATGTATTGTCTGGGCCAAAATGTTATCAATCAAAGACTCATAGATTAGAAAACTAAATGCTATAACAACGAAGGTGACTAGTTAATTCCAACTTGCCCACTGCAGGACACAGAGACAAACACCGACTATGAGCTCTTTGAAGGCAGAAGCCAGTTCCTCCCGACCTCAGTATCTCTTCCAAGTGCCTTGCTCTTGGGTGACATGTGACAAATGCCTCACAAATGATCACACTCACCAGATACTGTTAAGGGTATATTGTACTCCATCTTACTAAGCCTGAAAATAGCTTTGCGGCCGGGCGTGGTGGCTCATGCCTGTAATCCCAGCACTTTGGGAGGCCGAGGCAGGCGGATCACGAGGTCAGGAGATCGAGACCATCCTGGCTAACATGGTGAAACCCCGTCTCTACTAAAATACAAAAAATTAGCCGGGCATGGTGGCGGGCACCTGTAGTCCCAGCTACTCGGGAGGCTGAGAAAGGAGAATGGCGTCAACCCGGGAGGCAGAGCTTGCAGTGAGCCGAGATCACACCACTGTACTCCAGCCTGGGTGACAGAGCAAGACTCCATCTCAAAAAAAAAAAAAAAAAAAAGAAAATAGCTTTGTGATCTAACTCTTGACCATTCAAAACTAGACAAGTCATGATCAGCAACTCTATTCCTAGAGCATTTCTTCAACCAAAGTGTATGCATATCTTCACCAAAACACATGCCCCAGAAGGTTCACAGCATCACAGCAGTTCTGTTTGTAACAGCCTCAAACCAAAGCAGGAAAAATCCATATATCCACCAGAAGTAGAACAGTGGAACACTGCACAGCAATATGACAGGAGGAACTATATAGCCCCACACAGCAATGCAGCCAAAATCCTCAATCACAATATTGAGTGAAAGCAGCCAGGCCAGGAGCAACACTGTAAGGTTCAGTTTGTGCAGAGTTCAAAACAGGCAAGACTAATCCATGCTGTCCAAAGTTGGGGGGCAGGTTATTTTGGGGCGGGGTAGTGACTGTAGATGGGACAGGAGGGGGCTTTCAGGGTGGTGGAAACACGGTTTCTTGATCTGGGTGCAATTACATAGGTGGATTCATTTTGTGAAGATTCATTTATCAGCATATTGATGATTTGTGCCCATTTCTGTATGTATGCTATAGCTCAAGAAAAGTGTAGCAAAGAACTAACTAAGTCACACCAAGTGAGACAGAAGACGAGAGCACACACTTTCTAAGGGCCTCTGATGACATCTGGTAGTCCCCACCACAATTTTATGAAATGGATTAGAATGAAAAGTGCAGTATAGTCATTAGGTGACTGGGCCAGAGTCCCAGGAAGTATTGGGATTCCAATCTATTCTCCTGGCCTTCACTTTCACCACTGCGCCCTGCCCAGTAGAATGGATAAGGAAACGATGGTGTGTTCACACAGTGGAACGTTGCATAGCAATATGAAAGGAGGAACTAAATCCTCAATCACAATATTGAGTGAAATCAGCCAGGCTAGGAGCAACACTACAAGGTTCGGTTTGTGCAGAGTTCAAAACAGGCCAAGACTAATCCATGCTGTCCAAAGTTGGGGTGCTGGTTATCTTGGGGCATGACACCAAGCCCCAACCCTCGATGGCCAAAATGCAGTGGTGTGGGTTTGTGGTATTTCTGCTATCTCTCTTAGAAGTGTGGGGAAAGTATTTCTCCTACCAAAGCTCTTGGTCCATGATCACAAAAGGTATCCAAATCGACTTACTCCTTTGCAGATAGAAACAGCCTCCTTGGACAAGGATTTTGGATAGGAAACGTTGTGCTCCATGATAGACTGAAATAGCTCGTCTTCATCTTCACCATCAAATGGAGGCTGTTCCGGGAAAAAAAGAAAGATGGGAAAGTATTTAGGCAGAGTAATTCATTCACATGGTGCCTGAAGAGCCAATTCAGCACCAAGGAACAGACCAGGTTTCTCAGCCTCACCACAGGCCGCACAGTTCGCTCAGCTAACTTGATGGTTTATTTGATCATCTTTAATGAGGTTGACGGTTGTGTGTTTTTCATTTTTTCCCCTCTGCCTCGTTAATTATCTTGCCCTGGGCAACCCAAACAATCTTTAGGGAAAGTGTTTTTGAGTAACGTTTTTAATGATTTGCAAATAAACTATGATTAATCCATTAATCTTGTAATTATGTGCTAAAAATCTAATTATGATCAAGTTAGGTTACAGACGGCTTTGTAGTCAGAAGGTGGGGGTGGTCGGTAGAAAATGCCAACACTTTCATTTGGGGTGAAGGGGACTTGAGAACATGGCCTAAGAGGATGTTCCCAGTAATTCACACCAGGCCTCTGACCCAACAAGGAGCTGCTCTGCTGGGGGCCTTCCGCCTGTGCAGTGGCAGTGAGTCGGGACCTTAGCTTCCATTGGACTCCTCCCTCATCCGCTTTGACTGGGTTTACAGTTACCAGGCTGAGACAGGAAGGCATGGTGGCCCCGTGGGAGCTCGTGGCTTTAGAGTCAGGTGGATCTGGGCCAGAATTCTAGCTCTGTTAACTTCCTAGCTGGGTGTCCACAGGCAAATGACTTAGTTCTTTAAAACACAGTTCTCTAGGCCAGGCGCGGTGGCTCACGCCTGTAATCCCAGCACTTTGGGAGGCCGAGGCGGGCGGATCACGAGATCAGGAGATCGAGACCATCTTGGCTAACACGGTGAAACCCCGTCTCTACTAAAAATACAAAAAATCAGATGGGTGTGGTGGCGGGCACCTGTAGTCCCAGCTACTCGGGAGGCTGAGGCAGGAGAATGGCGTGAACCTGGGAGGCAGAGCTTGCAGTGAGCTGAGATTTCGCCACTGCACTCCAGCCTGGGCAACAGAGCAAGATTCCGTCTCAAAAACAAAAACATAGTTCTCCAATTTGTAAGATGGGGTTTCTGGGAGTAAAGTGCCTTGTATTTTGTGTTGTACCCAATAAGTGCCCAATGAAGGTACCTTAGCAGTACCATTATTTAAGACAGAGCAACTCTCTTGGGAGGGGCCTTGAGAATCTTCTAGGAAGAAAGGCTGAGCTCTCGATGCCCTTTGAACTTTTTCCTCCACCATGTCTGTAGTCCTGAGGGATCCATCACTTCCCTGTCACTCTGGCGGAATGGCACAGGAGGAAAGCGTTCACGGGAAATTCCGTAATGCTCCCCCTTTGGCTCCATAACCTTGAGCTTAGTGTAAGAAAGGCAGAGCAAGGACCAGTGCTTGTACAGACTCCTCTTGTTTAATCTCGAGATGTTACCTTCTTGTGGGAAAGAGGAGTCAGTCACTTTGGCTGACACGGGCAGGTCACACAGTGATGGTGTCTGGCTTAATTTTGAACTGAATCCTGGATCACAGGTAACTGCGCAGTAGTCAGAAGGATGCCCTTCTTATCAAACATTTTCTCCCAAGTCAGAGGCAGCCGTTGAGCCAAGTAGGTCCCTCCCCTCAACCACTACCCACAAATCACCTCAACCTGTTCATCCAACACCCGAGACCTGACCTCAGTCTCCTGCCCAATCCTGAACAGGAGCCACGTGCCCTGAGGGAAAGATGCCAAGTCTACAGAGAGCCCCAGTGGGAGGACAGAGATAGGCCTGGGCATCTGGTACCACTCAACATTTTTTGGTCTGGAAATACAAATAAATAGGCCTCTTTTTCTCTTGTAAGTGCTTGGTATAAGGAAGGTTTAATTTGGTGGAAGCTGCAGGTGGGTGAAGAGAGCTAAAATGAGCCTGCCTGTGAGGGACTCAGAGCAGGGCAGGGGCAGCTGGCCACAGTGACTTCCACCAGCGGGAGCAACATGGAGCCTGACAGGCCCCCAGGGCAGTTTGGGGAGGCACCCACCAGGGGTGCAGGCTGCCGACCACCACCTCTGTCAGCAGGGACAGCTACCTGTGCCATCAGGGGGACATGTGGCTTTCATCTGCAGAGGGCAGGGCAGGCAGGCAGGCAGTGGTGGGGGAGAGCTGTGATGGAGCTACAGTGCAGGTCGTCCCTGTGTCCACCCCATCGTATCTTCCCTGCCCAACAGCACACAGCCTGCTTCTTCTGGACACCTATTATAGGACACTCATGACATTTCTCATTTTCCTTCATCAGTGATCCATAAACCTGGCTGAGTTTTGGCGAAGGAGATTTTTGTAACTAAAACAAATGTAGTAGCCGGGCGTGGTGGCTCATGCCTGTAATCCCAGCACTTTGGGAGGCCAAGGTGGGTGGATCACCTGAGGTCAGGAGTTCAAGACCAGCCTGGCCAACATGGCGAAACTTCATCTCTACTAAAAACACAAAAAATTAGCTGACTGTGGTGGTGCACGCCTGTAGTCCCAGCTCCTCGGGAGGCTGAGGCATGAGAATCACTTGAAACCAGGAGGCGGAAGTTGCACTGAGCTGAGATTGCGCTGCTGCACTCTAGCCTGGGAGACAGAGCAAGACGCTGTTTCCAAAACAAAAACTTGGTGTGGTTTCTGCTCAGGGCGTGGCCTGCACCTTGCAGGGGCTCAAGGCTCCTGAACTGGCTGTATGATGCTCTCTGCAATGCAAACGTGCCCTGGCGGGGAGCGGGGCAGAGGCTGTGCTTCCAGGTCACTGATTGGCACCTCACCACATAGCCCAAGAGGGCCTCTGGTCAGGGCCAGACACATACTTTCCAAGTCTCAGTGCAAAATGAAAACAGGAGTCCCTCATTTAAAAATTATTAAGAATTTCCAGATGCGACAGCAGAGCACCAAACCAAATGCACAGAGCTCTTGTGGGCTTCGGCCCTGTGCGACTGTGTAGGCTGCACGCCCCCGAAGCGAGCTAAATGAGGTGCACCTTGTTGGGCAGTGACAAAGGTGCCAGCAAGATTCAACCAGCCTCTCTGGAGGTGCTTGAATCTTAGCTGCAGGAACGCTGCAGGGGCCAAATCACAGACAATGCAAACCAAAGGCCTAAGAGAAACGTTCTGTAAGGAGCACAGGTGGAGCTTGCCCAGGAATCTGTCTTGAGTAGGGCAGTGAGAAGCTTCTTCTCATCTGAAGAGGATTAGGTCAATGCAGCTGCAGCCACCCCACCTCCAAATGTGGAAGGCCAGGAATTGTTTGGGGAACATTCTGTGCAGGGCACTGGCCTACCACACCTACTTAATTGTCTCCTGGCATGGGAACCAGCTTTGCCAGGTGAGCTGTCCCCCCATATGCTCATTTCTGTAGGGGAATGGCTGTATCGGGGATTCGATTCTATAGATGAAAGGAGGACTTTTACTTCAAGTCTTCTCTGGGCCCCACTGAAGGCTGGATACTGACACTCCCCAAAGAATATTCCTTAGAACATTAATCCTACAGCATCTTCCTGGGTCCAAGTTTGCATCCTATACCCCTCTCTGGCAATTTGCTTTAACATTTAAATTGTAAAGGCCCTGAGAAGTCCTGCAGTGAACAAAGCTGTTTAACTCAATGTGAATTCTTAGTCCAGGGCTGGAAGGATTCTCAGAGGCCTCTTAGGCTTGCCTGGTGGAATAAGATGCCTAAGCTATAACAAAGCCACAAGACCAAACACCCTCTGTGCATTCCAGCCTTGATGTGGCCCCAAAGATTAGGGATTCTCTGTCACCACATCTCAGGGAGGGGACATGTCTCTGCTCCTCACGTTTTTCACCGCTGTGAGTCTATGTTACCCAATAAGGCAGGAGCATTGTGGGCATGAGGGGAGGAGCAGCAAACGTGACCACAGTGGCGTTCACTTCTCAGCCTCTCTCTGCATGTCATGCGCTGTGCAGATGGCTTGGGTGGCACTGCTCACTCCGCAAATCAGTCTCAGGACACAGGTGCTAACCCAGGCATCCTGAATTTGGAGGCTGGGGCTCTTAGCCATTATGAGCAATTCTGCCTGCCCCAATGTGAAGGGTGACATCCAGCACTGCTCCTGGTAGGGGTGAAGTCAGGCGGTGGGTACTCGGCTACAGGCCCACCCAGCATGTAAAGAGGACTCTAATGAGGGCAAGAGTGTTGGGGTAAATTTTAGAAGGCTGATTCACAGCCTGCACAATATGCAGTGATGAGTTCTGAAAATGAAGGAGGCGGGGCAACCCTGGGGGCCTGAGATGTTTCTAGTCATCCCGTAGAGAGCGACTGGCCTCTGGGCTAGAGACCTGGCATGGTTTTCCAGCCCTAATGAGTAGATGGGAATCAGGCTGGTTCCCTCTTTCCCAGCTGCTGGCCGACGCAGCTTCTGTGTTGCTTCCCCAAATTCCTGCTGGTTGAAGATGGCATGAACCTGAAGAAGGTAAAAGGGGGCTGTTCTTTTTTTTTTTTTTGAGATGGAGTCTCGCTCTGTTGCCCAGGCTGGAGTGCAGTGGCGCGATCTCGGCTCACTGCAAGCTCTGCCTTCCAGGTTCACGCCATTCTCCTGCCTCGGCCTCCTGAGTAGCTGGGACTACAGGCGCCTGCCACCATGCCTGGCTAATTTTTTTTTGTATTTTTAGTAGAGACGGGGTTTCACCGTGGTCTCGATCTCCTGACCTTGTGATCCACCCACCTCAGCCTCCCAAAGTGCTGGGATTACAGGCATGAGCCACTGCACCCGGCCTAAAAAGGGGGCTGTTCTTGGGTGTAGGGAAGAGGAGTAGTTAATTGCCTCCTCCCAGCTTTGCAATACCATCAAATCAAAGGCATCCTTTTTCCTAGTCTGTTTCCTCTGTTGCAAAGATAGAAACTATTTTTTTTAATTGTGATAAAATATATATAACACAGGCTGGGTGTGGTCGCTCACACCTATAATCCCAGCACTTTGGGAGGCCGAGGTGGGCAGATCACGAGGTCAAGAGTTTGAGACCAGCCTGGGCAACATGGTGAAACCCCACCTCTACTAAAAATACAAAAATTAGCTGGGCATGGTAGAGTGCGCCTGTAGTCCCTGCTACCTGGGAGGCTGAAGCAGGAGAATAGCTTGAACCTGGGAGGCGGAGGTTGCGGTGAGCCGAGATTGCACCACTGCACTCCAGCCTGGGCAACAGAGCGAGACTCTGTCACACACACACACACACACACACACACACACACACACTATATATATATATATATATAATCTCACAAAATTTACCATCTTAACCGCTTTTAAGTGCACTGCACTGTGGCATTAAGTACGTTCATGTTTTTCCGTAACCATCACCACCGGCCATCTCCAGAACTTTTTCATCTTCCCAACTGAAACTCCACTCACAAAATAAGACTCCCCATTCTCCTGTCCCCACAGCCCCTGACAGCCACCCTTCGACTTTCTGTTGCTATGATTTGACTACTGTAGACATCTCATATAAGTGGGGTGACACAATACATGTCTCTGTGACTGGCTTACTTCAAGATGTAGACTATTGGTATCTTAACTGTGCCTTCGGGTATCAGTAAGGATAGGCTGGGTCCTGCTGTGGAAACAAACAACCGAGACCATCTCCAAAGCATAAGACAACACGTTTCACTACCTGCTTATGCTACCTGTAAGTTGGGGGTCAGAGAGGCCTCTGCTGGTTGCATTCGGGGACCCACTGGGATGGAGCAGCTGCCATCATGGTCTTGCTGCAGCAAAGGCTGGAGCAGCAGCTCTGCAGTGTCTTGTACCTGCACTTCCAGACCCACCATGGAGCACCTCCCTTCTGATCTCATTGGCCAGTGCTGGTCATATGTTGCTCCCCAACACCCCACAAATACACATGAGAAAGGAAGTACAATCCTACTGAGCCAGGAGGGAGGAAGACTAGGAGTACCTGGTGAATAGCAGTAATGACCAGCACATTCAGAAAAGCTCCCTGGAGCCTGTGTTTTATTTTTATATTTTTTATTTTTTTGAGATGGAGTCTCACTCTGTTGCCCAGGCTGGAGTGCAGTGGTGCGATCTCAGCTCACTGAAGCCTCCGCCTCCTGGGTTCAAGTGATTCTCCTGCCTCAGCCTCCTGGGTGGCTGGGATTACAGGTGCACATCACCACGCCTGGCTACTTTTTTGTATTTTTAGTAGAGATGGAGTTTCACCATGTTGGCCAGGCTGGTCTCCTGACCTCAAGTGATCTGCCCACCTTGGCCTCCCAAAGTGCTGGGATTACAGGTGTGCGCCACCACGCCTGGCCTGAAGCCCTATTTTAAACGAAAATTATGTAATATGGTGGGGAAGGGAAGTCTACGAAAAAAGCATTCCCATTCCCTTTACCTGGACACAAAAATTGCTCTTATTTTTATGTGGGTTCTTATGCTTTATTATTTTCTCTTTTTTTTTTGAGACTGAGTCTTGCCTGTCACCCAGGCTAGAGTACAGTGGTGCGATCTTGGCTCACTGCAACCTTCCGCCTCCCAGGTTCAAGTGATTCTCCCACCTCAGCCTCCTGAGTAGTTGGGATTACAGGCATGCACCACCATGCCCAACTAATTTTTGTATTTTTAGTAGAGACGGGGTTTCACCGTCTTGACCAGGCTGGTCTACAAACTCTTGACCTCGTGATCCACCCACCTGGGCCTCCCAAAGTGCTGGGACTATAGGCGTGAACCACCGTGCCCAGCCTCTTATATTATTTTCAAATTATGATGCATAATTTGGAGTTTTTTTGTTTTTCACCAACTGTTGCAAATACATTTTCTTTGCTGCCGCCAGTGTTCCCATGAGCTGAATGCCACTGAGGTGATGTGTCATCAGGACAGATCCACTGTCCCACGGCACGTTTACAATTGCTTCCAGCATGTACCCTTATCACTAATGCTACTAGAGACACCTGTGCATACCATTGTTTTCTTCTCTGAATCACACCCCCTAATAACGTCCCAGGTGTAGCATCCTGTAGCCTAAAAAATGTGAACACATTTACGGCCTTTGTTAAATCTCTTTAGGCTTAAGTCTCCCTGGAGCATCTGAGAGGTAATCACTCGCTCTCAGGCCCTGGCGTTGAAGGCAAGGGAATGGTGAAAAGTTATTAAGTCTATTCCTTTTCCTTTCCAGCCACTTAGCCTGGGGACCATGGGCGTAACGTGTCACTCAGGTGCTTTAGTACATGACCATTTTGGATGCCTTCTCTCACCTCTTTCCCCCATTCCTATGGTTTTTAATTTCTACAAATCTGGATTCAATGTTCCAGGCTAAGCTACCTGTTGAAAAGTCTTGGGTTGGTATAAACATTTTCTGAATGGGTTCTATCCCCTCTCACCCCACTCCTTCCAACTTTAACAATATGTGATTTGTGGAAACCAACACATGAGGAGTGATGGTTCACATTTTGCAAAAAAGGATTCCTAATCACAGCTGTGAGCCACCTCACTGCACTGGTGCGATCTCAGCTAGGAAGTGGTCATGGAGGCCACACTTATTTGCAAATCACGGAAACCCGGGCTGGGGGCCGGGCATGCTCCCCTGGACAATTCAGGCAGAAGTTCTGAGATGAAGTGGCGATTACTGATTCAGTAGGAGTGAAGCCAAAGCATAAATAACCCAGGGAGAAAAGGGCATAAGGAGAGGGCTGGTCCCTTTATGACGATCACCGAGAACACTTGCAGGCGCAAGATGCTCATTAGAGTGCTGGGTAAACACTATTTATGCCCCAAAAGTGATCGTATTTGTCAAGCAGTCCAGGAACTGAATAAAGACTCAGGCTGTTTATTCTTAACTGCCCCCTTGGATGCTGACAATAAATAAAGCAAATGAGAAGAAAATGGCAATAAACTATTTTTTCCTGCTCATCTTCAGCCCTCTGCGATTAAAGAGGACAAACTTAGACCAAAACCCTGTCCAACAACTTTATCATTAATCTTACTTTTCAATAACAACATCTATTCCCTTTGCTGGGTCTCTGGGATTGAAGCTTGGAGGGGCTGTGGATGATACTGGGTAGAGCCTTCATTATCCTATCTGAGCTGAGTCACAGCCTAGGAATACGTTTAAATTTGCATTGAGGAGTCAGAGAGAAAGATGAAGAAGGGGGTTTGAATGAAAACACTGTGTTTGCGGCAGGTGAGGTGGAGATTTAGAGGAACAAAGGCTGTTGTTATCTGTGCCTGCCATAGCACCAGAATGTGGAATGCCTTTAAGGAGTCTTTTTTTTTTTTTTTTTTTGGAGACAGGGTCTCACTCTCTCACCCAGGCTGGAGTGTAGTGGTGTGATGATCATGGCTCACTGCTAGCCTTGACCCCCCGGGCTCAATCAATCCTCCCATCTCAGCCTCCTGAGTAGCTGGGACTACAGGCGCTTGCCACCACACCCAGCTAATTTTTGTATCTTTTGTAGATGGGATTTTGTCACGTTGCCCTGGTCTCCAACTCCTGGACTCAAGTGATCCACCCACCTTGGCCTCCCAAGTGCCCCAAAGGGATGAGCCACGGCGCCTGGTTTAAGGTGTCATCTTTAAAAAATATCACTGTTTTTTTTCTTTTTTTTCTGAGACGGAGTCTCTCTCTATCGCCCAGGCTGGAGTGCAGTTGCGCGATCTCGGCTCACTGCAACCTGCTTCCCGGGTTCACGCCATTCTCCCGCCTCAGCCTCCCGAGTAGCTGGGGCTACCGGCGCGCCCGCCACCACGTCCGGCTAATTTTTTTTTGCATTTTTAGTAGAGACTGGGTTTCACTGTGTTAGCCAGGATGGTCTCAATCTCCTGACCTCATGATCTGCCTGCCTCAGCCTCACAAAGTGCTGGGATTACAGGTGTGAGCCACCACGCCCCGGCCATCACCGTTTTCAATAGAGATTGTGGAGACCTGAAGGTATGCATATAAGGCAGGCTAAGTGCCTCTGAGAAGCAGTGTGGGAAATGTCAGGCCTCTGAGCCCAAGCCAAGCCATCGTATCCCCTGTGACTTGCACGTATACGCCCAGATGGCCTGAAGTTAACTGAAGAATCACAAAAGAAGTGAATATGCCCTGCCCCACCTTAACTGATGACATTCCACCACAAAAGAAGGTAAATGGCCGGTCCTTGCCTTAAGTGATGACGCTACCTTGTGAAAGTCCTTTTCCTGGCTCATCCTGGCTCAAAAAGCGCCCCCACTGAGCACCTTGCGACCCCCACTCCTGCCCGCCAGAGAACAAACCCCCTTTGACTGTAATTTTCCTTTACCTACCCAAATCCTATAAAACGGCCCCACCTTTATCTCCCTTCGCTGACTCTCTTTTTGAACTCAGCCCGCCTGCACCCAGGTGATTAAAAGCTTTATTGCTCACACAAAGCCTGTTTGGTGGGCTCTTCACACGGACGCGCATGAAACGAAATATTGGAAACAGGCCAGAAAGTTTGCAGAGCTATTGAGAGCAGGAGCCTGGTGCTCTCCAGGGGGCGTAACTTAGTAGGGAAACCTTTAAATAAGGCCTGGAAACCACCTCAAGGCCAATTCGCAAATGAGGTCTGAGGCCGGTGTGGTACGGCTTCAAAATGCATCCCCCAAAGGGGACTTCTCTGCCAGAAGAAAGCATTCCCTGAGCTCTCCCCTAGGGAATGAGGTCCCAGGAAGGCTTGGAGAGGAGAGAAGCCAGGCAGCGGGAGGGGAGAGGACTTGCCTGCAGGCCTGGGTTCTGAAATTCTTGTCTCCTGCTGGCCAAGAGTCTACTCACGTGACCTCTTGTAAAGCGCCCTCGGAAACAGATCCTGGCTTTGTTTCCACCCAGCCCCTTTTGCTTGTTAGCGTATGCAAATGTGACTCTTAATGAAAGCAGGGTTTGTTTTCCAGACTCAAGAGCTGAACATTCAAGTGGGATCAAGAGGGGGACTTGGCTTTTTGTGCCTTCATGAACAGCAGGACTCCTAGGGGGCCTGTAATTCAGAGCCGAATTTTACTGTCAAAATTTTAAAGAGGGGTAAATTAACCTGAGGAGCAGACAACTCGTTTCCCCAGCTGCTGACTCACTGACAGTGGCTGTGTACGAACTGCCTTTCTGTGTTTACACATGGACATATTTGGCCTAAGAGGAATGCTTTGATTTGGGGTGGGGGGGAGGGGAACTAAATAAATAATAAACCACTCTTTTGATGTCAGTCAAGTCCTAACACCATTGAGAAATAATGATCAAATGCAGGCTAAAGCTTTATGTCTTTCAATGTCTACAAGACCATTTCAGTATTTAGGAAATATAATGAAAGACACATAAAGGAGAGATCATCCACAGCCTCCCATCCTAGAGGCAAAGCCCCTGGTCTGGAGATGACCTTCAGGTTCGCAGTGTTACGATAGGTGGCTGTTCGGACATGGGTGGGGCAGGAGGAGAGGGCTCCCCCTACCCACCAGGAATGTCAGGCGACCATCAGGTGATGGTCAGGTGGTTAACTGTCTCTCTAAAATAATAACTGGTCGCAGCCAGCACCTAGGAAAGGCAGTCTCCCAGTAAAGAGAAACACCTGAAACTGGTGAGCAGCAGCTTCCCAATAAGATCTCAGGAGTTGGGCGAGTGGGCTCAAGCATGCACAAGAAGAGGCAACGTGGCGGAGTTTAACTGGTACACCACTTTCTAGGGATGTCTGACTGGTAAGGGAAGAATGCCTCAGCTGAGCACACGTGTAACTCCAGTAAACGCACTGCACATGCCGCCCCTCCCAAGCACTAGCAGGCCACTGCACCCATCCCAAGGGAAGAATCAGAGGAGAAGAGATGTAAGACCCTGGAAGAATGCCAACGCATAAAACCCCAAGTCAAAAGTCAAAGAGTGCACTTGATCTCTCAAGTCGCCAGCTTGGCCCTCTTCCAAGTGCACTTTACTTCCTTTTGTTCCTGCTCGAAAGCTTTTCCATAAACTTTCATTCCTCTCCAAAACTTGTCTTCGGCTGGGTGCGGTGGCTCACGCCTTTAATCCCAGCACTTTGGGAGGCTGAGGAGGGTGGATCACGAGGTCAGGAGTTCAGGACCAGCTTGGCCAAGATGGTGAAATCTCATCTCTACTAAAAATACAAAAATTAGCCAAGCGTGTTGGCAGGTGCCTGTAATCCCATCTACTAAGGAGGCTGAGGCAGAAAATTGCTTGAACCTGGGAGGCGGAGGTTGCCATGAGCTGAGATCTCACCACTGCACTCCAGCCTGGGGCGACAGAGCAAGACTCCGTCTCAAAAAAACAAATAAACAAAAAAAACGAAAACAGCTTGTCTTAGGCTCTCACTCCACCTGATGCCCCCGCAGTCAAATTCTTTCTTCTGAGGAGGCAAGAACTGAGGTTGCTGCAGCCTCATAGGGATGCGCCACCGCTAACAACAGGACCCAGGGCCTCTTCCTGTGTGGCCTCAGGCCTCCTACTCCCTCCCTCTCTAGCTCAACTCTGTCCTAGCCCTCCTGGCAGCTTCCATTTCTTAAACACGGCTGCACACTCCCTGGCCTTAGGGCCTTCGCGCGGTGGCTCCCTCTGCCTGGAATGCTCTTTCAACAGATATGCACACAGACATCCCCATACTTCCTTTAGGTCTTAACCTTATACTCTGGCCATTCTAGCTAAAATTTCAACCTCTCCCAACACTATCTTCTTTCCTGCTTTATTACTCTTCTTCCTAGCTTATCTCTGCTGTGTTATACATTTTCCTTATCTAACCTGTCTGCTGTCTCTCCTCCTCTAAGCTGTAAGCTCCACGAAGGTAAGGATTCTCGTCTGTTTTGTTCACCCTTATGGCCGTGCACATCGTAAGCATTCAATGAATAAATACGTAGTGAGTGAATGAATAAATGAGTCAATGGACGTAACATGTGGGAAGGGAAGACTTTTTTCCCCAGAAACAAAGACGTCTTTGGGGGTGGCTCTGCCACACAGCATGGCCATCTCTTTCCATTGTCTCTAAGGCTTCTGGCTATGGAGAGTCACAGGTCTTGGCACTAGCATGTGAGTGCTGGGAATTATAAAAAGCTGCCCACGGCAGAATCATGTTTAGTATAAGGCAGAGATCTACTGGGTGATTACCAAGCCTGCTTCCCCTGCTGAGCTCTCAGATATGCTATACTTCCTGCCTCTTTGTGTCCCAGTGGGGCCCAGTGGCCAGTGGAATCTAGGTGGAAGTAATACATGCCATTTCTAGGCCAGCCCCTAAGAAATCCTATGTGACTGATCATGCGCTCGGCTGAAAGGAGGAGGAATTAGTGGAGAAATCTGAGACCCTAAAAGGTAGTAGGGCTGATGGATAGGAGAAACCTGGGTCCTTGAATGACCCTGTGGGTCAGTGCCCCACCCCTACATAGGACTTTGCCAAGGATGTGTCCTACGTGGGGGTGGACCCTGACCCACAGAGTCATTTAAGGACTCAGGTTTCTCGTATCCATCAGCACCACCATCTCGTAGGGTCTCAGATTTCTCCACTAATTCCTCCTAATTTCAGCCGAGAACATGAGGACAGTCATAAAGGATGTCTTAGGGGACAGGCCTAGAAGTGGCAGCTAGTACAACTCACACTGATGACACAGATATTAAGGCCATTAGAAAGTGCCATGTTAGGCAATAAGGCACGTGGTTATCTAGTACATGTCACATCATAAGAGAAAGCTAATTTACTTTCCTTAACTGGAAGTTCAGCCTCACTGGACTTCTGTGAAAATTACAATGAATTGCCAAGGGTGAGATAGGAGGAGATGGGGAGAAACTATTAAAACACTTCTTCAAGGTAACTGTCTTCTTCCTTAAATACTACTACTAATTACACACATGGGCAGCAGCTGGGGCAATCTTTGCAGACAAACTTGTACGGAACCATATAACCCAACCCCAGTTTTAAGATACTGAAAACTTAGAGGCCACTGCTGTCATCGACGTGCACATTCCTTTTTTCTTTTTTGAGACCGTCTCACTCTCTTGCCCAGGCTGCAGTACAGTGGTACGATCTTGGCTCACTGCAGCCTCCGCCTCTCAGGCTTAAGCAATTCTCATGCCTCAGTGGCCCAAGTAGCTGAGTTTACAGACGTGCACCACCACGCCTGGCTAATTTTTGTATTTTTAGTAGAGATGGGGTTTTGCCATGTTGGCCAGGGTGGTCTCAAACTCCTGACCTCAGGCGATCCTCCTGCCTCGGCTTCCGAAAGTGCTGGGATTACAGACATGAACCACTAAGCCTGGCCAACATGCACATTTCATAACGTGAAAGCGACACTGTCTACACTCAGGTTGTAGCTTTCAATTTGGAGTTTCTATGACCAGAGATAATTTCTGTGCATACTGAACATGATCTACTTTGAAGGGGGCGTTTCTCCCTCTTTCGCCTGGGTCAGGGAAGTCACGCCAACACTAGCCGCACTAAAACGTCAGGTCCTGCTCTCGAGGCCCAACCAGAGCTGAAGTATTCACATAACACAGCAATAAACAAATATGAAAATGTAGCAAAACATTACCTGCCCAGCAAGCATTTCATACAACAGGACGCCATAGGCCCACCAGTCCACAGATTTTCCATACGGCTGATAAGCGATTATCTGTGTGAAAACAAACACATCAATTACATTAGTGGTAAGTCCAACAGCCCCTGTCAGAACAGGTAAGTCAAGCAGGTAGGCATTTATACACTCAGTTCATGCAGATGAGGTGCTAAGATCTGTCTTTGATGTTACACCAAGGGAAGAGGACCTTTCAAATCAGACACACGGAGAACTATCACCCCGTGATTCACTGCCCACAGCTGGTTTGGGGAATCTTGTTCTGAATCCACCTGGAGATGCCACAGCACTGTCTGAAGGTAGTTTTAATTATCCTCACTGACAGAAAGTATGTGGACACTGAGGTGGATTTAATTTTGAGAAAAAGCCAGAGGCCACTCACACCTCTAATCCCAGCACTTTGGGAGGCCGAGGCAGGAAGAATGCTTGGGTCCAGGAGTTTGAAACCAGCTTGGGCAACATAGTAAGATCCTGTCTCTATTAAAAAAATTTTTTTTAATTAAAAAAAAAAAAAGGAAAAGCCAGAGCTCATTCAGAGTTTGAGTCTGACATATAAGATGATCAAACTATGTAACAGGGCTTTACTAAGAGTATAATAGTAAGGATGATGATAAGGAAACATTGTAGTTTTCTTGTGTGGCACAGAGAAGTGCAATGATGATATACATTCAGTCTGCTGAAAAACAAGTTTTAAAATATTTTTAAAAAGACAAAATGTAGTAAGCAAATATAATATCTAGAGCCAACTGCAACAAAGAAAATTTGAAACAACTGGGAAAATTAAGATACAATCTGGATGTCAGATGATACTGAGGACTTACCATTCATTTTGTTAGGTGGCATAATGGTATGTTGACTAGTTAGAAAACATGTTTTTTAGCTGGGTGTGGTGGTGTGAGTCTGGAGTCCCAGCTACCTGAGAGGCTGAGGCAGGAGGATCACTTGAGCCCAAGAGTTTGAGGCTAGCCTGGGCAACGTAGCAAGACTGTGTCTCTTAAAAAGTAATAATAATATTACAACATTTTTAAAGTGTGCTTATCAGTTAGAAATGAGTATATTTATGGGTGAAATAGATAAGAGATAAAGTATTTATGGGTGAACTGACATGATATCTTAAAAAAACACTTCAATAAATGAGGTGGGAGAAAAATAGATGAAATGAGTTGGCAAATGCTGGCAGCTGTTGAAATTGGGTGATGGGTCCACAGGGAGCTCATTCTACACTTCCTGCTACCTTTGTGGCTATCAGAAGTACTAGAATAATTCTATAACCTCCCTTCGTGGAAGGGAGTAACATGGATTCGAATTTCTAAGTATGGCAGGGCTTATTAAAACACTGGCTTCATTACCTCTCAGGTAGGCTGTGTACCTGCTGCACACAATTCCCAGACCCATGGATCACACGCCAGGATTCAAGGTCAAGACACACTAACAGGTACTCAGCATAACCATTCTGCCATTTTGCTTACAATTTTTACTTAGAAATGTTCTGGGATTTTTTTTTTTTAATGGCCCAGAATGTCTAATTAAATGTCCTTGGACATAAAACTTTCTGCATGTCTGCCCACTTTCATTTCTTTAATGTATTGCTAACATTTCTGCAAGTAGAATGAGAAACACAAGCACCAACAGTTTGTCTAAGTGTGGGCAGCAACAAGGGTAAACAAAATTAGATCTGGCACCTGTGTAGCTCATTTCCTTGACAAGAAAATGATATAAACATAGGAACCTACAAGGGGTCTCTAATTTCTTTTACAACCTTTGTTCTGCACATTCTTTTCTGAAAACTTGGAAAATACACACATAAAAAACCCCAAGAAATGAGTCTCCAGTCTATTACCCGGAGATGATACATCTCATTCCAGTTCCCAGACAAAATTTTGCATCAAAGGAGTTGCATATTTTTATAACCTTTGATACAATGGTAAATTGCTCTCCCAAAAGGACTGGACTGAATTTATCTCCCTGATACCAATGTCATTATATTTTCCATTATCAGGTAAAACCATTCTGTTAAAAATAATCTTTTTGTGCTTTTTAAAAAAATTCCAGAAGCCATGCATGCTCATTAAAGAACAATTAGAAAGAAAATGAAAAGCTAAAGAAATAAGGAAGCGGCGGGCGTGGTGGCTCATGCCTGTAATCCCAGCACCTTGGGAGGCCAAGGCGGGCGGATCATGAGGTCAAGAGATGGAGGCCATCCTGGCCAACATGGTAAAACCCCGTCTCTACTAAAAATACAAAAATTAGCTGGGCATGGTGATGCCTGCCTGTAGTCCCAGCTACTTGGGAGGCTGAGGTAGGAGAATCGCTTGAACCCGGGAGGCAGAGGTTGCAATGAGCCAAGATTGTGCACCACTGCACTCCAGTCTGGGCAAGAGAGCGAGACTCCGTCTCCAAAAAAAAAAAAAAGAAATAAGGAAGTAAAATTGTTTATGATCACTATCCAGAAATATTAATGTTATTTTCATATAAAACCTTTCCATATTTTTTCTAGGTGTGATATATGTGTGCATAGGAATTAAAAACTGAATTATGTGAACCTGCCATTCTGTGGTCAGTTTGTTTATTTAATAATATATCATGAGTATCTTGACAAGACCTTTGACTATTTCTGCAAAATAAATTCCTGTCAATAGAATTGGTGGGTCAAAATAAATGCTTCTAACTCGAAAGTAAAACTTTTTAAGACACATTGCTGGCCAGGGGCAGTGGCTCATGCCTGTAATTCCAGCACTTTGGGAAGCCGAGGTGGGTGGATTACTTGAGGTCAGGAGTTTGAGGCCAGCCTGGCCAACATGGTGAAACCCTGTTTCTACTAAAAATACAAAAAAGTTAGCCGGGTGTGGTGGTGCATGCCTGTAATCCCAGCTACTCGGGAGGCTGAGGCAGGAGAGTTGCTTGAACCCATGAGGCAGAGGTTGTAGTGAGCCAAGATCGCCCCTACTGTACTCCAGCCTGGGTGACAGAGTAAGACGCTGTCTCAAAAAAAAAAAAAAAAAAAAAAAAGACACATTGCCAGGTTACTCAAAACAGTAGCACGTTCACTCCCACCAGTAAACAAGTGCCCACTTTCCAAATTCTCAAACTTCTGGCCTTAAGATTATCCCAATTATCTTCCCAGACACGTGCATCTTCATCTAAGCCAGCCCAGTCTTTGGCAAGGAACTCCTCAAACTCATCGTCTTCACCAAGAGACCTAGGTCTATCGGCTGCTTTTTCTCTGACACTGCAACCCTCCACATCCAATACTTCCCAGATCAGCAGGAAAGTTGGAACCCTCACTCTTCCTCAACACAGCTGCCCCCATTGCTACTGCTGCCGTGGCAGACACTACCATAGCGCTAGAAACATTTAGACACTTACTTCTACCTGGATCAGAAAGAAGGTGCTATATTAATTTTAGGACTACCTTTAAGTCTTTAAAGGGGGCCAGTCAGGGGGCGTTGCTGATCTTGGCTGGGTGCTTACACATCTGGGAGTCAGCTAAATGCTGGCTGATCTAGGCTGGTGCCATTGTAATCACTGGGCAATTCTGTTTCCATTTGTTTTTTTGAAGTTAGAACAGAAAACACAGCACTGCTATACCATACAAACACAGATTGACTATATAATTTCCCAATTGCCTAGATTAAAAAATTGTGAAAAACTTAAAATTAGCAAGTGTCTGAACAAATGTTTACATGGAAGCTTTCCTACTCCAGCATTCTACTTTTAAATATCCTATCATATTACCTCCTATGGGAGATACTGCCATGGTATATTTAATAACTTTGTTTAATGAATAATGAATAAATAGATTAGTGAATGGATGCATGAATGAACAAATGAACTTACACATACTTGGATCTGTTTCTTGTCTTTCCATCTGTTTCTCTAGTGCCATTCTCTATTTCCTGCAACTAAATAGCAGAAGCTGTGCCAACTAGATATGTACAAATCTGAGAGGAAATATAAAGTATTCCCAAGAATGGAAGCATTCCACCCATGGGAAACTCTGCTTATCCAGAAAAACCAGGGGGATAATTAAATGAGTGAATGTAAATGGATTTTGTTTGAAAACTGTAGGGTGGTAGGTAAACATCAAGCACTGCTATAATTTTGATCAAATGATAAGTCTCTTCCATTTATCTTAGTGGGAAATCTTCAATTGGTCAAACTGGAAAATATCATTTTAAAAAAGACTTGAATCAAAGGATTAACGAGCCCAACGATTTTCTCTGAAAAGGATCACAAGACCCAATGTCTCGGCTTAGGGCTGTTCTCTAAAATAATAGTCTAAGAAAATGTGACAAGGTTCCACAAATATAATTATTGTCGCACATACCTTGCCCCTATCAACAGAGTCTTTGTAGAGCTGCAAATTATAAAATTAAAGAAAAACACACTCTGTGATGCTAGGTGGGAAATGTGGCTTTCCCCAAACAAAATTTGCAAGGGAGAAAAGCTTGTGCAGCAGGCCACACCGTTCTCAAGATGGTCCTGGGGGACTAGAATGCTAAAGGATAAATGCATAGGAAAAAAATTAACATATTTGTAACTCAGCAGCTAGCTACTGACGTACTTCTCTAACAGTTCAAGCCAAAGCAAAGTATTAAACACATGAAAATTAAGATCTGATTCATACTGGCTATTTGGAAATGCTATTTTTTTTTTTTTTTTTTTTTGAGAGAGTGTCTTGCTCTGCTGCCCAGGCTGGAAGGCAGTGGCATAATCATAGCTCAATGCAGCCTCAACTCCTGGGCTCAAGCAATCCTCCCACCCAGCCTCCTAAGTAGCTGGGACCACAGGCATGCGCCATCAAACCCAGATAATTTTTTAACAATTTTTTTTTAGAGAGACAGGATTTTGCTTTGTTGCATAGGCGTGTTGGGATTACAGGTATAAGCCACCATGCCCAGCCTGGAAATGCCTATTTTAACTGAAATGAGTCGTCCCTTCCACAGCCCCTCAATCTAAAAGATCAAGAGCTGATTTATACACTGGATTCTCATTTCAAACTAACAAAAACAAAGCCATTTCCTTGAGAATAGTGGCAGTATCAAGTCTGCTTATCCATTCTCCACTTAGTACATGCTTAGTACACTTAACCTACACCCTTAAGCAAAGGAAAAAAATCCATTAAAACTGCTCGGCTAACTCCTGAAAGCCACTGCTTACCTCTCGATATGGTTTGTGTCCATAAACCATATCGTGTCCCCACCCAAATCTCATCTCAAATTGCAATCCCCACCTGTCGGGCGGAAGGGCCTGGAGGGAGGTGATTGGCTCATGGGGGTGGATTTCCCCTTGCTGTTCTCCATGATAGTGAGTGTGTTCTCACAAGATCTGATGGTTTAAAAGTGTTTGGCACTTCCCACCTTGTTCTCTCTCCCTCCCCTGCTCCGCCATGGTAAGACATGCTTACTTCCCCTCTGCCTTCTGCCATGATTGTTAAGTTTCCTGAGACCTCCTAGTCATGCTTCTTGTTAAGCCTCTTTACTTCAGAAATTACCCAGTCTCAGGTAGTTCTTTATAGCAGTGTGAAAATGGACTAATTGCAGTGGGGGGATCATTTCACTTCAATTCCAGTGGTGTAAAACCTAGGTTAATGGCAAAGATAAACCTACCCCAGAAAGCAAACTTAAAAATGAATAGGGGACAGGTGCAGTGGCTCATGCCTGTAATCCCAGCACCTCAGGAGGCCGAGGCAAGAGGATCACTTGAGTCCAGGAATTGCAGACCAGCTTGGGCAACATAGCAAGACCCTAATCTCTCCCCCCTCCAAAAAAAAAAAAAAAAAAAGAAAAAAATGGCTGGGCATGGTGGCTCATGCTTGTAATCCCAGCACTTTGGGAGGCCGAGGTGGGCGGATCACTTGAGGTCAGGAGTTTGGGACCAGCGTGGCTAACATGGTGAAACTCTGTCTCTACTAAAAATACAAAAATTACCTGGGTCCGGTGGCACACACCTGTAATCCCAGCTACTCAGGAGGCTGAGGCAGGAAAATGGGAGGCAGAGTTTACAGTGAGCTGAGATCATGCCACTGTACTCTAGACTGGGCAACAGAGAGAGACTCCATCTCAAAAACAAAACAAAACAAGTCAGTGGGAAGATGATTAATAGGATATCATATTGCCATATCAGAGAATAAATTAGAATGAAAGGAGCAAACCCTCAGCATCAGATAGTATTTCCCAAACAGCCCACGTGCTCCCCTACATTTCATAATCTCCTCTGCTTTGGAGCCACGTGACTAGTTCTGGCCAATGGACAGGGAGAGGAAGTGATGTTGCCCTTTTGGGTTGAGGCAATTAAAAGCCCATTTGCCTCCTGTCACTGTGATTCTAGGGGCCACCTGTTCCAGATGGCTCAGCCACAAGATGGAGGAGGGTTGCCTGATTTGCATCAGACTGTGTGTGAGCAGTAAGGAAATATTGGTTGTGTTAAGCCACTGAGATTTCAGGGATTGCTGTGGCAGCAAGAGTTGTCCATTCTAAAAACTTCTTCCTTCATGTAAGCGAATGACACAATCTCAGCTTTTCTACAAATCCTGTCCTGACCAAAGTAGAAGGGCAATAGAAATTCTCTTTGGGTGAGTGAAAGTCCACTTTCTGGGCACCTACTGCAGGTTGTACCCACTACACACATCTTGTGTAATCTGATGATGCAGAGTTGTTATCACAGTCCGTCTTCACTCCGTACCAGCAGTAAGTTCTTGGAAATTGTGATTTTAAGCAAAACAACATACGGCAGGTCCTCAAATAACATCATTTCCTTATAATGCTGATGAGGGAGAAAAACCTAGTTTTGTTATACATCATTTCACTTGAAGTCACAGTTTCCAGGAACCTATTGATAATGTTAAATGAGGTCTTACTGTATTCTCATTTTATAGGGAGAAAATAGGTTCTGGAAGTTTAGAGACTTGCTCAAAGCCAATCAATTAATATGTGGAACTGAATATTGACAAATTTATTTTAAAGATACAATTTTATCTTTTCAATGTGTTTTCAAATACATCGATACTGGGATTAATGAAATATTAATCAAAGGGCCCTGAGGATTAAAGAGATTTATTGGAAAGCATCATTTCAATTGTTTTAAGTAACTATATTTCAAAAGCACTTGAATAAAATTTGCTCTTGTAACTATGTTAAACTATGTTTAACTTTGTAAAAGCCAGTCCCCACCATCTGTGTATGTTATATTACTTGGTGTTTCATTAAGTTTTTTTTTTTTTTTTTTTTGAGATGGAGTTTCGCTCTTGTTGTCCAGGCTGGAATGCAATGGTGCAATCTCAGCTCACTGCAACCTCTGCCTCCCAGATTCAAGCAATTCTCCTGCCCCAGCCTCCCGAGTAGCTGGAATTATAGGCGTCCGCCACCATGCCCAGCTAATTTTTGTATTTTTAGTAGAGACAGGGTTTTGCCATGTTGCCCAGGCTGCTCTCGAACTCCTGACCTCAGGTAATCCACCCGCCTTGGCCTCCCCAAGTAAGTTTGTTTTTAACAGAAGCAGGGCTGAAGCACCAGTGCTGTTGCGTGTTCAGGTAAAGGATCAGTGAAGGCTGAACCAAGGAGGTTATCCCTTTGTTTCCTATCCTATATTCTACAGTGTCTGAGCAGTCTTGCCAACCACATCTCTCTGCTTGGGTGATGGAAACTGATGTCCGAATCTGGAAAGCCATCAATAGGCCAGGGTGTGGGAGCCCTGTTTCTGGTCAGAAGGATTCATGAATCCTAAAGGCCACGGACACCTGATAGGTTTTCCTTTAAGTTCTACAACAAGTTGGCTCCCAGCTGGCTCTTCATTTTCTATTTCCAAGGCATTAAATTCCCATGACTCCTTCTGATAACACGCTCTCCTTCCTCCAAGGCTTACCAAAAGCACGATGCCAAGCGCTTTTTCTTGCGACAGCACTTATCCTCATCAGCCGCATAGAGTCCGCCTGCTCAGCCACTGGGCCAAGATTACAAAGTCACTCTGAACACTGCAGTGCCTTCAATTGTAACAACAGGATGGGGTTTAGAATCTAGCCAGAGCATTTCTTCCCAGAGAAACGTGTCACCTTTGGCTTGTGTACCAGATAACACAGGAGGTCCTGAAGATCTAAGATACAGGTATAGGGCACAACCTCACCACTGCAAATTCATTTTTGGAATAAAGCATATCTTTCCCTCAATGAGCAGCTGTGGTTAATAAATACCTCCGGTTAACCAAAGCCTCACTGTAAAAGGGAAAATAGTGTTAGAGAGCCCCACTGGAAGATAAACATTCAGATACACTGACTTAGGATGTTGGCTATACTGTCCCTATTCAGCTGTCTAGAGCCACTATCCAATACAGTGGCCACTGGCCACTTGTGGTTTCTGAGCAGATGAAACGTGGCTAGTCCAAACTGAGATGTGCTGTAGGTGTGAAATCCACATCATATTTTGAAGACTTAGTATAAAAAATGCAAAATAGCTCATTATATAAATATAAATATATATTTACACTTATATATATATATATTTTAAGACAAAGTCTTGCTCTGTCACCCAGGCTGGAGTGCAGTGACATGATCTCAGCTAACTGCAACCTCTGCCTCCCAGGTTCAAGCGATTCTCCCGCCTCAGTCTCCCGCGTAGCTGGGATTACAGGCACCCATCATTATGCCTGGCTAATTTTTATATTTTTTGTAGAGATGGGGTTTCACCATGTTGGCCAGGATGGTCTTGAACTCCTGATCTCAGGTGATCTGCCTGCCTCAGCCTCCTAGAGTGTTGGGATTGAAGGCGTGAGCCACCATGACTGGCCTTCATTAAATGTTTTTATTAATAAATTAACTTCATCTGTTTCCTTTCCAACTTGTTAAAAACTTGTCTGCTAAATGCAGTTTTGGCTTGTATTTTACTTTTGTTGGACAGTGCTGGCTGAGACCATCTGATTTCCACCAGCTCCTATGGCCCATTCTGGTTCTCTGGCTCTCACTGGTCTAGGGATCCAGCTTTGGGCTGAGGACCAGGTTCAGAGACCATGGAATGGATGAGGAGACTCTCTTGTCTGTCACCTGTGGGGATAAGAGCAGGTGTCTCTGGCACTTGTGGGCCAATGCGGGCTTGCAGCCAAGCCTGGGGCTGCCTGATATCCTGAAGCCCCAGGCAAGGGGCTGCAACGGCAATCTGGTTTCCCATAATGGAGAAACTCACAAAAGGAGAGGCAGAGTTGGCAAGAAGGGCTAGAGCTGGCAGATTTCCCCGCTGCACATGGGAGGTTGAGCTGTGGCTTCAAAGACAGACCCCCAACAGGGCCACTGTCATTCAATTTTACTGCTATTTGTCCTTTAGATCATTATTATTATACTTACAAGAGCCAACTGCTTGGGGGAATGTCAGCATGTTACAAATGGCTGCCTGTCTTGTAAAAGTGAGATACGAATGAGCTTTCTTCCAGCTCGGGAACAGGACCAGGGCATGAAAGGGACCAGGGGGTAGCTTCTTGTCTTGTACAAGGTCAACGGCCTGCAGCAGCTGGAAGGGTGTCGCTCCAAGGCCACCCAGCCTTCCACTCTCTACCAGGGCTTCACACTCACATGCCTCCCAGAGAGGGTGGGACTCCAGGAGCTTTCTAACTTCTGAAAGCTCCAGCCTGGGAGAGCTTGAGGACGGCACAGGAAGGTTTTAGATGCCACTGGCAATATTAACAGTAGCTGTAACCAACATCACCACCGTAGGCATGTGCTGAGAGCCGGGCTCTTTAGCTCTGAAGCTCACCTAATCCTCATAAGGCCCATTGCAAAGATGAGGAAATAAGGTACAGAGAGGCAGCGTAGCTTGCCCAGCATTACACAACTCACAAGCAGCAACGCTTGGATTAGAATCCTGGTCATCGGCTTTGGCATCCATACTTCTGACTCTTTTTCTATACTGAAGGCCTTGATCCAGTGTGGTTCCCTATACAGCTATGGTGGGTACTCGCCCAGTTTACATGACTCCTGCTGAAAAGGGGCCCAAATGCTTAACAGGATCAAAACAGCCAAGATGCCTCCAATCAGGAGCTCTTGGCTCTAAAGGATTTTTCTTGAAGGAACCCATGGACCTATAAAGTATGTGTGTGGAGATTCACTCTCCCGTTCTTGGCTGCACTTGAACTGGGATTTTACTCTTCATTTTTGTGCTGTACGTACACACCAAACCCGTAGAGCCCAATCTTCAATAAAAGGCCTGGCCACAAAAGCCTCTTCCCAAGCTGTCATTACAAAATAACGGTGGCCTTTATGCATAAAACACGCTCAAGTCCTTTTACTGTTTCAGGGAAACAAAGAATACCCTTTCCTTTTTTTTCAAAAAACAAAAACATTTTGATGGAAAAATTACATTTGTTTTGAAAAACATCATCCATTCCCAAAGATAGAACACAGGACCCCAGAGGCATTCTTTACATGTAACATGGTCGAAGCACTGTCTGACGTGTCCAAACAGCACCATTTGGAAAGAAAGAAGACAGGCCTGAAGGTTTTCTGGGTGTTCTGATCTGACAGCTGGGATCTTGAGTTGGGTAACTATGTCCTCTACTTGCTCCTGTGGGGCCCACAACTCCTGGAGCCTTTGTCATGTCTACTGAGACTGTCTGCCCCTACTCAACCCAGACCTCTCCCTGGTTGGGGCTGGGCCATCCACATCTGTACCCAGCACCAGAACCTCAGGCACAGGGCAGACACAAGGTTGTGTTGGAGAACTAGTGGATCTGATCCAAGACCACTCCATAGACACTGCCCACCCCTCAAGTGCAAAATCAAAAGGGCTGTTAGAATTGCTGGATTGCTAAGTCTGAAGGGATGATTTGGAAAAATGTTTTCAAGCTGGGCGCAGTGGCTCATGCCTGTAATCCCAGTACTTTGGGAGGCCAAGGCGATAGGATCACTTGAGGTCAGGAGTTCGAGACCAGCCTGGCCAACATGGTGAAACTCTTGTCTCTACTAAAAATACAAAAATCAGCTGGACGTGGTGGCACATGCCTGTGATCCCAGCTACTTGGGAGGCTGAGGCAGGAGAATCGCTTGAACCCAAGAGGTGGAGGTTGAGGGAGCCATGATGCACTGCACTCCGGCCTGGGTAACAGAGTGAGACTCCGTCTAAAAAAAAAGATAAAGTAAAAAAGGTGTTTTCAGGGTTCTGAAGAGGATCCTGAGGCTCAAAGTGGCACAGTGGCTTGCTGAGGTCATTGGGCTGGTTAGCAGCAAGGTCAGGAAGAGAAAGGCCTCAGGTCTCCTGACCGTGTCCTCTTTTTAAAGCATCAGAACAGAGACCAGAGTGTCATAAACAGAAAGCCCTGCAGCAGGGGAGAAGTGAAACACCCCCAACTCTCAATTGAGATACTTCCTAATCAAACTCCTTTCCAATGGCATAGCCAAGCTCAGGATACAAGCGGGAAGCAGAATGGGGTGAGAGAGCTCTGAACCCAACTGCTGGAGGCCAGGAGCTGTGTGACTTTGGGCAAGTTGGTTAGCCTCTCTGAGCTTCCATTTCCTCAGCTGTGATCTTGGGATTTCAGCATCCACCTGACAAGTAGGTGGTGGGGATTAAATGGCATTATGTGCATTAAAATGTGCTTACTGCAGCTGAGTATACATAACTCCATACTGCCTAACATTAGAAATAAGAACTGGCCTACCAGAAATAAGCAGGTGGGTGAAAGTTATTCAAGGAAATAAACTAAACTTGGCTCAGAGGGGGACAGCGGAAACATTCTCGTATATGTTAAACACTCAAATGATTGCTGACACCTGGAAATTCTTAAGCAACAATAAACCTTCCATTCATTCTTTCAGCAAATATTAATTTACTGTGTACCAGACATAGCAAATCAGAAGTGAATCAGGTAATCAGGTACAGAAGTGAATCAAACAGATTTTTAAAAAATCTCCCCTCAGGCAATTAAATTGATTTTTACTAGAGCAGCAAAATTCAGGCTTCTCTGTTTTCTCATGGTATTAGAACACCCTCCTTAGCCCTCTCCTTTGCTCACTCCCACTGAGTATGGCTGACTGTACATTTCTATGGGTTGGGCACTCTGCTAGGTATCACAGATTACCAAACTAACCGGGAAAACAGACAAATACGCTAAGATATGATATCCAAGATCAAGGATCTTACTATATCACATGGGAAATGACTGCAATATTTGAAATCCTTGGACAAAGTGCATTATATAAAAATAAAGAAAACTGGCCAGGCACAGTGGCTCACGTTTGTAATCCCAGCACTTTGGGAGGCCAGGGTGGGCAGATTACTTGAGGTCAGGAGTTCAAGACCAGCCTGTCCAACATGGTGAAACCCCATCTCTACAAAAATACAAAAATTAGCCAGGTGTGGTGGCAAGTGCCTGTAATCCCAGCTGTTCGGGAGGCTGAGGCAGGAGAATTGCTTGAACCCGGGAGGTGGAGGTTGCAGTGAGCCAAGATCGTGCCACTGCACTTTAGCCTGGGCAACAGAGCGAGACTCCATCTCAACAACCACCACCACCAAATAAATAAGAAAAATAAAGAAAATTACAAAATTAAAAACAAAGTCTAGAGTTCAAACTATGTATCTTTTTTTTTTTTTTTTTTTTTTTTGAGACACAGTCTTGCTCTGTCACCAGGCTGGAGTGCAGTGGTGTGATCTTGGCTCACTGCAACCTCTGCCTCCCAAGTTCAAGTGATTCTCCTGCCTCAGGCTCCTGAGTAGCTAGGACCACAGGCACACACCACCACACCCGGCTAATTTTTGTATTTTTAGTAGAGACTGAGTTTCACCATGTTGGCCAGGATGGTCTCAATCTCCTGACCTTGTGATCCGCCCACCTCAGCCTCCCAAAGTGCTGGGATTACAGGCCTGAGCCAATGTGCCCAGCCTATGTATTTTCTATTTAGACAAAAATTGTGGCTCTATGTAGAATTGGTGAAAACAGAAAATGATCTAATAGTAATTACACCAATGAAAGTGCTTTAAAATCTATTTAGAGTAACCACCTTTTTTTTTTTTTTAACCTCCCTATAAGAATGGGAAGCAAACAGCAGAACAGCCTAAGTACCCCTCCCACAAAAGGTCAGAAGAGGATCAAATGAAGGCAGTGTTTGCAATTGTTTATACTGGCTTCAAACAGCAGTTAATTCCTACTTTGCATGTTGGATTCAACTTGCTAATATTTTGTTGAGGATTTTTGCATCTATGTTCATGAGAGGTATTAGTCTGTAGTTTTCTATGCTGGTGTTTATCATCCTTTAACATCCATGGGATCTGTAATGATATCCTCTCTTTCATTTATTAGTAACTTGTGCTCTCTCTTTTTCTTAATTTGACTAGAGGCTTATCAATGTTATTGATGTTTTCAAAGAACTCCCTTTTGGGTTTGTTGATTTTCCCTGTGTTTTATTTTCTATTTCATTGGTTTCTGCTCTAGTTTTTCTTTTCTTTTGCTGACTGTGGATTTAATTTGCTCTTCTTTCTCTAGTTTCCTAAGATGGAAGCTTAGGTGATTGATTTTAGACCTTTCTTCTTTTCTAATATATGCATTCAATACTATAATTTCCTAAGCCCTGCTTTAATTGCACTGTACAACATTTGATAAGTCGTATCTACGTTTTCATTTCTTTAACAATATTTTAAACTTCTTCTTTGACCCACGTTATTTAGAAGGGTTCTTTAATCTTCAAGTATTTTGGAATTTTCTAGCTATCTTTCTGTTATTGATTTTTAGTTTAGGTCTATTGTGTTGTGAGAGAAGACACTGCATGGTTTCTATTATTTTCAGTTTGTTAAGGTGTGTTTTATGGCACACAATATGGTCTATATTGGTGAATGTTCTATGTGAGCTTATGAAGAATGTATGTTATTCTGCTGTTGTTGGATGAAGTAGAGTCTACAGGACAGTATTGCTGAGTTCAACTCTGCCCCTACTGATTCTCTCCTTGCGGGATATGTCTATTTCTGACAGAGGGGCACTGAAGCCTTCAAATAAAATAGTGGATTCATCTATTTCTACCTGCAGTTCTATCATGTTTGGCCACATGTATTTCAATGCTCTGCTGTTAGGTGCACACATTAACAACTGCTATGTTTTCTTGGAGACTTGACCCCTTTATCATTATGTAATGCCCTTCCATGATAACTTTCCTTGCTCTGAGGTCTGCTCTATATGCGATTAATATAGTGATTTCCTAATTTCTTTGATTAGTATTAGCATGATATATCTTTTATACCCACTTACTTTTAATCTATATGTGTCTCTATACTTAAAGTGGATTGCTTGTATAAAGTCTTGTTTTTTGATCTAGTCTGGCAATCTTTTAATTGCTGCATTTAGACCGACGACTTTGAAAGTGATTTGTGATATAACTGGATTAATCGATGCCGTATTTGTTACTGTCTTCTATTTGTGGCCCTTGTCCATTTTTTTTTTGTCTCCCACTACTTTTCTGCCTCTTGTGGGTTTAGCTGAGCATTTTATACGATTCCATTGTTTCTTTTCTTAGCATATCACTGACTTCCTTTTTTTCCTTTTCTTAGTGGTTGCCTTAGAATATGCAATATATATTTACAACTAAACCAAGTCTACTTTCAAATAACACTGTAACACTTCACGCATAGTGAAAGTAGCTTATAATAACAAAATAACCCTAATTCTTCCCTCTTGTCCCTTCTATCACTGCTCTCGTTCATTTCACTTATACATAGAATACGCACACACTAGACTATGTTGATATTATTTTGAAACAATTCATGTTAGATCAAGAATACTAAAAAGTATTTTACTTTCACCTATGCCTTCTCTGATGCTCTTGTTAGTTTTAATTTCATAATCATAAACTGAACTCTGCAATTCAACCAGGCATGGAAGGGAATAAGGAAAATATGGAACCCAAGGAACGGCAGCAAGAGCACAAAGATGAGAGGCTACCGCGAGCGCATGGGGTGGAGGGGTGCTCCCCTGAGCTACGGAAGGAATGTCTGGTGGTTAAGATAGAACATGAGTCAAATTTATTAGAGTTGTCCACAGTCAGCAATGATGAGCTTCTTGCTGGTCTTGGCATTCCTGGACCCAAAGTGCTCCATGGTTTCCACGATATTCTCTTCACCTTGCCAAAAACCACATGCATGCCAGTCTGCCATTCAACCATTCAGCCTTGGCAGTGCAGATGAGAAACCGGGAACCATTTGTATTGGGTCTAACATTTGCCATGGACGAGATGCCAGGACCTGTATGCTTCAGGATGAAGCGCTCGCCATCAAATTTCTTCCCGTACATCAAATTTCTTTCTTGATACCAGCAAATTTTCTTGGAAATTTGATGGTGTGTGAAGTAACTACTCTGACACACAAACCCTGGCATGATTCTGTGAAAGCAAAGAGCCCTTATAACCAAATCATTTCTCTCCAGTGCTCAGAGCACAAAAGTTTTCTGCTGTTTTTGGAATGTAGCCTGCAAACAGCTTCAAAGAGATGTGGCTTCATGTTGAAGAACACAGTGGGGCTGACCACGGCTGTTGCAGGGGGCTATGGGTGGCGGCAGCATCTGCAAAGCCTGCCCTTCCTTTCTCCATGGAGATCCAAGTTTCTGACCTATGTTATTTTCCTTCTCTCTAAAGAACTTCTTTTGGCCGGGCGCAGTGGCTCACACCTGTAATCCCAGCACTTTGGGAGGCTGAGGCGGGTGGATCACGAGGTCAGGAGATCGAGACCATCCAGGATAACACAGTGAAACCCTGTCTGTACTAAAAATACAAAAACATTAGCCGGGCGTGGTGGCGGGCACCTGTAGTCCCAGCTACTCGGGAGGTTGAGGCAGGAGAATGGTGTGAATCCAGGAGGCGTAGCTTGCAGTGAGCTGAGATGGCGCCACTGCACTCCAGCCTGGGCGACAGAGTGAGACTCCGTCTCAAAAAAAAAAAAAAAAAAACTTCTTTTAACATTTCTTGCCAGGCTGGTCTACTGGCAACACATTTCCTTTGTTTTTGTCTGAGAAAGTCTTTATTTCTCTTTCCGTTTTGAAGGACAATTTTGCAGGGTACACAATTCTAGGTTCGTTTTTTTTTTCCCCTCCCAAAACTTTACGTATTTCACTCTACTGTCTTTGCCCTTCTTTAGGTAATGTGTTATTTTTCCCGCTCTGGGCTTCCCTCAAAATTCTTTGATTTTCTGCAGTTTGAAAATGATACGCCTAGTTTTTTGTTTTGTTTGAGCATTTGTCCTACTTTGTGTCATTTGAGCTTCCTGGATCTGTGATTTGGTGTCTGACATTAACTCAGGGGACATTCTCCGTCCCAGTTGCTTCAAACGTTCCTTGTTTCTTTCTCTCTTACGTCTCCTTCCGGTGTTTCCAGGGCATATATCTTTTGTAGTTGTCCCACAGTTCTTGGATAGTCTGTTCCATTTTTTTTTTTTCAGTCTTTGCTTTTCCGTTTTGGAAGTTTTTATTGCCATATCCTCAGGCTCAGTCACCCCAGACTCAGCTGTGTCCAGTCTACAGATGAGCCCATCAAAGGCATTCTTCATTTCTGCTCCAGTATTTCTGATCTCGAGCATCTTTTCTTTCTTGGAATTTCTCTTTGCTTACACTGCCCATCTGTTCTTGCATGCTGTCTACTTTTTTCCACTAAAGCCCCTAGCAAATTAATCATAGTTTAAAAAAATTCCTGGTTATGGCCAGGCACAGTGGCTCATGCCTGTAATCCCAGCACTTTGGGAGACTGAGGCAGGCGGAACACTTGAGGTCAGGAGTTCAAGACCAGCCTGGGCAACATGGTGAAACGCTGTCTCTACTAAAAATACAAAAAATTAGCTGGACGTGGTGGCTCATGCCTGTAATCATCCCAGCTACTTGGGGATGAGACTACTGAGGCAGGAGACTCACTTGAACCCAGGAGGCGGAGGTTGCAGTGAGCCAAGATCATGCTACTGGACTCCAGCCTGGGTGACAGAGCAAGACTCCATCTCCCAAAAAAAACAAACAAACAAACAAAAAACAAAACTCCTGGTTATCATTCCAACATCCTTGCCACATTTGAGTCTGCATCTGATGCTTGCTTCATCTCTTCAAATTGCTTTTTTTTGCCATTTAGTGTGCTGTAATTGTTTTCTTGAGGGCTGGACATGGCACACTGGGTGAAAGGAACTGTGGTACATGAGCCTTTAGTAATGTGGTGGTGAGGTGTGCAGAGGGGAAGTGTGCTACAGTCCGAAGATGAGGTCTCTGTCTTGTGGGGAGCCTGTGCCTGTGGATTGTGACCTTCACAAGTGCTTCTTGGTCTCCCCCCTCCTCCTCTGAGGTGGGAGAGAATGGGTGGAGGGGATTGGAATCGGGTATGTCCCTTCTTCTAGGTAGGTTAGGTTCTGATAAAACTCCAGGAGATTAAGCTCACATTAGCATCTCCTGAGGCAAGCCCTTGTTAAGAAGAACAGGATGCTCTGGCATATTCCACAATGGTTATTACTTTTCTCCTCTTCCTGCCAGAAGCATGAGGCAATTTTTCTCCAGCATTCACTGTGAGGACCTGGCAAAGCTTCCTGAGGGAAAACTCAAAAAAGCGTGGAGCCCCTGTGACTGTTTCTCAGACTTGTCCACACTTAGCCTCCAGCAATTTGCCAATTACAGATCAGGTTTTTGCACCCCAGCACTGGTACCCAGGGAGGTTTCTGTTCTGGTAAGTTGTAATTATCTGTATCTGTCTGTCTAATTTTGGGGACAGTGGTTTGCCCTGTTACCTCATTTTTCCAATGGCTCTAGGGAGGCGAGAATTCTACCACTGAACCACCAATGCTGGTGCACTGGTCGGGAAATGAACCCAGGTCTCCCGCGTGGGAGGCGCCAATGGCTCTAGGAAGAATTGTTGATTTTCCAGTCCAGCTTTTCACTTGTTAGGATGCAATGATGACGTCTAAGCGCCTAACATGCTGGACTGGAAACCAGAAGTCTGTACTTTTTCTGTGCAGAAAAGAACTGTATGATACTGGCTTGCAAGGTACCTGGAAACAATTCAAGGCTGGGCGAGACAGCCCTGGGTGCTCAGCAAACACAAAGAACTGAAAAGGTGTTTGACTGGTGTTTGACTAAAAGAACAACCTTCAATAAAATAAGCTATAAGAAAAGACAAACACTTCACCAGTGGTGTCTCGCCGGCAAATAATATCAGGCAGTGGGGTTCAGCGGTCTCCTGGGCTTTGGGCCAGGAAGCCAGGAGCGTGAAGTGGCCCCAGGACACCTGAATCATGTGTGATGAGGCGGTTATTAAGGAGGCGTGACTGGACTCACCTTCTGAAGGAGCCATAAATAAAACTCTGAATAAAGTGCTGGGCTTTTGATCTGGCAGAAAGGCGTTCTCCCCACCGCCACCCCATGTGGTGCTTCTCCAAGTCTGGAATATGCACTGAGGGGGCGTGGGGTGTGATTTTCTGTGATCCTCAGAGGAGGCACTGACAATATTGGGTCAGGTGGCGGGAGGCAGCACCATTTCAAGTCTTCATGGAATGCTTCCAAGGAAGCTCTCGTTTGGGATAAATCTCTTTTTAGCTCTTCAGTAAGGCTAGCTGATCCTGGCAGAAATCGCGAAGGTGACTGTGGAGTGACTCGGTCTGGAAAAACGTCATCTAATTGAGTTGGGTCACCCGACCTTGGAATTGCATGCCCCGCCACCAAATCCATGTGCTGAAGTGCTAACCCCCAGTGTGACTGTTCTGTAGAGGTAAGGCCTTGAAGGAGGTAATTAGGGGAGAATGAACTCATCAAGGTGGGGCCCTGATCTGACAGGTGCAATTCCGTCCTTAACATTTCCCAACGACCTGGAAGGCCAAGTTTGACTTAAGAATTCATGGAACCCTGAGATTCCACTCCAGTATGTGGAGGCCTAAGAATGTAATATTGACATGGCCCACCCCACACCGTCTAATCGACTTGGCCCACGGGACCTCTCCAGCGCCATGCCCAGCTAACTTCTTTAATTTCTCGTTATGTCAAAGAAATCAAACACCTCTTTAGATCCTCTCTTTTCCCCCACCAAGGTTTTCAGGAACCTCCTTAATGGTGAGATGCACTAAGAATGTAATATTGACTATTAATCAAATGTGAATCAGAGCCACCCCTGAGCAGTCTTTAAGCCAGTACCGTGCTAGGTCATACCCTCGTTTACCACTGGAGAAGTCGAGGCACAGCAAGCTCAAATGAGGTGACCAGAGTCACACGCACAGTGGGGAGGTGGCAGATGGGGCCAGGATTCATCCTGGCTTTTGCTTTCCTGTCACGCATGGTGCCCGCTCTGTGTAAGAAGGAGCTGTGAATGGGACAAAGACATCTGAGATCCTGCCCCTGCCCTCTGGGGCCTTTATTTATTCCTCCTTCCTGTTCTGCTTGATAAGAGTGACAATGATGTTGATTGTACGAATACATACACATACATATATATATGAATATATATATGGAAAAAGATATGAATATATAAAATACATCTCGCTTTATAACAATCTACTTGGCCCTAACCCACAACTCCCTATTGACCTAGGATGAGGCCATCTCTAACAGGTGGGGTGAGGGAGCTGGGACAAGAATAACTCAGACTCACATAGCCTTTATCTAAGTATGAGTATTACAAATCAAGCTAACAGACTGTTAAATACAGTATGCTCTTTCCCACCCCTTGACACAAGTACCTTCCTGTATTGGTTGGCTTGAGCTACCCTTATAAAACACCACAGACTGGGTGGCTTAAACAACAGAAATTTCTCTTGGGTCTGGAGGCTGGAAGTCCAGGATGAAGGTGCCGGCAGGTGGGCTTCTGGTGAGGCCTCTCTTGGTGCCGTGCTGGCTGCCTCCTTCTCGCTGTGTCCTGATGTGGCTTTTATTCCATATGCACACTCCTGTGGCCTCTTCCCTTCCCCATAAGAACACTACTCCTATCAGATCAGAGCGCCACCTTGATGAGTTCATTACCCCCTAATTACCTTCTTCAAGGCCTTATCTCTACAGAATAGTCACACTGGAGGTTAGGGCTTCAGCACATGGATTTGTGGGGCGGGGGCGTGGGGATGCAATTCAGTCCTTTACATTTCCCAAGAACCTGGAAGGCCAAGTTTGACTTAAGAATTCATGGACCCCTGAGATTCCATTCCAGTATGTGGAGGCCTAAGAATGTACTATTGACATGACCCACCCCACTTCTCTTCCCAGGCCCTCTCCATCATAGCACCCCAATCTGTATGTCTAACTGCGTCCCACAGGCCCCTGCAAACAGCCGCCCACTGACTCCTCCACTGGCCACAGGAGTGCATACGCCAGCAGGGTGGTGTTCACATGGATCTTGGCAAGAGGCCCTGGAAGGGAATTCCAGGCTCTGAGTACCCAGGTTGTTGTCTAAAAGGGGTCGGAGAGCAGGCTCTGAGTGGGCACTGGCCCTGTAGACTCTAACCCTATAAGGAGAGCCCAGCCTGGAGACCGTGGGGGAGAGGAGAACCCACCAAGGCAGGGCTTAACAAACCGCAGCCTGTAGGCCAAATCCAGTCTTTGTACAGCCTGTGAGCTAAGCATGCTTTTTACATTTTTAAATGTAAAATGATTTTGGCAAGAACAGTTGCTCAATTTTGCCTCTTGGCAAAAATCTAAAATTTAGATTTAGGAAAAGCCTATTTTTTATTTAGTCCCTGGCAGAGAAAGTTTGCTCAGCTCTGCTCTAAAACACAGGGCAGGGGCCCTCTTGCCTAGTCCTCACTGTCTTTGACCTGCAGAATGTGTTGGAAGTAACACAGTTCAGTTCCAGGTGTAGACTTCAGCAGCCTGTGGCTTCTGTTTTTGCCCTTTTAGTAGCCAGCACCATGTCAAGAAGCTCAGTGACAAGTGGCTGTATGGAAAGAAGGACCAGGTAGAGGAGAACCCATGTGGCCTTGGCCAATAGCTGGAAGGTAACTTGGGCCCTCCAGCCCCAGAAGAGCCATGGTACAGATGTCCCTGCAGCAGCAAGGAGTCCACCTGCCGGGTCCTGATGGAGGCCCTGGCTCCAAGAATCACAGCATTAACTTTATTTGGTGACAGAGTCTTGCTGTTACCCAGGCTGGAGAACACCGGCATGATCTCAGCTCACCACAGCCCCTACCTCCCAGGTTCAAGTGACCCTCCTGCCTCAACCTCCTGAGTAGCTGGGACTACAGGTGTCTGCCACCACACCCAGCTAATTTTTGTATTTTTAGTAGAGATGGGGTTTCACCAGGTTGGCCAGGCTGGTCTCGAACTCCTGGCCTCAGGTGATCCTCCCGCTCCAGCCTCCCAAAATGCTGGGATTACGGGTGTGAGCCACCACACCCAGCCCAGCGTGATTATTGTTTTAAGCCATTATGTTCTGGGGCGATTACACATCAATAGATAATTGAAACAACTGCCAAATAATGGACAAGGCTTTCCGGAGTGCTCCCTCTGAGGCAGGCTAAGTCATTATGGCCAGACTCACTGAGCCCTCAAAGTTGGGCTTTGAGGAAGATGCTGTGATTATACCCTATTATACAGATGTCACCCCAAGTTCTTAAAATAGCAGTACTGTAGCCAGAGTTTATAATACAGTTTGGATCTGTGTCCCTACCCACATTTCATATTGAAATGTAATCCCCAGTGCCGGAGGTGGGGCCTGGTGGGAGGTGACTGGCTCATGGGAGCAGTTTCTCATGAATGGTTTAGCATCATCCGCCTAGTGCTATTCTCGTTGCAGAGTTCTCATGAGATCTGGTTGTTTGAAAGTGGGTAGCACCTCCCTGCTCTCTCTTGCTCTTGCTCTGGCTATGGAAGATGTGCCTACTTCCCCTTCCCTTTCCCCTTCCGCCATGATTGTAAGTTTCCTGAGGCCCCCCTAGCCATGCTTCCTGGGAGGAAGGAAGCAGCAGCCCTTTTCCCTGGTCTCTCCCTCTGAGGGTGGCAGGGGCGTAGCAGGTGTTAGGGAAAAGCTGGGCAGGAGTCCCAGCTCAGCACCCACCTATAGGACCCTGCTCATCTCAGGCCTCCTCTGGGGTCAGCAGAGAAGCTGTGCAAAATGTTAATTATGCATCAGAACAAAATAACTGCTTGTACAGTAAAGGAATAAAGTGTGAGTTAGGAATAACTTGTGTCTGTAAGAGCTTTATTAGCTGGATTAAAGGGTTTTCCAGAACCAGGAAGTCTCAAAGTCTAGTGGGTCTCTACAGATATGATTTGGAGACAGGGCAATAAGTGATACACTGAGGCAGCAACTGGCCATGGATGGCATCAGGGCGCCAGCCTGTGCTCTGAGGCTGGCGGGCCAGCATTCTGCCCCTGCCATGTGCCACCTGTGAGCCCTGGGCAGGTCCCTTCTCCTCTCCAGTCTCCTTTACAGTGTTTGTAAAGCATGAATAATACCATTTACCTTAGAGGGCTATTGTAAGAATTAAATGTGATAACAGGCGTAAGTGCATGGTGCATAGCAAGAAATGAACAAATGTTAGTAATCTCTCATGATACCCACCTCCATCCTGCCATCGCCTGGGCAATGTTACAAAGAAAGAGGCGAAATAAAGCTCGGGAATTTCTGACCCACTTTTACAGGATTTAAGCAAATCCCTAAATAAAGGGCTAATTAATGCATGCCGCCAAATACCAGGAGTAAAAATCTAACAGAGCATTGTCTGAGCTCTGAAAGCCAGTAACGGGCCTGTGAGAGCAGCTCACTGGCACATGTGGAGTGACATGTTATCTGGGTAGCATTGGAGCTGATGTCTGCAGGCCCTTCCTCCCAGGGTAACAGTCACCGCAGGGAAAAGTTGCTCGGTCCTGTGTTCAAAAACAAGTCTGCATTGAACTGGGGAGGTGGGGAAAATTAACAAATCTCTGTGCTTCAGTTTCACATCTAGGAATTAGAATTGACTTAGGATTAAACAAAATAAACAAGGTGCTCAGCCCTGGTCTGGGATGTAGCAGGCATTTGCGAAGGGGCAGCGAATCCACCAGGAGCTGGTTACTTCTGGAGGAAGGATTGGAAGTTGGGGGGCTCAGCAAAAAGGAGAAGGCCACATTTGTTTCATAGACCACAATATCACAGAAGGTGCCCAGTGCTCCAGAGAAGAGGCTAAACTGATTAACTACAAGGCCGGGAGAATTATGAGACAGTTAAAGAGCTGCAGGCAGACAATACAATATATGAGATAATAAAACCAACATAATTCCTAGAAAAGATCTGAGAATTGCACAACTTAAAGAAGACCCCAAAGGAAAGCCTGGCTTTGGCTCTTTAAATATTTCTTTGAGGGAAAGCGGCAGCTTCATTTTCTCTCTTGCAATGCTGGAGTCACTGGACCATGACCCTCCATAGAGGAAAATTGGCCTTTGATAGAAAGAAAGCCACCCTTTGGTTTGTCATTCTGTTTCTTTCATCAAGTGCTTTTCTTTGCTCCTGCCCTTGCTGGGCTGGTGTGGGTCCCATGGTTCAGAAGCGGCTGATCTCAGAGGAGCCACTGCTGGCGCTGATTGGCTTTTCTCTCCCTGTATCTCATTCTCCCCCTTTCTTCTTGGTGGCGAGTGCTAATTTACTGCCTGACTGCCTGGCTGCATGTATATCACATGAGTTATTTTCTCTTTGAACCTTTAGATACTCTTATTTTCTATCCCTCTCTACAATCCTTTCCCCAGAGGCCAGAAGTCTCTGGGGTCAGCTGGGGCTGTCTGGGGGGCCTGGGATGATGTCCCATCGACCTTCAGATACTCAGGTCCCCCAACCTGCTGGTTCTCTTCAGCCAATGACATGAGGTGGTGTGGCCCTTCTCTGCACTGTGTCACATACCATCAGTCCCACACCTGTGATGGCCTTGGAAGTCACCCTTCCAATCACCTGGCTAAAGAGTTCCACCCCTCTCAGTCTCCAAGGCTTCATCTCTGTCCTCCTGCAGTGTCTCCCCTGCAGATTTCTAGGTGGCCACATCTAGGAGTGCAGCATGCAGGCACCTATGCCAAGTACACACTGAGTGCCAGGCACTGCTCCAGACCCTGGGGTGGGGGCACAGCAGCCAACACCAGATGAAATTCTGCCCTTGGTGGAGCTTGGTGAGACAGACTGAAAAATCAATTCAGGAGTATATCTTTGTCTCTCCAAGGGGGATGAGTGCCATGGAAAAACAGCAGGGACAGGGGTCAGCAGTCCTGGATGGGACTGGAGGTTTGCAGGTTTAAATAGGGTCACTAGGGCAGGGGGCCTCCCCAAGGTGATCTCTGGGCAGATGCCTGGGGTGGGACATGCTGGGTGGAAGGAAAAAGAAGAGGAACTGGCCTGAGGATGGAGGGGTCTGGAACAGCACCCAGCACTCAGGGGGCACCCTGAACATGCCAACGGATCGATGCCCATGTACTGGGGAGGGGTGAGCATGTGGCTGGATCACCCTTGGTTTCTAAGGGATCTCCCTGGGGTTAACAGCTGGAATGCAATTCCGCGTCACTCACTGCATCTCTGATCATGACTCAGGTCCCTGATTCCCACTGAGACAAGTGAGTGGCCAAGAAAACATGGCCCAAACTGAGTGCTCACTTTTACTTGCTTTTTCTCCCATATCTCTGGAGACAATGCAATAGGTAAAAAGAATGCATGGGCTTCGGTCAGAATGTCTCGGATCCAAATCCCACCTTTGCTCTCACCAGCTATGTGACATTGGGCAAGTCACTGAACTTCTGCTCATGCATAACATGTGGCAAGTCAGAAGTGCTCAGGGGGGTTGGTGCAGAGAAGTCAGTGTATCACGGGTGATGTCCTTTGTGTGTGGTCTAACGTAGCCCCCGCCATAGCAATGCTGTGAGGAAGACTCTACATGGCACATTTGAAAAAGCTTCACTTCAGGGCCAGGCAGTGTCTCAGGCCTGTAATTCTAGTGCTTTGGGAGGCCAAGGCAGGAGGACTGCCTGAGCCCAGGAAATTGAGACCAGTCTGGGCAACACAGCGAGACCCCCATCTCTACAAAAAACTTTTTTAAATTAGCAGGCGTGGTGGCACGTGCTTGTAGTCCCAGTTACTCAAGAGGTTGAGGTGGGAGGATCACTTGAGCCCAGGAGATTGAGACTGCAGGGAGCTATGATTGCTACTGCACTCCAGCCTGGAAGACAGAGCGAAACTCTGTCTTTAAAAAAACAAAACTCATAGAATAAAATTATATAAAATAAATAAAATGAAAAGCTTTGCTCTCACTGCAGCAGGGGGTTCTCGGGACACAGGCCAGAAGCAGACACTCTTTTCCTGCTCCTTCTCTTTCTTCCAGGAGAGAGTGCGCAATGCTATTGTCTGGAGTCTGATTCTTGGCTGCTGGGATCTACTTGACTTGTGACTGGATCTCACATGCCCAAAATAACTAACTTTCAGAGACGGATTAAATCCAAATGAAGCCTTTGCTTGGCCTGCTCAAGGACTCTCATTGACCCCGAAGAATTCTTTCTATGTCAAAGCAAAGAGGACTCTCTGCGTCAGCTTTAGGAATCATTTTCTGATGAGTGCTCCTTCTGTGGTGTCCATTTCAACTTCAAACTCTCATCTGTTAGTGACATTTTCCGCCTCAGCTCGGCTTCGCTGGCTAAGGAGATGCTACAGTATTAATCGATTTCAAGGTTTTTGAACAAATAGCCATAAATACTTAAGCCTCTGCTTTGCCTATTAAGGAGAATGCCATGCGAGATAATGATTTTGTTTCTGCCTGACAGGAGTATTTGCACAGAGGACAGGATTATTTTAACCTTTCCACACATTTTGAAACCTTGAACCTATCTGATCTTTCTCTATACTGTAAGTATTTGTGTGGCCAAATATGCCAAATTACTGAACACTTATGAGGAAAAAATGCTAGCAAAAGCTGGAACAGGCTAGGCACAGGTGGTGGCACACACCTGTAGTACCAGCAACCTACGGACTGAGGCAGGAGGATCCCCTGAGCCCAGGAGGTTGAGGCTGCAGTGAGCTGTGGCACTCCAGCCTGGGCAACAGAGTGAGGCTCTGTCTCAAAAAAAAAAAAAAAAAAAAGCAAGCCAACAAAAAAGGTGAAACAACCTTAAGGTGATTATTGATTGATTTTCCAAAGCAGTGGTGCCTGATGTATTCAATGAAAGCCGACTGGAATCCACATATAGATTTTCGTTCCTGCTGGTCAGTATGATGTCACTTCTTATAAACTGAAAGTACTTGGAGGGCAAGCGCCATCTGATATCTTTTTGTATCCCTCGTGGCACCATGCTTAAGCACAGTAAGCACACAGAGCACTGTCTGGACACGTGAGTCGCTCAAGTTTTGAGCAGTTTAGTGTAGTGAGCAGTGCAAAGGTTTGGAGGTGACCTGGGCTTGGGATCAAAGCCTAATTCTGGCATTTCTCAGTAACATGGCCTTAGATATGTTACTAACCACCTCTGTCACTTCATCTGAAACACAGATCTGATGCTACCTCCCTGTGGGGCTTGTCATGAGGATTAAATGAGAGAAGGTTTATTATAATTATTTATTTATTTATTTATTTTTGAGACGGTGTCTCACTCCGTTGCCCAGGCTGGAGTGCAGTGGCACGATCTTAGCTCACTGCAATCTCTGCCTCCCAGGTTCAAGCGATTCTCCTGCCTCAGCCTCCTGAGCAGCTGGGATTACAGGCATCCGCCATCACGCCCAGCTAATTTTTGTATTTTTTAGTAGAGACAGGGTTTCACTATGTTGGCTAGGCTGGTCTTGAACTTCCACCTCAATTGATCCATCTGCCTTGGCCCCAAAGCACTGGGATTATAGGAGTGAGCCACTGTGCCCAGCCAAGAGAAAGTTTATCATGTGCCTGGCACATGGTAGACAATAGAAGGTGGTCACTTCCTCTATTATTGCTTGTACAGTAGATGTAGGGAGGGGAATGAAGGCTTCAGATGTGAAAGTAACTAGAGCGAGAGCAGAGTATTCTCTGTGTATGAAGGGGCCCGAAGTTACCAAGACATGATAGAAGTGTGTTTAGGTGTCCCTGTTGAGGATGGTGAGGAGGTTCTCCAACATATAACAAGTGTGATAGGCTAAGTCCCCTCTCCCCCACAGATGTCCACATCCTTATCCCTGGAACCTGTGAATCTATTACCTTTATGCAGTAAAAAGGATTTTGCAGAGGCAAGTTAAGGATCTTGAGTTAGGGAGATGATCCTGGATTATCCAAGTGGGCCCCATATAATCCCAAAGATCCTTGTAGGAGAAGAGGGAGGCTGGAGGGTTGCAGTCGGAAAAGACAGAGAGATTGGAAGATGCTACGTTGCATGGAGGAGGGAAGAAGGCACCAGGAGCCAAGGAATGCAGGTGGTGGCCTCTTGATGATGGAAAAGGCATGGATGGCAACAGGTATTCCCCTAAAGCTTCCAGAAGAAACCAGCCCTGCCCACAGTTTGACTTTAGCCCAGTGAGGCTGATTTTTGACTTCTGATCTCCAGAACCACAAGATAATAAATCTGAGTTATTTTAAACTGCTGAGTTTGTGGTTAGCTGTTACAGTGGCAACAGGAACTCATACCGTGAACGATACCAAACTGCGACACCAAAAAAAGACAAGACACTCAAATGGACAAACCTTAATGATATGGAAAATCTTGTCTCTACCGGACACTGTTGTTCCTGGTGTTATTAGATAGCTGAGATGTTACTGAACACAAAGAGCTATTTGTCGGAACAGGAGAGACCTGGTCTTAATAGAGATGAGGTTCAATGCCACCTTTATTCCTAAAAATGCTGCCATTCCCCGTCACTAAGCTTTTACAGCATCTGCTGAATTGTTAAATGAAGCCTGAATGGCGCATAATCACAGCCTGCTTAATACCTGTCATCTAGTAACAGGCTTCAGAATAAATACTACATCAGGAGGTTGTATTTCTGACAGTACCCTGTCTATTCCTCATATTTGAAAAATAAGACTATTTAATTTCACCTCATGTCTGGAGGTACTAATGAGGGAGTTCTTTTGGGGGAAAATCCCAGTAAGTTATGCAGCAAGATCACATATCACCTCTGGCTATGTGATTCAGAATTTAAGTTTCTAAATGAAGTCTGCGTGTCCACACTGTCTTGAAATACCATAAAACTAAAAGGTCTTCACAAAGGAATAAAAAGCAGCTTCCCTTTTGGAATAATGACTATGGAGGGTCTACTAGATGCAAAATGTTGTATTAGGCACTTTAGTCCACACAGCAATTCTACAAGGAGGGTATCATCCCTAACGTGCTGCTGAAGAAACGGTGTTCAGAGATGTTAAGTAACTCACCTGAGTTCCCACAGTCTGTAAATAACAGATTCCAGATTGAAGCTTACATGGGTCTGACTTCTGAGCTTGTGGGTGCCTTTTTCACTATCCCTACTGTCTCTGAGATAAATGCACAGGGTAATCTGTTGAATAAATGTGAGACCGGCTGCCAGCAGCTCATCTGAGGGCACTATGAAGAGCTGAAGCCGGCTCAGCTTTGGATCCATTGGTCTCCACCATGCTGGGGTTCAGATGGGAAAAAACTGTGGCATCCATAGGACTGTGTGTGGATGGAAAGTTGGCTCTACAGTGACTACAGTGACAACCCATTCTATCATTGACATGTGGCATGCTTCATAAAACAGGAAAAAAAATCCTCAGTAAGTGTTATAACAAAAACAGAGCAGCGCGGTACAAGTCCTGGAACCATTTTGCTTAGAACCACACTGATACATTCTTCCTAGACCAGACAACATGCAGTTTAGAACAGTCATCACTGCGATGCTGCTAAAATGCCATCACTGCAACCACCTTCTCACCCTGCTTTCCAGGCAGAGTATTTTCACAATCAATTCCCTCCACTCAACAGTATTTCTTTTTTGGGGGGGACAGAGTCTCGCTGTCACCCAGGCTGGAGTGCAATGGCGTGATCTCAGCTCACTGCAACCTCTGCCTCCCGGGTTCAAGCGATTCTCCTGCCTCAGCCTCCTGAGGAGCTGGGGATTATAGGTGTGCACCACCATGCCTGGCTAATTTTTTTTTTTTTTGTATTTTTAGTAGAGATGGGGTTTCACCATGTAGGCCAGGCTGGTCTTGAACTCCTGTCCTTATGATCCACCTACCTCGGCCTCCCAAAGTGCTGGGATTACAGGTGTGAGCCACCGCACCCAGCCAACAGTGTTTCTTAAATTATTTTGACCACGACCATGTGACAAATACATTTTCCCAAGCAACAGGCTCACATGGAGCAAACAACAGTTTCAGGAAGCAAGACACAACCTTACTATGTGCAATGGGCTCTCCTATTTCCTCTATTTTAGTCTGTTTTGTCCAGTTTAGTCCATTTAGTGGTTGTGACCATGCATTGACTTTATGATTTGCCAGCGACCCCATATCCCATGAGAGGGCTGTGTTTACAGTTTGGGAGTCCTGGTCGAGAAAACGATCACTGGGGTTCCTACCTCTGGGGCGATGTAATCTGGAGTTCCACAGAAGGTCCTGGTCGTGACTCCATCCATCATGTGTTCCTTGCACATCCCAAAGTCAGCAATTTTGATATGTCCTTCTGAATCCAACATGACGTTATCTAACTTCAGATCCCTGCAAGGAACCAGGTTAACATCAGAGTCCTTTCCATGACATAACATGGTTTGCTTTGGAGCTGGTGAAATAGAAGGATATTTGAATACCGGTCAGCTCAATGGCAATATTAACTGTAAGTCCCTGGAGAGCAGTATCAGGAGTTACTGTGTGTTGATATCTTCAGAGACTAATATTGTGCCTGGGCTACAGCAGGTGCTTAAATGCATACTGAATGGATGACTAAACGACTGGACTAGTGATTCCCAATCTTGCCTGTGTCTGTGACTCTAGAGATTTCCAATTGAGCACATCTGGGGAAGTCTCAATCATTTGATTTATTCATGTCCCACACAGGGGGTCTGACACATGACCAGGTTTGCAAAATCATGGGTTTAGAACCACTTCACTGGGTCATACGCATGTCCCTTCCATTCTGCCTGTGCCATATATCCTTCTAATTATGCTTCAATTAATACTGGAAGAAATTCTTCCTTCTTTGGCACCAGACTTTCAGCACAGCTACTAACAGGCAGAATTTAATTCAATAGATTTTTTTCCTTGCCTCTCCCCAGTTCCCTGTGTTCTTCTGCTGAACATCTATAACAGGAATTCAGTTTCCATTGCTCCCTGACCTCCATTCCAAAGAAAAGGCAGTGGAAGGAGCTGTCAATGGAGAGAAAAATGTGTTTTCTTTTTTTTTTCTTTTGAGACGGAGTCTCGCTCTGTTGCCCAGGCTGGAGTGCAGTGGCGTGATCTTGGCTCACTGCAAGCTCTGCCTCTAGGGATCACACCATTCTCCTGCCTCAGCCTCCCGAGTAGCTGACATGACAAAAAGCAGAAACAAGATATAAAATCTTTGAGGTCTAGAAATCAGAAGGTGGCTCTGATTTGCCTCCAGGGTGAGGAGGAAGGTGGGTCCCAGCAGGTCTCTGTTCCTCCTGGGGGGTTATCAACTCTGCGTCTTAAGTCGCCATTCCAGAATGACATGCCCACAGAGTCCCAGCTAACCTCTCTGCTGAGGTGCTGGTAGGAGGGCTTCAATACACACCTATAAATGATTCCTCTTTTATGAAGAAAGAACAATCCGATGGAAATCTCTGCCGCATAGAATCTGTAAAAGAAAATGGGCTTCAGGTTTCTCACTTGCTTCCTTAGATGCCTGTATACTTTTCATTCTCAAGTTCGAGCATCAAAGAGTAAAGAATGTCAGACCCAGAGGCTTTCAGAGACCAGCATCGCCTGCACGTGTTCTTCCAACCCCTGGTCCTCCCTCCATCACTTTGTCCTCTAGCTCATCCGTGAATGAGACAGCTAATAAAACCAATGAGACCAGCTTCTTATTCTTGTATGGGGAAGGTGGACAAGTAGCTTATTGCCTGCAGAGTAATTTCTAATACAATCATTTAAAGGGTAGATACCAGTTAGACTATTCTATGTCAGGAGTATGGCAGAGTAGAGAAAATTTCCATTTTCCTATTCACTGGCAGAATACACTGGTGTTTGAAAATATAATACAATTACTCTCTGGAAGGCAAAGTATAGTGGTTGATGAACGCTTTAGCTAGTGTTTTCATTCCTTGCAAGTGTTGGCATAAATGAGACACACATCATGATTCATATCTGAGTTTACTCTTTTAAATAATTGATAATAAAAAGCAGTAACTTTTTATTCACTTCAAAATTGTTAATACATTAACAGCTGAAACTCAGAGTAAAAGGGGGCGAATATTTAAAAATCTGCATAGCATTCAGGAGTCTTTGAAATCCAAGAAGCCACAAGACTGTGCCTGTGGAAATATCACATGCAGGAGGCTCAAAATAAGCACACGTGTCTACATGAGGAGAAAAAAAAATCTCTAATGATCAAGACCAAACCCTTAATGAGGGGCCACCTCTGAAGGCTAGAAGAGTACAGGAAGGGGGAGGGTGAAGAGATGGGATTACTACAGGTGATCTTTACATTATTTTTCATGCTTTTCTAAACTTTTCTGCAACACAAATAATACAATGAAAGGATATTGGACCAGACACCTTTATGTGACTTTATAACACAGGGTGACTCTGTGCTACCTGCTCTTTATAGTCCTGTGTGACCACGCTTTATTTTACAATCTGAGTATTTTAAGGCTTTGTAACTACAACATAAGACAGAAGAAAAGAACAGGCATTTCTGAAAACTTAAAAGGAACAATCAATAAGGGCAGAAAAATCCCCCTTCACACTTTTAAAGCTTGCAACCAAAGATTTCCCTATTCTGCCTTCAGTTAATCTTCCCTACGGTGGACAATCCCTCACAGGCCAAAAATTCTTCCAATGTGTCTCTTAGATGGCACAGCAGCCAGAATCCTATTAACAGGTGCTGACTTCATTCATCAGGGTACATGCCCACAAGGTTTCCTCACTGGGGAACTAAACTCGCCCTTTGTTTAGGCTTGCTCCACTGGTGTTTCCTGAGACTTCCTGGCCCCTGAGAGGTGAGATGATGTTTTCTGGCACCAAAGTCCCAGCTCCCCACATCCCTCAGATGAATCTCTCATTTTCACCTGGAGCCCACGTCTTCCTCCTGTGCTGCCGACTCCTGCATCCCATCAGGCAAGGTGCATTCCAATAAAACGTTCTTAACTGAGCTCATGAATCTCCCCCCAAACCACCTCCTCCTTGGTGGCTGCCCCAACCCAAGCCTAAAATGCGGCCTCACTGGAAACTAAGGTTTCTCTCTTCTCTCCTCCATAGTCAATAAGTTCTGCTTTTCTTCCTCCAGGGTGTTTTTCAAAGACACTTATTCCTCTTTGGCTCCAAGGTCTAGCCCTAACCACAGCTCCATTCCTTCTCATCTACAAAGGGTCTCACCACCACCTGCACCAGCCTCTACCATTCCCTTTCATGCTTCCTTCTTCCCCCAGAGAGCTCTGCAAAAACTGAATCTGATGGTGCAAGCCCCACTGCAGTGCCTTCCCTCTTCCCTCCTCTGCAGCCAGGCTCCTTACCAGGCTCTTCACCCAGAGCCCCACCTACCACGTTCCCCCCTCCCCCACCCCTCAAATAATCTCACAGCATCTCCCACACCTGCTGAGCTGCAAGGCTGCTTCCCTGGACTTGCTTCTGCCTCTGTTCACATCTCTTCCTGGAAGGCTCTTCCCCCACCTCTGAGCCGGTCATTTTGTGGGGGTGCACTTCCCTCTCCCCCTGATTTTTAGGGGCTTACGTGGTATCCTGGTATCCTGTGCAAGTCTCTAAAGTTACAGCAACACACTGTTAATTGTTAGGTGACTTCTCCAACTCCAGGGTGGAGTGTAAACTCCCTTCGGAAAGGGAGCACCTCATTCTTTTCACACCCCCAGTGCCTGGTGCAGAGCAGGGGTGTGATAACCATTTGTTCAATAGATAAGAATAACTCCGTCAATGAGGGTGGACCTGGGTGATGACGGGATATGGCAGCATTTCCAGTTTATTGGAAATATTGGAAATAGAATAAACTGCTCCTTAGGAACCATCTTAGATGGATCCTACCAGTATATCTGCCCCCCGCCTCCCATGTTTAGGTTTATAACATTCAACCTAAAACTGGGCAGAATTCCACTTTCCCATTTCACCCAGCAGAGGTTCCCAGTTGGGGCTGGGCATGGTGGCTCACTCACGCCTGTAATCCCAGCACTTTGGGAGGCCAAGGTGGGCACATGGCTTGAGCTCAAGAGTTCGGGACCAGCCTGGGCAAGATGGTGAAACCCCATCTCTACCAATAACACAGAAAATTAGCCAGGTGTGGTGGCGCGCACCTGTAGTCCCAGCTACTCAGGAGGCTGAGGTGGGAGAATCACCTGAGCCTGGGAGGCAAAGCCTGAGTGACAGAGTGAGACCCCCATCTCAAGGAAAAAAAAAAAAAGTTTCCAGTTGGTAGAACTTGGTTGCTCAAATTAAGGGACTTTAAAAATAATACTCACACTGCTTGTGGTTCCTTAAATTTTCCTACTTGCTGAATGTGGTACATGAGGTCCCCACCGTTGACATACTCCATGACGAAGTACAGCCGATCCTGCAGACCAAGGTTCAACACATGAGCAGGGCTCCTCCCCAGCCAAGCGGCTTCCTTTACTCTTCACAGGTTGTGTTTTGCTTTCTCATTAGTTAAATGGGGACTGCACAGGCAGATGTGCTCAGTTTAGAGCTCTTTCACATTTTTTTTCCAAAGAATAAGTAATAAACCCTACTGCATGAGGGCCTTGGGAAGTATAAAGTCATTACATAACCCTGAAATACTGGCTCTCCATCAACGTGCCTGCCTGTTACATATACTCTCTATTATAGTAATGGCCTCGAACATTCTTCCCTATTTTCCTATACGTATAATACATTTCTAAGTAAGGGATGGTGTGAGGAATCCACATAAGGCAATTATTTTATTTTAACTAGTGCTTCTCCATGGTCAAAATGTTTAAAGCCTGGTTTGCAGTGTCTGGGAGGCGTGCCATACTAATGTAGTATCGTGTTTAAATGGATACTCCTGAAAACACATCTCTCAGGCTTAGGATTACACATGCTCAATGATATTTACTGGAAATGGGACAGGGGACTCTAAATGGAGAGGCTAATCAAATGTTCTTTTGCATCTGTAATATGCCCAAACACTGTTTTTCTATTTTCTCTGTCACGGGTAGGCTAAGTGTTGGCCCCATGATGGGCATGTATCATAGACCCAAATAAATCTGCATATTCATGAGGACATTATGCTGGGACAGATAGGAAGATGGAGGGGTTTAACAGTGAAATAATGACCTCTGCTCTCTGCTAGAAAACATCCCCATTTCACAGAGGATATTAAACATTAAAGTGCTGCACAGGGAGAAAAAAATGATGAAGCTGGTGCTAATAGCCAGGAAGCAACCCTGGGAGCCCCAATCTCTAGCTTTCCTGTTATGAACTTTAATTTCATCTTCATTTCTTTGTTTTGTAGCTTTCCAGAGCTTAATCAGGGTAACCAGGGTTACAGGCTCTGGGCTGGGATTCAGAGCCGTGGTTGTCTCTTCCGAGCATGCTGCTCTTGTCTCTCCCAGGCGTGACTTGATTCACAGTCAGTGGGAATGGCTGGGAGCAGGAAGCTCAACGTGCCGCCAGTGCTAGGCTGACACGTAGTGGCCGGCGCCTGACTCCGCGGCTGCTGCTACACACCCAGAGGCTCCGTGTGGCTGCAAAGCCATTTTGAGATTCTAAAACCCAAAAGCACTGAGAGGCTCCTCCCAAGAGTTTTCAAAGAGGCATAAGACAGACAGTCGATCAATGGGCAGTTGAAAATAGTAATAATTGCATCAATTATAGCTACTGATTATGGAGTCATATTTAAAATGGACAGCCTCTGAGGAGTGGAAAGACCGGCTTTGGCAATGTCTCACTATGGTGCCATCTAAACGTCTATGTTTCTTTTTTTTCTTTTTGAGACGGAGTCTTGCTCTGTCGCCCAGGCTGGAGTGCAATGCTGCGATCTCGGCTCACTGCAAGCTCCACCTTCTGGGTTCACGCCATTCTCCTGCCTCAGCCTTCCGAGCAGCTGGGACTACAGGCGCCTGCCACCATGCCCGGCTAATTTTTTGTATTTTTTAGTAGAGAAGGGGTTTCACCGTGTTAGCCAGGATGGTCTCGATCTCCTGACCTCGTGATCCGCCCACCTCGGCCTCCCAAAGTGCTGGGATTACAGGCGTGAGCCACCGTGCCCGGCCACGTCTATGTTTCTTGTAGGCCACCTGCAAGCCCTGCAACGGACTGATTAGTGCTTTGGAATGTTCTTTTTTGTCCTCTATTTAGTTTTACTTTATGACATAACTCAGCAAACTTTTTCCATAAAGGGCCAGCAGTATGTATTAATATTTTAGGCTGTGAGTGTCTCTTGCAGCGACTCAACTCTGCCTTCATGGTGCAAAAGCAGCTGTAGATGACAGGTACAGGAAGGAGTGTGGCAATGTCCCAAAACAGCTGTTTATGGATGCTGAAATTTGAATGTCACCTAATTTTCACGTGTCACGATATATGACTCTTTGGATTTCCTTGTTGTGACCTTTCCTAAACTCACGGGCCATAGAGAACAGGCCACAGTTTTCCAATCCCTGTTGTGTGACATTGAACAAGAACATGCTCTTTTACAAAATCAAGTCTCCTTATGCTCCAATGCCACGTTTGGCAGCAGAACCAGTGGTCTTAAAAAGCCAAGACTGTGGCTGGGCGTGGTGGCTCATGCCTGTAATCCCAGCACTTTGGGAAGCCGAGGTGGGTGGATCACTTGAGGTCAGAAGTTCAAGACTGGCCTGGCCAACATGGTGAAACTCCATCTCTACTAAAAATACAAAAATTAGCCAGGCGTGGTGGCAGATACCTGTAATCTCAGCTGCTTGAGAGGCTGAGCAGGAGAATCCCTTGAGCCTGGGAGGTGGAGGTTACAGTGAGCAGAGATCGCACCATTGCACTCCAGCCTGGGGAACAGAGCGAGACTCCATCTCAAAAAATAAAAATAAAAAAGCCAAGACTGTGAGGTTTTTTTTGTATCCCCAAGTCTTAGCACAGTACCAGGCATGAAGAAAACCTTTCATGGAAATATTTGCTGAATTGAGGCCAGGCACAGTGGCTCACACCCGTAATCCCAGCACTTTAGGAGGCCAACGTAGGGGGATCGCTTGAGCTCAGGAGTTTAAGACCAGCCTGGGCAACATGGCGAAACCCCATCTCTACTAAAAATACAAAAACTAGCTGAGTGTGGTGGGGTACATCTGTGATCTCGACTACTTGAGACTGCAGTGGGCCGTGACCACGCCACTGCACTCTAGCCTGGGCAAGAGAGCGAGATCCTGTTTCAAAAAGAAAGAAAAATAAAAAGAAATGTTTGCTGAATTAAATGGCATGAATGCCAAGCAGAGGACATCACAGAGAAGGTATGCCTCAAATCTACCAGTGAGAGAGGTGAGAGGTGGTCCCCAGTCACCTCTGCTTGACATCACATCACACCTTTCTCCAGCCTTCTCCAAAGGAACAAGGATGCTAAGAACCTTTGGGCTGAGGCGTAGCTCTGAGAGCTGGGTGCTGCATCGCAGGGATCCCCAGGGTCCTTACCACTGTCTGGAAGCAGGAGTGCAGCTGCGTCAAGAACGGGGGTTTGTCAAGCAGGGCCAAGACTCGCTTTTCTACCATGGTGCACTCCACGTCATCATCCTGAATCACCACATCCTTCTTTAGGATTTTGATTGCATACAGTTCTTCTGTGCCCTTCCTGTCAGCAAGCATCACCTGAGAACACGTCAAGAACAACCTGAACACTTGTAAGCACACATCTTGGGGGGCGGAGGGAAGGAACCAGGCCAGATGATGGCTCAGTGACAGTTTGTGCACCTTTGTCAATGCGGGACATAAAAATATTAAACTTTATGTGCAAATTTGGAAATTCTACACATCACTACAAATTCAGTCTCTCCAGCATTTGCGAAACTTCAACGCTGCCAAGGTTTGTAAATGGTATAGGCCACTGCCACATGATGGCACTATTTTGGCTGCTAAAATGAATACTCAACATTCTGTATCAGGATTAGTCTGGAATTATGCACATTTTTCAGGAGTATCCTTAGAGTGAAAGCTGACTGACATTTATAATCTCTCAAGTCAAGAACCTAGGCTTGAAATCAGTTTCTGGGTCTATGAAATGTGGGGCCACAGAAACCAAATAAGATACAGGCAAATTGCTGAAGACCCCATGTCAGTATCTCTTAATGATTGTATTTGCTTACTACAAGTGAACATTAAATTTTTAGTTGTGAAAACTATTCATCAACCAGCATTTCAGAATATCCCCTCTGTTCCGAACACTGAGAAATAGTAACACACGGTGAACCCACTATAGTTTTTTGGATGCAGTTGTTTTTAAGGAAGTAGAAACCAGGTGAGGACTGTGCACTCTGATCTGAGAGACCAAACAGATGCCTCTTTATCAACTAAGATGGACCCTAATGTCAGAGGCATTCGAACCAGAGCAACTCCATCTTGAATAAGGGATGGGAAAACTAAGGCTGAGATCTGCTGGGCCGCATTCGCAGGAAGTCGGGCATTCTTAGTTGCAGGATGAGACAGGAGGTCAGCAGGGCTAGTATCACAAGACACAGGTCAGAAAGACCCTGCTGATAAAACAGGATGCAGTAAAGAAGCCAGCCAAAATGCACCAAATCCAAGATGGCAATGAGAATAACCTCTGGCTACCCTCACTGCTCATTATATGCATTATTAGCATGTGAAAAGACACTCCTACCAGCGCCCCAAAGTTTACAAATGCCATGGCAATGCCCAGAAGTTACCTTATATAGTTTACAAGATGGAGGAACCCTCAGTTCTGGGAATTGCCCACCCCTTTCTCAGAAAACTCATGAATAATAAAACCCTTGTTTAGCATATGATCAAGAAATACTTCTAACTATACTCAGTCAAGCAGCCCATGCTGCTGCTCTGCCTATGGAGTAGCTGTTCTTTCATTTCTTTACTTCTCTAACAAACTGACTTTCACTTTATTCTGTGGACTCGCTCTGAATTCTTTCTTGCTTGAGGTCCAAGAACCTTCCTCTTGGGGTCTGGATCAGGACCCCTTTCTGGTAACATTAAAGTTAAGGAAATAGTTATCTATGGGTTGAGGATTCAGGGCCCAGCTGGCATGGCAAATTTCTAAATCCCTACAGCTACAAGATAAACCACTCTCGCTAAACTCCCTAGCAGTAGGAGCTGTCAGGCCCCTCCTAACTTTAATTGACAACTCAGATCACTATGACTCAAACTGGACAGAGGACTGGCCTTACAAACATTCTTTTCTGTGATGCAACTGCAGACCTTAAGCCAGTTTCAGCAGCTTGCAGAGCCTGCACACAAACTGTTTTTGGGTCCTGTGGTTCACCTTTTGATCTAAAGAGCCAACTTCCACCTTTATTTATTTATTTATTTATTTATTTGAGACGGAGTCTCCCTCTGTTGCCCAGGCTGGAGTGCAGTGGCATGATCTTGGCTCACTGCAACCTCCACCTCCCAGGTTCCAGCAATTCTTCTGCCTCAGCTTCCCGAGTAGCTGGGATCACAGGTGCACATCACCACACCCAGCTAATTTTTGTATTTTTAGTAGAGATGGGGTTTCACCATTTTTGCCAGGCTGGTCTCAAACTCCTGACCTCAAGTGGTCCACCTGCCTTGGCCTCCCAAAGTGCTGGGATTACAGGCATAAGCCACCGTGCCTAGGCAAATTCCACCTCATTTTAATGCTAAGTCCCCACCCCAAAGTGAACATGAGATGCACGGTACATAGATGTTCATCCATTGTGCCTGTGCAAGGCTTCCCGCACAGATAAGTATAGCTTCCCCCCAAACCTGTTGAATATGGATGACTCTACTGTGTAACATGGACCCTGTGAGGCATAAAACCTAACCAGCCCTTTCTCTCCTCAAAGAGAGGGCACCTTCATTTCACACCACAGACTTTCTTTTCCGGGTTTGCAAACTGCTATCACCAATAAACCTCTCCTTTCTACCATTTAGGCATCCTGGTGGTCTTCTGGATGACTGTACAAATCACAGGGAAATCTTTTTTTTTTTTTTTTTTTTGAGACAGAGTCTCACTCTGTCTCCCAGGCTGGAGTGCAGTGGTGTGATCTCAGCTCACTGCAAGCTCCGCCTCCCAGGTTCACGCCATTCTCCTGCCTCAGCCTCCCAAGTAGCTGGGACTACACGCGCCCACCACCACGCCCAGCTAATTTTTTGTATTTTTAGTAGAGATGGGGTTTCACCATGTTAGCCAGGATGGTCTCAATCTCCTGACCTCGAATCACGGGGAAATCTAATGTGCTATTCTGGAAACTGCGGGGAGAACAAAACTGATTTGACATACTCTGCAGAAGCCCCTGCAATTTGCAGATGACTGTCCTCTTACCTTTCCAAAACTGCCCTTCCCCAACACCATGAGGAAATTGAAGTCCGTGAGTTTCACTCGGTCAAGGTTGTTGGAAGGTTGTTTCCTGTCTTCAGAGGGACTGATGACTTTGTTGCCAGCAGGGCCAAGTTTGGCTTTCTAAATAACAAGCACAAATGGGAAACATGTGGGTCATTTTTCTGGGGAAAGAGTGACAGAAACCACCACGTTGTAACTGAGTTTAATGTTTGCTTGGAGGTGGGATGGGGTGAGAAAAGGAACAAAGGGTGAGGATTGAGTGTCTGTTCAGATATCAGCAGCTACACTCACCCTACAGGGAAGGTCTGCAAAGTAGCAGAAAACTGCTCTCCCTATTCAGAGACAACTCTTTACATAGTCAACCTAGAACTGATGGCGTGGGGATCCGTGTAGGCATGGTTGGTTGTAATTCTAGTATGTCAAGGTTGACTTCTTGGGAAAAAGAGTGCTTCGGGTCCATGAACATAATAAAGGAAATAAACTGTGTACTGATGCTTTTCATATTTGTAGATTTTACTATTTAAAATTAATCTGCATAAAGGAAAACTTGTACCCACACCAAAAGAGAGGAAAATGTTCTCTGGAGAGGAACTGCTTAAAATGGCAAAGCTGTTGGGATGATTCACTGCATTTCCAAATGCACAGTAAGAACAGGGGTTGGGTTTGTTTTTTTTTTTTTTTTTTGGATTTTTTTTTTCCTTTAAATCAAGAGTTGAACTCACAAAAAGACATGGTGATGTGCATAAGAAGAGATGCCAGCACTTTGGGAGGCCGAGGCAGGTGGATCACCTGAGGTCTGGAGTTTGAGACCAGCCTGGCCAACATGGTGAAACCCCGTCTCTACCGAAAATACAAAAATCAGCTGGGCATGGTGGTGCGTGCCTGTAATCGCAGCTACTTGGGAGGCTGAGGCAGGAGAATCGCTTGAACCGGAGGGCAGAGGTTGCAGTGAGCTGAGATTGTGCCATTGCACTCCAGCCTGGGAGACAGAGCAAGATTCTGTCTCAAAAAAAAAAAAAAAAAAGAAAAGAAAAGAAAAGAAAAAAAAGGAGCACAAGATGCCCTTTGTGACTGAAGAATATCTGGTCAATGCCTGGCAGGCGAGCTACCAGAGGAGTTTTCAGAAGCTCTAGAGGGGGCCCTGCCCTCACGACTCTCACCAGGGCCTCGGAATCCATGTCAAAGGCAAAAGGTAAAAGGGCTCAGCAGAAAAAGGAAGGTAAATAAACCCACGGGATGTCTCACTGTTGCCGAAAGAGCCCTGGAGAGGCCTGGCCCACAAGACTGAATTTTGAACATCTGCCTGACGGGGAGGAGCTGGTTGTAAGAAGCGTTAGCTGCTGACAGGTCCAGGACCCCGGCCCCTGGCTAGACCTCCACAGCCACATCCATGAGCCCTAGGGCAATGATTCTTGCCTTGGATGCATTCTTTTTTTTTTTTTTTTTTTTTGAGACGGAGTTTTGCTCTTGTTGCCCAGGCTGGAGCGCAGTGCAGTGGCACAATCTCGGCTCACTGCAACTTCTACCTCCCAGGTTCAAGCGATTCTCCTGCCTCAGCCTCTTGAGTAGCTAGGATTCACCACCACGCCTAATTTTTTGCATTTTTAGTAGAGATGGGGTTTCGCCACGTTAGGCAGCCTGGTCTCAAACTCCTGACCTCAGGTGATCCACCTGCCTCGGCCTCCCAAAGTGCTGGGATTACAGGCATGAGCCACCGTGCCCGGCCCATTCTTAATGAGAAGGTGCACCTCCCTCCCTAGTGCAGCAGACCTGAGCTCTGGAGCTCTTGCCAGGAACTCACTCCAGTCAACACCTTGGTGGTTACCAAGATGATGGTGAAGGAGGTTAAGGAAGGCACTCAAGGGGCTCTACTACGGATCAGCAGCAGAGAAGGCTTCCGAGGAATCATCCATCGTCCCTCTTGGAGCACCACCATGCCTTCATCCCACAAGTACTGATTGAGCCCCCTTGTGCTCTCTTGGGGAGCCTCTGCATTTGCAGGAGGAGTCCCTGCTGATACAGGAATTCAGCAGGACTGGTTTCACAAGATACAGGTCACAAAGAACCCCTAATAAAACAGTCTGTGGTAAAGAAGCCAGCCAAAACCCGCCAAAACCAACAAGACAATGAAAGCAATCTCAGGTCTCCTGGCTGCTCATCGTATGCTAATTATAATACATTGGCATGCTATAGGAAACTCCCGCCAGCACCAAGACAGTTTACAAATGTCATGGCAACATGTGGAAGTTACCCTACATGGTGTGAAAGGGGAATCCTCAGTTCCAGGAATTCTTGCCCCTTTCCCAGAAAACTCATGAATAATCCACCCCTCATTTAGCATTTGATCAAGAAATAACCACAAAAATAGCCAATCAGCAGCCTGCAGGGCCGCTCTGCCTATGGAGTAGCCACCCTCTTATTCCTTTACTTTCTTAATAAACTTGCTTTCACTTTACTCTGTAGGTTTGCTCTTGAATTCCCTCCTGCCCAAAGCCAAGAACCCATGCGGCCTCTTAGGCTGAACCCCAGTTTTGGGGTTCACCCTGTGACACTGCCAGCTGTGTCTAGATTCCCAACTGTAACAGTACTTGGCATAGGACATGCACTCAGCTCTCTGGCCGAACAGATACAGAACTGAAGCCCAAATGTGCGTATCAGATGCTGTGCTGTTTGGCGATGCTTTTCTCCGATAAGAATAACTTGCTCGTGGCCAGGCATGGTGGCTCACACCTGTAATCCCAGCACTTTGGGAGGCCGAGGTAGGTGGATCACGAGGTCAGGAATTCAAGACAAGCCTGGCCAACATGGTGAAACCCCGTCTCTACTAAAAAAATACAGAAATTAGCTGGGCATGGTGGCACGTGCCTGTAATCCCAGCTACTCGGGAGGCTGAGGCAGGAAAATTGCTTGAACCAGGACCCAGGAGGCGGAGGCAGCAGTGGGTGAGATTGCGCCACTGCACTCCAGCCGGGGCTACAGAGCAAGACTCTGTCTCAAAAAAAAAAAAAAAAGAATAACTCGCTCATACAGGGATGAAGTCTCAGGGCTTGTGAACATGCTCTGATGAGTTGAGTGCCCCCATTTGACCAGAGACATTAAAACATGAGGGAGAGATGGCCCTGATATTTTTGCTTCCAGACTGAAAGTGTGAAACACAGTTGAGTTCCACCTCTGTTGGCAGCATGTAGTGGAAACACCTGTGAATTTGGGGCCACTGGAAACGTAGAAGGCCCATAAAGATAAAACAGGAACTGTGATGCTACACATACTGGCCTGCCCACTTCGGCGGGGCCAGCCCAGTCCTCTAAACACTGGCCCCAGCAACGATTCTAAGTTGAGAAACTTCCTAGGCTGTGTCTACATTTAATTTTTAATTTTTATTTTTTTGAGACAGAGTTTCACTCTTGTCGCCCAGGCTGGAGTGCAGTGGCGCAATCCCAGCTCACTGCAACCTCTGCCTCCTGGGTTCAAGTGATTCTTCTGCCTCAGCCTCCCGAGTAGCTGGGATTACAGGTGCGCGCCACCAAGCCAAGCTAATTTTTTTGTATTTTTAGTAGATATGGGGTTTTGCTGTGTTGGCCAGGCTGGTCTCGAACTCCTGATCCATCCGCCTCGGCCTCCCAAAGTGCTGGTATTACAGGCGCGAGCCACCGCACCCAACTGGCTGTGTCTAAATTTAAAAGAATAGATAGGAAGTGCAAATTTGAGATGAGAATACCGACTATGCCACCCTGCTCTGCACTTCTGACTTAGAAAAAAGTTATCAGAAAGAGGCACAGATTAATTGTATTTTCTCAGGATTCACAATAACACCTGAAAACACCCAAACACAACTGACTTGCTGATCTGAGGTGCTTGAAACTGTTGAAAACCGCTTTCACCTGAGTGAAGTTGCTATTCATACTACCAATGAATGCCCAGCTTCCAACTGTAGCACGTGGTTCTACCCAGCTATGCTCGACTCCTCTGACATTCCCAGGCAGTCATTCCTCCTTCCTCCTTTGACACTTCACCAACACAGTCAGGGGATGTGGGCTGATGCAGTGATGAGCCTCCAGATAGGCAGGGGACCTTTTCTTTCTTTCTTTTTTTTTTTTGAGATGGAGTCTTGCTCTGTCGCCCAGGCTGGAGTGCAGTGGCGCAATCTCGGCTCACTGCAAGCTCCGCCTCCCAGGTTCACACCATTCTCCTGCCTCAGCCTCTCCGAGTAGCTGGGACTACAGGCGCCTGCCACCACACCCGGCTAATTTTTTTGTTTTTTAGTAGAGACGGAGTTTCACCGTGGTCTCGATCTCCTGACCTCGTGATCCACCCGCCTCGGCCTCCCAAAGTGCTGGGATTACAAGCGTGAGCCACCACGCCCGGCCGGCAGGGGACCTTTTCACACACATTGCCACCTACCGCCTCACTGCAGACATAACCTAACGACGGCCCTTGTGAGTTTCATGTTATCATCTTAGTCTGGTTATAAGCATGAGACATTGCCCACAGTCAGGCTAAAGGCTGACAGAAGCATTTTTATATTCAAGTACTTCTGAACTTATTTGCAATATGACCTTGGCCTCAGGTCTCAAATCAATCACCAGGTTTGAGAGGAACATCCACAAAGGAGACACCTGCTCACACAAGGTGAAGCTGGGCAGAGGACGCCATAGGCTTCTGCTCTGTCTGGGCAGATTCTTTTCAGCCAGAAGCAGAGCTGAGTTTCTGGAGGCTGGTAGAGCAGGCAGCTGGTTGGGAAGGAGACAGACCGGTGTGTGGGGTCCAGGGCAGGCTGACCACATCCATATCAGAGAGGTGGCTTCTCAGTGGCCTGGCCCAGAAGGTCGGAATGGATTTCTCCCCAGCCTCAGCCAGCCCTGAGATCAGAGCAGACCCAGCATCTTCATGCCCTTGCTCCCATCAAGAGCAGCACTTCTGTTCCCACTACAGAACACACTTCCTGAGCCATCTCCACGCTGCCACCTGCAGGCCTTGCTGCCAAAGGACACAGAGCCATCCAATGCTGAGTTTTCGAAAGCAGCTCTTTTAAGGTAGGAAACTCCATAGTATGGCAACCTCAGGGGTCTGGGCCTGGCTTTGAGCAAGTCCCACCTTCAATCTGGGTCTAATCAATGCTGGGGTTGAGGGAGACAGCCAGTGGATATCTGAGCAGCTACGTCACTGGGGGCGGGGGATGCCTGAGGGCAGGGGGACAAAGAACCATATAGGACTTCCAGGTGGGCAGGGGCGCCAGGGCAAGATCAGATGCAGCGCGAGGCTTGACCTCCAGACCTTCGGTCAGCACCTCCGTCTTCCTGAAGACACAGTCTTCCCTGGCCTGCCGTTTCTCCTCCACCCCTAGCCTGGTGACCTCTCCCACTCCTTCAGGTCCCAGCTCAACTGCTATTACTTCAAGAAAACTGAAACAGGAATAATACAAGGTGGTAGCAGGAGAACAGAAAATTCCAGGCAGCAGTTTCACAGGACTAGCAAAAAAGAAAAAAAAAATGTTGAAATAACTGTGTAAGCTAGGGGCCCACAAGACCCTAAACATCAGGATGTGGGCCAAGCTGGCTAAGACCAACTGGACCCAACATGGTGCTGGATTTGACCCAGCTTCACCTGGGACCTCACTGTCCGCTCATTAACATCCTCAATCCTCTACCCGCCAGTGCCATGGCCATTCCAGGAACACCAATATTTAGTGTAAAAACAGGTGGCACCACATTTCTGAGAAATCTCCACCTTTTTCTGGGAATCTTCAGGAATATTCCACCCCTTAAAGAAGCCCATAAAGGTAGCAGGCCCCAAACCGCCTTGCATGCCACTCTCTCTGGAGTATGCCTGCCTTTCCCTTTCTTGAGTGTGTACTGGTCACTTTGCAATAAATCTCCATATTTTCACTATTTTCTGACTCATCCTTGAATTCCTTCCCATGGCAGTATCAAGAGTCTGGACACCGGCTAAGTTCGAGGTCCCACCAGCGTTTCGGGACTTCCCCTAGCCCACCGGCATCAAAACCCCTCCCCAAAGATGTCCCGTTGCTCTCGCTGGCGGGCTACTGCTAAAATGACAGCAGGAGCCACGCACGGTGGCTCACGCCTGTAATCCCAGCACTTTGGCAGGCCAAAGCAGGTGGATCACCTGAGGTCAGGAGTTCAAGACCAGCCTAGCCAACATGGTGAAACCCCATCTCTACCAAAAAAAAATACAAAAATTAGCCAGCATGGTGGTGGGCGCCTGTAGTCCCAGCTACCTTGGGAGGCTGAGGTGGGAGAATTGCTTAAACCCAGGAGGCGAAGGTTGCAGTGAGCCGAGATTGTGCCACTGCCCTCCGGCCTGGGTGATAGAGTGAGACCCTGTCTCGAAAAAAAAAAAAAAGACAGTGATCCTGTCCTGGATTCACTGGCTTCCCACACGACAGAGAGAAGGCTGAGCGCTTTGATGGCTAGGAGGAGACTCACTCTGCTTGTCTCTGGGCTTATTTCCCACCACTCCCTCCGCCTCGGTCCCAGCCATGCCAGCCTGCCGCAAGCTCCCACCTGCCTTGTGCCTTGAGACGCCAGCTCCGCCCTTCCCTCTTCTGCTGTTCACAGTCATCCTCCACAGTGGTCTTCCTGAAACCCCAACACTCCTTCCTTCTCCCCATTAGCTTTCTTCCCGGAACCCGTTGACACCTGACTGCAAGTCTGGGAGGGCAGGGGTCCTGCTGTTCTGTTCACCTTCAAAGTCCAACTCAAGTGCCTCCTTTTGGTTTCTCCGGAATTTCCAACCTGCAGCAGACAGGGCCCCACCCATATCTCCTGAGCTTTCTGTCCTGCACACCTGCGAACACCTGAGGGTTCCATTCAGGCCAATCCTGCAGAGGGAGCCCGAGGTGCCTGAGTTATGGGAACGGGAAGCCTGTTCCAGAATGTTCCTCCAGCTCACAAGAAGACCGAGATCCAGCTGCCCACAGTGGTCACCAGCTTGAGAACACACCCTTGGCTGGGTCCTCCCCTTCCCTGGCTCCCATCTCTACTCCCCACCCATGTCTCCTGGAAGTCCTTCAGGAATGAACTTCTGAAAACCGTGGGGCTGCGTCAGATTCTGGGGAACCTAACACACACATTTCTTCTTGGAATTTTTTTTTTTTTCTAGACGGGGTCTCACTGTTGCCCAGGCTGGAGTGCAGTAGCATAATCATGGCTCACTGCAACCTCAACCTCCTGGGCTCAAGTGATTCTCCCATCTCAGCCTCCTGAGTAGCTGGGACTACAAGCATACATCACCACACCCAGCTAATTTTTTTTTTTCTTTTGTAGACATGGGGTTTCATCATGTTGCCCAGGCTGGTCTCAAACTCCTGAGCTCAAGTGATCTGCCCACCTCAGCCTCGCAAAGTGCTGGGATTACAGGTGTGAGCCACCACACCCAGCCTCTTCTTGGATTTATTGATCTGTCTTCCTCACTAGCCTGTGAGATCCTAGGAGGTAAGGACCAAGTCTTGCTCAAGTTTGTATCTTGAGACCAAGCACTATATCAGGCACATACGTTGAAAACTCAGAGTTCTCTCTCTCATTCATTCACATTTGTGCTCATTAAGCACTAAGACTGACAGAACTGACAGAGGCCAACTTGTAGCCAGCACTAGTTGGCCAGATGACAAACTAACATAAAAAGGCAGCTGATAGTTAGGTAAGCTGGTGCAGACAAGCAGCCCAGGACTCCATGCATTTGCATCTTCATACAGAATCTGAACTTTTTCTCTCAGGCAATCACTGTTGATGCTGGGACAGCCACAGAGGTGCTGGGAGGGCTCTCCTGCCTTTAGGGTGGTTGGCCACATGATGACCCTCCCCAGAGGCCACACGAGACTAGTGAGCCAGGCCAGCAAGCTGAAACCATGCCCTTGGAAGGGTTTCTCTGAAGGGCTATTCCTCTGCTGAGAAGTCTGGCTTGCCCAAGATCCAGCTAGGATCTCTGGCTCAAGAGCAACAGTGAGCCCTGAGCTGACCATTTTTCTTTCTCCGAGCTTTTTAATGGATTGTTTGGCAACTGGCCTCCCAGCAGAATTAAGAGATCTGCCCTTCCTGGCTTGTATATTGTTGACATAACTCTAGTTGTCATGACTGTAATTCAGACTTCACCAGGAGTGCAAATAAAATCAATATACGTCTAGGGATAAAGCTGAAGCCAATAGCCTAACTGCAGAGATTTCAGAAAACCTGAGGAAGTAGAAGAGTAAGTGTGCTGGCATCCTTTACTCCAGCAATGCAAACATGGCCCAACGTGGCCAGACGCCCTGCTGGGGGCCTGAGCAAGTGGAAAATTCTGAATGCAGAGGATGAAATGCAGAAATGCAGAATGTCCCCTGAAGATGAATGAATGCCCAGAGCAGAGCATGCACTGGGCTGCTGACCTCAAGCAGATATTGACTCATTAGAAACACTCCTGCTGATGTGTCCCAAATCTTGAGTCCATCTCACTCATTTCCAAGTTAGGTTAAGAAAGCGGTGGGGGACCAGGCTCTGAGCAGCAGTCAACAGGCTGGAGACCCCCATGGCTCTCAGTACTGCCATCCTCCTGTGAAACTGTCTTCCACCCCTGCACCAGGAGGAATCCCCTTTCAGCTCTGATGATGTTTGTTCAGTTCTTTTTTTCTTTTTTTTTTTGAGATGGAGTCTCGCTCTGTCACCCAGGCTGGAGTGCAGTGGCGCGATCTTGGCTCACTGCAACCTCCGCCTCCCGGGTTCATGCCATTCTCCTGCCTCAGCCTCCCGAGTAGCTGGGCACTGGTCCTAGGACCAGCAGCATCAGCTAGAGGCTTGGCAGAAATGCAGACTCTTGGGCCCCACCCCAGATCTACTAAGTCCAAACATGCATTTTAAAGAAAATCTTTGGGTGGGTCCTGTGCACATTTAAGATTGAGAAATGCTGATCTAAGACAGTTTGGACATTTCTCCAAGTTCCAACATCCCTGTCAAATTCACTCGTCTCTGAGACCCTTTCCACCATCCACAATCTTCAGTTATTATATAAACCCAGTGGGCAACTCTGGAAAGAGCCCTGAACTTGGATTCCAAAGAGCTCGGATCAAATCTTAATCTTACCATTTTTGCTCTGTGACTCTGGACAAATGACACTGCCTCTCTGAGCCCCGGGTTCCTTATCTGTAATATAGTAGTAAGAAGACTGTGTCCCTGGGCTATGCTGGGCTACCTCTCCGGACTGCACCGAAGGTGAAATAAGGTATCCTTTGCAAAAGGACTCTAGTGTAGCATCTCATGCTTTATTCCCTCCACCCTGGTCGTCATCTTCTTTTTTTTTTTTTTTTTTTTTTTGAGACGGAGTCTCACTCTGTCCACCAGGCTGGAGTGTAGTGGCATGATCTTGGCTCACTGCAACCTCCACCTCCCGGGTTCAAGCGATTCTCCTGCCTCAGCCTCCCGATAGCTGGGATTACAGGCGCATGCCACCATGCCTGGCTAATTTTTGTATTTTTAGTAGAGATGGGTTTTACCACGTTGGCTAGGCTAGTCTTGAACTCCTGAGCTCAGGTGATCCACCTGCCTCAGCCTCCCAAAGTGTTGGGATTACAGGCAGGAGCCACCGCACCCAGTGTTACCCTGGTCTTCTTTGCTCTGACCCAGAAAGGAGACAAAGTCCAGGAGACTGCACTTTCCTTCAAGCTTCTGGCATGCACCTGCTCCGTGACTGTACACTGAAGGCCTCTGGGATTCAATAAGCAACTGCATGCTGCCTGGGCTAGAGTTCTGTGGGCTAACTCACAGACCAGAAACCCTGTGACCTACAGAGATGTGTGAGGCTACAAATGGGCTTTGCAGGAGCTTATGACCTGTTGTGAGGTTGAGGCACATCCCCGTGGGCTCCCACACCCTCCTAAGGGGGGCACAAGAGGCAATGGGTCTTGGCTCTAGCTGTCCACCCTGATTTCCAGAAAGCCTACTGAAGCCCTTAAGGGGGCTGGGTTAAGACTGCAGCAGGAAAAGACCCTGACTTAATAAAATGGCACAAATTTTTAAAAGGAAATAAAAATGGGAACTACAATATGTAATGTTGTAAATAGAATGAAGTGACATTAAATGCAGAAGCTGTAGCATGCTCTTTTTTTCAAAATGGGACTAAAGCACCTCACAGTTTATTGGCTATGATTCAACAACCCAGAATCCAGGATTTTTAGGTTCCTCAAAAATTGGCATATTCGCATTTGGTTCAAGTTTGGCATTGTGATGCCACTTGAAAGACCAGGCTGTGAGACCAGGCAGTGTTCCTTCCTCATTTGAAAATTTACTGATAACTGACACGTCTCGCTTTACACCACAGATACATTCTTGAAAAGTCGCAATAGTTTGCAATCATTGAAGCTATTAACAATTCAAGGGGCTCCTGCAGTGGCATTCTGTAAGGCAAATCACACAAAATGAATCTGAATATTGCAAACCCAAATTCGCCTACATGGGGGTTATGGTACATGTGTAAAAACATCTGTGTCTGAAGCTATCCCTGTGTAATGTGAGAAGCTCTCCATATTCAGCTCCCTATTAGGGGTCTTTTCAAATTAAAATTAAGAGGTGGTGGCGACAAATGACTTACATTGTGTATCTGTGAGGGGCTGGATGGCTGGAGACGTTCATTTTCTAACAGGTTAAAAGTTTGCAGCTGCTGAGCTGTGACAGTCTGACCCACCTTAACAGTAATTTCAAAGGGTTTAACTTAATACCATAGATACTCTGCTATGTTTGAATTTTATATAATGAATATACACTATGTGGAAAATCAGACAGATCATAAAAATAGAAATTTCTGACCTCTAATACAATAGCCCTCTGCCCAGAAATTCTTACAACAGGTGCTGATTTATCTCCAGTATGAATACAGGTCCAAAGATTCATCTACAGTTAAGAATCAGAATCTGAACCATAACTCCAGGGCTCCCGGTGGGTCCATCTCATAATCATAGAACTTCTGGGCAGCCTCTGAAGTACTGCTTAATGTCTAATTGTCAGAGGCGTTCAAACCAGAGCAACTCCATCTTGAATAGCGGCTGGGTAAAATGAGGTGAGACCTGTTGGGCTGCATTTGCACTCCTGGGAGGTCAGGCATTCTTAGTCACAGGATAAAATGAGAGGTCAGCAGGACTGTTCTCAGAAGGTACAGACCATAAAGACCCTGATGATAAAACAGGATGCAGTAATGAAGCCAGCCAAAACCTACCAAAATCAAGATGGCGAGGAAAGCGACCTCTGGCCTCCTTGCTGCTCATTATATGCTAATTATAAACATTAGCATGCTAAAAGACACTCCCACTAGTGCCACGACAGTCTATAAATGCCATGGTAACATCCAGCGGTTACCCCATATGGTCTAAAAAGGGAAGGAATCCTCAGTGCTGGGAATTGCCTGCCCCTTTCCCAGAAAACTCATGAATCATCCACACCTTTTAAAGCATATGATCAAGAAATAACCATAAAAATAGCCAACCAGCAGCCCTTGGGGGTTGCTCTGCCTATGGAGTAGCCATTCTTTTTTTTTTGAGACGGAATCTTGCTCTGTTGCCCAGGCTGGAGTGCAGTGGCCCTATCTCGGCTCACTGCAAGCTCCGCCTCCAGGTTGACGCCATTCTCCTGCCTCAGCCTCCTGAGTAGCTGGGACTACAGGCGTCTACCACCACACCCGGCTAATTTTTTTGTATTTTTAGTAGAGATGGGGTTTCACCATGTTAGCCAGGATGGTCTCGATCTCCTGACCTCATGATCCACCCACCTCGGCCTCCCAAAGTGCTGGGATTACAGGTGTGAGCCACCGCACCCGGCCCATTCTTTTATTCCTTTACTTACTTGGTAAACTTGCTTTCACTTTACTCTGTGGACTTGCCCCAAATTCTTTCTTCCACAAAATCCAAGAACTCTCTCTTGGGGTCTGGATTGGGACTTCTTTCCAGTAACATAACTACATTCCACTTTAAATGTGTTCATTCTCACCTATTTTGTAAATATGTCTTCAAAAATACATGCTCTCTTAGCATTCTCGAAAATAAGGCTTTGATTAATATACTTATCAAAGACAGTTGCAACGTGTGGAGAGATGAACTTGACAACAGAAGCTTCTTTCTACTTCTAAGATTCCACAGACAGGCCAACAATGACCAACTATAGGAACAAATGAATAATTGTGGATTTCTCCTACCATTTTTTGTACAACGATCAAAGTCCTCTGTATTCACGGCTAATCTGAACAACATTGGCAAAACAACACCGATGGTAATTCATTGCTATTCCATGTAACAGGGCATGGTTCACAGAAATAGCCATGCCATATATAAGCAAGGATGCCCAGCACAGCATCATACCTCTAAGGTAATGCCTTTACCTGCACCCACTGCAACGTTAGTTAAGAGAGATCAAGTGTTTCGGAAACAGAAAGCCACAAAGGAACTGAGGGTTTTCACGGTGTCGTTAGTGGAATATGGCCTGTGTATTTCTAATAAGCTCCAAGTCATGATATCTATTATCTTCTACTTGGTAATGGGGCAACAGGTTAAAATGATGCTACTTAATGGGCATGACAGCTTCCTGCGTATCACAGTTAGAGTAAATAAAATGTCCGCTGTTCTCTGGCTCAATACTTCATCCGCTGGGACATGCCAAGCACGCTGCCGCCTGAGGGCCTTTGCAGTTGGGCACTTCCTCTGACCCAGATAGGCAGGGGACTCCTTTCTATCTCTGCTCAAAGGATGCTTTAACCCCGAGGCTCCCTACTCCTTCTGACATTGTCCCTGCACCGGCTTCTGCAATGCATACTCCCTCCCTCTCTTCTCATTACCGATTCTGTATTTCTCTATTTGTTTGTTACTTTCTTTGGCCACTGGGATGAGCAAGGACAGCTCATCTGTTTTGTTCCCCGGCACAGCTCCAGTGCCTAGGATGGTGTCTGGGGCACGGTGGTCCTCAAATATTTGCAGAAGCAATGAGTAGAGTATATGGGGAAGGCAGCTTTTCATATAACATTTTTAAGAGGCAGAAATGTTGCTTTAAAATAATTTCTACAGCAAGGCTGCCTCTTGTTATAAAAGTATACCTGCTCATTTTAGAAAATTTAACAGGCATGGATACGCCAGAAAAAAGAGAACAAAATTTAAAATATTTATAATTTTATTTTTAATTTATTTTTATTTTTGAGACGGAGTCTCGCTCTGTCATCCAGACTGGAGTGCAGTGGTGTGATCTCGGCTTGCTGCAACCTCCGCCTCCTGGGTTCAAGCGATTCTCGTACCTCAGCCTCCTCAGTAGCTGGGATTACAGGAACATGTCACCATGCCTGGCTAATTTTTGTATTTTTAGTAGAGATGGGGTTTCACCATGTTGGCCAGGCTGGTGTCGAAGTCCTGACCTCAAGTGATCCACCCGCCTCGGCCTCCCAAAGTGCTGGGATTGCAGGTGTGAGCCACCACAGCTGGCCTAAAACATCTAAAATTTCATACTCACTTTGGCAGCATATATACTAAAATCCTATAATTTTATCACCCAGAGGTAATCATTAATAACATTCTGGTGGACATCCTTTCTTTTCATGATTTCCTATGTGATACAGATAGAATCAGATTGTTTGTAACCTGCTTCTCCCCTTTGCTTATTGTGAACTTCTTGTTATAAGCACTCTTCTGCCACGTGATTTGAGTGACTGCATCATATCCCACTACACAGCTCTACTGTAGCTGATGTAACCATTCCTTATTGTTAGCCACCTAGGTTTTTCCTAGTTCTGTTTTCAATAACATGCAGATGAACAATTTTGTGGTCTAAATCTGTGTGCATCCTTGAAGTCCCCAGGATACATTCCCGGATGAATGAAATATTAATTACTTGCTTGTGACCTTTTTGGGGAGGTCACAAACAAGTACACTTGTGCCCAGCTGCACAAGGACAGACATTTTAATCTCACCATGAAAAGTCAAAGAGAAGAGGAAGAAGCCTAGAGTCAAGGCAGCCTAATTCCTGAAGGCAGGCTCTTGGTTTCTTTTGGGTTGTGTGTCTAAATTCACGGTTGGAATTTCTTTTTTTTTTTTTTTCCTTTCTTGAGACGGGGTCTCGCTCTGTCGCCCAGGCTGGAGTGCAATGGCGCAATCTCGGCTCACTGCAAGCTCTGCCTCCCAGGTTCACGCCATTCTCCTGCCTCAGCCTCTCCGAGTAGCTGGGACTACAGGCGCCCGCCACCACGCCCGGCTAATTTTTTGTATTTTTTTAGTAGAGACGGGGTTTCACCGTGGTCTCGATCTCCTGACCTCGTGATCCGCCCGCCTCGGCCTCCCAAAGTGCTGGGATCACAAGCGTGAGCCACCGTGCCCAGCCACATGGTTGGAATTTCTAACTGTACTTCTTTCTCGGATGGGGCTGTGTATATGTGTTTTATGTTCAGATGTCAAAACAAAAACACATCTTTCCTTCCACAACATAGAAAGTGGTCTTGGAAGGTGCTATGGTTTGAATGTGTCTCCCTCAAATTCACATGTTGAAATCCTTAGCCCCAAGATGATGGTATCAGGAGGCAGGGCCTTTGGAAGGTGACTAGGTCATGAGGGTGGATCCCTCATGAATGGGATTAGTGCCCTTATAAAAGAGGCCTCGGAAGCTGGGTGTGATCCCAGGCTGATGCCTCTAATCCCAGCACTTTTGAAAGGCTGAGGCAGAAAGATAGCTTGAGGCTGGGAGTTTGAGAACAGCCTAGTCAACACAGTGAGACCCCCATCTCTACAAAAAATAATTTTAAAAATTAGCCAGGCACAGTGGCATGCACCTGCAGTCCTAGCTACTCGGGAGGCTGAAGTGGGAGGATTGCTTGAGCCCAGGAATTCGAGGCTGCAGTGAACAGTGATTGTGCCACTGCACTCCCACCTGGGCATCAGAATGAGACCGTGTCTCTAAATAATAAATACTTTAATAAAAAGAGGACTAAGAGGCTCTTCATCCCATCTACCATGTGTGGGCAAAGCCAGAAGATGCCATCTGTGAATCAGAAAGTGAGCCTTCACCAGACACCTCACCTGCCTTGATCTTAGACTTCCCAGCATTCAGAACTAAGAGAGAAACATGCAGTTTGTAAGCCATGCAGTTTATGGTATTTTGCTATAGCAGCCCGAGTGGACTAAGACAGAGGGGAGCTAATTTGTATGGAGAGCTTAACAGTGATCCTTAGTAAGTCAGTCCCCCAAGCCACCCCACTTCCTTCTGACGGCATTTTTCTGGTTGCACAATCCGATCTGTAAGTGCAACCTGGAAATAAGGGCCTGGGTGACTCCTCCCACACAACTGGGTCAACACCTGCTACTTGGAGTTTTCTCCCGGAGGCAGGAATCACAGGTGACCAGCAAATCACAGGCATGAGTCATTCCTTCTCCTGCTGGCAACTGCAGCGAGGGCCTCAGAACCAGAGACTGTCAGCCACAAAAGGGTCCCTGTGGAGTCTGACCTGCCTAGGATGCAGATGAAGATGCTGAGGTCTGGAGAGCTAACTTCACTACAGCCTCTGCGCCGCTTCATGGCAGTGCTGGGGGAGGAAGAGAAGGACGCTCTGTTCTCTACAGAGGCCCTGAAACTGGATGCTGGATCATCCCGTACGTTTCCCTGTGCTAAGGGTTGCCCCATCTGGGCTGTAATCTTTGACTAACAGCAGGAGGATGACAGAGCTTTTAGAATTCAAAAGCAACTTGGGGATAGTCTCATCAAGGCTGCCCATGTTACAGATGAGGAGAATGAGCCCAGGGGGCACCGTGATTATGTCTAAATCAGTTTTCCATCCTGAGCTCTGAATCCAGAACTCCGGTCTTTGAACCTAGTGCTCTTCCTCCTACATCGAGGGTAAGCAAACTTTTTCTGTAAAGGTCCAGATAGTAAATATTTGTGGCTTTGTGGGCCAAATACTGTCTCTGTCATAACTCTCCAACTCTGCTATTGTAGTTCGAAAGCTACAAAAGTGAGTAAAGGAGGGAAGCTGTGTTCCAATAAAGCCTTAATGGTGAAAACAGGCAGCAGCTGGGGTCTGGGCTGTGGCCTGCAGTTTGACGACCCTTGCCCTATATCATGCAGGTTCTCAAATCATTCATCCTCATTTGCAGTTAGATTTCAGTACAATGTCTGTATCTCCTTAATCTATCAGAACAGCGACAATTAAGAATCTCAAGAGCACTAGAATTAAATCACTATTCAGGCTCTTCCACAATGCTTGCTATGCCAGGCAGCACAGGAAAAGGAAATTTTGCAGCCAAACAATGGTGGTGAATGAAGTATGTATTCAGCAGAGCAAAATTTAAGGGCAACACATTCAATCGTTTTCTTAATGAGAAATATTTTCATGGACACACCCACTTTGGCTGTTACCACGGTTAAAATAAATCACAGGCAGCGAGAGGGCCTCTGTTGTCATGGCAACCGAGCCATACTCCAAGGAGAAACGTGGGACCCTGATGTGTTGGCACTTTGCCAGATGTAGAAACTGCAAAGTGGTTGGTTCTTTTCACACCATATAATATTCACCTCTAGTATCCCGGTGTGTGATTTTCTTTACAGCCAACCAATTTTTTCCGTTTCCCAGATTTGTCTGTTGATAATTGACAAGTTAGGATCGCTAATCTTGATGGTGCACCCCTTGTCTCACCTGCTAAACAACTCCTGGAAAGGCAGTTTGCCCTTGTACCGCGTTCTCCCCAACTGCTAAATCTCCAGGCTTACATGAGGATTCTCCACCAATGACCTTAAGTTTTTCCATCTGCAAAAATGTTTTTCTCCCACCAGGGAGCTGATGGCACACTTGCATCTGATGCCCAGCTTAGAGGAAGGCCTAGTGCGCACTGATACAGCCAGGACATAGCATTGTTTGAGAACTTTGGGCACTTAATCATTTTTGGAGACATATTCCTTTTCCTGCTATGAATGCTCCCCTTTGGAATTAACACCACACTGGCTTTATGGGTTGGCTGTGGCAGGGTCAAGAATCACATGAACTCAGAAACGTCATCAAAGTAAATAGTTTTTCAGACTGTCAGCAACATGGCTTCGAAGTGGGGAATTCTCTGGTGCTAAAAAAAAGCCGGGGAGATAGAAAATGGGTCGGGGCCCCGTGCAAGCAAGAATAGACTGAAGGAACCATCCAGCTCTTGGGAAACCCTTGACTTCTTTGCAGCACACTGAAGATCCTCTAAAGCCAAGCAGTAACTGGGAGCACAAGGTAGTGATCTCATCTCTATGTCCACTAAAATGTAAAGACATCCAGGCAAAAGTTCATTGCTATTTGTTGTGTGCAGGTGTCATGGAATCTTTCATTTGCAAATCTTTACTGCCCTCTTGTGGTATTCAGTTTCTGAAGCAACTGCATTTTGGCTGGGATCTTTTAGCAGAAATCCACTTAAGATTCACTAGTCTGCCTTACAGAGGTGAAGTCCCAATAAATGGGGCAAGATGGCACAAATAAGACACAAAATTGTATCTACGTAGATGCAAAAAAACTGTATCCTTCATAGTAGATGACCTGAATCACTAATGTAAGTGCCGAGACTTTGCAAAATGCCAATGGAACTATAGAGTGCCAACGGAACTACAGATGCCAAAAGTGGGTTTTAAGATCTCTGGGTGCTCTATTTCTAGAAAACAAAGATCCAAACAGTTGTAGGCCTTTCTGTGTCTCCTGAATCTTTCCAAACCCTTGACTGGGTGCAGACTCTGCAAGCCACAGATCCAAGAAAGGACCTGGGGGAAAGGGAGGCAGTGAGGGCTGCAGGGGGCCCTGGAGTGGTCCGAGGGAGCCACTGTGTTTATCTTAGAAACAAAGAATGACCTGGAAAATAGTGAGAAGTAATGACAGTCACATGAGAGCAGAGTTCAATGAAAAAGCCACTTCTGGGAAAATCCAATTGAAGCTAAGCGAGCACAGAACAGCAGCTCCTGAAGTGAATAGAAAACAGTAACAAAAAACGCACCCAGGCTATAACTGGCAATAAAGCCCAGTTCCCCAAGGAAGAAGGTTCCAGAGCCTTCCCTCCATGGCTGTGCAGCTGCTGCAGAAAACGAAAACAGGATGACTGGGCATCCTCACAGAGAAAAGAAAAAAACAAAACAAAACAAAACAAAAAACACATCCTATCCCCGAAATGCTGGATACACTGCTCAACTACTCAATGGAAAATTTTTATAAAATGTCTCTGATAGGAGCAAGCAATTTGAAAGCAGGGCTGACTGTCATTAAATTTAGCACAATATTTCCATAATCACTGATTTCATCCTACCCTTACTGAGCCTTTTTAATCCACACCAGTTTTTAAAACCGAGGGGCCTAATTATAGCTCAATGGGACACCTGCTTCCAAGGCTGGCAGCAGCTGCACTCTTCTGGGCTATTCTCTGGGCCCTCTGTGTCAGGCAGCTCACTAGGCGCTCAGGAAGGTGACAAGCATGGGATCTGGGGTCTGCCAGCAATGGTCTGAGACATCAGTAAAGGCACTGCTCACTTCTCTAAGGCCTCATCTGTAAAATGGGTCAAAACACTCCTTTCTCCTCCTGCAGGCTTGGGAGCCTTGCCATCCTGCAGTTGCGAGGGAGTGATCAGAGCTTGGGGCCGGTGGCTGCTGCCATTCTGAGTAGTCTTGCCACAGCCATCGCCTGCTGCCAGGTGGCAGCATCAGAAGACAAATTCCCATTCCAGGAAGGGGGAAGAGATGAGGGGGTGGAACAGTGAGACCTCTCCTAAAAAGACAGGGGCTTCCCAGCTGCCCTCAGGGGACTTGGACAGGACTGAGGAGCTGGTCTCCAGCAGGAGGGGCTGCCTGAGGGCAAGGTGGAGGTAGGTGTTTCCTGTCTCCAACGGTGGGCACAGGCCTGAGGGGACAAGGGCAGCTGAGGTCAGGACACTTTTCCCTTTACACATGGTATTTGCACCCTAGCACTCTGGCCCCATGCATGAGGCCTGGCAGCTTGGGGGGCGTGGACTCACAAGGGGGCATTCTCCCCGAGGGAAGCAGCGGGTGGTGGGGAACATGGCTGGGATGCAAGTAGCCTCAAAGCAGAGGGCCTCACACTGGAGAGGAAAGGTGTGTGATCGGATCACTTCACCACCGCACGAGATACTCCTGGGGTCTCCCAGCTGTGACTGCTGGGCTTTGGAAGTGAATAGAAGTTTTATGTTAATGGGCCAGGAAAGAGCCAGGGAGTCTAAATTAATACAATTATTGTGACCCCAAGGGTATCCACAGGCTGTGAGGGCCTGGGGGAATGTGAGTCACAAAAGGAATACTCCTAGTAAAAGCTGAGACTATGGCTGTGTCCTGCCTGCCCCCACCCAAGCCATCAGCTCTGAGCAGACCCGGCTGCCCACCCATGACCATTGGTAACTCATGGACAGAGCCCTTCCTGCACAATTCTTTGCAGCATGTCAACAGAGAAAACCAGTGACTGGGGGCCAGACTCGGACTGAGTGTTGACAAGTCTATTTTCAGAAAAAGCCACAAGGTAAAGATTAGCTCATGACCAAGCCAAGGAAGCCACTTTGAAGAGAGGTGTGAGTGAGCGGAGGCACGCTATTATCACTGCCTGGGTCAGGGTGAATTTCCAACATGTGGGTAACATTTTCTTTCTCAGGTAGAGTAGCCTATTTCTTGTCCTCATAACAAAACCACACAGGAAACATAAAAAAGAAGCACCAACACAAAGCATGTCAGAAAAAAGACTTTGTTGACTTGACACTTCTCATCTCTGTGCTTAAATGAATTCAAGATGGCCTCGCTTCACTGCTGCAGGTGGGAGTAGGGTGGGGTACGGGGAGCACATTCCTATCTGATGGGTTATTTGTACCTAATGTACAACTGGGGTCTCCCAACCTGGGGCCCGGGAGTGGTTTAGAAAGCACAATAAGGTCGGGTGCAGTGGCTCACGACTGTAATCCCAGTACTTTGGGAGGCCAAGGCAGGTGGATCACAAGGTCAGGAGTTCAAGACCAGCCCGGCCAATATGGTGAAACCCCTTCTCTACAAAAAATTAAAAAATTAAAAAATTGGCCAGGCGTGGTGGCGTGCGCCTGTAGTCCCAGCTACTCAGGAGGCTGAGGCAGGAGAATTACTTGAACCTGGGAGGTGGAGGTTGCAATGAGCACCATTGCACTCCAGCCTGGGTGACAGAGTGAGACTCCCTCTCAAAAAAAAAAGAAAAAAGAAAAAAAAGGACAATGAAGAGTTCACTTTAACTTGGCAATGGCTTCTTGGAAACCAGCAATGCACAGTGACACCTCCATTAGGGAAAACTCTGTAATTCATAACTCCTGGGGATGGAAGGTAGAGAAAAGGCTGAGTAATGACTGCAGCAAACACAAATCTAGCCAGGCACTGTTCTAGGCACCTTCCATACTTATTTAATCCTCCCAACATCCCTAGGAGGTTGGTCCTTTTACCATTTCCATTTTAGACTTGGAGAAACTGAGGCAAGAGAGATGAGCTGAGCGGCCCCAGGCTATGCAGCTACGAAATGGTGGAGCTGGGATTTGAACCCTTGAATCCAGGCAGTGTGGCACTTCCTCGCCACACCCTGCTGCCTTCTTGGAATGATGAGGTGACAGCCACGTTGCCCAGCAGGTGGGAGAAGAGGGACAGTCCTTAAGGAGAAGGGGACAGGGACAGCCCCTCATTAGAGCTAGGAGGAGCCAGGCAAGAACCCAGGGAGGTGAAAGCCTCACCCTAACTCTTTCTTCTTATTTTTCTCCCCTCTCATTACTTCCCTTTTCAGCCACATCTGAGTTTTACACCAGCACCCAGCTTTCCGACATGCTGGGAAACAGCCCTGTGATTCATATGTTTCTTTGGAATAACAAAGTTTTCAACATAATAAAAAGGACACAAACAGCGCTCAGGCACATCAGGCCACACAAGTGGGAGAGGTTTGGGTCCCAGTGAGGGTTCCAGGACCCAAGTATGAGTTCCTTCCATCAGAGTGGAGGTGTTCCTCTGAAGTAGCACGGGGTGCAATGAGAGGGGTTTACCTGGTTTTTAAACAGGAACTGTTTCCACCTCCTGGAGTGATCAAGAGGTGCCTCTCTCCTCTGAGAATGCTGGAGGGTTTTACTCCATGGGAAGAAGTTGCACAGAGGCTCAGTGTATTCAGGTGTGGCCAACCTCTGGAGATGTGTATCCAAAGTCAACACTCCGCATTGAATCATGGGACAGGGTTTTCAAACACAGACAAGGGCGGGGGTCGGGGGGGGCCAGTAACAACAGAAGCCCTGAAAGGCAGTTTTCACACACAGTATTTACCACACTCTGCAAGACTTATGAAACCTCAAGGAATATTTTTTTTCTTTCTCATTACCAGTATCTCTAGGTCACAAATCTCCTGTGGTTCCTCTAACAGGCACATCTGCAGGGTGAGATACAAGTTCTAGAGATGAGAAACTCTAAAAACATGATTTATTAGATGCTGTCTTTAGGACAGTGTTTTTGAGAGAGTATTAGATGTTGATTCCAGCTTGGGCTGGGGGAGTAGGGTTTATCCCCTTGCAAATCCTCCACCCGAGCATTTGAGGGTTTAAATTTTCCAGTTTGTTCCAATGCGAACATGAAAGCACTGCAACAATCTTGGGCTGATTTTAATTACGAACACAGGCAATACGCTGAGAGCACAGCTGGTGTGTGGCCCTAACCAGCTTCCCAGAAGAGTGGTGCTATCAGAAATGACAATAATAGACCAGGTTTTTAAAACCATTTACATGCAAGTTGCAAAATTCCCCTCCATAGTCTGGGCATAGAATGGTTGATTAGATTGCAATGATTGAGTTGGGAAAACATTAAAAAATGAGAAAAAATGAAATAAGAGTGAGAAGGATTAAGCCAGGCATTAAGAACATCAGAACAATTACAGGATTTCAGCCTATGATATATTACACTACATCATCCATATGAACACACTCATGTAGTGTAAATACACCATACTGATTGCATGCTAATGCAGATGTATGCCTATAAAACTGAAAATGAGTCCTAATTCATATGTGATTGAAAGATATTAACAGAAAGAAAGGAAAATGAGCTGTCCATTTAAAGATGCACTCTTTCTGTTCATTGGATGGATGCTTTCAATACAGACTTGAACTTTAATCACTGATAGGAGGTTTTGATATTTGCTTGGTAAAATTTTATTTATTTATTTATTTATTTTTGAGATGGAGTCTTACTCTGTTGCCCAGGCTGGAGTGCAATGGTGCGATCTTGGCTCACTGCACCCTCTGCCTCCCAGGTTCAAGTGATTCTCCTACCTCAGCCTCCTGAGTAGCTGGGATTATAGGCACCTGCCATCATGCCTGGCTAATTTTTGTATTTTTTTTTTTGGTAGAGATGGGGTTTCACCATGTTGGGCAGGCTGGTCTTGAACTCCAGACCTCGGCTGATCCACCTGCCTCGGCCTCCCAAAGTGCTGGGATTGCAGGTGTGAGCCACCATGCCCAGCAGGTAAAATTTTAAACTAACCTAATCTGAAGAGGAGGGGAGACTGGTCTATTCTCTGGGTGATTAAGACATGGCATTTTTTTTTTCATGGGAGGGCTGTGGCTGCTTGGAAGGGAGCACACAGACTAAGACACAAGTAGGTGTGAGATTCGAGCTACCAGAACACGCAGTGCATCCTTAAGGGTGGAGAGCATGGCTGCAGGCTGAGGCCCGGGAGCCACAAAAACTGAGGCAAGTGTTTTGTGGAAGGAAAGTGGATGAGGAGAGAGCGGAGGAAACTACCTTTAAGAAGCGGACATGACAGCCCTGTAAAAGATAGGAGAAGGAGAAAAACTGCCAAGTTAGTAGGAGAAATGCTACACACAGGAAATGCTACACACAATTAGCAGTGTGAGAAAACGAGATTGAGTACAACACAGCACAGGTTCCAATTACGATGCAGGCAGGCACTGCAGACAGACGGTGACCCCGAGACATAGCACCAGGGTCAGGAGAGAAGGCACGGTGAACCTTCCAGTGCACTCTACTCCGGAGGCACACCAGGTGCAGGTCTCATTTAACCCTTGGAGGGGTAGGAAGTAACTCTTCCTTGTTTGAATAGTGAAAGGCCTAGAATCAAGCTTTATGAGGACAGGACCCTTCTCTCTTCCTTGTGGCATTTCCGTGTCTGAAAGTGGTCTCACATCAAACAGCTCCACTACATTCAGGGACATGTTTTGCTATCGGCCAGTTCACATGACGGGGTCCTGGAGTATTTGGCGAATCAACTCGTTTGAGGCAGCACATAGCAAGGTGCCCAGTAATGTTATATACAGATTGCCATTTTTCAATAAATGACGATGAAACCAAACCCGCTTACCATGAAAACTATTAGTAAAAAGATTTTGTTTTTTCTTGATGATTCAGAAGGCTCTTCAGTATCTTGGAAGTGTCCAAGATGACTGACGAAACATAAGCTGGTGGGACAGTGAGTTAACCAAGCTCCAGTTGACTGAATCCCACACAACCAGGGTTTGCTTTTCTTCTATTCCATTTTATCATTATGGGCCTTTAAAAGTCAGTAATCACAAATCCATTTATGATTGTCCCTAAAATAGGCCATTTTGTTCCAATCCCAAAAACTCTATTTTAGGATAGCGATCTTAATCCACATCAAGATTAAAGGGAACTAACAATAGCAACAAAAACACCCTTATTGGAATCTTGGTATTGGACACAGCCTTAGAGGAAATTTAATCTGGCATTTCTCCCGCATCTTTCTCATAGGGTTGCCTGATCTTTGCTTGGATATCTATAGGCATAGGGTACTCTGTATTGAGTAGCTGGGATGCCCTGAGAAGTACATGGCATAACTTTAGGAGGTTCCTATCTCCAACTGCCATCTCCAATAGGTCACCTGCTTCTTTCTACAGGGAGACAGAAAACATTTTGCAGAAACGCCTTGATACAATTGCTATGTGGCTTCACAGCCTTCCGGCAGCCACTGGGTAGTTATTCTTAGACTCAAGTGGACCTAGAAAGAACTCTAAGGCTGTTTCACACTTGGACATGACAAACCATCCCAAATCTCCTCTGGAAAAGAAAAAAAAAATCAAAGGAAAGGCTGAAGTGACCCAGCCCAGATACACATAGCACCTCTTGCTCTACACATCTGCAAGAGCTCCCAGGGAATCCCTGGATGCTGGGAAGGGAGATGAGGAAGCAAAACACCTCTGCTCAAGGTGAAAGTGGCAAGTGGCAGGAAGCTGCACTAGTGCCAAATGTTAACCACTTGGTTTTCAATTAAGTGCTGAAGACACGACAGCTTACTGAGTTCCCTGAATTCCTGAACAAGGACATCTATGACCCCACTTGGCTGGCCTGATGAACTGGGAAGTGCTACCATCATGTGTACATCAAGGCAACAGTCCTAATGGGTAAAGAGGCCTCATCCCTGAAAACAAACTAAAACCAAAATACAACACCATGAGCACCTCGGCCACACGTTCCTGGACCCCATTTGGGGAGCTCTGATTTTGAACTCTCTGAGGCCTCTGTGGTCCTAGCTGCCTGTAAAAGCCATGTTACGTCAGGCGAGCCATAATCTTTTCAGCAGTGAGGCTTACTCAGCATCTCAAGAGCTGGAGATACTGCTACGTGGATAAAGAACTGGCTTGTGGCCTGGGTCAGACTCCCGCTGATCTAGGCTAGCTACTATTTAGGAGAGAGGGTGTAAGCTTCCCTCCACTATGAGGGTCAGGGGTCATTTCCAGAAAGTGGAGATGAGGTACAAGGTCTCATATCCCTTAGTACTACTCCACAATGTTCCCAAGAGCAAGGTTCTGTCTCTAGCCCCAGGGACAGTGCTTGACACACAGTAGATGCAGCATCCACCAGTTAGAAATGTCCAGAATTACTGATTTCTGGACCCATAAAATGTATGAGAAAGAAACTGGTCCATCTTCAAGAGCAACCAGATTTGTCACACATGTGAGTTTTACACAACTGCTAGAGGAAGAAAGGGAGGTGCTCGTGGCTCTAAAATGGCCTCTCCCCCGAAGGCCTCCAACTAGCCTCATAAAGATGTTGGCAAAGACATCTTCCTCTGGGCTGTCAAAAAAGTGCAGGTGAAGGGTGGAGTCCTCATGGGCCTGATGTTTAGACTTCAAAGCATTCAGAGGAGGGCCTGAGGTTCTTACTCTGGAATCAGGAAGGTGACACATCTTACAGGTGTGTCTGGCAAGTGAGCAGTCTTTAGACTGCACAGTCAGGGCAATTTTAAGAGGCTGGAGAACCACGTAAAGGGACGCGTAGGATTTGAAAAGCCTGGGACTGACGGAAGTGGAGGAGAAGGGAGGGTCTCTCCAAGGAGCACAAGCATGGGCTGAGATGCATTAATGAGCATGGTGGATACATGGAGAGGAGTCAGAAAAGGGGGTGTCATAGGGAAGGGTGTGCGGGAAGGGACAGGGTATGAGACAGAAGCATCAACTCACACAGGAGGTCTGGGTCCTGCACTAACTAGCTTTGAGCACACTCCCTTTTGCTTTTGTTTTCCCATCAACAAACATGATCTTAAACATCTCTCCCAGTTTGAATACCCTATTATTCCATTAACCCAGAGGTCACAGACTTTTTCTGTAAAGGACCAGAGGGCATACATTTAGGCTTTGAGGCCCATGCAGTCTCTTTTGCAGGGACTCAACTCTGCTGTGGTAGCGAAGGAGCAGCCGTGGACAACACACGAATGAATGAATGTGGTTGTGTTAATAAAAATCTATTTATGGGCACCAGATTTTGGATTTCACCAAATTTTCATGTCTCACAAATATCCTTCTTTTTTTCAACCACTTAAAAATACTGAAACCACTCTTTTTTTTTTTTTTTTCTTTGAGACAGGGTCTCCCTGTCGCCCAGGCTGGAGTGCAGTGGTGTGATCTCGGCTCACTGCAAGCTCCACCTCCCGGGTTCACGCCATTCTCCTGCTTCAGCCTCCAGCTGGGACTACAGGCGCCTGCCATCATGCCTGTTTTTTTTTTTTTTTTTTTTTGTATTTTAGTAGAGACGGGATTTCACCGTGTTAGCCAGGACAGTCTCGATCTCCTGACCTTGTGATCCACCCATCTCGGCCTCCCAAAGTGTTGGGATTACAGGCATGAGCCACCGCGCCCGGCCTTGAAACCACTCTTACTTAGCTCATAGGCTGTATATACAAAAGCAGGTGGTTGGGTGTGGGTCATAGTGCACTGATCCCTACACTATTTAATACGGATACTGGAGGTGATGAAGTCTATCCTTGCTGTCTTCACGACCACAGGAGACTGAATTTGTTTACTCATCAGTCAATAGGTTTCATCTTCTTGACCAGCATTTCTCAAACTTTAATGGGCTCAGGAATACCTGGGGACCTTGTTAAAATAATATTCTGACTGGATCAGAGGCTGGGCTGGGCTCTGAGACTCTGCATTTTTAATCAGCTCCCACACTTGGAGGTGCAAGATCTAGAGCTCAGGCTGCTTGCCACTTCCTCTTTCAGGATACCCAGGGAGTTGAGAACCCTTGAGATTTACCGCTCCAGGGACATGCAATCTTTTTTTTTTTTTTTTTTTTTTTTTGAGACAGAGTCTTGCTCTGTCATCCAGGCTGGAGTGCAGTGGCACAATCTTGGCTCACTGCAAGCCCCGCCTCCTGAGTTCACGCCATTCTCCTGCCTCAGCCTCTCCGAGTAGCTGCGACTACAGGCACCCGCCACCACGCCTGGCTAATTTTTTGTATTTTTAGTAGAGACGGGGTTTCACCATGGTCTTGATCTCCTGACCTCGTGATCTGCCCGCCTCGGCCTCCCAAAGTGCTGGGATTACAAGCATGAGCTACCACGCCCGGCCAGGACATGCAATCTTAATTCTCTGTAGGGCATGTTTTTTGGGGAAAACAACAAATAGCATTATGTTTGGTGTCACCCTTATTCTAGGTCTCTTAATTTTATTTTAGGGGCTTTAATTTCCTCTTAGGTGCTTGAGATAGAGCCATGAAGACTTGTGCCAATGCTTAGCTGCCATGTTCATGCTAGTGCCAGTGGACATCGGCTCTGTCTTCCCTCCTTCCAGTTCCTGTAAATGAAGGGTGGCACCCTTGGTACCTGCTCATTCCCTGTGGGTACCAGGGCCTGGGGACATTTGCAAAGCTGCCTCTAACATTTAATATCAGGCTTGTGTGATATTAACTAATATTTCTTTAACCAGCAACATCCACCCACAAGGCCATCCCTGTAACTACAAGACACAGGGCTTTTATGCTGTTTCAGGAATTCATTAGACAGACAACTAGAATGCATAATCTTTTTTGGTTTCCCAACAAAATTATTTCCTCGAGACAAATTAAACTGGAAGCCTGCTGCCAGCACTCTAATATAAATGCATGCACCCTCCCTTACAGACTCATGAGAAATTCTGTACAGTTGCTTTCAGAGGCTGTCTTGCTTCCTTTGGGTCTGCTCAGTTGAATGCCAGGTTAACCTCTGTTGACAGTGATCTAATGAGTGTTTGAAAATGATTTCTACTACTGACCTGTCTCCTATATCAGTTTAAGACTTTGCTTCTAAGACAAAGCTGAAGGATAAACCTTAAAATATCTCTTTCAACTGCTGTGCATTTTATAGATTTTTTTTTCCCCCTTAACATCACACAGTTAAGAAAGTAATTAAGTAAGCTATTTAGGGACAAAAAAGCAGAGAGCATATTGGGGCACATAGATTTTTTTGTTTTGTGTCTAAAAGGTCACCTGCAAGTACTCTGGTTTCCATAGTAACCGTGGCAGGGCTGATCAGATCAACAAATAGCTACAATTTATCTGAGGGTCTCTAGTGAACTGTGTTTTGTGGTTTTATTTTTCCCCCAACTGGAAAAGAGCATTCTGAATTAGATAAAGTCTTCAAAGACAATGGAGGCTTTGAGAAAATCTAATTCTGATAAAAGAGAAAAATGCTTGCTTGCTCTTTCCACATATAACCTAGCAACAGAGTCTCATCTTTGTTGATTTAAGTACCTTAATTATAGTTTAATTGGATCATATTACTTTGTTAATTAGTAAGAAGGATAATCCCAAAATGTTTCCCTTGAATAAGTAAAAACAGATACACATTTGATTTTTCAGACAATCTGAATCCAGGGTGATACTTCCTGTAGTATCTGGATTTATAATCCTCACAAAACAGCTCGTTCAAGATCACCAATTTCTTTTGGCTTAGACCTTCATATAGTTCTGAATGGTCACAAATACAAGAACTGTGAAGACACACACATATTTCTCTGCATGAGACTTAATTCATCCTAATATTACTGGGGGTCTAGTTTGGACAGAAGCCATTGTTAAGCTAGCTTGAGATTATTTTTTTGCTCCATGTGTTAACAAATTTTATTAGAGAGTCAGTAGAATATGTATGTACAGATAACCATAAGCCTTAATATATCTACTAGTACACTAACAACTCTAAAGCTGTAATAAAGATACAAATTAAAATTGAGCGAAGTGTTATAGACACATTTCCAAATAACAGCACTAATTTATGGGACAGAAGATGATGTTTAAGTGAAACCAAATCAGTAGTGGTGGTGTTAATAGTGGGGATTTTAAATTCAAGCCCAGTTCTGAACTTAACCTATTCCTGATTTTTTTTTTTTAACTTTGCTGAGATTATAAATGTAGAAAAAGGTTTTATATATAGTCAGGCACTACACAATGACATTTTGGTCAATGATGGACCGCATAAATGATGGTGGTCCTATAAGATTATCATGGAGATGAAAATTTCCTATTACCCAGTGATGTCTACATCACAGACACTGTAACATTGTTGCACAACACATTACATGTTTGTGGTGATGCTGGTGTAAACATAGGTACTGTACTGCCAGTCACAGAAAAATATAGCACATTCAATTATGTATAGTACACCATAGTCAATAATAAATGACTATATAACTGGTTTATGTATTCACTATACTTTTATTGTTATCTTAGAGTATATTTATTTTTTCTATTTTTTTTTTTTTTTCTTGAGACGGAGTCTCAGTCTGTCACCCAGGCTGGAGTGCAATGGCACGATCTCAGCTCACTGCAACCTCCACCTCCTGGGTTCAAGTGATTCTACTGCCCCAGCCTCCCAAGTAGCTGGAATTATAAGCTCTCACCACCACACCTGGCTAATTTTTGTATTTTTAGTAGAGACAGGGTTTCACTATGTTGGCCCAGCTGGTCTTGAACTCCTGACCTCAGGTGATCCACCTGCCTTGGCCTGGCAAACTTGCTGGGATTACAGGCGTGAGCCACCACATCAGGCCTTATTTTTTCCTACTTATTAAAACAAAGGTTAACTGTAAAACAGCCTTAGGCAGAGCCTTCAGGAGGTATTCCAGAAGGCATTGTTATCAGGGGTGATGACAGCTCCACAGGTATTACTGCCCCTGAAGACCTTCCAGTGGGACAAGATGCAGAGGTGGAGGACAGCCATATGGATGATCCTGACCCTGTGTAGGGTCAAAAAAAAATTTTTTTAATAGAAAAAAATTAAACATTTTAAAATTAATTTAATTTAAAAAATTTTAAATAGACTTATAGAATAAGGAGATAAAAATATTTTGGTACAGCTATACAATGTATTTGTGTTTTAAGTGTTATTTAAGTGTTATTATGAGTCAAAACTTTTTAAAAAGTTTATAAAGTAAAATAGTTACTGTAGGCTAAGGTTACTACTGAAGAAAGAAGATTTTAAAAATAGAGTGTAGCCTAAGTGTTGTGGTGGCTTGCAGTATTGTTCTAGCACATTCCATCACCACTCACTCACTTACCCAGAGTAACTTCCAGTCCTGCAACCTCCATTCAGGGTAAGTGCCCTATACTGGTGTACCACTTTTTTCTTTTACATTGTATTTTTACTGTACCTTTTCTATGTTTAGATACACAAATGCTTAGCATTGTGTTACAATTGCCTACAGCAGTCAGCATCTGTACAGGTTTATAGCCTAGAAGCAATAGGTTACACCATATAGCCTAGGTGTGGAATAGGTTACACCATCTATGCTTGTGTAAACACACTCTATGATGTTTGCATGATGAAATCTCTTAGTGACACATTTTCAGAAGGCATCCCTGTATAGAGGCATGACTGTAACAAAATGGTATTAATCATTGTTTAAGGTATACAATGTGATGTTCTGTGTACATATCCACCATCAAATGATTACTACAATCAAACTAATTAACATATCCATCACCTTACAGTTACCATTGTGTGTGTGTGGTGACAATCTTTAAGATCTACTCAGCAAATTTCTAGTATAAAAACACATTATTATTATTGGTCACCATGCTGTACATTAGCTCTCCAGAACTTATTCATCTTAAAGCTGAAAGTTTGTATTTAACCAACATCTCCTCATTTCTCCAACACGCCACTCAACCCATGGTAACCACACTCCTATTCTGTTTCTGTGAGTTTGACTTTCTTAGATTCCATGTATAAGTGAAAACATGCACTATTTGTGTTTCTGTGTCTGGTTTATTTCACTTAGCATAATGTCCTCCAGGTTCATCCATGCATTACAAATGTTTCTTCTTTTTAAAGGCTCAATTATATATATATATATATATATATATGTATATACACACACACACACACACACACATATATACATATATGTGTGTATATATAATTGAGCTTTATATGTATATATGTGTATATATATATGAATATACACACACATAAATGAGATATGTATGTGACAGACATTTTCTTTATGCATTCATCTATTAATGAACAGACTGTTTCCATATCTTGGCTATTGTGAATAAAGCTGCAAGGAACTTGGGAGTACAGATATCTCTTCTGGGACAGTGATTTTTATTTCCTTTGGCTATATACCCAGAATCAGGACTGCTGGATCATATGGTAGCTTTATTTTCAAGTATTTAAGAGAACTCCATACTGTCTTTCCATAACTGATATGCCAATTTACGTTCCCACCAACAGTCTATATAATTTTCTCCACGTCCTCAATAACACTTATCTTTTGACTTTTTGATAACTGTCATCCTAACAGGTCTGCAGGGATACCTCATTATAATTTTGACAATTTTGACTTAAATTTCCCTGATAAGCAACATTAATCACCTTTTCCTTTACCTGTTAGCCATTTGTATGTCTTATTTTGAAAAATGTCTATTCAGGTCTTTTGCCCATTTTAAAATCTGTGGGTTTTCTTTTTTATTTTTGTCTTTGAGTTGTATTATATGAGTTCCTTACGCATTTTGGATATTAAACTCTTATTGGATATATGGTTTGCAAATATTTTCTCCTATTCCACAGGTTGCCTTTTAATTTTGTTGCTTGTTTCCTTTGTTGTGCAGAAACTTTTAGTTTGATGTAGTACCACTTGTTTATTTTTGCTTTTGTTGCCAGTGTTTTTGGTGTCATATCAAAAAAACCATTGTCAAGACCAATGTCATGAAGCTTTCCCCCCAAGTATGTTTTCTTCTAGTTCTATAGTTTCAGGTTTTACATATTTAAGTCTTTAGTCCATTTTGAGTTGACATTTGTATATGCTATGAAATGCATCTAATCCAATTTCATTTTTTGGTATGTGGATATCCAGTTTTCCCAACACCTTTTATTCAAGAGACTATCCTTGCTCCATTCTGTATCCTTGATGCCTTTGTCAAAGATAGTTGACCACGTATGTGTGGGGTTTATTTCTGGGCTTTCTATTCTGTTCTACTGGTTTGATGTCAGTTTGTATGCCAGTACCATACTGTGTTGATTATTATAAATGTGTGATATAATTTGGATCAGAAAGTGTGATATCCCCGTTCTTCTTGCTCCATATTACTTTAGCTATTCAGGGTCTTTTGTGGCTTCATACAAATTTTGGGATTATTTGTTCCTCTATGGAAACAAATTATACTAATAATTGGCATTTTGATAAGGATTACATATAATCTGTAGATCACTTTGGGTAGTACAAACATTTTGACAATATTAATTCTTCCAATCCAGGAACAGGGGATATCTTCCCATTTATTTGGGTATTGTTATTTCTTTCATCAGTGTTTTCTATTTTTCAGTGTACAGATATTTCACCTCCTCGGTTAAATTTATTCTTGAGTATTTTGTTCTTTCTGATGCTACTGTAAATACAACTGTTTTCTTACATTGTTTTGAATATAGAGAAACACAACTGATTTTTGTATTTTGATTTTGTATCCTGCAACTTTCTGAATTTGATCATTAGTTCTAACAAGTTCTTTGGTGCTGTCTTTAAGGTCTTTTATATATATATATATATATATATATATATATACACACATATACACATATATATACATATATGTATATATATATATGTATATATATATGTGTATATGTGTATATATATATATATATATGATCATGTCATCTGCAGACAGAGACTATTTTACTTCTTCCTTTCTGATTTGGATGCCTTTTCTTTTTCTTGCCTAGGTGCATTGGTAGAACTTCCAGTACTATGTTGAATAGAAGTGGAGAGAATGGGCATCCTCATCTTGTTCATGATCTGAAAGGAAGAACTTTCAGCTTTTTACCATTGAGTAGGATGTTAGCTGTGGCCTTGTCACAAACGGCTATTACTGTGTTGAGGTACATTCCTTTATACCTAATTTGTCGAGAGGTTTTATTTTGAAAGGGCATTAAATTTTGTCTAATCCTTTTTCTGCATCTATGAAAATAATCATACATTTTTCATCCTTCATTCTGTTAATGTTGTGTATCACATTGATTGATTTGTTTATGTTAAACCATCCTTGCATCACAGGAATAAATCCCACCTGATCACAGCGTATCATCCTTTTAATGTGATGGTGAATTTGGTTTGATAGTATTTTGTTGAGAATTTTTGCACTCTGTTCATTGGAAATATTGGCCTTTAATTTTATTTTCTTGTTGTGTCCTTGCCTGGATTTGGTATCAGGGCCATGCTGGCCCCATAAAATGAACTCAGGCATGTTCTTTCCCTTTCAGTGTTTTGGAAGAGTTTGAGAAGGATTGGTATTAATTCTTATTTAAATGTTTGGTAGAGTCTGGGCACAGTGGCCCAGCAAAGGGAGGACAAGGCTTGAGGCTAGGAATTCAGTTGAGGCCAGAAGTTTGAGACCAGCCTGGGAAACACATCAAGACCTCATCCCTACAAATTAGCTGGGTGTGGTGGTGCATGCCTGTAGTCCCAGCTATTCAGGAGGCTGAGGCTGGAGGATTGCTTGAGCCCAGGAATTTGAGCTGCAGTGAGCTATGATTGTGCTACAGCACTCTAGCCTGGGCAACAGAGCGAGACCTTGTCTCTTAAAAAGTGTTTGGTAGCATTCACCAGTGAAGCCATTAGGTATTGGGCTTTTCTTTCCTGGGAGATCTTTGATAACTGGTTCCACCTTCTTATTCATTATTGGCCTACTCAGATTTTCTATTTCTTTATGATTCAGTCTTGGTAGGTTGTATGTTTCTAGAAATTTATTCATATCTTCTGGGTTATCCAATTTGTTGGTGTGTCGCAGTTCAGAGTAGTCTCCTATGATCTTATGTATTTCTGTGGTATCAGTTGTAATGTCTCCTTCATTTCTGATTTTATTTATTGGTCTTCTCTCTTTTCTCTTAGTCTAGCTAAAGGTTTACCAATTTTGTTTATGTTTTCAAAAAAATCAACTCTTAGTTTTGTTAATCTTTTCTTTTTTTCTTTTTTGAGAGAGAGTCTAGTTACGTTGCCCAGGCTGCAGTGCACTGGCTATTCACAGGCACAATCAAAGCTGCTCCACAGCCTCAAATTCCTGAGCTCAAGCCATCCTCCTGCCTCAGCCCTCTAAGTAGCTGGGACTACAGGCACATGCTACTGTGCCTAGCTTGCTTACCTTTTCTACTGTCCATATCTTTCTTCAAACTTGGGAAGTTTGCAGCCATTTGTTTTTTTTTTTTTTTAAGACAGTCTCACTCTTTCACCCAGGCTGGAGTGCAGTGGCAAAATCTCAGCTCACCGCAATCTCTGCCTCCCAGGTTCAAGTGATTCCTGAGCCTCAGCCTCCCGAGTACTGGCACTATAGGCATGCACCACTACACCTATTTTTTTTTTTTTTTTTTTTGTATTTTTAGTAGACACGGGGTTTTGCTATGTTGGCCAGGCTGGTCTCGAATTCTTGGCCTCAAGTGATCCACCTGCCTCAGTCTCCCCAAAGTGCTAGGATTAGAGGCATGAACCATCACACCTGGGCCATCATTTCTTTATATAAGCTTTCTTCCCCTTTCTCTTTTTCCCTTCTAGAATTTCCACAATGCAAATGTTAGCCCTTTTGATGTTGTCCCATAAATCCCATAGGCTTTCTTCATTCCTTTTCACTTTTTTCTGCTTTCTTCTGACTTGGTAATTTTAAGTGAGCTGTCTTTAAGTTCATGGATTCTTTCTTCTGCTTGATCAAATCTGCTGTTGTTACTCTCTATTGAATTTTTCATTTCATTCATTGTATTCTTCACCTCCAAAATTTCTGTTTGGTTCTTTTTAAAAATGATCTATAATCTTTTTATTGAGCCCTTGTTTTTCTGATTTTGTTGTCTGTATCCTCTTGTAGCTCTCTGAGCTTCCTTAAAATAATTAAATTCTTTGTCAGGTCATTTTTAGATCTCCATTTTTTAGTAGTTGCTTACTGGAATATTGTGTTCCTTTGTGATGTCATGGCTCCTTAACTTCTCATGTTCCTTGAAGTGCTGTCCTTTGAAGTCTTGTTCCTTCAAATGCTGTCTTCACATTTGAAGAAGGAGGCAGTCTCCTCCTCCAATCCTTATTGACTGGCATCAGGAGAGAAATGCCTTCACCAGTCAGCCTGTCTATGGATAATGAGACTCTCTTAATCCTTTTCTATGGATGCACCTGCTCTACATTTCTTTTTCCCTCTTGAGGGCTAATTCTTGACATTGCATGCCTTCTTTCAATTCTGCAAAGCTAGGTTAGGTGCTAAGAGCCTCCTGTTTGTTTTCCCTAGGATGGTGTCCTGAAATACTCAAGTTTGTGCACCTTCTCCAAATCCCACAGAGTTGAGCTGGCTGTCTGCGTAATATGCTTGCATTCACTGTCCATGGGGGCACATTTAGGGAGCCAGTCTGGGGGTGGGGGGGTGCAGAGTTTGGGAACAGTAGATGAGGTGTCTCAAGCAGCTCGTGGATGGGCTTCCTGATGGAGTCTGTAGAACACTTCAGAGGGTCAGCAGCTTCCCTTTCCTGCTCTCAGCCTCTCCCCATCTCTCAGCCATGCTGATTATCTCAGCAATCTGGGTGAGGTGAGAAAGAAGTGGGGCTCTTGGGCAGTGCTCTGGATGGCTGGGGGAGCTGGGTGCTTACTTACTATGCTCTCACTTTCCCCCTTAGGAGGAATTACAGGTGAGAGAGTCTCTCTTGGCTCTGAGCAGTGCTGCCTTGAGGGAGGGGTAATACAGATAAAGTAAAACTAGTTCTTCCTACCCTCTTCAGTGTGTTTATTTGTAGATGTTTTTCCTCCAACAGTGTGCTGAAACTTCTCTGCTGGCCTCCCAGACTCCTACAAAGATATTCTTGTCCATAGGTAGTTGTCAAAATTGATGCATCTACAGGGGAATGATGGTGAAAGCTCCTATTCTACCACTGTGCTGACATCTAGCTTTAGATTCTATTGTGATAGTGTGGCTCTAGAGGATTTTCAAGATAAGGCGCAAGGTAGCTATTTACTTTTTAGAATTTATGATTATGTGATTATTTAGCTGACAATGTGCTTCAAATCACAAGAGGTAGACAGACTGGGTTCCTCTGGGCTGACGTCTAATGGGTAGAAGAATTTCCAAGGCTTTCTTGACTCTCTGAGGAGACAGGCGAGGTGTGATGATGATGGTCCATGACTGGGGAAAATCACACTAATTATGAGGGGGTTGACTTGAGGTTCTAAGGCAGAGCACAGATGCTTACGGCAGAGTCAGGCCAAAGTGGCATTAGCAACCTGGGAGCAGGTACAAAAGGCAGGTCTCTCAGATGCCAAAGCTCTCGATCAGGTATGCACTCAAGTTCAAACAACCTTCACCAGCCTCCTGGGTGCCAGGTGTCAGGAGAAAATGAGTGAAAGTAGAGATGAACTGGGAAGCCTGTCTGCTGAAAACGTCATCAAGATAGCAGAATTTGGGTTCAGCTTCAGGTTCTAAGAAACTATAAATGTTGGAACAACCAATCCACTGGTCTGTTCTCAGAAATAAGTCCTTGATAACAATTTCTAATGCTCAAAACAGGGTTCTAAGAATGCTCTTACCTCTTGATAGCACCTCATTTGCACATATAAATAACTTTTCATAAATATAAATCAAAACCAAGATTGGGCAAATCGTGTCTATTTCATATAATTAGCAAACATTTATTGGGCACTTATTCTATGCCAGGTACTAGTCTAAGCAACTTACATAAGTGAACCGAGTGAATCCTCCCAGCAGTCCTATGCAGCAGGCTCTATTATTATTTCCACTTCATAAACAAGGAAAACAAAGGTCAGAGAGTTTAAGGAACTTATCCAAGATCATCAGCTGGGAAGTGGTAGAGCAGAGATATGAAACTATGGCTATTTTAAATTGCATATTCCTTCTAGAAAAATACCATGCTCAAACATTGAGTAACCGATCCCAGGTCAGAAAACTGGAATATAAAAGGGGCAGGATTTGAACCTAGAAGTCTGGGTCCAATACTGAGGCTTCTAACCACTATGCAATACCACTTCTCAAATGAAAGGAATATACCATGCCCAGAACAGAAACTGCCTAGCATCTAATCATCACACAGCAGGTGTTTGCCGTGATTCCCCCTGCTTTCATCACTGCTCCATCAACGTCACACCTCTTGCTCCCCAGGAAGGGACAGGATGGGAACTGGTCCTCAAAACTGCACTTCATTTTTCACATTTGGCTATAAATTTCTCTCTTTATAAGAACTTTAAAAGTATTTCCCTTTAGAGAGTTCATACAAGCTTCAAGGGACACTGCAATTTAAATAAATTCATCTTGTTTTCTTGGGTCCAGATACTCAAAAGAGTAATATGTGATATATTATCCATCAACTTTCTAATGGGACATCATTTTTCATTATATTCTGACAACAGAAATATCCCATCGCAGACAAAGCCCTAGGTGTGCTGCCTCTTAGCTGTCTTCATTCTGCTACAAGTGTCTTTTTTGGCTTTTTTAATATTAGATGTTTAACTTGCTCTGGAATAGAGCAATGGTGTACAGCAAAAGTTACGGTTACAGTAAGAAGAGGAAAAGGCCAAGGTGCTTTTAGCTTCTTAATTTGCTCTGTTTTTTAAATGATGAACGAAATAATAAATGACAAAAACAATAAAAAGCCTGGACAATTGAGCAAAATTGAATGGTGTAGGCTCATTTAAGGAAAGCTGCTTGACTTTTTAATATTAGAATCTCCATTAACTGTTAACAGCACATGGAGTAGATAAGCAACCCCACAGGTAGAAATGAGTTCATTGAAAGTCCATTCCCAGCTAAAAGCCATCAAAATGCAAATTAAAAGTAGTCACTGTGATACTGGAACAAAATGAGCAAATGTATCTTTCGTTTTGTGAAATCTGAAGCTTGGAGAAGGGAGACGTGGTCTTCACCACTTGTCCTGAAGTGCCCTCGGCCCCAGGGAGCCAGGTCCATGGCTGGGGTTATTTGCCCTTCTGGCTCGATTTCTCTTGAGGTTGCAGGATTGGGGAAGAAGGTCTTGGGCACAGTAAACAGCCCTAGGGAAGAGGGGCCAAGCTTAGGAGAAAGGCTCTGCACAAGAGGAAGGGGGGCTGAGGAATGGAAGGAATGTAACTCTGGGGATAGGAAGTGGCTGGATCCCAGGCAGGCCTAGAAAGTGGTCCCAGAACTCCCTTCCCCTCACCTTTCCCCTTCCCCTACCTCTCAGCGCATTTTCTTGATTCTAGGACAACTCCAAGGCTCTGAAGGTAGATGTAGCCCAAGTAGGCTCAGGGAAAGAATCAACTGACGGTTAAACATGAAACAAAAATACCAAGCTTACTAAAAGCCATGGAAATGAAATGCGAATGACAATAAGAACTTCTGTATTTTAAAAGAGAGAAAGATGTGGCTAGAAGATATCTTTTTTTTTTTTTTAATCACTGGAAATGTGAATGTAGCATGTAACTCCCTGGGTACAGCTCAAGATGTGAATGATTCAGATCCCAGATTTTGTAAAAGATCAGAGGGCAATATTACACCAACAAAAGTACTGGACCTTCACGTGAATGCAATCAGTAGTCAATCAACTGTGACCTTTCTGTTGTTAACATAATCACTTCTCTAATGAATTATTAGCTGTAACAATCATTATGATTATACTTGTGTTGATTCTTGGTGTGGTTTACATCAAATCTCTTTTTTTTTTTTTTTTTTTTTTGAGATGGAGTCTCGCTCTATCGCCCAGGCTGGAGTGCAGTGGTGCGATCTCAGCTCACTGCAACCTCCACCTCCCGGGTTCAAGCAATTCTCTGCCTCAGTCTCCTGAGTAGCTGGGATTACAGGCGCCCGCCACTACGCCCGGCTAATTTTTTGTATTTTTAGTAGAGACAGAGTTTCACCATCTTGGCCAGGCTTGTCTTGAACTCTTGACCTTGTGATCCACCATCTTGGCCTCCCAAAGTGCTAGGATTACAGGCGTGAGCCACCGCGCCCAGCCAAATCATCTTTCATATGTGCTCACTTTTCAGTTTGTTATCGGGACTTGACATCAAACCATTGAATCGAAAAGGATCAGCGCAAGCTGACTTCTCATTGTGGTATTATATTTACTTCCCTGACAACAACTAATATCCTATCATATCAGGATATTAGCTCTATTTATAACTAATAGAAAAACAGAACTAGTTATCCTGACCTATTTTTTCCATTTACAGTTAAGCACGCCAATGCACAGAGAGATCACATAGTAAATAAGTGACTAAACTAGGATTTGATTCTACAGCCTATGGGCTAAACCAGAAGTTGGCAAACTGGCCCTTGGGCCAGGTCTGGTCTGCCACCTGTTTTTGTAAGTAACGTGTTATTGGAATACACCAACACTCATTTGTTTATGTATTTGTGGCTGCTTTTCAGCTGCAACGGCAGACTCAAGTGTTATACCAGACACTGCGTGGCCCACAAAGCCTAAAATATTTATTATCTGACTAGGTACAGAAAAAGTTTGCTGAGCAGAGCTAACCCATCCTCTGCACTGCCTCTAATGCAAGATGGGCCTTTTCCCAACTCTGGCCGTGAGCCTCATCACAGGGAGCAGAGATCAAGCAGTGAGAGGGAAGAACAGGAATCTCAGTTGTCCTCAATAGTCCCTGGAGATGCAGGGGAATCACTGGCCAGCACAGGGGATATGATAAGCTCCCTGCTTTGTTCCCAAAGACTTTTGCAGCAGGGCCCACAGGTTCAGAACGTAAGCTCCAAAGAAAGCAGGAACTGTCTGCTTAGCCCACTGATGGCACCTTACTTTTTTTTAACAAATGGAAAAATGCATCATTTATGTTTGTGAATCAGGGACCATGTGTACTTTACTTGATGACAAACATGGAACAGATTAAAGGCCCACAGACACACTGTCCATGAATATCGCAATCAAGGTTCTGGTTTGTTTTGTCTGTAGGAGGATGAACTGCTCTAGCAGGATCTCTACTAGCGAGGAAGGTCATCTCCAGCCACCCTGGAATATTCCTTGGCTCCTAAGAGCTCCAGTCACTGATCATTCTGTTTGCCAAGATTTGAGAACCAACCATTTAAACTGCAAAAACTTTCCACCTAATTATCAAATGAATACTAATGCAGTGGCAGAGTTGTAAATGCTCATTTGATTTCTCTTTCATCCAACTGAATGACTTTTGATTTCTGGAGGATTCGAAAACTGCATGGAGGGAACCCTTTTTAGAAAACAGGGCCGGACATGGAAGGATAAGGACAGACTGGACACTGTGTGATCCCACTAAGCGATGCCTGTTCCCAACAGGATGAACCCTCACGTGTGTTTCAACCAATACAGATTCATCGCTGAACTTAACAAAAAAATCTTACTCAGCTGAATCAAACTGTTACTGGAGGGTGGCAAAGTATCTATGAAAGAGTGGGTAGGGAAGAAAAGATTAATGTGATGGAAAGCAAGTTAGAATGGCAGTTATTTGGCGAGAAAGGGCCCAGAGAGGGGAGCCTGGAGACGCTGGGAAGCACTCATGCTAGAGGCCGAGAGGGAGGAAAAGGGGTGGGGGCTCAAAGAGGTGCCTCAAATTGGACCTGATGCCAACTGGCACCCTGTTTGCAAAGCCTGGCCGCTACCCAGAACTGCTCAAATGTGGATGCCAGCCTTTCTGCCCTGGTGCATCCCTTCCCAGTAACTTGGCACTGGGGAAGTCTTGCAACTCTCACATTTATAGACCTCAACAAAACACCATTACATGATTGAACCCCTGCCTAAAATCTGATCTGAATATGTATTTAAAATGAAGCATGGCAGCTGTCGTAAAATTCTCAGCATCTTTTTGACGCCATCCTCTAGTGGCTTTCTGCCGAGTCTCTCGCAGTTGTGTTTTTTTTAAATGCTCTAAGCAAATGAGCTAATGTAATTTGAGTAAAATCTAGGAATTATAAGCTGAAAGGTATTTAAAGCAAAGGCTAGAATGCAGTTCATGTAGATGCTCCAAGCATAGACCTCAATAGGCTAAAGAGCAGAGCCTCCACCCCATGCAACTCTGCTGATGCCACCTCTCCCCAGGATGCTCACAGCCTTGGGCTGGCACTCCTGCCAAGTCCACAGCCCTCCCAGGAGGAGGAATAGTAAGCAGCAACACCCCCGTGGCCTCTGACCAGCCTCCCAAGAGAAATGCTTCGCTTTTGCTCAGGCTCTCTGGCTTGTGTTTTGTTTGTTTGTTTAGAACCCTGACCTTTATAAAAAGCTGAACTCACTGGCCAGAAAAACAGGAAGTTTACTCACCAGGAAGCCACGACAATGAAGCACAGAGTGGGTCAATATTTCTCCAGCAGCAAAGCTAAGTTTCAGACATTACTGCGAGGAACCCTGTGGGGAACGCCCGTGCTGTTCCTCCCTCAAATGCATTCCTTCTGCGCCAATAGCCCCTGACCCAGTGAGTTCTCGTGATCAACGCCATGGCATAACATTCAGTAAGGAAGGTTCTTTCTGGCTCCTCAGGTTCCTCCCCTGCCTGAGACAGCTGAAGAATGCGGGCACTCAGTCCTGAAACTCTCTCTAGAAGGATCCATCTGTCACAGAGGTGGTGTGACATCAGGGATGGGGCTCAAGGTGGTCCTGTCCAGTACCCCGGGGTCTGCATCCTCAGCTGCAGGGTAAGGGTGGAAATAGATAATGAAGCAAGGGAAGAAATACAAATTGAAAAGGAGCTATGCCTGGCAGAGACATTTGAACCTGCCCAAAACCCTGACTTTCATCTTTGTACTTGAATTCCTCTAAATACTATAAGGCGTCTTTGAAAAGAATCTCATTCTTTTCTATCGATAGACAAATGGTAGTTACACAGATACACACACATTTATATTTATACATATTGTAATATATATAACTATTTTTTCTCTGTCTTTGAAGAGCAGAGACTGCAAGCTGGTTCTTACTGGTTGAATCCTACTGGTGTCTAAAGCAATAGATGCATATTTGACCTACACAGAGTTCTAAGTTTTTTGTTTGTTTTGAGTCAGGGTCTCACTCTTGCCCAGTCTGGAGTGCACTGGCGTGATCTTGGCTCACTGTAACCTCTGCCTCCCAGGTTCAAGTGATTCTTGTGCCTCAGCCACCAAGTAGATAGGATTACGGGTGCATGCCACCACACCCTGCTAGTTTTTGTATTTTTTGTAGAGGCTGGGTTTTGCCATCTTGCCCAGGCTGGTTTCAAACTTGTGAGCTTAAGCAACCTGCTTGCCTTGGCCTCTTAAAGTGCTGAGACTACAGGTGTGAGCTACCACATCCGGACAGTTCTAAATTTTTTTTTTTTTTTTTTTTTTTTTTTGAGACAGAGTCTTGCTCTGTTGCCCAGGCTGGAGTGCAGTGGCACAAACTCGGCTCACTGCAACTTCCACCTCCCAGGTTTAAGTGATTCTCGTGTCTCAGCCTCTGGAGCAGCTGGGAGTACAGGTGCATGCCACCAAACTCGGCTAATTTTTGTATTTTTAGTAGAGATCGGGTTTCGCCATGTTGGCCAGTCTTGAACTCCTGACCTCAAGTGATCTGCCTGCCTCATCCTCCCAAAGTACTGGGATTACAGGAGTGAGCCACCGCACACGGCCTGGTTCTAAGTTTTAACATTAGAACTCTGCCAACATTAAGATAAATCAGAATGTATCACATAAAAACCTGGATTTCTGGCTTCTCTGGAAGAAGGAAGATCCGGCAACACAGGGCCTGGACTCACGTGTAAGAAACATCGAGTGGGGCAGGGTAGCAGTAGCTGCCACCTGCAGACAGGGCTGAAGCTTACCAGCTCACCCTAGTCTCCACCACTCCCTCCTGCCTCAATCCCAAGGCCTGCTGTTCATTGCCATTTATTATCTGTGAATCATTTCACTCATCTGTGCTCCCAAGGACATCTAACCAAAGAGCCCCTGCCATTTAGTATTTGCCACAAACATCAACTTTAACCAAACATCAGTTTAACAAAGTAATTTGAACAACTGCATGTTTTACATCCTTTGGGATTCATTCTCTCTGGATAAGACCTATATGTTTCTTTTGTGGGGGGCAATAAGGAGGTTTATTATCCCCCCAAGACCACTCTTCCCCACCCCTCAGATCTGTATGTTTCTTGGAGAACAACGGAAGAAGGAAAACAGGAGCATCAGCATCCCATTAGTGTCAACATTTCAGTAACAGTTCAGCATCTACACACGTGTGCGTGTGCACGTGTATAGCTCTAGAGTGGGGAAATTCCGGGGAATTCTAACAATTCTGAAGAAGAAAAAGATTCACAAAGGAATTAACCAGTTACACAGACTGAAAAGGCTACTCTAGGAGTCCCTCGAACAGCCAAAATGAAGGGTGATTAGTGAAACAGAAAAATATTAGAAGTTGTGACTTTAAAACATAAGGAAGGTGCTTAGAGAAAAGAACTGTTTATTAAAAGCTGAGATGTCTGGTAAATGAAGAGGAGAAGGGAGAGAGAGGAGAAGAAAAAGAGAAGTAAGGAGCAGAGGAGGAGAAGAAAAAAGACCAGTGAATCCGGGACAGAGGCAAACACAAATACCAAGAGGAACAAGAGAAGGAGGTGGCCTTTGCTAAACATCTGGAGCATAAATAAAAAGGGATCACACACAAAGGCATATTTGTTTAAGCTGGTTTTTCAGAACAAAATTAGGAACCTTGTACTTTCTGTAGAAAAAAAAAGTCTCAGATGATAGCCTGATTACACACAAATGAGCTCCCAAGGAAAGGCCAAAATGACTTCCTCCTTTTCAGAAGAGCACAAGTCCTCCTTTGTAAGAACAATCTTGCCCTCAGAGCTTGCTTCTCTCCCCAGTGATGTGCAAATTGATCCCTTATGCAGAAATCAACCATGCTCTCAGTTCTGGGATATTTCCAGTTTCCATTTTCTAAGTGATAAGAGTCATAAAAAGTCAACAGCTTGCAAAGGAAAGGGAACGAACAACATTTAATGTTTTTAAATAAAGAAAAAGATCACTAACATTTAGATTACTTTTTTGCCTTTCAAAAATGTGACCACAACATGTTGGCCCTTCCTGAAGTCAGGCTTTTCTAAAGGAAAGGTGTTTCCAGGCATTTTGTTAATCCTCACCTCGAATTTCTGCCTGAGTTCCATGTTTCCTTCTTCGTCCCCTTCTGGAATGGGTACATTGTAGTACTCACCTTCTTCTTGGTTAAGCAACTTGTACCTTTCAAAGACAGGAGAAAAAGAGTTACCACCGCAAGTTTAGCAAGCCTTCTCCTGCAACCTCTAGTCAAGCTGTTTTGTGAAATGCATCCTATGGAACGGCTACAGCCAGATAAGTAGACATTTGACTTTTTAAAAATTTTTATATTTTTGAGACAGGGTAGCTCTGTTGAGCAGGCTGGAGGGCAGTGGTGGAATCACAGCTCACTGCAGCCTCAACCTCCTGGGCTCAAGCAATCCTCATGCCTCAGCCTCCTGAGTAGCTGGGACCACAGGTGTACACCACCACGCCTGGCTAATTTTTGCATTTTCTGTAGAGATGGGGTTTCTCCATGTTGCCCAGACTGGTCTCAAACTTCAGGGCTCAAGCAATCCACCTGCCTTGGCCTCTTGAAGTGCTGGGATTATAAGCATGAGGCACCATATCTGGCCTCAACTGACATTTGAGAGACTGAAACCTAACTGTCTAAATGGTCTGATGCTTTCAGACATATTCAACCTAAACGGCTTCCATACCATCCACTGGCCGGCATCTTCATTAGCTCCGAAACTCCAAAGGAAAGGGATCCCATGAAGTCATTCCTTGTTGTTCGATCCCAGTCCCAGATTTCTACAGACAGTCGTCGGTCTTTGTCTGAAGGTTTCAATTTGCTACAAGACACACACACATGCAAACACTAGGTTATCTTGATCATGGTTTCTTGGGAGATACCACATGTATATGATTTGAGCCTGAGATACAGAAATAGTATATTTCTCTTCCTGGTCCAGTAAAATACCAACCCCTTATGCTGGCAACCAAAGTGCTACAGGAGGAGTTAACAAACTATGACCCATGGGCCAAATCTAGCCCACTGTCTATTTTTATAAATAAAGTTTTATTAGAACGCAGCCATGGCTATTTGTTTACATATTGCCTATGGCTCCTTTGGCACTAGAAAGTTATACAGGTGCAACAGAGGCTGTATGACCCACAAGGCCTAAAATATACACTATCTGATCCTTTATAGAGCAGAGCTTGCTGGTCCCTCTAGAATAGACAGCTACCTTTCTGGTTGTCCACAGAAAAACTGCTTCCTGTATACTAGTCTACAAAGGGGACCTCTTGCTTTCCCTCAGTTGCACTCAGTCCTCCTGACTTATTTATTCCCTCCTTTCTTCTTCTCCTTCTACCATCTCTACCTCTGAAATCCTGGCAACCCTCCCAGGCTGGCTTTAAATGTCACCTTTTCCAGGAAGTCTTCTCTCTTTGAAGGCAAGAATGATCTTCCCATTTCAGTGGCAATAACACTTTCTATATTACTCACTCATTCTGTGGTCTAAAAATTATTTAAATTCTTGCCTTATGCCCTCCCCTAACTCTCAAAAGAACGTAAGTCCATCAAGAGGTGGACACACCTGACACATTTTTATATCATCTTTAATACCTTAAATAGAATTGTTTATCCAGATTAGATAATAATCTGAGGCCTGAATTATGCAACTCTTGGTAAATCAAATTACTATCTATCAAACAGGTGCTAATAGCTACCTCCCTAATGGCAGCCTGAGGAGGTCTAGGACTGATGTTTAAAGAAGTTTATAATGAACCGACTTCGTTACCTCAAATAATGAGGTGGGCAACTACATGGTGTATAGAAACGAAATTTGATCAAGGAGAGACCACTTACAATGTAAAGGACTCATTCCACTGGGGATTTAGTGTGGAGCGGATGGTTTTGGTTTTTTGCTTGCTTTCATTCTTGGGATCAGGAATAAGTTTCAGCTTCACATAAGGATCTGAAAGCCCGTTTGGATCCATAGGTATTAGATTTTTTGCATCTCGTACTGTGAAAAGGAAGAAGATATTACAAACAGAGAACAGACCTATATTGCCTGGTGTCCTGTGTCAATACCAAGCTGAATAAAAGGGACATCAGATGCTGTTTAAGGAGACAGATGGTGGAAGCCAAAAGCCTCTAACGCTGGACATGAGAAAAGCTACCCGCTGCCACCACCAGCAGAGATAATGGGCATCGTGTGGGCCCTTGTGGGTGGGTCTTGGGACTTAGCACCAGCCTGGACTGGCAGCATCAACAACACTAAGATATCTACTAGAAATGCAGAAACCCAGGTCCCACCCCAAACCTGCCAAAGCAGAATCCGTAATTGTAACAAGATTCCCAGGTGACCTTTGCAGCTCCCCAGGAGTAATGCTGCATCCTCCCCACATGGAAGCGACCAGCCCAGCCTGGTCCATGGTGCCACACATGCACCTGAGCTTCCAGAAAGTGTTATCCCTTTTTGTGGGTAAAGGCCAATGGCTTCCAACTCTGACTGTACACTGGAATCACATGGGGGTTGGGGAATGGGGGCATTAAAAATTCTAATCCCCAGAATTAAACCAGAATCTCCAAGGAATGTGGCTCAAGTATTCGTTTTTAAAAGCTCCTTGGGTGATTCTACTGGGCAGCAGGGGCAAGCACCACTGCTGTATACAGCTGTAACTCAGAATTGCTGCCCAGTGCTGGTCCATGGACCAGCAGCATCTACATCACCTGGGAGCTCATTAGACATGCAGAACCTTGGGTCCCACCTTAGACTTAATAACTCAGAATCCTCACTTTAACAAGACCTCCAGGTGCTTCCAATGCAATCCTAGCTTGAGAAACCTGATACGAGAATCAAAAATAATTAGAAGGAAAGGCCATTTCATCCACAGAGAAAAACAGGCTCAAAGATTTAAGAGCTGGCAGAGGCTCACAACCGTTGAGAAGCTGTCTAAAGCCACTGCACATCAACGTAAAATGTAATTATCTACTGCTATGATGAAGGGACAAAAGCCGGAGCCTCCTACCCCAAATGCCTTCCTCATTATCTTCCCATGGCATTTTTCCCAGTAAGGCTGAATTATCAGATACCCAACTGGTCAGACACCATCAACACACGTATAACTGGGACCAGGCTCCCTGGTTCAGTGGTTCCCACAGTGTGGACCCTGGACCGGCGGCACTGGCATCACCTCCTGAATCAGAACTCTGGGGTGGGGTCCAATGATCTGTGTTTACCAAGCCTCCATGTGATTCTGATGTCCATAAAAGTTGCAGAACCACAGATCTAGGCAATTAGCATAGTTTATCAGCATAGTTTGATTATTAAATTAAGAATTACAGAACTTGAGAAGAAGGCACTGGAGTTGTCAGTGGGCAGAGTTAGATGGGGAGGGGGCAGGAGGAGAATCCTAAAGATGTTGGGTCTTTGGACACAAATGAGGGAGGTACAGCCCTAAGATCAGAAGTCAGAGACAGGCATTGCCTTTACTAGTCTGTGGACCTACTGTGTGCTGCCTCCTGCCAGCCAACAGCCTTACGTCCTCCTTACCTGGCAGCCTTACACAGGTGGGTAACAGATGGGACTATATTCAACTATAGAGGGGGAGGGGGCTGGCTCAGGTCTCCTAGCCACAGAGAAGCTGAACATATGTTTGTTGTACCCCATTTGTGCCTTCCAAGTATTTCTTCTCCTAAGAAAATATCTAATCTCATTCATCTCGGGGAGCAGAGAGTACATAAATAAAACACATAGGCATGGTTCCTGTGTCTCAGCAGGTGTATGTGCAAACTCTGCCTCCTTCACCATATAGCCCTGAGCACTGGCAAGGTTAGTCTCTAAGCCTCTGTCTCTTCATCTAGAAAAATGAAGAGGGGCATAATTCCAGTAGTATAGAATTGTTGGGAGAATCAAATAAAATAATGTTTATAAAATACTTTATATGGTTGGGGGCTTGGAAAATGAAAAAAAAAAATCCATGATGTGAGTGCTCACTATACCCCAGGCATGATGTTCTGGACTCCTTTCCACTCTTACCATGCTGAAATCTATAGAGTTGGAGGCCCCCAGGGGACTTGGTCACTGGAGAATTCACCAAGTTCATGTGAAAGGTTTTAATCCAATGCAGAAGGTCTAGCCCACTAAAACATCAACCCTGAGTATCACCAAAGATGAAAAATGTGAGCACAAAAATGGAGCTCTCCTATGAGGAATGGAAAGAGGCCAACGGTCTCTCTCTGATTAAACACAAGAATGAGAATCAGATGCTTTTTAAAAGGCAGAAAATGCCCTAGAATGTCTAACACTGGAGGCTGCAGAAGGTCACATCCTGGATAAGCCAAAGAAGACCCTTATTAAAGTCACCAAGAGGTCCTGGGTTGCCTCCTGACAGTGGCAGAATTATTGCGGGTGCTGGCTTTTATATCTTCAGTTTATATTCCCAATGGCAACACATACACAAAAAATCATTTAAGTAAGATCTCTTCGGAATGGTGAGGAGTTAAAATCTTGATGGGATTTAAGGCTGTGAGCTTCCTACTGAGATACTACCATTTAAGTTGAAAATAAAAAGAGTTATCAATTCCAAATGTCATTGAAGCTGATAGTGGGTCCAAATTTCAATTTCTTATTGCAGCAGAGAACAGCCTGTGTGACGTGTGACTCATGGCATGCCAGGACACCTGAATCAGGATTACGAGCAACTAACTTGGGGTCCCATCTGCTCAGAGTGTGGGATCTGGGGCAAAGCTGCCTGCATTTGAATTCTGGCTCTGCCACTCTGTGGTTGTGGACAAGCTATTTTATCTCCCTAAGTTTCCTCATCTGGAAAATTGTATCTCCTTCAAGTCAGGAATAAGTAGGCTCATACATGTAAAGTGCTTAGAGCAGTGATAGGCACACGGTGAGAGCACAATAGTGATGATCATAATTGCTCTTAATACAAGTTACTGGTAGAGAACAAAATCGACAAAGCTTAGATGCAAAGAAACTGCACCAACAGCTTACGGAGTGGCAAGCAAATGCTGGGGAAAACAGTACAGTGTGGTAATGTTATAACAGGGTTGCAACTGTATGGTTTCAAGAATGTCAGGCTAATAGGCAATACTAGGGGGCATTACTCATAGGAATAGCTGTAAGGAAGATGGAAGAGGGGAAGCTAGGAAAGAGAAAATAAGAGGACAATTGAAGTGGGGAAGCAGATGAGAACAAGGGCTAGAGACAGAAGAGAGAAACAAGAGAAAGATACGATCAAGATGTGGAGTCAAATCCCAACACTTTGGGAGGTTGAGGCAGGTGGATCACATGATGTTGGGAGTTTGAGACCAGTCTAGCCAACATGGTGAAACCCCGTTTCTACTAAAAATACAAAAAGCCGGGCGTGCTGGTGGGCACCTGTAATCTCAGATACTCAGGAGACTGAGGCACGAGAATCGCTTGAACCCAGGAGGCGGAGGCTGCAGTGAGCCGAGATCGTGCCACTGCACTCCAGCCTGAGTGACACAGTGAGACTCTATACCCCCCGACACCCCACCCCCAAAAAAAAAGTTGTGGAGTCAGAGGGTGAGGAAGCTGCCCCAGGATAGGTGGGCAGACGTTCTCAACCTCAGCTACACCCTGGAAACACCTGGGATGTTTTAGTCAAACACTGATCCCTGGGCCCCACTCTCAGAGAGTCAGATCTACTTGGTCCGGGTTGACGCCCAGGCATCAGGATCTTTAAGCTCCCCAGCTGAGTCTCAGGTGAAGCCAGGCCCAGGCACTGTTCACCGCACCCAGCACTCGCTCTCCAAGTGTGCTCCCTGGCCTAGCACACTGACATCATTTGAAGACTTCGACTATCATTCACATTTTTCTTTAAATTGGCTCGCTTTTTAATATCCATCATTTAAAAAGGAAATGTATCACTATAGGAAACAGAAAACCAAGATCGTTTGCCATAAATGGAAGGTAACCATAAAAGTAAACACAGTGAAAATCGATGTTATTCATTTCTAGCTGGATCCAGTTGCCTGAGATCTTCTGTCTCTTAGCTACAAAGGGGAAATTAACAAGTGCTAGAGTGTTAAGGATATTCCAGCTCCAGAAGTCTTTGCTGCTTCAACTAAGATTGAAAGAAAATTGAGAATAACTTACTCATCATGTAATTTAATGTTTTTTTAACATCCGTACAGTACCTTCAGAAATCACCTCAAGTGCAACCAAAAGTCACACCCATCAGTGGCCCCATCCCACACTTGGGAAGCACAGCTGAAGGGAATGCCAATTCCGAGTTATTAGGGAAGTGGAATATTCCACAGCCTAAGAGCAGTACCGGGTCCAAGAAGAACAGAGCCGGCATGGGTCCCACGGCTCATTTCTTGCCTTTCACTTTCTAAAAGAACCAAATTCTTTCTACCCACAGAATTAAGATAAGGAAACAACAACAACAACAACAAAATCACACTACTTTGATACATACACCATTGAAAATGAGATTTTTTTTAAAAGATCTATCATGCCAACTCAAGTTCCAAAAGACAGGTAGTCTCTAAACACAACAGTATAGAAACAACACATTTCACTTGCTCCTTCAGCTGCAGAAGCAGTGACTGCTCCCTGAGGTCTGCCCAAATGGGCCCAGGGCCCTGGCAGGGAACGCGGGAAGAATGCTTTTCTATCACAGCTCATTAGCAGTTCTGCAGCCTTTATGAGGAGGAGACATCTGCTGAGGAAATACATCTGTGCCATGGTACTGGCCATTTCAGAATAGAAAGTCTATTCTGTAATTCCAGAACTTTAATAGAAATACAGAATACTAATTATATTCTCATTTTTTTTGGCTTTAGATGGCTGCTTTGAAATTATCAGCTGTCAAGCCCGGCACTGAGAAAAACCAGCCTGGGTTAGAAGGTTATATAATTTCCTGATCATGTAACCTATCATTTCTGGATAAAACCCATTCAAATAAGATGATAAAGATTGAGAATCACCTACCCAGTGATCCCTGATGCAGGTGGCTCAGGAGCCCAGGACATGAGAGTTTTAGAGTTTTAAGTAAACGTTCAGGAATGGGGTGGTGATACAGGCAGATGGGTTGTCTCATCAGCTCAGAGGACTGGGCCGCCCTAGACGGATTGGAGAATCTAAGCCACAGGTGCACCACAGTAGATGGCACTGTGCAGGCTAGGCAATGAAGCCAGTGATTTTGCCAAGAGCCTGCTTGATGAAAAGTGGAGATGTGGACCCAGGCAGGAAGCCAGGTGGGAGTGACCACTATGCTTTCTCTGGGAGAAGCAAGGTGCGCTCACAAAGGCTTGCAGGCACCTGAGTGAGGGATACACAACTGATGGTGCACAGGGGAAAGTCAGGCTGTCTCTACGTGAATGGGTGCTGCAGGTGGTGGGTGACTTCTCAGGGGCAGCATCACTTAGGGGCCAAGAGCGTGGGCAGCTGGGGTCAAATCTCTGCCCTGCCACTTATTAGCTGTATGGCTTTGGATAAATTACCCAACTTCGCAGTTGTTTTTTTTTTTTTTTGAGACGGAGTCTCGCCCTGTCACCCAGGCTGGAGTGCAGTGGCGCAATCTTGGCTCACTGCAAGCTCCGCCTCCCGGGTTCACGCCATTCTCCTGCCTCAGCCTCTCCGAGTAGCTGGGACTACAGGCACCCGCCACCACGCCCAGCTAATTTTTTGTATTTTTAGTAGAGACGGGGTTTCACCGTGGTCTCGATCTCCTGACCTCGTGATCGGCCCGCCTTGCCCTCCTAAAGTGCTGGGATTACAAGCGTGAGCCACCGCGCCCGGCCACTTTGCAGTTTATTCATTTGTAAAACAGGGACGATAACAGTGCCTAACCCATAGGGTTGCTGTGAAACTAAGTGAATTGATATACGCAAAGCATTTAGAAGAGAACCCAGGACAAAGTAAGTCTTATATATTTGCTGTTATTACTAATGGTAGTGTTAAAGAAGCATTTGCTATCTTTATCATCATTGCCATCACCACCACTACCCCCACCATTATTCAGTTCTCTCTGACCCCAGAAGCAGGGCTGTTTCCTCAGGCTAACAGACCCCATTAGGCTACAGTGAAACAGTCAGCAACTAGGTGTTCCAAAATAATTTGCAATTAAAAAAAATAACTCAATGCAATCCTTGATCCATTGGATCCAGCGGATCAATGCAATCCATTCAGAGAACGGTCCAGATGCTTTCCTTCTGTTTTTTGAGATGGAGTCTCCCCCTGTCGCCCAGGCTGGAGGGCAGTGGCGCAATCTTGGCTCACTGCAACTTCCGCATCCCTGGTTCAAGCGATTCTCCTGCGTCAGCCTCCTGAGTAGCTGGAACTATAAGCGCCCACCATTATGCCTGGCTAATTTTTGTATTTTTAGTAGAGACGGGGTTTCACCATGTTGGCTAGGCTGGTCTCGAACCCCTGACCTCAAGTGATCCACCCACCTTGGCCTCCCAAAGTGCTGGGATTACAGACCTGAGCCACTGCACCCCTCCCCTCCAGGTGGTTTCTTAATCCAGAGAATATATGTAGCATAAATGGTGGGGTGGAATGATAAACACCCGTGATTCATTGCCTTGCATAAAAGCTAGATCAGTGGCAACACTGCTGAACCTACCCAGCGTGTGCCCCTTTCCCACCTCCCCCACCCCCATTGTGGATTTTTAATCTCACTCTGAGGGTGCTCTAGCTGGGCAATGGGTCAAAGTAAGGTCATGCAGAGGTTCTGAAGGATTCATCCACGGGCACAACACCAAAAGCTTTGTTGAGGACACAGCTGTATTCCTGTTGCCTGAGGACCAGACTTGTCAGCACTGACCCACAGTGACCCTGCCCATCAAAGGGTTCATGTCTATACAGAGACACTGTTTAGTAATGCACAAAAGTCAAGTGTCTCCAGATTTAAGGACAACATGGCCCTTCAAATAATCTGTTTTGCTTTAGGAAATAATTCTCTGTTTTTATTGCTTTTTCTCCCCTCTTCTAAGAGCACCCCTGTTCCTGACTTCTACTTAAAAGCCAAAAACAAGGACAAAGGCTCAAAACAGAATTACTGCAAAAGTCAGGATTGTTCAGTGTGTGCTGACCCCATGACACCTCCTACCTCCACCCCTGCCTGACAGCAAAAGCAAGAGTAAACAAAATTCTCGAATCCTACTCCACACCAGGCATGAGCAAAAATCTTCTCTGACACTGCAGAAAAAACAAACAAACAAACTCTTCTTTGTTTGAAGTTACCCACAGCAAAAGAAATGTGAATGCAAAAATGTTGGTGGAAGGGCAGGTAAGTGCTGGAAACAGGCGAGATTTAGTGTCTGTGGTCAAAAGAACTTCATGTCATTCAACACCAGGCCACGGAGTGAAGGACGCTTCCCCAACCCAGGAGCCTTGTCTTTAAGGAATAAAAAATGACTTCAAACCCAGAGAATTCATTATTTTGATAATTATTAGATATCCAGAATGCTCTCTCTAAGGACTTTAGATCCATAAATTAATTTCAGGTAAAAAGATGCTATTATCAAGCCCCTTGCAGATAGGGCCTTCAGGCAGAGACAGGTGAAATAACCTGTCCACCACACAAAGCTAATAAGTAGCCGAGCTGGGGCGAGCTTCTGACTGTACAAAACTCCTCTTTCGCTTGCTGTTGTATAGAAATGACTTGAGCAAGACAAAGTCCCAGAGAAGAGGTGGTGAAGTCAGCCTCAGCTAGGAGCGGATGGAGAAAAACATTGCTCCGGGAACGAGGAGGAAAGGAAACACTCTTCCACTAGAAGGATGGGTGGCCAAAGAGCACAGAGGGAAAAGTGAACACACAGCTTGCAGTGCTGTACTGAGCCCTGGGTGTGCCTAGAGGAGAGGTGGGCAGGCAGGCAAAGCCTGCACATCTATGTCTGTGCTTTGGTGCCTTGAACTTAGTGAAGGGGTTTAAAGGTGCTGCACCTGATTTAAAGGTGTGAGTGTAGGCCAGGCACGGTGGCTCACGCCTGTAATCCCAGCACTTTGGGAGACCAAGGCGGGCGGATCACGAGGTCAGGAGATCGAGACCATCCTGGCTAACACGGTGAAACCCCGTCTCCACTAACAATATAAAAAAATTAGCCGGGCATGGTGGCGGACGCCTGTAGTCACAGCTACTTGGGAGGCTGAGGCAGGAGAATGGTGTGAACCTGGGCGGCAGAGCTTGCAGTGAGCTGAGATTGCGCCACTGCACTCCAGCCTGGGTGACAGAGCGAGACTTCGTCTCAAAGAAAAAAAAAAAAGGTGCAAGAGTAGTAGCTTCGGGGATGCAATTCTAAAACCAATAAACCTCTTAGTACACTGGGGTACTCCAGTCACTACAGCTGGAATGTGCTGACATCTGCCTAAGAACCAACAGGCCAGGGACCGAATCAATGAAGACCATGATATACCCAGTGACCACATAGCCAATGAGTACCCAGCAACCATGCCACCAAAGAGGAAATGGTGCTTTGTGGGTTCTCTCTCTCTCTGCTGCAGTTACCAATTCTAGGACAAACAGCACATGGAAAGCATAGAGGGAAAAGAAGATTGCAGTGGGTGTGAAAATGAGCTGGGTAAATTTGCACTGATGTAGATTTTTAAGGCCACAAAACAAATATTGAAACCAAGGGAAAATGACACTCCACAAAATAGCATAAATGTATCTAAAACAGTGTTCATTTCCCTACAGTCATGTTCCCAATGACAATGGTGTGCATACTACGAGAAGCCTGTTTGGTGGCTGGGACTGTCCTTTTTTTTGTTTTTTTTTTTCAGTCAACAAGGACTGTTTAGCCCTATGCAGGAGAAAACAAAAAAGTAAGGGGTGTGGGGGAAAAGGTGTGGGATCCCTGCCAGATGAATGCCTGTTGGCTTAAGTAGGCTTCTCCACCACTAAGTGGAGTATGCTAAAGCTCACACTGCCCCAGTTCAGATCCCAGGACTTAACTCTAGCTCTGGCCTGCCTTCTGCTAGCAGGATGACATCAATAGTAATCTTAGGAATAGGTATCCTCAGTTTCCTGTGGCTGCTGGAACAAAGTATACACAAACTTCCCAGTTAAGACAACAGAAATGTATTCTCTTGCAGTTCTGGAGGCCAAGAGTCCAACATCCACGTCGCCAGGCCAAAATCAGGGGTTCCGCAGGGCCATGCTCCTTTTGGAGGCTCTAGAAGAAAATCCACTCCAGGCCTCTTCCAGCTTCCAGTGGTGGCAGGCATGACTTGGCTTGTGGCCACATCACCTTCTTCTCTGTGCCTATAATTTCTCTCTATGCCTCTCTAAGGACACACATGTGATCACATTTAGGGCCCATCCAGATCATCCAGAATAATTTCCCCACCTCAAGATGCTTAACTTTATCACATTTGCAAAGATCCTTTTTCCAAATTAAGGGCACATTTACAGATTCCAGGGATTAAGATCTGATGTCTTTGGGTGGTGGTTATTCATCCTACTACAAGTACTACTGAGGAATTTCTTCTTGAAGTGATGAAAATCTTCTGGGTTAGATGGTGGTGGTGGTTGCACAATCTTGTGAATATCCTGAAAACCACTACACTGTACATTTTTAAAGGGTGAATATTATGACTGTGAGTTATATCTGAATTAACAAAGAGGACTTTACTGACAGGTTTCCACGTGCTTTACTACACCCACTCACTTAATACTCACAATACTCCTGTGAAATAATGACTCAGATGCCCATTTTCCAGATGACAAAACGAAGGCAGAGAGATGTTAACAAACCTGCTCAAGGTTGGACATTTAGTAACGGATGGAGTCAGGAGTACAACTCAGTCCTGCCTCAGGAGCCCGGGCATTAACCTGTGTGGTCCTCACAAGGTGACCTCTGCATTCAGGTTCACCTATTAGTGTGGAATAGGAGATAGCAAACCTTTTCTAAAAAGAGCCAGATCATCAGTCGTTTAGGCTTTGCAGGTCTTGAAGTCTCTACTGCCACTATTCAGGTCTACTGCATAGCAAAAGCAGACACGGACAAAATGTGAACAAACGAACACAGTTGTGTTCCAATAAAACTTTATTTAAAAAATAGGCCAGGCACGGTGGCTCACGCCTGTAATCCTAGCACTTTGGGAGGCCAAGGTGGGTGGATTGCCTGAGCTCAGGAGCTTGAGACTAGCCTGGGCAACACAGTGAAAACTCGTCTCTATTAAAATACAAATAATTAGCTGGGTGTAGCGGCGTGTGCCTGTAGTCCCAGCTACTCAGGAGTCTGAGGCAGGAGAATTGCTTCAACCCAGGAGCCAGAGGTTTCAGTGAGCCGAGATCGTGCCACTGTGCTCCAGCCTGGGCGATAGAGCGAGACTCAGTCTCAAAAAATAAATAAATAAATAAATAAATAAATAAATAAATAAATAAATAAATAAAATAAGCTGTGGGCCAGGTTTGGACCTTGGGCCGTAGTTTGCTGACCCGCAGCATAGAACAAACACTACCCCACCAACACAGTGAGTTGTTTGAGGAGAAAGTGACACAAAAGAGGAAGCTCTACTTCCCTTAGGTTCCTTCTGCTTTGAGCTGAGCCTCTAAACTTTGACCTTGTGCTAAAGCAAGGAAGGAGTTCTGGGCTGGGGGTTGGGGGAGAGGGTGTGTCTCCTAACAGGACCTACAATCCACCTTCTCCTGTCTTAGCAGAACCTTCAGAAACCAGCACCTCTCATGTGCACCTTACGCTTGCTTCTTTTCTCCCGGCTTTTCTGGTGCAGCAGTTGGCACTTCTGGACAAACCTGACTCACAGGCTCCTCCTCAGGGCGTCTGATCTGGCCGTGACCTGTTGCAATTGGCCAACCCCACCTTGTTCAGGCTTCCCCCGCTGGTCCCACACCTTAGCCCCACCCAGGAGCAAGTGTAAACAGTGAGCACCGTAGGATATGCACTGGGCCATTCTTTAATTACGTAACGGCTGCCTCAGAAATAGGGATTTTAAAGGAACATGCACGCAGTAGCGCTGGGCCACAAGCAAGCTGACCTGTCGGGGCAAGCCTGGTGTGGGAGAGGCCCCTCTACTTCCGCGTTATTCTAGCTGCGTTTTTCCAGAGCTCAGGCCTTGTCCTGCTGAGAAAGTGTGGTCTCACTTGAGACCACAGGAGCATCTCAAGTGGCCAATGGGCTGGACCAGATAGAAAAAGGGAAAAAACCCTCACCCCACCAGCTCAGCTGCACCATGGAGCTCTCAAGTTTCCTCCGGCTCACATTTTCCTGGTCATGTTACTGGGAAGAACACGCTGTTCTCGGGGTTTGTTTGCATCTCTACTTTGGGCCTCTTTTGACGATGCTGCGAGGGAGAACTTGGGTCTAAGAAGCTGCCAGTTCCCTCATGTTGCCACAAGTCAGTTCTGCACCGGGAGCCAGAACTCCTCAGCAAATGTTGATTGGGAAACTGGTGGAGTGACAGATTGCCTCCGGAACAGGATTTACCGAGCGCCCTTCCCACGTGATGTTCCGGGGGCGGTCAAGCTGTCTAGCAATAAGGCAAGGGGTTTAGGGGCTCTGACTTGGAGCCTCTAAAGCCATGCAGACACATAAGCCCTGGCAAGGGTGGGACATGTTATAGGTACTACTGGGTCAGCTGGCGTGGGACCCCATGGAGGAACCAGAACTGGCATTGCTAGGGGCTATCATGTGGGCACAGAAGGCCGTTTCAGGAGAAGGGGCCCAGGCAGGCTCCGGCGGCCGCAGGAGAGGGGGCTGGGAAGTGTAGCTCCCAAATGACACTCCTGATGCACACAGGCTTTAACTTTGGGTAACAGGCACATCCTAAAACCTCTGGGCCTCTGGGCTGGGCATTCTCCATTCTCTTTAAGCCATGCACCCCTTTAATACAACACTGCAGTTTTGATGACATTCTAGGGTAGGCCCTGGGTAGAGAACCTCTGCTGTATGCTTCAAGAGCCTGGTTCTGCAGGGACGGAGGGATCATCCTCTCCCCACGCACTTTCAGAACCTGTGTGCAAAGGGACAGCAGCCTTCCTCTGGGTCATTCCTACTTCGGCTGGGGATGGGAAGAGCTCTGTGCTGTGGTCTGAATGTTTGTGCCTCCTGCCCCCAATTTGTGTTTGAAATCCTAACCCCCAAGGCGATGGCACTAAGAGGAGGGGCCTTTGGGAGGTGATTAGGCCGGGAGGACAGAGCCTCCATGAAGAGGATCAGTGCCCTTATAAGAGAAGCCCGAGGGAGCTGGTTTGCCCTTCCACCCTGTGAGGACGTGGGACTGTCGGCAAATGGGCCCTCTCTAGCCACTGAGTCTTCCTGTGCCCTGATCTTGGAGTCTCCAGCCTCCATAACTGTGAGAAGTAAACTTCTGTTGTTTATGAGCCACCCAGTTAGAAAGATATATTAATAGATCAGACTAAGGCGGTTTTGGAGCTGGGAGAAGTCCCGGCAACAGAGAGCAAGTGCTTGCTGGGATCTGCCTTTGGATAGGAGGCGTTGGGTGGTTGGTCCATGATGGTGGTGGCATATCTTGCCACTGGTGTGGGCACGACTTCCCACTGGTGGGCGAGCACTGCAGTCAGGCCTTCCATGGCATAAGGAGGTAACTGATTTCTCAAGCGTGAACAATGAAGAGTCGACAGGACAGGTGAGAGTTGGTTGTGGGTAGCAGCCCAGGCACTGCCACTCATCAGACTGATTCACTAGAATCATTTGGCCAGAAGGAACAAAAAAAATCATATTCTTCTCCCATTAACAAGTGAGAACTGAGAGATTCTTTACCATAACTTGAGTGACACTTGGTTACAATATCTTTTAGGTTCCCAATATGGAAAACAGGCCTCTAATCTGTTTCCTACCATTTACTTGAACACCTCTATCTGAATGTCAGTGACGCTCCGTCTTCTGGCCCACATTCCCCTAGCAGATGCTGGTATGACTTAGGAGCTGGCATTGGTTCTGACGGGTTGGTTCTATATGTTAAATATTTAACTGCATGCAACCTATCACATTTAGTATTTATATAACCCAAAAGAACCACTCCACACCAACAAGGTTAGTCTCTTTTAGTTATTTTGAACCCCCACTGCCCAGCACAGCACCATGCGTGAACTGAGTAACTGCTGAACGCATGTATCTCTGTGCCCACCTTGCTCTGTGCTTCTGGGTCCACACTGCCCCATCACTGGGGACACTCCTGCATCCATCTCAGTGCTGTCAGCCCTTAGCCTTGCACAAGACCCATTTCCTCTGCCCTTCCACTCTCCTGCCAGCCTAGCCCAGCCCAAAGGTGTTCCATGTCTACAGACTGACAGCACCTTGAGGGCAAGGGCCACACTCCCTCCCACCCCCAGGTATCACTTCCCCAGGGCAACACCGGACAGACAAGATAAAATCTGCGCTCAACGGATTCCTGCTGAATGACTGGAACGTTAACGCAGACAGGAAAGCTTGGAAACTTCTCAGCTCTTGGTTGCAGTACATAAAGCGTCCATTTGGAGGGACTCTTAGACAAGCAAAAACCACCCAGGCCTTTTCACGGGCGAAGAAAGCCAGGCCAAAAGGAGTCGCACACTTTTTTGAAAATGTTAAATGCTTTGAAGAAAGAATCTCTGTACCCACAAAGACAAAAGAGCATAGGATGTATCTCCACTTACAGGAAAAATGGGTCAGAAAGGGACTTTTGCTCTTGGTTAAATAATGATCACGTGGAACTTCTCTAGATTTCAGGAAATAAAATGCAGAGGTGTCATCAACCACGATGAACAATTTTTGACTGGGTAATTATAGACTGAGATTCTGTGTACAAACTGGGTCTGGGTGCTGCCTAGTTCACTGCATTTGTTCTATTTATGCTGTATCAAGTCTGCTGACACCGTCTGTGTTTATGAATGTTGCAGAATTTCTGATGTAATCTCTTTCATGTTTAGAAATAATGACCCCTAAATTTTGATATTTGTTTTCTTATTACCAGAGACAAAGGCAAGAATAATGAGATACACTAAAAATACACCTGCTCAAACATTGCTTCCCAGCTTCATATGGCCCCGTACACAAACTTGGACTGAGGGACATTAACCATTTTCTTATTTGGAACCTATTTAGTGAATGAATATTCTGTTTTGCTGGTGAGGCTGGCTGCCTGGTGATAGGAGTAAATTTCTGTCCCATTCACGTACCGGAAAACACAGGTTGGCCGGGCGCGGTGGCTCACGCTTGTAATCCAGCACTTTGGGAGGCCGAGGCAGGCGGATCACGAGGTCAGGAGATCGAGACCACGGTGAAACCCCGTCTCTACTAAAAATACAAAAAAATTAGCTGGGCGTGGTGGCGGGTGCCTGTAGTCCCAGCTACTCGGAGAGGCTGAGGCAGGAGAATGGCGTGAACCCGGGAGGCGGAGCTTGCAGTGAGCTGAGATTGCGCCACTGCACTCCAGCCTGGGCGACAGAGCGAGACTCCGTCTCAAAAAAAAAAAAAAAAAAAAGTATAAAGAAGAAAACTAAAACAACTATACTTCTGTATGGGAGAATCAACATTGGCACATTAGCATATTTATGGCCAGTATCTTCCACATCTATCTACATTGAAATATTTATTTTTATAGAATTCACATCACACTAGGAATAAAGTTTTAGAAAATGCCTTTATAACAAAGTATGCTTTGAAAACATTTTAAATGTCTAACATCTCGTTTTATGGCTAATCAGAATTTATTTAATCAATTCCCTGTTTGGGGGCATCTACAAAGTTTATCATTTTTCACCTTTACAAATAACATAGCAACTGATCATCTTCATGCATAAATATTCATTGAAATTTCTGATACTTTTTTCCTTGTTCTATTTATGCCGTGCAAGTCTGATCATACCCTGTGTGTTTAAGAACGCCACAGAATTTCTGATGCAGAGAAGAATAAGAATACATTCTTGCAAGTAGATTAAAGGATGGAAAATTATTCAAGATTCTTGGCATACATTGCCAAATTACTCCTCTAAAAGTTACCAAAATCTTACCAAAACCGTATCAAGATGTGGTGAGAAAACTAAAGAATAACACTGTAATTTTGACTTTCTTATTTTTGAGTTAAATTTTTTTCCATGGTTATTTGCCCATTTGTATTTATTTTTGCCTGACTTAGCTCTTTATTCAAGTTTTCTAGAAGGTAGTAACAAGTTTTCTTACTGTGTCAGAAGAGTTGTTGAGATACAAATGATAAAAGCCCTTTGTCATAGTTGCTGCAAACTGTGTTACATGTCACCATTCTTCTAGAAACAGAGCTTAACTTATTATGTAGTTAAATCTGTCAAACATTTCCTTTTATTTTTTCCATTTCTTTTAGGCTTACAAAAAGCTTGCCCTTTCTGAGATTAGCTTAATATTCACCTAAGTTTTAATTATTTTGTTTCTTTTTTATATTTAACTTTTAAGACCATTTGAAATTTATTTTGGTGTACAGTGTGAAGGAAGATCTAATTTATTTTCCTCCAAATGTTTAGACAACTTCTCAACATTATTAGTGGAACAAGCCCTATCTTTCCCATTGGTCTGCGTGGCTTCTGTTTGTTAATATTCGCTCTGTTTTCAGGGCCATGTATTTTATCTTCTTCAACTTTCTGCTAATTCGTGCAAAAAGCTTAGACTTTAAATTCTTCTAGATTTCCAATGCATGTTAGTGGTACAAGCCCCCGACTTGGCTTTCTCCATCCAGGTACATAGAGTTTCCTGACTTGGGGCAATTCTACTTCCATTGCTTTCTTTCTTTTCATCTCATAAATCACTGCCCATCCTTTTTCTCAGTGTTTATGGGTCATTTTACTTTACGTGTAGGTCTCATTCATAGGATATCGCTGAATTTTAGCAAAACATTCCATCTGAAAATGGTGGGCAGTTTAATCTGTTACCTTATCCTCAATATTCGTACCCACAAGTATGTACCTGATAAGGTACTCAGCACCTTGGACATATTAACTAACCTCCGTAATAACCCTACTTGATATCCCTATTTTATAGATGTTATTTTTTATTAAATAACCCTACTTGGTATCCCCATTTTATAGATGGGGAAGCTGAGGCTTGGAGAGATTAAGTAGTACCTAGGACAAGGTCACCCAGCTAACAAGGGGAGGGGCTGAAAACACAGGCAGCCCAATTCCAGTATGTTCTTAACCCCCCCCGCCCCACACTTCTTGGCTGCCTCTGTTGTATGGGGCTTCACTTGTTATTGTCCTTCTGTCTCCTAGTTACTTGCTCTGTTTTTAGTCTTTTGTTGTTTTTTTTTTGAGACGAGTTTCCCACTGTCACCTGGGCTGGCGTGCAATGGTGCAATCTCGGCTCACTGCAAACTCTGCCTCCCGGGTTCAGGCCATTCTCCTACCTCAGCCTCTGAAGTAGCTGGGATTACAGGCACACACCACCACAGCAGGCTAATTTTTTGTCTTTTTAGTAGAGATGGGGTTTCAGTATGTTTGCCAGACTGGTCTCAAACTCCTGACCTCGTGATCCGCCCACCTCGGCCTCCCGAAGTGCTGGGATTACAGGCATGAGCCATTGCACCTGGCCTTCACTCTTTTACTATACTGTGTTTTCTTTGCATTTATTTTTTCTATAATTTTTTAAAATTTTTATTTATTTTTGAGACAGGGTCTCACTCTGCCACCCAGGCTGGAGTATAGTAGTGTGATCATGGCTCACTGCAGCCTTTGACCTCCTGTGCTCAAGCAATCCTCCTAGCTCAGCCTCCCGAGTAGCTGGGACTACAGACACATGCCATCACACCGGTCATTTCTGTTTTTTTTTTTTTTTTTTTTTTTTTGGTAGAGATGGCGATTTCACCATGTCCAGGCCCATCTTCAACTCCTGAGTTCAAGCAATCCTCCCACCTCAGCTTCCCAAAGTGATGGAATTACAAGTGTGAGTCATAACGCCTGGCCAAAATTTTTAAAATGTTGTTTAAATTCTACTGCTGACTATCTCAAGATTCAACCCAAAACATTTTTTATCCTACATTTCTCCGATCACCAAAGGAAAGAATGAGATAGCCTCTTCTGACCCCTCTCCCCAAGGGTATGAAGCATTGCGCATGCTCTGTTCTTACTCACTGTGACCTCCCATCCTACTTCCTGTTTTTGTTACTGTAAAATTATCTGCGTATGGGATCTCTAATGCTTGTCATAATTTTTATATGAGTTATAGTTTTGATAGCTGTTCTCCACATTAACAGGTTCAACTGATTTTAATGCTTACTGCTTATCCTTATATGACTTCCCATCCCTGAACTTTTTAATTTTACTTCATCTTGCCGTCCTCTTTAGCTCGCCTTTAAATAATTTTCAAGAAAGTGTGGGTGATGTATATTCTGAGCTCTTGCATCTCTGAGAATATGCCACGACTGGCAACTTGGCTGGGTGAGAGATTTGGGGCCAATTCACTTTGTTCTTCCAAACTCTGTAAGTGATGTTTTCTTTTCTCTTAAAATTTAGTAGTGCATATGATTAGAGGTCTAGTGACAACCTAGTTTTTGTTCTCCTGTAGGTCACCTATATATTCTAAAGAAAAGGTATTTGTTTTCTTTCTTTGTAATTAAAAGTTTTCCAGAATGTTTCTTTTCTGAGATGGAGTCTCGCTCTGTCACCCAGGCTGGAGTGCAGTGGCACAATCTCAGCTCACTGCAACCTCCGCCTCCTGGGTTCAAGCGATTCTCGTGCCTCAGCCCTCCAGAGTAGCTGGGACTACAGGCGCCCACCACCATGCCCGGCTAATTTTTTGTATTTTTGGTAGAGACGGGGTTTCACCATGTTGCCCAGGCTGGTCTTGAACTCTTGAGTTCAGGTGATCTGCCCAACTTCGGCCTCCCAAAGTGCTGCAATTATAGGTGTGAGCCACTGCACCCGGCCCAGAATGTTTCTAAATGCAGACTTCTTTCAGTTAATTTTGTAGGAACAGAGTGCATTCCTTTTCATTTGAATGCTCCATAAATTTGGTCCTATCATATTGAATTAGTGCTTCTTTTTCCATTTTTTCTTCTTTTATCCTTGGGACAAAGCTATTATTCTCAATTTATATCCTGTTCCCAGTCTTCCATTTTTCATTATTCTCTCTTTCATCACTATCGTTTTGTCCTTTTGCCTGCATTCTAGAAGAGCTTTCCAGGATTCTTGCACAGCGCTGATTTGATTTTCTGCAATGCCAATTCTGCTGTTTGTTGCACCACGAAGATTTTAATTATGTACTATAAATTTCCTTACTGGAAACTGGCATTTACTTGTCCACTTCCTTTCATCTTTTCTGTCTCTTTATATAGCCCACTATCATTTAAAAAAAATCTCATTCTGCTTGCTTTTCCTCTCAACCTGTTTGTTCAAATGGCATTATGCTCCTGTTTTACAGAGATTGTGCTTTTTTTTTTTTTTAAGAGAGGGTCTCACAATGTCACCCAGGCTGGAGTGCAGTGATGAGATCATAGCTCACTGCAGCCTTGAACTCATGGGCTCCACAATCCTCCCACCTCAGTCTCCTGAGTAGCTGGGACTACAGGTGTGTGCCACCATGCCTGGCTAATTTTTAAATTTTTTTGTAGAGGCAGAACTTGCTATGTTGCCCAGGCTGGTCTCGAAACTCCTGGCCTCAAGTGATCCTTTTGCCTTGGCCTCCCAGAGTGGTGGGATTACAGGTGTAAGCCACTGTGCCCAGCCTCCTGCACCCTATTATAATGTGTATGGAGTTTTCTCAAATACTCTTCTGTAATTTCTTTTCCTCCGATAACCTATATTCAAATATGTTCTCCATGATACTATCCCTTTCACTTTATCTCCCATGTTTTAAAAATGGGCCCCATATTTTGGGCTTGTTTTCTTTCTTTACTTGTCCTCAAAGACAAGTACATCCAGATGTGTTATTTGCCCAAAGATACTGTTTGTATGCCACATTGGCTCTATCCACTGTTTATTGGGACACTACAGAACTTGCTTCCCTCTTCCAGGGCACTCAAGTTGATGTTCATGGCTCTTAGTCCAATGACGAGTGTGTTTTTGCTGGAGCCAGGTAGGATCATATCCAATTCACAGTGCTTGCTAATTCCAATTCACAGTGCTTGGTAATTACACATCCTGAATCTATGAAGTCCGTTTAAAGTTAGAATCCCCTGACCCTGAAGTTCTTCTCACCTCCACACCTGTGTCCACTATACTTCACTTGCAGAGCTGCTAACCCTCAAGACATAACTCAACAAGAACAGCCCTTTTCTTTTTCCTTTGGAAGTTACAGTCTATTTGTAGACTGTACGGAAAGATGAGAGAAGACAGTATTTTGGTCCTCTGAAATAAGAGAACCTCCATAGCAAAGGAATGCCTCCCAGGTTTTTTGGCTGGTTGAAGACTCTGTTTATCTGAGCAAAAGGCGAGGCCTAAAAAATCTTCCTGCTTTCTTTCAGCTGTGCAGGACTTCGGTTTTTTCATGCATCCAGTATGGCCAGACCACTGATAATTGTTTCTTAACACAGGACCACTGGGCTAATGGGCAACAGAAATTTCTCCAAGGTGGCAGTAAGTGGTTTGCCAGTCTTGATTGTGGGTTTCTGTCACTTCCTGAATCTTCTTAACATTTCAGAGGGACATGAGAGAGACTGCATTTCAGAGGTTACCAACTGGTTCCCTCAATTAAATCCAGAAATGCAAGGATATATGGATTTCTTAAGTAGCTCTTGGAATTCCACTGTTTCTAGAAAGCCTGGTTAATTGGAAGTGGAATAAATTACTCATGGCCACTCAGTTCAAATCTAAGCTGCTTACCATCAGTTTTCATGGCAGACACCCTTACCTTTGCTTTCATGTTGTTAACTTGTCACTGTGTGTGTGGCTTTTGAATGTGGTTCCTTGATGTGGTTTGGCTCTGTGTCTGAGCCCAAATCTCATCTTATAGTTCCCCTAATCCCCATGTGTTGTGGGAGGGACCTGGTGGGAGGTAACTGAATCATGGGGGCAGTTACCTCCATGCTGTTCTTGTGACAGTGAGTGAGTTCTCACAAGATCTGATGGTTTTATAAGGGGCTTTTCCCCACTCCACTATGCACTTCTTGCTGCGGCCATGTGAAGATTCCACCATGATTGTAAGTTTCCTGAGGCCTCCCTAGACATGCTGAACTCTGAGTCAATTAAACCTTTTTCCTTGATAAATTACTCAGTCTCGGGTATGTCTTTATTAGCAGTGTAAGAACGGATGAATACACATGCCTCCAGTGTGGTCTGTTCCTTAAAGGCCAAGGCTGTATCTGTTTAACTTGATTTGACATCATCCTGGTGACCATATCACCTCCTAGATCCCTAACCTCCAACTGAACTAAACACGCAGACATTCCAGATGGGATTTAAAGGGTGGCAGAGGTGGGGGAAGGGACTGGGCAGGGAGCTTTGGCTTGCTCTGTCCTGCTGCTCACTTTCTTGGGCAATCTTTAGTGAGTTTTTATATTCAGTCTAGAAAGCAAGGGAGTTGGCTGGACAGGGAAATCTCTAAGATTCTACTGTGAACAGAAGCTGCCTCCTAATCCATTATCATAGCACATGATTATGCCTTTGTTTTCATGATATCACCAAAGTCTACGTTTCTAGTCTGGGTACTAGATAGTTAAAGGTCCTTCATATAGTCCTTTGTCCTGGAAATAATCTCTAAATTTGTGTGTGTGGGGGGATTCAAAGTGTGCTTTGGAGAGGCATGGAGAGTTACAGCCACTCTTTCTCTTAGAAGGTAAGATACAAAATTCTACATATCATTTATATGACAAAGAATCAGATTTTGGGGAAGGCATTTTTGCAAAGGATGAAGATACAGGAATACTTATATAGCCCATTATATAACATCTGTTGAAATTTGGAGCCATAATGAGGTTATTCCCCCTTCCTTGGGTAGTAGGAAATGAGGAAAGCAAGATCTTTCTTTGGAAATAAACAAACTACTGGATTCATCAATATTGGATCAGAGCAGAGCTTCTCAAAGTCCTCTGAAGGAGAGAGGGTTCTGAGAGGTGCTAGGCTTGTAGGACCAGCCTGTGTCCAGTATGAATATGTTCAAATGAGCAGTGAGAAAGCAGAGGGTCCAAGCAAATGTCAGCAGAGCCTATGACGCAGGTCCAAGGAGAGGCATCTAAGCATTTGACTTCAAGTGCTTCTGGCCCCAGCAGCACAGCAGCCAGCCTCTAACTTGAGATAAATGTTAAACCTTAGTCTGCTGCCATCCAACATTTATCACAACCCCTTGTTATAATTCTATGTTTACTAGGCAGCATTCTGAGTCCCCTGAGGTTTGTCTGTAGGGAGAGAAAGCACTCCCAAAGTGGATTTCTGCTCTATGTGGTCTATGTGATGGTGTTTAATGTGACAAATCAATAAAATGGGTTCATTATGCCTTGCCTGGTATCTCCTCCACACTGATTGCTCTCATCAAGTCATATGGTCAATTTTATTTCTCTCTGTAAATTCATAAACTGGCATCCTGATGGACTGCCCAGTCAGGACTACATAGGAATTGGTCTCTAGGGGCTTGGTCATCCCAAGAGTGAACCTAGGGGCCTTCAACAAGAAAGGCCAAAATGAGCTACATGCCACTCCTCTGTCTTCAGATGCTATTGCCTTTCCTAATGTGTGTGCTGTTCTGGATAAAGAAGAACTCTAGTTTTAATAAATTCCCTCCAACCCCATCCCAAACATATAGATACTTGTATGTTTTTAAGTAAATCTAACATACTGCAAGGCTAGGAGCAAAAATACCCATAGCTGCAGGTCTCAAATGTTAGGTGCATAAGAACCACCTTGGAGAACTCACTAAAAATAGAATTTACTTGCAGGCTCTGCTCTTGTTCTTAGATAATCTGATTCAGGAAGCCTAGGGTGGGGAAGTACTCTACCCCACCCCAGGTGGACCAGCAGCACACTTTGAGAAATCCAGCATGGAGGAGTGAGTGCTTAGCAGGCCTACTCAGGTGACTTTAATGAGCCATGGGAGGTACTTGGACCTGAGACGCCGCCCCCCTCTTGCCACTCCTACACTCAGCCCCAAGCCCAGCAATGCTCTCTTCTCAGGGACTCTCCACTGTGCAGGGTGTTGGGAGGATGGTTCTGAATGAACACTCATGCAGGTGACTCAGCATGTACCAAAAAACCTTTTGGTCATGTTCTCATGGAAACTCTCAAGACACAGATAAAAATGTTCTGCCTAGATTCAAGTTCTAGCTCCACCTTGTCACCTGGCAAGTTCCTGAAATCCTCTATGCCTCCATTTAAATGGAGATAAGAGTCTCATGCAATACGAACTGTTTAAATATTAAACAAGATTATACAAGTAAAACCCTTGGCATAGTGCTTGGCACAAAATAAGCACTTAATAACTCTTAACTTTTGTAATTATCAGTATCATCCAGAAAAAACCCTCCAGTGTCATTCAGACACACACTGAGAACACACTGGGTCCCAGGCACCATAAGTTTGGGGATTCTGCAATGAAAAAGACCCATAAAATCCCTGGGTTCATGAAACCAACACTTCAGTGGGGATACAATTTTCTGCTTTCAGGGTTGGCATATAAAACTGCAATGAGCCGGGCACAGTGGCTCACACCTGTAATCCCATAACTTTGGTAGACTGAGGTGGGAAGATTGCTTGAGGCCAGGAGTTTGAGACCAGCCTGGTAATGTGGTCAGACCCTATCTGTACAAACATTTTAAAAATTAACCAGGTGTGGTAGTCCCAGCTACAGAGGCTGAGGCAGAAGAATCACTTGAGCCTGGGAGCTCATCATGGCTGCGGTAAGCTATGATCGCAACACTGCCCTCCAGCCTGAGTGGCAGAGCAAGACATTGCAAAAAAAAAAAAAAAAACCCAAAAACCAAAACAAAACAAAAACCCCAAAGAAACAAGAAATTGGGATGAATTTCTCTTCATGATGAGATGATGAATCTCTCTTCTTTGATGATGTCAAGGCTAAGAGATTTTCACCTGGCAATACCTCTTATCATCTCAATCACTGTTTTAAAAAAAAAACCCTCTCTGGACATTCTCATTAACTTTGGGTTCTCTGACTGGGGCCATGAATTTCTCTTGTTCTTGATCATTCCTGGTACCAAACCAAATGCACAGCCTCACAGGCCCTGGGGGCAGGAAATGATGGGGTGGCCTTGGGACACAGCTCCTGGGCTCACGGCAGGCATGGCAGCCCAGGCCACACGACTTGGTGGTCTTTGGGCCTTGGGCTTCGCTGAGTGGGCCTCTGAACCACATATTCACTCAGAAGACACTGCTCAAAGGGGAGGCTCTGGCATCCTGCCTCCCAAACCACCAATCCCAGGGCATCAAAACACTCCAAAGATGGTTGGGCGTGGTGGCTCACACCTAGAATCCCAGCACTTTGGGAGCCCGAGGAGGGTGGATCACTTGAGGCCAGGAGTTTGAGACCAGCCCGGCCAACATGGCGAAATCCTATCTCTACTAAAAATACAAAAATTAGCAGGGCGTGGTGGCATGTGCCTGCAGTTCCAGCTACTCAGGAGGCTGAGCCACGAGAATCACTTGAACCTGGGAGGCAGAGGCTGCAGTGAGTCAAGATCATGCCACTGAACTCCAGCCTGGGTGACTGAGACCCTGTCTCAAAAAAAAAAAACAAAACAAAACCAAAAAACCAAACAACAACAACAACAACAGAAAACACTCCAAAGAGAAAGGGCTACGATAACACAGTGATCAGTGAGTCTGCTAAAAGGAAAAAGGGAAGGGCCGGGGAAGGTGTCACTGTTCAGTCCTGCCTGGCACAAGAAAATTGCTCCATTTGTATTTCTAGTGGCATAATTAATATCCCCCATCCTCCCTCCCCCAACAAAGCTGATATCATGCTTCTTTTCTTACAGAACAAGGTGATGATACCAGAGACAAAACAGTGAGAGCTAGAACTTCGTCTGGCTAACCTGCCTCCATGAAGTCATTCCCTTTATATCAACACAAGTTAAGCCTGAGGAACTAGCAATGGCAGCGGATGGCCCCTCCGGCCCCTCCCTCATCTTCCCCCTCGGTCTGATTATTTCCTCTTCATCTGTGCTTAAAATAGACTAAGCCGAACTGAAATAACCCAGGAGATTAAATTAAATTAAGTCAGGCCTGGCTCCCAGGCAGCTGCTAATAAAATTATAAGCATTCACATCAGTGTGGCAAACAAAGACAAAAATATTTATTGGTTCCTCCCAACCCCTCGCCTGAAGTAGCTGAATCACCCTAAGAGACGAAGTCCAGTGACACCAACCTTCTTTCTGCCACCTTTATCTGAGGGACAAGGTGCATGAACCTTTGAGGCTGGAGAGGAGCAGGAAGCTGTTCTTGTTTGTGCCCGAGGGAGCCCTGTCTTCCAGTGGGCTTTGCTTGGCTTCCTTGCCTGGAATGCCCTGGCTGAGCATGAGGCACAATTCCTGATAAGGAGGCAACTGTCCACCGGCAAGGGTATCCTTCCTCCATCTACCAGCAGAAGAGGGATCTGCCATCCCATTCCAGAACTGTTTCCAACACCTGCAGAATCGACGACTTTCCCATACACTTGTTCCCCACAAATGGGCTCAGCGCTGATTCTCTGAGAAATGTACTTATCAGGAGCTACTAGGAGTTCATGAGCACAAGAGACTATCAGTATCTGTCTCTGGAATGCTATGGTCTTTGGAGAGAGAGACAAAACAGGAGTAAACTTTATTCTTTCCAGACTTGCTGTTATACCATTGCTGTCTTTAATCTGAGAGTATAAAGCTGAAGATAAGCATTAATTACAGGTATGACGTCAGGCCTAAGAGATTTTCACCTGGAAAAGCCTCTTATCTCGACCACAATCAAAATCAAACCGAAACAAAATCAAACAAGAACCTGGACACATTCTCATTAGCTTTGGGATCTCTCTCTGGGCCAGTCCATCAACAACTTAGACTACCACAAGTCAACCACATGCACCAAAACTAAGGAGAGACTAAATTGATACGAAAAAGAAATGACTGGAGGCCGAGTATCTTGGATGTAAAACTTTTCATTCCATGAAATAACTAAAATGACCCCCAAACCACTGATGTCTCAAGCTGCTTGTGTGCCGCTGAGCCGTGGCACTAAAGCCATCACTGAATTGGCAAAACTGACAGTAGAAAGGGAAATTAAACAGGAAGACAGCCAATGTTGTAGAGCCCATGAGTCAAGGCCTGTGCACAGGATGAGGACACTAAACCCCACGAGGCCTTACAAGGTGGGCATGTGACATCTAAGTGCTTTCGTTTGGGTGGAAGAGAGAGAGAAAGGACCTGATATTCTGGGTATCATCCACATGGTTGACAAACCAAGCAGGAAACACATCATTTTCCTGACGTGAGAGGGCCTTGTGGCGATGATTCAGGGATAAAAGGTACCTTGCTTTTCTTTTCCCTTGCCGAATGAAAGCCAGGTTGCCTGGCTGGCTCTTCTCGGGACAGAGGCTAAGAACCCAGAGGCATTGTTAGCATGCTGCCAACTACCTTTGTTTATTCTCGCAATAGGAATTCCTCGTGAAAGAAAAGCTCCGGGGGTGAGGGGTGAGGGGTGAGGGGTGAGGGTCTGCCAAGGCAGCAAGGCAGCCTGCAGAAAAAGCTGCTGTAGGGGAAGGTTGTCCAAGGCCAATGGCTCAAAATGCATTCTGGAGGGCCTTGTCTAGTTCCTAGACCCTCATCAAACAGCTCCACCTTCCTGAGCCACTTGTTCCACAATCTCCCCGTGAGCCCATTCAAAGGACTCTGCTTCCTGCGGGTACCACCATCACTCATTCTCTTCCACATCAACACCATTTATGCCTGGAACCTGTTGTGCTGTTTTACAGCTTCTAAATAAGAAGGGTGATTAATGCACTGGGTGGCTGAATTGGACAAATGTCACTCAATCAAATTTTTTTCTTTACCCTTGGCTGTTTTTGGAGACTGGCCAGGCCAGGAGCACGTTGATGTGTTCAAAAGGAACTGATGAGTCATATCCAACTTTTGTACATAAGCTCAGCCACTGTACCTCTTGAGTAATTTCATGGATGTGCAACGTGGTTGAAGGAAGGGAGCATCGAAGTAGAAGGCAGGAGCCTGGCTACATCCCTCCTCCTGAACACACTTCCTGCACAATCCTGGCTCACGTTTCATGGCAATGTTGTGTTACCTACAGTTTTGTCTGCTTCTCACTACTCTTTGTTCCTGAAAATGTCTCCCACCTCCCACCCCACCCCATATCTGCCCTCCAGTCACAGTCCAATGGTCCAGGGTGGCATGTGACCCAGACTGAGCCGATGAATCCCTTTCCCAGAATTTTTGGATTTATGACTGACACAGTAGAAGACATGAAGCTGTAAGAGGTGAAGCTGTAGAATTGTCTAGGGCCATGTTTTCTGCAATGCAAATGAAGGCAGTATGGAGAAAGAAGAGGTGAGATACAGAAAGAGAATCTCGGGTTCTCAGTATTCTTATGGCCCCAAGGCTTTCCCCCACCCTTGTGTTTCATGATACTCTAGATTTCTTGTGCTAATTCCCCTTTCTACCTGAGTGGGTTGGTTTTATCCTTTATTTACTTACTTTTAAGACAGTCTTGCTCTGTTGCCCAGGCTGGAGTGCAGTGGCGCAATCTCGGCTCACTGCAAGCTCTGCCTCCCGCGTTCACGCCATTCTCCCGCCCCAGCCTCCCGAGTAGCTGGGACTACAGGCGCCCGCCACCACGCCCGGCTAATTTTTTATATTATTATTGTAGTAGAGACAGGTTTTCACCATGTTAGCCAGGATGGTCTTGATCTCCTGACCTTGTGATTCGCCCGCCTCAGCCTCCCAAAGTGCTGGGATTACAGGCATGAGCCATCGCGCCCGGCCGGTTTTATCCTTTACAACCCCAAAGACCCTACATAGTAGCCAAATTCCCTGAGCGTTGGTTCTTACGCATGAAATGAAGGGGATGGACCATGAGACAGAGCGTCCCTGGGCAGGAGCACCCCCTAACATGGAAATAAAGGAAAATCTTGAGTTCCTTCAAGTAAAATTCCAGGCACTTAGGTAGCCTTGAGAAGTAAATGAGCAACTTGACAAGGAAGAAGGTAACAGTAAGTTAAAACAACAGCAAGGAAGTTAGGAGATGTTTTGTTTTCTGTAGAAATTAAAGATAACATCTAAACACATGCCCTTGAGTTGTTTCAGAAAACTGGACCCCACCAAACAGATCCACTGGCACACAGCCCCTTGGATGGGGGGAGCAGAGGACAGCACTCTGACTGCTGTTCTTTGTTCTACATTCTTCCATCTCCCTTCAATGCTTTTTTACCCAAAAGCCAGAGCTAACATTGTTTTTTTTGTTATTGATCCCTAATTCTTAGACAAAGCTTCGCCTCATTAACTAATCACAAATCAGAAGATATTTCAATCCAGCCATGACTGTGGCACACTGCCTCCCCAGCTTTGGGATGTCCCACCTGTTTGGGTCAAACCAACGTGTAACCCCTATGTACTGAATGATGACTACGACTGTTAACCTTCGCCTTCCCGCCTTTAAATAATGGATACCTGTGAGCTATCTGCCAGTTCGTTGTCAGCACGAGCTGCTCGATTCTTCTTGCTTGGCAATAAATGCCTCAGTTTCTCCTGCTGTTAACCCAACATCAGCATTTAGCTTTGCTGCACTGGGTGCACAGACCCCAGCACAGTGTGATAACAATCACATCAGTGACTTCTTTTTTTTTTTGTGACGGAGTCTTACTCTGCTAGCCAGGCTGGAATGCAGTGCTGCAATCTTGGCTCACTGCAGCCTCAAACTCCTGGGCTCAGGTGATCCTCCTACATCAGCCTCCTGAGTAGTTGGGACCACAAGTGCATGTGTGGCACCATGCTCAGCTAATTTTTATTTTTAATTTTTCAATTATATTTATTTTTACTCTTTATAGAGACAAGGTCTTATTCTGTTTCCCAGGATGGTCTTGAACTTCTGGCCTCAACGGATCTTCTGCTTCCGCCTCTCAAAGTACTGGGACTATAGGTATGAGGTCCTACACCCAGCCTACATCTGTGACTTTCAAACTCTGCTCCACAGAGTCTCCTCATGGCTGGTGGAGGAGGAAGAAGGTGAGTACCCTATTTTCTCCCCTTCAATCAGAGTAACTCTGGTGAAATATCATTTGAATATCATCTCAAACTAGATGTGATGTTCCAACTTGTTTGAAAATTACTGGACCAGCAGCCTCTCAGGCCTCACTCATTTGCAGAGTCCCTAGAGTCTCCAATCTATCATCAGTTCCTCAGGAAGGGGCACACTTATTGGCACCACCGATTAGTTCTCTCTGAAACAGCTCTCAACAAAATGCCAGAGCTGAAGGGAATGCCAGGTTTCATGTAGTTCAAGTGGCTTAATTTGAATTTGCAGATGAGGAGAGGGAAACAAAGAGAGGTTAAGCCATGAGGTCAAGGTTCACAGCCAGTTAAAATCTTTAAGGTTAACATCCTCAGCTTAGTATGCAACTGTTCTGCTCATACAGAGGCCTTCCAATATTGAAAGTGATTTCACAGTGTGTTCCTGTGTCTTGCTTGGTGGGCGTGGTGAAGAAAAAACAAATGAGGTCTGGGGTTAGATTTTCTTGGTTGGGGCTGCTGGAGTCCCACTGTGGTTATAGCTACACCAAGAAAGAATCAGGACTGAAAGAGTTAATTTGTCAATAAAGTGACATGCTTCAGTCCATTGAACTACATGACTTAATGTGACTGGAGCAAAACTCCATTAATAGAGTAACAACCCCTAATACTTATTCAACATTAATTAGTGCTATAGTTGGGAGTCAAATCCAGTCTACCTGACTTCAAAGCCAACGCCATATGATATGGTTTGGCTGTGTCCCCACCCAAATCTCACCTTGAATTGGAGTTCTCATAATCCCCACAGGTCGTAAGAAGGATGAGGTGAAGATAATGAGATCTGTTGTTGTTGTTTTTAAAGACAGAGTTTTGCTCTTGTTGCCCAGGCTGGAGTGCAATGGTGCCATCTCAGCTCACTGCAACCTCTGCCTCCCAGGTTCAAGCAATTCTCCTGCCTCTGCCTCAGCCTCCCAAGCAGCTGGGATTATAGGTGCCCACCACCATGCCCAGCTAATTTTTTGTATTTTTAGTAGAGATGGGGGTCTCATCATGTTGGCCAGGCTGGTCTTGAACCCTTGACCTCAGGTGATCTGCCCACCTTGACCTCCCAAAGTGCTGGGATTACAGGCGTGAGCCACTGTGCCCGGCTGAGATCTGATAGTTTTATAAGGGGCTTTCCCCTTCACTGGGCTCTCATTCTTCTTCTCCTTTCTGCTGCCATGTGAAGAAGGACGTGTTTGCTTCTTCTTCTGCCATGATTGTAAGTTTCCTGAGGCCTCCCCAGCCCTGCAGAACTGTGAGTCAATTAAACCTCTTTCCTCTATAAATTACCAGTCGTGGGTATTTCTTCATAGCAGCGTGAGAACAGACTAATGCACCATAGTATCCTCTAAATACAAGTCACTTCTATTATTTTATAAACACAAGCCTGCTGTTTTCTTTCTTTATGGAGTGTTGGTCATGTAAAGTATGCTGGGATTTTTTAGTTTTTCAAATATATACTAGCATCCTTCAGAAGCCAGAAGTTCTAAGGATATCAGAGTCCCTGCCATATTGAGGTGGGAGGGATTGAAACAGACTTCAGGGTCTTTCAGAGAGGTTGGGTATTAGCAAAGAGTAAGGAGGGCTCTGGTGCTATTTCTAACATTCACTGCACATACACTTTCTCTTTTGGGCAGATGTTCACCTGTGAGAGTTCTTCCATGAGTAGTCACCTGTGCAGGCCGTAAGATGACAGCAGCAATATATCCCAGAGAAATGTGTCCCTCCTGCACTGTACCCCCACTCCCAGCAGAGTGACTTAACAAAGGGAAAGGGAGGTCAGTGCGGCATTTCCCAGAAAAAGAGCCATCTCCCTGCTGGGTGTTCAGTGAGGAAGGTGTCTCTTCTGATTACATTCCCTACCTCAAGTGAGTCGAAGTTGATGAAACAACACTTCCTTCAGGCTGCATTCCCCAAATTCACCACCCCCACTGCAAAAACTTTTATAGGAAGTTTGCCTTGCTTCTATTCTCTCTTTATTATTCTAGGAAAAAGTGCCTGCTTTGGTTTGAAAAGGGACCCTGACTGTCTTTAATTAACCACAAACCTTGCATTAATTAAAAAGGAAAATGCATGTAAAGGCAGCTACCATTCTTCTCAGTATAAAAAGTCCCCCATGGGGATGCTCTGTGCAGCTTCCAGTAGGTGGCCACGGCCCCCTATTCAAATGGGAATATTTTAGAACCAGCTCAGGAGCTAACTTATCTCATATTTCTTCAGGAAATCTGAATCTTTCCAGTTGGAAATGCCTAGAAGCTAAGATGCACACAGTCTGATGTTTCTCTGTACCATTTTGATGCCAATAATCACAGCAGGTGTATACATGTTAATTGGAGATTCCTTTACAACACATCTGAATATATATATATATATATTTTTTTTTTTGCTAAGATATCAGAGCAGCTTGGTGTTGAAAAGGACCATAGGACAGCACCTGCCTATTCTAGCTTCCTACTGAGCCATTCCTACCCACTGTTGAAGATGACATGGATAAAGAGAGGAAAAAAAATTCTGCATTTATTTTAGGACATTTCCATTGGTGAACATAACCATTCCCAAACACTTCAAGTTTTCCCCCCTTTTGATGGAGAACCGGGAACCAAAAGGAGCATTTATCTGTTATTTATTTCGTCTTCCATCTTGATCCCCCAAGATCTCTCTCTCATTCCTCAAGCATTAGAAGAAAGTTTCAACGGAAAGTGATTGAAAAGACATCATTTGCAAGCTTCTAAGAGATTTCTCACTTGGCTAACACATTTACTTTCCAGAAGAAGATAAAGTTCCTTGCAATAATTTCATAGCAATTAATCTTGTGCTTAAATGATAATCCTATAATTAGAAGCAATTAAAATCCTGCACAAGAATGACCTGCTCAGTCAATGTCAATGTCTCTGTATGCTAATGGGGTAAACTTGAAAGAGGCCCCAGAAATAATTTGCTTCTCCTCTTCCAGGGATGTAAGCATTCAAAGCCTATCTTTAAGAGTGTTTCCTCCTGGCAGGAGTCACTGAAGTCAAAGACGACAGATGACTGATGACCCTATAAAGAATCTGGGGGCTTGGGGTATCTTAAGCAGGAGAAAGAGAAACTATGTCACCATGAGCATGGATACCAGGGTGCTTTACAACAAAGACAAATGCTGCAATGAAGGAAATGACACTGGCAACTCTTTGCCCCTTGTTCCAATCTTGCTGCCTCCCACGCACATCTAGTGACTAAGCACCCAGAGTGAAAAGCTCAGAGAACCAAGCGTGAATAACAATGTGTGGGATGGCATGCTGCAAGTCTGTACATATCTGACATTAAGCTGAGCCACAGATCAGTCAGGACGAGGTACCACAGTTGGAATGTAAATAATGATGTGTCTCTGAGAAGATGCAACCTTTTTCTTAGCTGATATATGTTTCTCTAAAGGATCCCAGAAGTCATATGGCTTTATGAATTGGGTTAAAACAGGATCATTTTAACTTGATCCAGATGTAGGGCTAAAATGGGGAGAGTCACTTGGATTTGGGGTGAGGAGTGCAGTAAAAGCCTGAGTCAGTTTCTATGCTGTATTGTGTACTTTCATCAACATCATCATCGGCTCAACAGACACATATTTGATACAAATTTGAGGCACTGGGCTGGGTACAGGAGATAAGACACTATCTCTGACCTCAAAGGACTTATGATATAGTGGAAGGAGATCAACATGTAAATAAACGCGCAGGTGAAATCTCATAATACATGCTATAAAGGGCATGGAGAGAAAGTGGTTGGTTTCAGGCAGGGCATAAAATGTGAGGAGAGGCTTCCTAAAGGTAACTGGAGCTGAATGTTAAAAAGACGTTCTTTGGGGAGCAGGGAAAATGGCACAAGCAAAGGTGAGGAGGGAGGAAACACTGGTGGGCTGTTGCCTGCCACATTGGGGAAGCCGCGCATGGCTTGGAAATCTAAGTGCAAACGTGTAGGGGACATATGTAAGGGGTAAATATGGGGAGATGGGCAAGGTACTGGCTGCAGAAGGGGTCATGTGGACGTAAGACACTGATATTTAGGAATGCCCAATCAAGGAAGATGATAGAGTAGATAAATCCACTGAAAACATGCCAGTCATGACCCCAAAGCATATGCATTTGAATGGGATAATGTGCAGGCTTTCTTCTGGTACAAGTGCACCGCTGTATGTTTTAGCTAAGAGGCACTTTCCTGTTTTCTTGTGCCAAGGATGTGCCTAGATGTTAAGCACCAGTGAACTCAAGGCAGGTGACTGCTAGATTTGATTTCTTTGAAGACTGTCAGAGTGTGAGAGCAGGATGAGTCTCCAATGGGGAAGAACTGGCGCCAGTAAGAAAGAGCCAGAAGGATGCCAAGAAAGGGCTGGCCCAGTTGCATGCCCACGCAACTCACACACTGTCAAAACATGTCCTGAAGCGGCTTGTTTCCATTCTTCTGCCCATTTGAATTCTTCATTTTCCAGCACAGAAGACTTCAGCTGGATTCCCTGCTGCCATTTTTATTTCCAGCCATTATGGAAACCCTGGAAAATGGAGGGTCTGGGGAGGTGAGGACAGACCCTCACCCCCAGTGGTGCCAACAGAACAGTAATCACAGGAGCTTCGGAACCATCCCAGAGTAGCCTCCACTATTAATTGCAGGATAGAAATGTGAAATTGCAAGCACTTGAAGCAACAGTGTGGGCTGTGTCTGTACTCAAGGGAAACGGCTGTGAGTAATCACAGGATCTTCCCTCAGCCAGAGCCAAGGGTCAGCTGCTTACCATAGCAGGAAGGGCATGCGTGTGTGCTAGAGGCAGCTGGGCAGGCTGTGGGGGCTCTCCAAGCCTCAGTTTCCTCAGTTACAATGATAATGCTGCTGCTGATGATGATAGCATTTTTCCCAAAATGTGGTTGTGATGAAATAATACATAGGAAAGCATCCAGTCACGGCCTGGTACACGAAAAGTGTTCAATCAGTGTCGGTTTCTCTTCTCACAGGATCTATGCATTCCGGAAACACCCGGAGCTTCTCTGGTTTGCCCTTCGTGTCCCCTTTCTAGGCAGCTGCTACTGCTGTGACTGGCTGGGTCTCGGTTAGCATCTCCATTTGCAAGAGGCCAGGTATGGAGAGATCATCGGATAATAAGGGTCCCCTGGCTAGATGCTGCGACCACTTCCCGAGCTAAACGGACCCACCAATCCTCTCTGCAAGAACACTGAACCCCACACTCATTCTTACTTCTCCACCTACGAAAGAGAGGACCCAGGCTTGCTGTGCCTCTCCCCAGGGAAAGTTAACGCAACAACGCCTATCACTTTCAGAATTAGCTGATGTTAGTGGATTCATGAAACTTCTACAAAGCCATGGAGATAAAGTGTGCTTTGTCATGAACAGCAGTTACCCCTCTTATTACGGACTTTTCTTTACCAGTATTTAAACCCAAACTAAAGGAAGTAGTTTCTCATATGTGAGCATCATAAAGCTTGTTGGTTTTTTTTTTTTTTTAAGAGATGGAAACTTGCAGGAAATAGAAGCTGGTGTCTTTAAAGTAGGCATGGAACCCCCAGACCAGGGAGAGAGGTATCCAAGGGGAGGGGAGATGCAGAATGCAAACGGCCCACTCAGCCATTCTCCAACTCCTTGATGTTTATTTATACAATAAGTAATAGCTTTACCAATACTGTGCCCACAACTACTATTTTTTTTGGAGATGGGGTTTTGCTCTTTCACCCAGGCTGGCATGCAGTGGTGCCATCACAGACCCCTGTTACCTCAAACTCCTGGGCTCAAGCGATCCTTCTGCCTCAGCCTCCTGAGTAGCTGGGACTACAGGTGCACACCACTACATCTGGTTAATTTATTTTTTCTTTTTGTATGCCCGAGGTCTTGCCATGTTGCCCAGACTGGTCTCAAACTCCTGGGCTCAAGAGATCCTCCTGCCTCAGCTTCCTGAGTAGCTGGGACTACAGGCATGAGTCACCATGCCCAGCCTACTTCTTACACATATGTACACATACCTACATATGACTCCTTTAGTTGTTTAATTCACATTTTCTTTTCTGCCTGAGCTATTTGGAAAATGGGGGTCATACACAAGCTCTTGGGGACATAGACCACTAGTGGCTCCCAATCCCAGGCAGCCCCTGCCCATCCATGTGAGTGTACAGTTCCCAGAACCTGCCTGTGGCAGTCTGGCCAGCTGTGTCATGGCAAGTCCCATGCAGCCAGTCCCAGGTGGCTCTGAAGAAATAGTGACTCACTTGTTTAACGGGGGCCAGGGGCCAGGTGAGTGCTCTTCATGAACCAGGCTTCTGGGCCCAGCCTCTATGCAGAGCCACAAGGAAACACAGAGTTGAGGCAGAATAATTGTCTCCTTTGGTCTGCCATCCACAAAAGGAAAGGCATTGGTGGCCATGGACAAAGGCAGGGGAGGGTCATAGAATAAGAGAGTGGAGGCAGGGAAGCTGAACTGCTGAGGCGCTCTGATGGCTGCTTCAGCGGGGGCTTCCTTCTAGCCAATGACCTCTACAGAGTACATTTAAGTACGATCAACTGAAACAAAGCTCCAGACATAGATATCATTGCCCAAGTTTTTGGGAATGAAGTTGAAAGAAAAGTACACTGAACATCTATATCACTTTGTAGAGTCACTATTATTCCACCACAGGTGCTCTTGCCTGCACACACCCTCTCTTCTTGCCCCCAACCCCCGCCTGGTCCTATTTTTAGATTTCTGTCTGTTTTTTTTGCTTTTGTTGAACGATTTGGAAGCAGGTTGCAGACATTAGGAAAAATGACCCCTAAAATATTTCAGCATTCCCCTCCATAATCACATGACCATTACCACCCACAAACTTCACACTGGTACTAAAACATTCTCTAAAATACAGTCCAGATTCAACTGTCCCCACTGTCCCCCAAATGTTCTTTACTGCTTTTTTTTTTTCTTGGATCCAGGATCCAACCAAGAGTTACAGATTGCATTTGGTAATCATGTCTCCTTACTCTCTTTTTAATCAAGAATGGTCGGCCAGGCACGGTGGCTCACGCCTGTAATCCCAACACTTTGGGAGGTCAAGGCAGGTGGATCACCTCAAGTCAGGAGTTCAAGATCAGCCTAGCTAACATGGTGGAACCTTGTCTCTACCAAAAAAACAAAAATTAGCCAGGCATGGTGGCACACGCCTATAATCCGAACTACTCGAGAGGCTGAGGGAGGAGAATCGCTTGAATCTGGGAGACAGAGTTTGCAATGAGCCAAGATGGTGCCACTGCACTCCAGCCTGGGTGACAGAGTGAGACTCCGTCATAACATAACAAACATAACATAACATAACATAATTAAAGCTAAAACCATTAGGTGGGAGGTTGCTGGTCATCAAGTATGACATCCAGATTCCTTATTAATTACAAACAACAACAACAAAAATACCTTTGCAATGGAGGTATCTGCTGAGAACACCAAACCAGGTGGTCAAATGCAGCATCACCAGCAGTGGACACTCTGGGTGCCCCTGAGGATAAGCAGCTTCTAGCCAGCATCCTTTCCATCCCAACCCAAAGAAGCAGATACATCTGCTGTGTCACCATCTACGTTCCTGATCTGGATCCAAATCCCATAACCAAGATTTATTGAACATAAATGACTTCCAACTAATACCTTTTCCTTTAAATAAGGAGCTTGATGCATTTCCTTGCTGGCAGCCCCGAACAAGTTATTATATTCCACAGCCTGTCTGCCACTGCAAAAGGTACCTGTGCAAAGCTTTTAGGCAAAGGATGGGCTACCTGCTGCGTCTCCTTACCCAGCAATGACAGAGAAGGTCTCTGCTCACTGTGAATCTCAGGGTGATGTGTAGAGTTCAGGCTAGAAGACTGATGCTCTGTTCTTGTTGAAAACGTAGCTACCTGGAACTTAAAATCTTCCTGTTTTAAAAAGAAATATTTAACTCAGAGCCTGGGGGCATGGCTCCTAAGGATTGTGCAACTGGTAAACTGATAATTGCAGCTCTCATACTTTGAAAATGGAAAGAAACAAACTTCCCTCCAGCTCTCTCCAACTCTCACTTGAAATTCCTGACATCCTAGATGGTGCTGAGCTTCCTGAACACACTCTGCATCTTTGCCTGGAATGCCCTCTCCTTCCTTCCCTATCCTCCCGGCTCCACTGCCACTTACGATGTGAAGCTGTCACCTGCTGCCTCCCCAGGGCCATTGAGGCTCCCCTTCTCCCAAACTCCCACTGCAGGTACAGCACCTGGCAATTCTTTTTCATGCCTGAATTCTCCTCCAAAGGCCACACGGTCTGTGACATGGTCTAGGTCTTAATCATCTTAGCATCCCTGGTGCCGGGAAGAGAGCAGGACACACGCTCAATAATGTATGATCAATGGGTGAAGCAAAAAAATGAACGACTATCATACAAAGCTGAGGCTCATTTCCTTCATTCTGTAGCAAATACACCATGATAAGGTGGAAGAACACACAGCGGGAATATCATTGTTTTAATCACAATAAGATGAGGGTGAGTCTCCGTATCTGCAGGGGTGACAGACATCGAATCGCGCAGGACCCTAGGTAGGCAGGAGGAGTCTGGGCTGGAAGAGCTGGGAGGAAGTCTTCCCCTCCCCGACCAGAGTTCAGTTTAAAACTTCAATCTCCACACCAAATTAACAACCTCAAGTTGTTGAGAAAATTAGACTCTTCTTCAGAATAATCTATTTGTGGGAGAGACGTGCTCCTGAAACAGCTGTAAAGCACGTGATATTTTTTCCATTTACTTACAAGATTAAATTGAAAATTGGTTCCCATGAGGGATTCTTTTTTTACTACTCCTATAAACCGAATTTACAAAACACACTAGAGTGTAGAAAACCTATTACAATCTCCTATCAGAAGAAAAAAAAACAAACCCCAACACCATTTTGATAACATCAGCACCACCGCCCGAAGGCAAAAAATAAAAATACACCACCAAAGCTCAGGGCTTTCCCATAAATACCCCACCAAGCTAGAAAGAAAACTCATCTCTGACTGCAAAGGGTGGTTTCCATCCTGAAGCAGAGCTCCTGTTGGGAGTTTCTATGTTACTTTGGGAATTATCTTCAACCTGAGTGATTCTACACAGGTAAGACACAGTTTGAACTAACCTAGCAATTAACACAGCTGCTCAGGGTTTAGGTTTAAGTGCATTTTCCGAGAAATCACTCACATTTGGACCATAAACTCTGCACGTGATGGCTTATGGTTTATATTTGTGTTCTCATGAAAGCCACCACCAGGCTAATTCCCACAGCCCTCTGACTCTCTCAATTGGAGCTTTCTTCCCGCTCTGCCTCTCAGATACCTACAGCATTCAGTCGGCTGTTTCTCCACGGGGTCCTTCCTTCTCTGTCCCCTTCCCCACCCTCAGCACCTCCCAAGGGTGTGCTATTTCATCACCACGTACCTGGCACTTAATTTTACTTGGATGTGGGTTGTTCTTTATTCTCTTCTTGTGTCACTCTTTTCTCCCCTGGTTTTAAGTCCCATGTTTGGACTCTCCGTGACCTCAAAGAACCTTGTGGAGTGCTGATTGTGGGTTCAGCAAATATTTATGGGTTTATTGTTTGTTCCAAAGGAGACTCTAATAAGAGAGACTTGAAACATTCATAGCCTGTGCACTGAAAGCAAGGGTGTGGAAGCCAGGCCTGGGCTGCGGCCCCAACTACATCATTTTCCACCCTGTAACTTGGAGCCATTTCCTTCCTTTCTCTCAGCTCTTTTGCTCATTTCAAGAGGGAGGATAATAATAGTATTTACTTCATGGGATTGTTTGGGGAGTCAATGAAGCAATGAATATAAAATGCTGAGCATAAAGGTCCAGGCTTATGAACAATAAATATAGAGCAAACACTCAATAAATGGTAGCTATTGGTATGAAAACATTTCTCAAGACAAACTCATGCCTGAACTATTTGGTTGGGAGAAGGTGCAGGCAGATAATGGGCATGGGGGTGCCACCCATCATTGGCAAGCACTGCCCCAAGGGGGCTCTGCTTAGTACCACTTGTGGTCCTTTTATATTGAAATGAGTCTGATGTCTTCTATTTGGCTCTTTAAAAAAATTCCTAGTAACTAATGAGGGTACCTATTTTTTCTTTCTTTCTGTTTTTGTTTTTTGTTTTTTGTTTTTTTGAGATGGACTCTCACTCTGTCACCCAGGCTGGAGTGCAGTGGCACAGTCTCGGGTTCATTGCAACCTCCACGTCCCGGGTTCAAGCGATTATCCTGCCTCAGCCTCCTCCTGAGTAGCTGGAACTACATGCGCATGCCATCACACTTGGCTAATTTTTTGTATTTTTAGTAGAGATGGGGTTTTACCATGTTGGCCAGGCTGGTCTCAAGCTCCTGACCTCAAGCGATCCACCCACCTCGGCCTCCCAAAGTGCTGGGATTACAGGTGTGAGACACTGCACCTGGCTGTAAGTACCTATTTTTCATAAATTTATCAGGTATTATATTTATACAAGCACATTAACATTGGGGGTTGCTGGGTGAAGGGTGTACGAGAACTCTGTACTATGCGTGCAACTTTTCTGAAAATCTTAAATTACTTTAAATTAAAAATGTTAAAGATGTAATTACTAATTAGTTATTTCCTTGAGCCTGACTTTCCATACTTAAGATTGGATTCCCTTTACACACACAACTGTACTTTAAAAATAGATTCCAATTCTTATGGATACTGTCATCAAAATATCTTCTCTCTGCATCTGCCATTTAAATATTTAGCCATCCAATTTACCATCTGTGTGACTCTGGGTGAGTCACTTCATTTCCTTGTGTCTCCGTTTCTTCATCTATAAAGTAAGGATAATAAAGTCAACTTCTTCACAGATTTGAATAAAAGTTAGTACATAAAGTACTTAGAAAGTGGTCCTGTGGAGGAAGCACTGAATAGCTGTGAGCTGCTGCTACTATTTGCTGTGTGAATTCATATCTTCAGGCTGGATTCCCGGTGTGATGGTATTAAGAGGTAGGGCCTTTGGGAAGTAATCCTTTCGGGATAACCTTCATCCAAACGCAGAGCCTTATAAAAGAGATGACAGGGAGCAAGATCGCTCCTTGCACCATGTGAGGACACAGCCTGCCTTCCTTCTGCCATGTGAGGACACAGTGAGAAGTGCCATCTATGAAGCAGAGAAAGAGCCTTCACCAGACACTGAATCTGCTGGGGCCTCGATCTTGAACTTCCCAGCTTCCAGAATTGTGATACATAAATTCCTATTATTTATAAGTAACCAAGTCTAAGGTATTTTGAGATAGCAGCCTGAATGGAATAAGACATTTATTATTATTATTATTAAACTTGCTGAATTCACATTCCTAGAGTGGAGCTATAGCTCTACAAAAAATTTTAAACTAATTCTCAAGGGACTTGGCCCAGATAGTTGGCATAAGTAATACTGGCTGGCTTTCACATGTAAAAAGTCGACGTCCAACCCAGTGAAAGGTCTTGTTCCTTAAGCTGATTCTACAATTGTGAGTCAAGTTCAACTCTTGGCAATGGTAGAGGAATTAGCCTGATGTAAGCTCTAGCATGATGAAGCCTGACCTTTCTCTTCCACCTGTGTACCCGTGCCACCCTAGCCAGGGCATCTGTGCCTCTCTGTGCAGTTTTAGATCTGCAAGGCTCTTGAGGTTTATAGGAGAGACTGGAAGGTTCAGGCAGTACCATATGGTTGCTGCCTTTATTACAGAAGATGGCACGGGGTGTGTCCAGCATGCAGAGCGCGTGTTTTGCTTTATCTAGAAACACAATGAATGCCAGCTAAACATTTCAGGCATTCTTGCCTTACAGCGAGCCATAAGGTATCCACATGTAAACCCATAATTAAACTCTGAATATTCACCTGTGATGTCTATTCTATTGTGACAGCAGTAGCTTTGGAAATGAAGGAAAAGGTAAGAAAAGCATAGAAATGTTTAGCCCATAGGCATTCTACTTTATGCTCCTTGATCCCTTACCACCTATGGAGACTAGGTTTTATGGTAATTTTCCCCTCGACTGCAAAATCTGCTCCCCCCATACATGGTTTTGACAATGTGGAAGCCTTAGTTGGAAAGAGAAACAAGAGCAACGCTGTGATGTTGCAGAGGGGTCTCATGGCCTAGCTCATGGCCCCCGAGGAACACCATCTGCCTCTGGGCAGTGAGCATCAGTGCCCAGTCAGAGGGGCCCTGGCTGTCAGATAAGGGCAGAGTGGATTCCAAGGAAAGCATCAGCCCATTAAAAAGAAATGCAGGTGACAACCACAGCCCCAAAGGCAATGGCACAATAGGGATGGTCTTGAGAAAAATAAAAGAATTTCTCTAAAAACTACAAAAAGTCAGAAGGGATTCTGTATCTATGATAGGGATTTCATTCCCAATTCCATTTTGACCATCAGCTATAGCTGGTTTCAAGGTTATCCAGAGGCACACTGTTACCCTCTCCCAGCGATACCTTGGAATCCTTTGGTTTTCTCTGAGTTCTTACCTGAGGGGACAGCCCTGGTTAGAACATTTGCTTATCTTTCAAAGGAAAAACCTGAGGATGTTTCCAAAAGTAAGCTTTTCTTTGGAAGCCCCCACCTTCCCTTTTTTCTTAAACAGATCCTCCTAAGCCCTTCTTCTATGATGCTTTCTGTTATCTAAACATAATAGATTAGCATCAGTCTTTCCATGTTTATGATAGCTTCAAATTCCTAGATACAAATGGAAGACACCTTGCTGATCAAATGAAAATGAATGCCCTTGTCAACAAGAGTAATGTATACAGTTGGTCCCTGAGGGACCCCCAAGTACAAGGAAATAGGCTGATGTCTGAGAGTTGAACCATATACCAACATGGAGTGGGTCATGGTACCGAGAACTCAAGTCATCTTGAGGACACAGGATGGGTCCTAGGCCAATAAGACTCCAGGATAACTTGACTGAGTGTGCCGATGAACCAAAAGTGGATTTGGTAGGAAAACCAAAGGAAAAGCCATGCTGTGGCAGAACCCACCCAGAAACAGTCCCGAGGAGGGAGTAACCAGGCCCATGGATAGGGAATTCTGGTCCCATAGCCAGGCTGTTTGTAGGAGGTGTGGTAATTACAAGCACAGTATCTGGAGTCAAATGCCTCCGTTCCTATCCCAGCTCCTCACTAACTGTAACACTGCAAGTGATTGATCTCTCTGTGCCTCTGTTTCCTCTTCTGGAAAATGAGGCTAATAACCAGCTAGGTGTCAGGTCTAAATAATTAATCTATGTGAAGTTCCTAGCACCATACCTAACACAGAGGAAGCAAAAGCACTCAATGGCTGTTGCTATTGCTGAGGTGGATTTATTGGGCCATCACAGCCCAATGCCACAAAACACCTGGGTCATCCATCCATTCGCCTCCCCTTGTTCTAGTTCCATTCCCTCCAATAGCATTTTGATTAATTGGCTCCCCTGACCCCCTGTCACCGGGAGGAGAGTACACAGGCCATGCTGTCAGAATAGCCCAATCCACACAGTGGTTGTGACTTTGTGTGACATTGAGTATTTGGGAATTTGGGTGTACAGACCCATCTCCTGGGAGGTATATTAACGCAAGGGCTCAGAGGGCTGGAGGACTCTGAGACAGTGATGGTTCCACCAAGGTGACTGCCTCTCCAGAGGCCTCAGGGCATCCAGCCCAGCCCCCACCCTGCCTTAATATCAGCGTAACCTTCATCCAAATGCCTGCCCACAATGCTGTTCCGGGATGAGCAAGCCTTACCTGTGACATGGAGCTTTTCGTCAGCAACCTCAGCCTTTAGGTAAATCCGCCCCCTCTTCTCTGTGTGATCCATTCCGCAGAGGCTGGGGACATTGATGACGCATTGCTTGTGAACGTTCATATCGCAGGCTGCGAATCAAGAAAGGAGAGGGTGAGCTGGACATATGGACTCCAACCACCGCTCCTCAGTGTTTTGGTGCATGAGCAGAAGTGAAAATGAGTTACCCCCAACTCGATACTTTGCTATAATGTTTTTGGTGACATAAGGAACTGTTAGCAGATGTCCTGTACAGCACAGGCTTCATGTGAGTGACAATATCCTTAAAATACACATACCATATTTGCTCAGTCTTCACTGAAACAAAATATCCCAGCTTGGCCTTCTGTGGTTGTTTCCAATATTTAACAGTATACAAAATTCACACAGGTAAATATGTACAAAGCTCAGCTTAATTAATATTTTATGTACACAGAGGCAAAATGATATGAAAATGTTAAACACAGGATGTTTTTTTTTTTCTTCAGACAGGGTCTCCTTTTGTCTCTCAGGCTGGAGTTCAGTGGCATAATCCTAGCTCACTGCAGCCTTGAACTCCTGGGCTCAAGTGGTCCTCCCACCCAGGCCTCCTAAAGCACTGGGACTACGGATGTGAACCACTGCACCCAGCTTAAACATAAGACTTTTTGCTAATGAATTCTTTATGCCATTCTGGGCTTACCACTGAGAAAGAGTGAAAATCTGTGGATTGAGTATAGAAAATTCATTAAATTTTCCTTTCCTCAGCTAACCTTGTATTTTCAACAAGGTTTAAGTACATTGCCTGTGTTTTTCTCCCCAAAGAACCTGTATTTGATATTTTAAACCTGTCTTCAAATATTTAAATATCATTCCAAGTAAAACAAATACCCGCCTAGCATGATCAGCCATTCCTTACAGCTGACATTACGTGGGTGAGACAGGGGGAGGATAAAAAAAGATCAGTATTATTGCAATGAACCAAAGAAACCCTGAAAAGAATCCTGTGTGCCGGAAACAAACAGAAGACTGTGTGTGGGTGTTCTAGCTCGATCACCCTTGTACCTTTAGGCTTCCAGAAGGAGGGAAGGCCACTGGAATCCTCACAAATCCTTGCCAGGACACTAATAAGGTTATTCTGTAATCATCAAGGTGGGGTCTTCCTCTCCGTTTCATTTTGAGTGTTTAATTTTAACACGATAAAGTAAATTGGAAAATGCATCATGAATAATGTATACTGCTCTGATTAAACACTGACAGCAGAATGATGGACATACTGAGGAAAGAACAATTAGCTAATTCACAAATGTGGATGCTATTAGGCTTCTATTTCCAAGGCTAACTGTTCAAAATTCTACACCTCGAATTTAGCCAATATAAAGGCTCCTGAAAAGCTGTGTTATGAATATCGCTTGTGTTGACCATGTCATGTCTTTAAGCGTCTGGGCAAAATTTGCAATGTGAAGGCAGTAAATGCCAGAGCCTCTGGAAAGCACACAGGCAACGGGGAAGGCACGGGAGGTGAAAGTGCACTAGGCCATGTTTCAGTCTCCGCTGTATATCTTGGGAAGCTGATTTGCTCTAATTTCATTTCCAACTCTACAAAATGAGAGGTTGGCCCACTCAAGTTGTTGTTGCTAACTGCCCCCTGATGCCCTGTCCCATCCCAAGTGGAACTCTATCTAGGATTGCAATTGTACAAGGTGGAAGGGCATGGGAAGAGACTTTTTCTCTGCAGAAGTTAAGGTCAGTAGGGGTTGCAGTCCTGGGGCTTATCGGCTTGTTTTCCTCCTGTCTCCAGAAAGGAGCACAGGCGGCAGCCACAGAAGCCTTAAGATTCCAAAGAAAAAGAGTTTAAAACAAAACCAGATCAAAAAGCACTGGTCCAGGTCAGCGGTTTTCAAAAATTTTTAGTAAGGAAACCATTTTGCAAACAAAATCTAAAGCAAAATCTAATGATGTAAACCATATGAGTGTTATTTTATTAGCATAAACTCAGCTAACAAACACAAATTTATACTATTTATTTATTAGAAAGACATTCAAGGATCACCAATAAAGCCCTCTGATACAAACAAAACCAGTTAATGTCTCAGACCAGCCTCCACATTTATTTTTGCATTTTGTTAAAGTGGTACAGCATCCAAAAATCCTGATTCATACAGAAAACTAAGTACAAACAGGAACAGTGTCTAATGCTACACTTCCCCATCCCAGCCGACTCTTCAGTGAAGAGGATGCTGTAGGAGAAACCTGACTGCAAGTTCTGCCCAAGGAGTGAAGGCTGAGTGTGTAACACATTCGAATATTTATTTTGTTTCCAGTTTTGAAGTAGTTAAAATATATTTACAAATGCACTTAAGTTGTAAGCCCTTGCAGAACCCCTGAAAACCATGTCTTTGGAATGCCAGGGTTTCTTTATTTTTCTAGTTTTTTTGAGACCGAGTTTCACTTTTGTTTGCCCAGGCTGGAGTGCAATGGCACAATCTTGGCTCACCACAACCACCGCCTGCCGGGTTCAAGCAATTCTCCTGCCTCAGCCTCCTGAGTAGCTGGGATTACAGGTGCCCACCACCACCCGACTAATTTTGTATTTTTAGTAGAGACGGGGTTTCACTATGTTGGTCAGGCTGGTCTTGAACTCCTGACCTCAGGTGATCCTCCTGCCTAGGCCTCCCAAAGTGCTAGGATTACAGGTGGAAATCCCAGGGTTTCTTGAAGCAAACAAACACTGCATTTGGTTGTGACGCCGTACAACTCTGTAAGGTGAAGAATCCCTGTGTCCTGAGAAACTCCATCTACTCTATAATGCTCGTTTATGTTCCTTTTTCTACAGTTTGCTCCATGTAAGATACAAATATCAGCTTGTGGCCAGGCGCGGTGGCTCACGCTTGTAATCCCAGCACTTTGGGAGGCAGAGGCGGGCGGATCACGAGGTCAGGAGATCGAGACCACGGTGAAACCCCGTCTCTACTAAAAATACAAAAAAAAAATTAGCTGGGCGTGGTGACGGGCGCCTGTAGTCCCAGCTACTCAGAGAGGCTGAGGCAGGAGAATGGCATGAACCCGGGAGGCGGAGCTTGCAGTGAGCCGAGATTGCGCCACTGCACTCCAGCCTGGGTGACAGAGCGAGACTCCATCTCAAAAAAAAAAAAAAACAAAAAAAAAAACCCACAAATATCAGCTTCTGGCCATCATAGCAAATGGCAATAGGCTGATATTTCCACAATGCTTCCCAATCTATTAGAAAAACAGGCTCGGCAATTAACTTTTCATGTCCTAAAGGTATCAACTTGTATTTAAACATAGCCTGAGGAATCTCATACTTTAAGAATGATCAGGCCGGGCGCTGTGGCTCACGCTTGTAATCCCAGCACTTTGGGAGGCCGAGGCAGGCGGATCACGAGGTCGGAAGATCGAGACCACGGTGAAACCCCGTCTCTACTAAAAATAAAAAAAATTAGCCGGGCGTGGTGGCGGGCGCCTGTAGTCCCAGCTACTCGGAGAGGCTGAGGCAGGAGAATGGCGTGAACCCGGGAGGCGGAGCTTGCAGTGAGCCCAGATTGCGCCACTGCACTCCAGCTTGGGCAACAGAGCGAGACTCCATCTCAAAAAAAAAAAAAAAAAAAAGAATGATCAAAGCAGGTTGGGCGTGGTGGCTCACGCCTATAATCCCAGCATTTTGGGAGGCTGAGGCAGGCGGATCACGAGGTTAGGAGATCGAGACTATCCTGGCTAACACAGTGAAACCCCATCTCTACTAAAAATACAAAAAATTAGCTGGGCGTGGTGGTGGGGGCCTGTAGTCCCAGGTACTCGGGGGGCTGAGGCAGGAGAATGGTGTGAACTCGGGAGGTGGAGCTTGCAGTGAGCTGACATCACGCCACTGCACTCCAGCCTGGGTGACAGAGTGAGACTCCGTCTCCAAAAAAAAAAAATAAAAGAATGATCAAAGCAAAGAGTCTTCATAGTTGCTTTTCTTTCCTCCTGGTAGTTGATGGAGATACACACATAACAAAAAATAACAGAAAAGGGCTGGTGTGTTGCTTGTCAGTGGTCCTCAGTGTTTTGAGCTGGGCTGATATACATTTGATCTGTCCATAAATATGCAGGGTCAGTGAACTTAAATAAGATGCTATTCTGGTTTTTATGTTCATTTTGGTTTCAGTTTTAAGAAGAGCCTACTGGATTTTTCCACAGTCCACCCACTAATTAGAGACACAGGAAGATAATGAGTACGGTTTCTTGGCTTATTTTGAAGCTATAACCAAATGTGGACCTGGCGGTGGGAGTCTTCTTTGGGGTTTGACTAGGCTATATTTTACAGTGATTGAAGACTTCTGCCACTAAAAAAACAAAACAAAAAAAGTGACAGCACCCACCAACCTCATTTATAAATCGAGTGCTTTTTGGGGGTTCATAATGAGGCAATCAGGTAGTTTAATAAACTGGAACTTTGACAATGGAAGAATCTACACTTTGTCAGGCTGGTATATATCTGAACTAATTCTATTGAAGAGTTGGTGTTGAAAAGTTACTGAGTCTTCCTTGCTCAGCAAACCCTGAGCATGAGCTACAGAGCCTCACTATGAACTGGAAAAGAAAACTTACTTACTGTCACATTTCATTCCTTGATGGATAAGTCCATAAAGCAGTGACCCACAGTGATCGCAGAAGGTGGGGCTTCCGTAAGTGTGGATTTTGAACTTGTGCTTGCTCCTGGGGTCCTGGGAGGAGAAGAAGCACAATGCTCATTTTAGTCATGAAAGGACCACATTTTTAGATTAAGCCAAGCTCAGGCCCCATCAGTCCCCAGCCCCAAGTCAAGGTTCGATAACACCAGACTGTGCATCATTCTCTGGAGTCACACAATGGGTGGTAGTGACTTCGCCACTAAATATTTAGATATTTAATAAATATCTAAAATATTTACCGTTGTTTTTTGAGACAGAGTCTTGCTCGTCACCCAGGCTGGAGTGCAGTGGCACAATCTCAGCTCACTGCAACCTCCACCTCCTGAGTTCAAGCGATTCTCCTGCCTCAGCCTCCTGAGTAACTGGGATTACAGGCACCCGCCACGACGCGGGTATTTTTGTATTTTTAGTAGAGACGGGGTTTCACCATGTTGGCCAGGCTGGTCTCAAACTCCTGACCTCAGGTGATCCACCAGCCTTAGCTTCCCAGAGTGCTGGGATTACAGGCATGAACCACCACACCTGGCCCGCATCATGTTTTAATATAATGAATACCTATGTTTCCTCTCTTTATGGGGTGAAATTTGCACATACCACAGTTTCCACCAAAGCTATTACTTCTGGAGCTATGGTCACCAAAGCCCTTGGGGACAAGCACAGTGTTTTAAACAACTTGGCATCTCTGTCTCCCCAGTGCCTAGCGCAGGCTGGGGCGCAAGTAGACACAAAATCAGTGTGTTTGTGAAGTGAATGGAACAACCCTAAATGGATCATTCAGGAGATCTCCTCTTGGACAGGGTATCCAGAAATACAATACACTGCGAAACCAGATCTACATCCAAACTGACAGGTACATTTTGCTGCTTCTGTACCATCTCCAAAGTATTTTATGCTTTTTACAGGGAAACTCAGCACAGTCAGGTGAAAACTGGAAAGGCACTGAAATTACGCTTCCCCATAGCCCACTGCAATTTCATTACCTTCTCTAGCACACCACATAGACCACCGAAGGTGCAACCAGACACCTTTTAGATTTTTAAGCTTTTGTTCTTCAACTCACAGATTATGCATAGGGAAGAAAAATGGTATACAGAAGACCATCATGGTTAAAGAGTGTAGACTCTGGAGTCACTGTCTGGGTTCAGGTTCCAGCTCTGCTACTACCCAGAGGCATGGCCTTGGACAAATTACTTATCCTTTCTGCCTCATCTGTAAGCTGGGAAATTAACAGCATCTGTCTTCTGTGGTTACTATAAATAAGGACAAAACGAGTCAGTCTTTGTAAAATGCTTAGAAGAGTGCCATATCACAGGGTAGGTAGGTACTACGCAGGTAGTGCAGACAAGCGCCTCTGCTTCTGGGGCCTCTGCTTATTTATTTGTTCAATTTCATTATTATTATTTTTTGAGACGAAGTCTCACTCTGTCGCCCAGGCTGGAGTGCAGTGGCACGATCTCGGCTCACTGCAACCTCTGCTTCCCAGATTCAAGCGATTCTCCTGTCTCAGCCTCCCAAGTAGCTGGGATGACAGGTGCCTGCCACCATACCTATTTTTTTTTTTTTTTAATTTTTAGTAGAGATGGGGTTTCACCATGTTACTCAGGCTGGTCTCAAACTCCTGACATCAGGTGATCTACTTGCTTCGGCCTCCCAAAGTGCTGGGATTACAGGCGTGTGCCACTGTGCCCGGCCTCCTCTGTTTATTAATATATAAAAGTAGGCCAGGCACGGTGGCACACACCTGTAATCTCAGCACTTTGGGAGGCCGAGGCAGGCAGATCACCTGAGATCAGGAGTTTGAGACTAGCCTGGCCAACATGGTGATACCCTGTCTCTACTAAAAATACAAAAATTACCCAGGCGTGGTGGCGTGTGCCTGTAATCCCAGCTACTTGGGAGGCTGAGGCAGGAGAATTGCTTGAGCCCAGGAGGTGGAGGTTGCAGTGAGCTGAGATTATGCCACTGCACTCCAGCCTGGGCGACAGAGCAAGCCTCCATCTCAAAAAATAAATAAATAAATAATAGTAGAGCCCTGAGCTTCTACTCAGATGATCTATTTGTCTCCCATCCAAGTACTAACCGGACCCGACCCTGCTTAGCTTTCGATCAGGCATGTTCAGGGTGGTATGGCCATAGACTCTGCTGTTCTATTGGAACTATAAAACAATTTCATATTCAACAGGTACCTATCAGGACTCATTCCTATTAAGTTCTTCCTCTTGAATCACTCTTTGCAGCCTGAGCAGCTGTAAAGGCAGACTGGCCATCCACTGAATTAAGCAAGACTTTAGAAGCACAGGGTTTGGGGAAGGGCAGGAGATCCAGAGATCTACTGTAGACATAATAAGCTTGAATTGGCCGGGCGTGGTGGCTCACGCTTGTAATCCCAGCACTTTGGGAGGCCGAGGCGGGCGAATCACTAGGTCAGGAGATCGATACCACGGTGAAACCCCGTCTCTACTAAAAATATAAAAAAAAAATTAGCCGGGCGTGGTGGCGGGCGCCTGTAGTCCCAGCTACTCGGAGAGGCTGAGGCAGGAGAACGGTGTGAACCCGGGAGGCGGAGCTTGCAGTGAGCTGAGATTGCGCCACTGAACTCCAGCCTGGGCGACAGAGCGAGACTCTGTCTCAAAAAAAAAAAAAAAAAAAAGCTTGAATTAACCTTTCTCTCAGGGTTGCTCCACTGCAAAGTGACACAAAGTAGAATATTCTTGGCTGCTGACTTTCTGAGGGCCTTGGTGCTGGTGATTTCAGGGAATTCCAAAGGTGATTCTGACTATAAGGTAATTTATCTTCTGGTTGACTATAGAACCTAACCCCTAAGCCACATATATGCCAAAGGATTGTTATGACTACTTTTTTTTTTTTTTTTTTTTGAGACAGAGTCTTGCTCTGTTGACCAGGCTAGAGTGCAGTGGAATGATCTCTGCTCACTGCAAGCTCTGCCTCCCAAGTTCACGCCATTCTCCTGCCCCAGCCTCCCGAGTAGCTGGGACTACAGGCACCCACTACCATGCCTGGCTAATTTTTGGTATTTTTAGTGGAGACGGGGTTTCACCTTGTTAGGCAGGATGGTCTCGATCTCCCGACATTGGGATCCGCCCGCCTTGTCATCCCAAAGTGCTGGGATTACAGGCGTGGGCTACCGCACCCGGCCTATGACTACTTTTTAAAGACACAGATTTGAGAATTCTGAAATAGTTTAATCATACAGAGAAGTATAAAGAATAGTAAACCCCTCGTGTCTGCACCACCCAGAACTTATAAAAGTAAGCATTTTCCCCTAGTTTTTACTGCGTAATTATCCTTGTTTTACAGAGATGTTAATGACCTTCCCCAAATCACATGGTTGATGAACATCAGACCTCAGATTTTTTTTTATATGAAATGGTTCACACATCTGCACGTCATCCTTGCACAGGAACAACACTCATCTCTGTTTCACTCCAAGTTTTGTATTTGTGCTGCTTCAGAGAGCACAGACCTACGATGTGACCAACATTGGATTCCCATCACAAGAGCTTTTGGAGATCTACCCAGAATGAGGATCTGGCTCTCAATATATTTACAACACCATTTTTATATTTGTAACATATATATATATACACATATATATACATATGTGTGTGTGTATATATATATATATATATTTTTTTTTGGAAACAAGTCCACCACCTGTTTTTGTAAATAAAATTTTATTGGAAAACAGACATGCTCCTTTATTTACGTATTTTCTTTGGCTACAATGGCAGAGTCCAGTAATTATGACAGAGACTGTGTGGGCCACAAAATCTAAAATATTTACTATTTGGGTCCTTTTAGGAAAAGTTTGCCAAGGCCTGCTTTAGGACAAGGGTTTTCAAAGCATGGTTCCCGCACAGCGTCACATCACCTGGAACTTGTTAGAAAGGCATAGTATTTAGTCCTTTCCCAGACCAACCGAGTCAGAAACTCTGGGGGTGGGGCCTCACAGCCTGTGCCAGTGATCCTCGTGTCGGCAGACACACTAAAGACTGGAAAACCACTGCTCTAGAAGGTCGTTCAACAAATATTTAGTAAGTGTGTCACAGGTGTGAGGTGAGTACCTAACACCTCTATGTGTAGATGATTAATGATATCCTTGAGGCAGGTCAGTGGTTTACCTCCTAAATGTCTCTCTCAGGGTGTGAAACATCAACATCTTCCTTGATAGGTTATTTCTTCTAGAAAGCAGTAGTTGGGTCCACGGTCTGAAGTATGGCCTTAGACTTCCACCATTAGGGAAGCCCACCACTTTTCCCAAGATCCCAGGACATCAGGAAGAATGTTCAGGGAGTAGGCTGGTGCCAGCACCAATTAAAAGTACCCGTGTTGACAGGAAAGGTTGCGTCCTACAGTGTGGAGGGCACAGAAGATGCCAGGGGAAATGAAGGAACCAGTTTTCCCTGCAGAAAAGAGGCATCAACAAATGGCACTAAATAAATAAAGAATGGCAGCTCGCATGGAGCCCTCAGGAGTATGTGCGTGCCAGGCAGCCCCAGGGTAGTTGTCATACCAGTTGGTTGTCACATAGATCTCCACTGACACGGCACACAGGCAACTCACTTTTCAGGAAAACCTAAGGCTTACTCATGCAACAGCCATATGGCGCCTTCAGGCTCTCACCGTTTGGAGGTGTAGGAAGAGAGGAAACCATCGCTTCTACCTCCTGCCTAAGTCTGGAGAACCAGCAAGTCTTGGAGTTGTCACACCCCAAAATTACATGTGGCCAAAGATCCTGCCTATGAATTACAACAATGACAGTAATAATAATAGCACCAGCTGTTTGTTGATCAGCAAGTGTGCACAGGTGCTTTACAATAACCAAGATCTTTGTTTAGAACAAGAGAGTCTCCTACGAGAAGAGCATTTAGCAGGACTGTGGAGACCTGTGTTCTGACCCCAGTCCCAGCATAAACTCTTACCTTGGAAAAGTCATGTCATTTATTTATAAAGCAGAAATAAAACCAATCTGCCCGTGTCATGCGCAAGGGGTAACACTCAACTTAGGGAATATAAGAGAAAGACTTTGCAACCTGAAAATCCTTAGACAAATATAAGCAATTATTATTATTATTACATTATCCTTAGGAGCAAACTTCAAGGTGCCCAGGGGTTCCCCAAAATACTTCAGTGACTTGGGCCTGGATGGGGAGGAACAGGGCTCCCCATCCTCAGGGTTAATCACCCTCAGGCCTCATAGGTGGTCAGAGTGAAGGCCAAGCTGGCAGAAGTCAAGGCACTTCCTCCTAGGTCCTGCATTCCCGACTTCTGCACCCCATGCCTGGACTTTCAAGCCAGTCCTTTTGGCAAACGCCCTGAGTGGTGTTTTGTGAAACCGTCTGCTAACCCAAACCACCTCTTGCACCGTCTCAATTATATAGATGATGCCATTTCTTGCACTGCAGCAATGGGATGCAGGAGCATGGTAACTCTTTTCCAGTCTAATTAATCTCACCTAGTCTGACAAAAGAAACCACAGTGTTAGCGACAGAGCTGTGAGTCATGAAGATCTGCAGAGAGCAACTCGTCCTAAAAACTCCCCAGGCTCGCTGTGTTTCTATCAATAGCCTCTAAATAGTGATGCATTTTACGTCTGTGGGCCCTGATTTCCTCATCTGGAGCCTAAATGTATTGGGTGGGATCAGCATTTTTAAAATGTCAGGTGGTGCCTAAGGATGCTGAGGATAGAGGCAGGAGAAAGCAGAAGAGGGAGACCACTGCTAAAATTAAAGTTGAAAACAACTGGACTAGATCATCTCTTTAATTCTTCTTTTTAAAGCTATTTAATTTGAAATAATTTAAGACTCACAAGAATTTGCAAAAATAGTACAGACTGTTCCTTCATACTTTTCATCCAGCTTCCCCAGTGATAACATCTTACATAACCATGGCATATTTGCAGACCCAGGACAATGCTACTATACCATTAAGTAAACTACAGAGTTTAGGGTTTCATCAGATTTTATATGCATAATTCCAATGCAAGAGCATTTACTGTACTACATATGCATTAAATATACTGTTTACTGAATAGGGAATACAGTAATATTGGCTGGTGAAATACATTAACTCAAGTAGAACGGCACCAAAGGAACATCTGTTACTTCTTCATTAAATATATAACCCCCTGATCTCATGTTAAGGAGTCGTGGGAAGATGAGTCTAAAGATTTATCTGAAAAGCAGAATTAGGATGCTTTTCTCTAAGTAAAGGAAACACACTGCTGTTTCCAAACCTTTCTGACCCGTTTTTCAAAACAAAATCATTTCAAGGCACAGGCTGAATGAGAGCTCAGGCAAAGTGTGGTGCCGGCCTGGGCCATGAGGGATTGAAAGGTGGGTAAGGCTTGTGGCTTCCAGGTGATGCCTGTGACCTGGATGGACAGATAAGGTGAACACCACAATACCAGGGCATAAGCTGCCCCCACTGGCCCAAGAGTAGGTCTCCTGATAGCTGCCAAATTCATCAAATTCATCATGCAAATGATCAGAGCAGCCTCAGGATCCTTTCCTACATCTATAAACCTGGACATCTGATCTTTCTCTTCGGTGAGTCCCAGATGGCAGGCACCCTGGGTGTCTTCATCTCGGCTGCTGTCTTCATTTTGGCTGCTGCCTCCACCTGCCAGGACTCCACATGCTGAAACAGCTGAAAAGTCAATATCAAAGTCTCCTTCCTCCTCCAGGAAGTCTCTCCAGATGTCAATACCAGTTACAATTTCTCTCCTTCATCTGACCTTCCAGAGCATTTTATTTCTGTCTTTTGCAAGCCACTTAACATATTCTGCCACTTATGATAATTATGATTCTGTCTACATCCCCTTTAATTTTTCATCATTTATCTCTCACCTCCCACACACAGAGGACTGACATGACAGTCTAACAGGGAGGAAAGAGAGGTCCTAAAGGATGTTGCTGAACTGAGGATTAAGTATTAACATTATCTCTGAGCTTCCTGGAAACCAAGGTAAAAAGAGGAAAGCGACATTAATAGGTTCCTCTTGAACTGCAAAACTACCTGAATGTAGAAGTCTGTCTTTGTATCCTCTGAAATCATTTTATCTCCTACATGGTAGACCTTCAGTAAATGTGTATGAAAGCAACTACTAAATCCTTAACAAAGCACACTTTTATCACTGTGCACCAAAGGGCTGTAGATAGAGTCATCCCACAGATAAGTTACAGCAAGTCTGGCTAGACTTAGGGCCACAAAGAAATATCTGGTGCACACCAAGTCCTCACGATTACCAAGTTAATAACATTTTCCTTTTTAGTGAAATACATGTTAATCTTCCTTTTTAGTTCTCCAGGAACTGGCAGCCTGTCATTAAGTGGAGTGTGAAACCTGCTGTCATATGTCACAAGCCTGACATTATATTATAACGAAAGAAGGAAAAATACAGCTCAGACACTTCTGTCATATATGTGGTTGGGAGAAAAAAATGAAGGCTTTGAGCTAATCACTTTTCATAGGCACAAATAAAGTCTAACCTACAAATCTAAATCTCTTAGAAAAAAAATGACAAGTGAAAAATTCAAATTCTATTGAAAGCATCCTCTGGCCTGTTTCTCATTTCTTAGTTTTATAATATAGCAACTTAATTAGTCTTCCTTGGAAACATTTCTCAACATTTCTACCAAGATTTTCCAAAGTCTCTCTTTATCACCATCATCATTACCACTATCATTTGCAATTTGTTAAAATAAACACATGGATCTACACTGTGCAGAATTCGGATGCTGACCGGGCGCCACATTTCCTAGATACATTCTTGTTGTGTCTATAGCCATCTGGAAGTCATATTCTAGGTAAGTCTGCAAACGCAGTAGTTGAGGCTGGAGACTAATCTAGCTATGTGCAGTGTGAAATCTCTAGAGGAGTTAATGTTCCCTTCCCACCAGGAGGCAGGCAACCAATGATGTTTTTTGAATGAGTATGTTCATATTTGAATTGACATCACTGCACATGTGCTTTTAATGCAATGAGTAAAATAATGGCAGGGTTTTGGTTAGAGGTCATCCTGGCTTCAATTTTCCACCCATATTTGAATGCCTCCAAAATGCCCCATAGGTTTCTCTTGAAGGACCAAACTGACTGTCATTGAGGGCTGGGGGTTCAGGCTTTAAGGGTTTCTAGAAAACACTGTTTTTAACCAACAGAAGCTCTGCGGTGCAACTTCCTCCAGCAGCTGGAGCAGTATGGCTCCTTGAAGCTGTTCCCCTCTAAGTACCAAGGGAAATTCTCTCTGCTGTCACCATCTGATGTGTTCTCATGAATCATGCTTGTAAGCCAAGCTTGGGTCTAAATGTCACCCACATGCTGACTATATGAGAAACACCCAAAACACTTCTTTAAGGGCAAATCTAGCAACATTACTGCGATCTTAAATTTCTTAAGAAATTTAGGGAAGTAGGAAGCAGTTTTTTTTTTAAACTCTATGATATAAAAAAAGACCTATTTAAAATTTTTGTGGTTAACATGAGAGTATTACCAAAACCAGGTCATACGATCAGGGTGGTTGCATGTAACTTGGGGACCATTGTAATTATGACATTGTGTATCATGTACTCAGCAAGGCTGCCATGCCCCTCAGGCTGCTGGGTCTGCCTGGCCCACTCTCCATTTGGGCTTAGGATCGCGCTTGGCCTCTGACCATACTGGTCTTGTTGGATGTTTCCTTTTCTAAGAAAGAGCGAAAGAAATTCCGTTTTTGGTGACGCTCATTAATTTTTGATCTGCAATGTAACACTTCAGTTTATTTTGGTGAATAACACTCATCTATACATTTGGATGAACCTGTCAAACCAGGTTTTGCTAGTAGGTTTCTTATGAGTCCTTTGCCCAGCTATGCAAGATGCTGTAATCATTCAATGGGAAGCAATAAATTACTTAAAAAATTCTAGATAAATCTCTATCAGCAAGGCAATGGCTAAATAAACTGTAATATATTTATACTATGGAATACTCCATGGCAGTTAAATCAAATGAGCTAGATCTTTCTGTAAAATCATGGACAGATCTCTAAGATATATTATCTAATGAAAACAGCAAGCCACAACACAAGACATAAAATATAATGACTTTTATGTAAAAAACAGAAACAAGCACTTTGGGAGGATCATTTGAGCTCAGGAGTTCAAGACTAGCTGGGGCAACATAAGAGACCTCATCTCTACTTAAAAAAAAAAAAAAAAAAAATTAGCTGGGGGTGGTGGCCTATGCCTTTAGTCCCAGCTACCCAGGAGGCTGAGGTGGGAGGATTGCTTGAGCCCAGGAGGTGAGTGCAGTAAGCCCTGATCATGCCACTGCACTCCAGCCTGGGTAACAGAGCAAGATCCTGTCTCAAAAAAAAAAAAAAGCCCCCTACTCTGAACAGTAAGACAGCTTTTTTCTAGATTGATAAATAAGTAAATGACTCTGGGAAAGTGTGGGGACAGATTAGGTTCAGAGATGAAAATAAAAGGAGACTTTTAACATTATCTGAAAAGATTTAAGTTAAAAAATAAATCCATACATTGTCTATGTAACCCAAATTACCATGAAGTCCAGCCGAATACACTGGCTATATTCCGGCTGCTTCATGAGACACCACTGCGGGGAAAGCCTAGCGTGCTGGAGCAACTGGAGCACAACCACCTCATCTCACTACACAGGGGCTTTGTTGGCAGTTTCTCTACCAATCTGCAGAGGAAGGTGTCTACGTGAAGGCACTATGAAGATACTTAATATCACAAGCCACCAATACAACTCTTAATGAAAAGCTATTAAGACCATCTTCCTATTTCATAATATATCTTATTCATTAACATCTCAAGACATTGTTTTATGTCCAGTTTTTGCTCCATCATCAATCAACTTTAAACAAATTTATTTTCAACTTTTGTGAGTAAATAGGTGTATATATTTATGGGGTACATGTCATGTTTTGATACAGGCATGCAATGTAAAATAAGCGCATCATGGAGAATGGAGTATTCATCCCCTCAAACATCCATTGAGTTACAATCCAATTATGCTCCTTAAGTTATTTTAAAATGTAGAGTTATTATTGATTATAGTCACCCTGCACAACTTTTACATTTCAAAAACCTTTGATGGTTTATTATGGAATTCTGATATTAAAAAAAGATAAGCGAGGTGCAGTGGCGCATGCTTGTGGTCCCAGCTATTTGGGGAGCTGAGGCAGGAGGATTGCTTAAGCCCAGGTGTTCGAGGCTGTAATGCACCATGATCATGCCTGTGAATAGCCACTGCACTTCAGCCTGGGCAACATAGTGAGACCCTGTCTTTAAAGTAATAGTAATAAAAATAAGATGTTTAAAATGTGTAAGTATTCAATCACAAACCCTAAACATAACTCATTTAAAAATAAGGTTATTTCCTAGGTACCTATCAATTTCTTCATTTTGTCTAAAAAAAATTATTTACTGTGCACCTACCATGGGCCAGGTGGTATGCCCACCATGTGAAGACTCCAGGTGTGGCTCAGGTCCTACCTAACTTGGAAGAGACTAACTAGGTTATACTGTTAACAAATCACTTCTAATTTTCAGTGGCTTCCCATAACAAAAATTTATCTCACTTTTCACTTACGGACTTCAGCAGTCACTATCTAGGATATATGCAATCTCACAGCAGAGGAAAAAAAGAAGTGGCAGAGTACTCAACGGCTTATGTATCTCCTGCTTGGAAATGGTGTCATCATTTCTGTTTGCATGTCACTGGCCAAAGCAAGGCACATGGCCAATCTGGAAGTCAACAGGGCAGGGTGTAATATCCTCCCCAGAAGTGGACAGCAAATATTTTAAACAATAATACAATCTACAATCGCCCTCAGAAAGCTTAGTATCTACTGCTGTTTTATATTATTTGGTAAAGAACCACAGGATGGGTTAGGACTTCAAACTTTGAAAGTTTGTAGGTTTGAGTTCAACTGAAAATAGTTTCAAGTTGGTGATGCCCAGTGAAACCATCCATCTTGTAGATATAATTTTAGCTTAGCAATAAAGCAGTGCCAAACGACCTCAAAATCTCATTGGCCTAGGTTTATTTCTCACTCATGTTATATATCAAGAGCTTCAGGGAAGGAGCACCTGTCTACTTATTCCAGGACCTAGGGATGAAGGAACAACTGCTATTTGGGACACACCATTCTCATGGCAGAGGAAAGGAAAAGCAAGAGGTGAAACTGAATGACAGTCTGTCAATGCTTCTTGAAGCAGCTAAACTTCACTCCCTTGGGCCAAGACTGACCCTAGGTTGGGGATGCTCTGCATTCAGGGAGGGGCTACAAGTCACATAGCAATGGGTAGGACCTATGATCATCGGAGAGGTAAGGGAACAATTAGTGGGGGGCAATAATACAATATTCCACAGATATTCCTGTATGTCTTTCTCTACCCTATCTACTTAGTATTTAAGCACATACTTACACTATATACTTAAGTCATGTTTTTGTTCCAGTTTTTGTTTCAAGGATAAATCATTATTTTTCTTTTTCCTATTGTCATACTGATTCCTCTAAGGAAAAAGTCATTCAAATATTATATTTCTTTGTGCATTCAGTTGGGGGTACTGACTACCTTAACTAGCTTTATGGTAACTCTGAGAATAGCAATCTTTTCAGGAATAGCTCACATTTTTAAAAAATGTTATTTAAAAAATTTATTTTGAAATAATTTTAGACTCACAAGCTGTAAAAATAGCACAGAGAATTCCCATGGACCTTTCACCAGCTTACTCAAATAACAGCATTATACATAACCATAGCACATGATCAAAACCCAGAAATGGACACTGACCCCATGCTATGAACAGACTGTATATGGATTTCACATGTGCTCATTGTATAGGAGGGTATGTGTGTGTAGTTCTGTGAAATTTTATCACATTCATATTCATGATACGGAACTTCCCCATCTCCACAAAGAAGCTCCCCCATGCCATCCCCTTTATAGTCATACCTCCCCTCCCCTAACCCCTGACAACCACTGATCTATCCTCTATTAAAATTTGATACAATTTTTTAGTACCAAATAATGTTTATGCTAATTACAGACTTGGTTAGTTCCAATACCATAGTTGGAAAGGAACGTAAAATAGGAATACAAGCATCATCTAAATTATGCAAACCTCTGCCAGCCCTGTACAAAATGATAAGTCTTCTACAAGAATTCATGGCCAAGTCTGCACGACTATCTGAGAACAACTCAGAGATAAACAAAAACACATTTATTCAGAGTCTGCAAGATCCCATCATTTTCACTTAATTTAGTAAAAACAGGATCAGGTCATTGTGTGAGGTACCCTGTGTGCTATTCTGTGATGATGTGGGTCAAATTTTGAAGCCTACTCTTTGGTAGTAGCAAGCTAATATGACTGGGATTCTGCACTCATTTTTGTCATGAACTTTGAATAGTATAACATTATTTGCAAGAGGGCTGATTTTTATGCCTCACTATAATGTCGTAAGTTTCCCCAGCAGCTGGTATTTGTTCATCTATTAAACACACAGAGGAGGCAGAAGGTGTAACCATGTCTTTTTCTCGACTGCCAAGTCCAAATGGGCAGGACTGTCTCTTTAGGTACCTCCGACCTTCACCCTGACTTCTCACCTCATTACTTCCAGTAGATATTTCCCAAGCAGCAACCCCTCTTACCCATGTTAAGATAAATTTTATTTCTTTTCTTTTTTTGTTTTTGAGATGGAGTTTCACTCTTGTTGCCCAGGCTGGAGTGCAATGGCGCAATCTTGGCTCACTGCAACCTCTGCCTCACAGGTTTAAGTGATTCTCCTGCCTCAGCCTCCCGAGTAGCTGGGATTACAGGCATGCACCAACACGCCTGGCTAATTTTTTTGTGTTTTTAGTAGAGAAGGGGTTTCTCCATGTGATCAGGCTGGTCTCAAACTCCTGACCTCAGGTGATCCGCCCACCTTGGCCTCCCAAAGTGCTGGGATTACAGGTGTGAGCCACAGCGCCCAGCCAATTTTATTTATTGATGTTCAATGATCTTTTTGGTTATAACCTCACTTTAAAAAACAAAATGTGCAGTTTATGGTAAAATAGTATTCTAGTAATTTGTTACTAATTTTCTATTGTTTAGGTCACATGTTCTTTTAAGTAGGTAAAACCATAGTTGCTGTAACAAAATTAGAAAAGGTAGTTAAGTAGAAAGAAGTATATACACATTAACATTTTGGTAGATTTCATTCAAGAAAGATGAGAGAGAAAAAAAGAGAGACAGAGAGAGAGAGGCTGGTATGTAGCTTTTTTAAAAAATCTAAGTTTGTGTTAAACATTTTTCCACGTCATTAAATATAAATCAGTGTCACATCTTACTGTATGATATTTCATCATAAATTCACACTATAACGGATTTAATCAACCCCTAATTCCTAAACATTCAGGTGATTTTGTTTTTCACTGTTGTGGGTAACACTACCATGAGCATCTATAAGCACACACTGTGCAAGTGTCTTATCAGTTCCTCAGGATAAAAGCCAGAAGTGGAAATCTTGAGCCAAAGAGGTGAACATAAAATATTAAAAGCAAAAGCTATCCACCGAGAGGCAGAGGTCTGTTTTTGATCAAGCTGCTCATGGTTGTGCTGGACGCTTGCTGAGCCTGCTGGAATAAGCTTGCCAGTAACCAGTTTTACATCTTAGCTAAAAAGTGCTATGTTAATTCTTGGTTTTTGTCCGTTTTTGTTAGGCTTGGGCACTTGGCCGTGCACAAGTTAGGTGCCTCCACCAACCCCATCTGCTCAGTGACTGCTCAAAGCCTCCACACATTGATGGGTGAGGTTTTCTTCTCTTTGATGGCAGCAAGCCATTCTCTCCTCAAAGATGCACTTGATCTTTTATTGATACCCTTTCATTCCTTTTCTAAAACCAGGAACTGAGAAACTATGAAGGTTCAATTTTTGGGGGGGGGGAATACTGAATTTCCAACCATGTGTTAGTTAAGGATGGCTGGCAGGAAGCCGTAAAACAGGAGAACCTCACAGACGAAACACACGCACACTCACACGTAGTTCTAGACTGCTATTGGCCTCTTTGGCACTTAGTTTTACATTGATCCACTGGATTCAGTTTTATAGCTGTGACTGGGTAAAAGACACTTCCACCTTGGCCTTCACTCGTGAAAAGCACCATCACAAGTACAGTTGCATTGTCCATTAGCACCTGCCCTTCCATGTCTCACTTTGCACTTCTCAGCATCTCTGCATTTGTTTGTGTGCTGGTGGTCACAGAGCATGCAAAAGTATCACATGGATGTATTCCTTCCTCTCTCCCTCCTTTTCTTTAAACAATAGAAGGCAACACTAATGCACTTTCCCTTGTGGCATTAAATGCATCCTGAGCAATGCCTCCCAGAACTCAACCTGAAGAATAATGACCAAAATAGTACTCATTGATACATCCCCCCCACCCCCACGCCCCAGGACAGCATCAGAGGCTTCCAATCCTGCATCTTAACCCACTGGCATGGTTTGCTTAGCTGTTAAAAAATTTTGAAGTTTGCCTTTAGGATGGCAGAAACCTACTGTGCGCATTTGAAATTCACCTTTCTGGGTTGTTTTTTAAAGCAAAACAAATACCTAATAAAAATATCTCTGCAAATATCCTAATATTTCTACATGCAGCAGATAGTTGTGTTAAAATAAAGGCAGAAATTCAGCACTGTTTGCCGCAACAAATGTCTAGTCTTTAGAGCTTACTTCTCTGCTCTGCAGAGGGAGGTTATGACATGGTGGCTGGAATAAAGGGGAGGGGGAAGGGGAGGGAAGTGGCATTTAAGTGCATTTCTGTGCATACCTCTAGTGAGAATGCTCTTTTTAAGACTAGAGAAATACTGTAACTGCTACTGTTCCAAAAATTATTGTTTTTCCTATTAACCACTTTAAACTTGGAATAACTCAACATTTAAAAGAAAAAATGGCGGGGCGCGATGGCTCATGCCTGTAATCCCAGAACTTTGGGAGGCCCAGGCAGGTGGATTACTTGAATCCAGGAGTTTGAGACCAGCCTGGCCAACATGGCAAAACCCTGTCTCTACCAAAAATCCAAAAACTAGGCCGGGCATGGTGGCTCACGCCTGTAATCCTAGCACTTTGGGAGGATGAGGCGGGTGGATCACGAGGTCAGGAGATCAAGACCAGCCTGGCTAACACAGTGAAACCCCATCTCCACTAAAAATACAAAAAAAAAATTAGCCGGGCGTGGCGGCGGGCGCCTGTAGTCCCAGCTACTCGGGAGGCTGAGGCAGGAGAATGGCGTGAACCTGGGAGGCAGAGGTTGCAGTGAGCCAAGACCACGCCACTGCACTCCAGCCTGGGTGACCGAGTGAGACACTGTCTTAAAAAAAAAAAAAAAAAATATATATATATATATATATATGTATACATACGTACATATATATGTATACATACGTATATATATGTATACATACGTATATATATATATGTATACATACGTATATATATATACACACACACACGTACATATATGTGTGTGTATATATATATATATATATATATATATATATATATATATATATATGCCAGGCATGGTGGTGTGCACCTATGGTCCCAGCTACTTGGAAGGCTGAGGTGGGAAGATTGCTTGAGCCCGGGAGGCAGAAGTTCCAGTTAGCCAAGATGGTGCCACTGCTGGGTGACAGAGTGAGACTCTGTCTCAAAAAAAAGAAAAAAGAAAAAAAGAGAGAGAGAAAAAAGAAAAAAGGAAATATAACCAAACCAAACGGTAGCCTTTGGGCTCTTGCAACCAACTTAAAGGTAGCCCCAGCCCCACCATGCTTCACCTGTACACAGAGGGTTTGAAAACATATTTCTAGTTTACCTGTTTATCCATCTTTCCTAAAAGGATGCTGCCGGGGACAGAGTGGTGGTGGGGGGGAATGAGGCCACATAAATGTGCAGAGTCCACCTTAACTTTCAATGAGCTTCCATTATTTCCTTTTATCTTGTCATATGACCATGGAGGGTCAAAGGACAGTCTCCAGTTTGAAGATGAAGAGACGGAGGTTCAGGAAAGTAAATGATTGAATTTGAAGCCATGGATAGTTAAGTGGTAAAATCAGGACTTCAACCCATGCCTCTAACTCAGTGGGTCTGACCCTGTGCTAGACACTGAATCAATGGCACATCCTAGTAACATATTGGGCAATAAGGCTTCTTCTGGTATCAGGATAAATAGTGATACATAGGATAGATACCTAAACTTTTTTTTCTCCAAGTAGCTCAAATAGACAGAGAACAGAAGGCTATTTTCCCCTGAGAACAGGAAAAGGGGTAAAATGTAAAGCAGCAGCCTATCATGATATGAAAATAAGCAATAATGCTATCTTCTATCTTTATTATCTCTAGATTTCTATTCCTACTACTGCAAATGTGTCCAAGCTGGAATAGAAAGACAGATACCTTTTATTCCACTAGAGGGGAATAGAATGACATCGAGAGATACAATCAATAGAGTTTTAAAGTTTGTCACCAGCAGAGTAGAGAGGAACCCTGCTGCCATTGCACTTCTGATGAATTTGTGTTTTACAGCGTTCATATCCCTCTCCTTTAAGAAGTCTACTCCAAAGACGTTAAATCAGGCTGAAATTTTTACTCAGTTTCTATGATACATGCAATTGAAACATTCTGTTCTGGAAAGTGATTTTTCTATTACTCTTTGTTAAGCACACAACATTTGACAGTCCAACCAATGTAATATCACAAAGAACTTAATTGGTATCCGTAAGAGGAAACATTCTGTACAAACAGAAGTTTCAACAGCGAAGTAGTCTGCGATATAAGACACCATGGGAGACTTTCTCGTGATCTATAGAAAGATGAAGGACTTGTTCATCAGAAAATTCGTGATCCAGCCCAATACTGTCCAACAGAATCTTCTGCAATGAGGGAAGTATTTTATCCATGCTGTTCAATATAGTAACCATTAGCTTTCTATGACTACTGAGCCTTTGAAATGTGGTGACTCCTAATGAATTCTTTAAATTTCTTTTCATTCATTTATAATTTTTTTCTAATGATGCAATTATTTGCAAATAATTCTTTTATTTATTGAAATGGAGTCTCGCTCTGTCTCCTAGGCACAATCTTGGCCCACTGCAACCTCCGCCTCCTGGGTTCAAGAGATTCTCCTCCCTCAGTCTCCAGAGTAGCTGGGATTACAGGCACCTGCCACCACACCCGGCTAATTTTTTGTATTTTTAGTAGAGAGGGGGTTTCACCATGTTGGCCAGGCTGGTCTCAAACTCTTAACCTCAAGTGATCCACCCATCTTGGCCTCCCAAAGTGCTGGGATTACAGGTGTGAGCCACCATGCCTGGCCAAATAATTCATTTAAATTTAAATAGTCACAGGTGACTAGTGGCTACTGTGTTGGAGAGTGCAAATTTAGAACCCTCTGCCCAGTGACACCTGAATTGTTCAAGTCTATGATCTTTTTCTCCCTACTCCTTCCCCAAAGTACTACAATAGTAGAGACAGACTGAGAGAGAGTTTCAGAGTCTGGAGATAACTGGCCAAGATCAACTGTCCATGTGGCTGGCAATGTCTCTTGAACTGGCCCTTTCATGCTAATCCCACTTTACCAGACTAAGCCAGGCCTTACAGCCCCATATCTAGCCTCTTGGTGGCTTCCTTCCCCATTCCACACTCTACCCCAGTCAGATTAACTCTTTAGGATTCACTGACTGGCATGCATCACTCCCTTGCTCAAAAACCTCGAGTCGCTCCCAGTGCCTACTTAGTCTGGCTACCATTTGGCCCAATGTAATTGTTCAATCTCTTTTCCCACCACAGGACTCTCTGTCAACTTGACGACACCCTACAAGCTTTCCTCAGTGTCTTTGGGCACAGCCCCCTACTCCCTGCCCTGGTCAGGAAAGTCCCTCTTTCCCCTCTCTTCACCTCTTCTCAGCATAGGTTTTAAACATTTCCTTGCCTCAGGGCCTTTGCACTTGCTGTCCATCAGCGTGGAGCCAGGCACCCCAGCTCTTCAGGAGGATGCCTCACTTGTCACTCAGGGCTCAACTCAACTGTGCCTGCCTCCTACTCCTCCAGGTTTTCCTTGACTCTCTCGGTTAAAGGGGGCCTCCAGAGCTTTTCTTCTGTTATCTTAATTTATTTCTTATTTAGCTTTATCTTTCTTATTCCATTTTTGTTTAAACTCAACTTTTTCTTTAAAATGTAAATTCTACAAGTAGTGGGGACCTGATCTGCCTTGCTCATGGTTGAGCTTCTGGCACCCAAAAGAGGGCCACTGCATCAAGCAGGTTCTTTGTGAACATCTGTCAAACGAATGAATCCTACATTCCCTCCCAAGGCACGGCACACTCTTGGAGATCAGAGACCACGTTGCATATCTCCTGGGAGCTCAATACATGTTTGCTGAAGATAATGACAATGGTGACATTTAACCCAAGCTGCAGCTTTCCACCCATTCCTTCACGGGTGACACATCATTACATGAAGTTACTTTGCAAATCAGGCTTCCGAGGTCTCTAAACAAATCTATTACCCGCTGATGTGTTCCTGTCTCTTTACAAGCCCACCTCAAGTTCAGGCAAAAAAAATATCTGGCTGAGGTCAGTAATTAAGGATGGAATAATCAAGTGATACTTACATTGTTATCCACTGAGGAAAATTCTAGACCTTTCATCTGATTACATTTGTGAATTTCTATTGCTACAAGTGATAACACAGGCATTCTGGTGCAAAGAAGGAGCAATTCAACTTCTTTTACCAAAGAAATGGGGTGTGGTGACGCTTTACCACCAGTACAAGATAGGGAAGAAAAACTGTCCTAATGTCTGTCCTCCAGGAAATGGGAGAAAAGACTAAATAAGCAGCAGAGCCTATATTCAACTCACAAATCAACGGTTTCCTGGGAAGAGTCATGATATAGTTTGGCTCTGTGTCCCCACCCAAATCTCATCTTGAATTGTACTCCCATAATTCCCACATGTCGTGGGAGGGACCTGGTGGTAGATGATTGAATCCTGGGGGCGGTTTCCCCCATATTGTTCTCGTAGTAGTAAGTCTCACACGATCTGATGGTTTTATAAGGGGTTTCCACTTTTGATTCTTTCTCATCTCTCTTGCTGCCACCATGTAAGAAGTGCCTTTCATCTTCCACCATGATTGTGAGGCCTCCCCAGCCATGTGGAACTGTGAGTCTATTAAACCTACTTTTCTTCCCAGTCTCGGGTATGTCTTTATTAGCAGCATGAAAATGGACTAATACAAGTCAGTTCCCTTGTTTATTGAGTTAATTACCCAACAAGTGTTACTCTAATATCTATTTTTCCAGGGGATGTCAGTTTTCCGCATTAAAATGAAAACCATGATCCTAAGAAAAGGTAACCACCATGGGTCAATTCTCTTATTACAATTAATTTTTAAATTCTTTGTTATATGGTCACTGCATTCTTTTTTTTTTGAGACGGAGTCTCGCTCTGTCACCCAGGCTGGAGTGCAGTGGCGCAATCTCGGCTCACTGCAAGCTCCGCCTCCCGGGTTCACGCCATTCTCCTGCCTCAGCCTCTCCGAGTAGCTGGGACTGCAGGCACCCGCCACCACGCCTGGCTAATTTTTTGTATTTTTAGTAGAGACGGGGTTTCACCGTGGTCTCGATCTCCTGACCTCGTGATACGCCCGCCTCGGCCTCCCAAAGTGCTGGGATTACAAGCGAGAGCCACCGCGCCCAGGCGGTCACTGCATTCTTAAGCACAGATTAAAAGAAGTGAGCCATCTGGGGCTTCTGATCTGCCCTGCTGGCCTAAAATTTTGATGGTAAACGTATCTGTTTGTAATCGGCTTTCCTCTGTTATTGTTAATCTCATTTCTCAGGTTACAGAAAGAGAAGGCCATTGTTTGCAAAAAATTAATTATAAACAACTCAGTATTTACGAGGAGTCTGCAGGAAGGCTGCTGGTTATTATGACTCTTAGTCAACCTATTTTATTTTTCTTTGAGAGACAACGTCTCTCTCTGGCACCCAGGCTGAAATGCATTGGTACGATTACAACTCTCTATAACCTTGAACTCCTGGACTCAAGCAATCCTCCTGCCTCAGCTTCCTGAGTAGCTACTGCCATGGCTAGCTGTTTGTTGTTGTTGTTGTTGTTTTTAAATGGATGGAGTTTCACTATGTTGCCCGGGCTGATCTTGAACTCCTGGCCTCAAGCAATCCTCCCGCCGTGGCCGCCCAAATTGCTGGGATTACAAGTAGGAGCCACTGCAACCAGCCTCAACTTATTTTTAAAGACCCTTTTCTTCTTGCTGACTCTCTGAATTTAGCTGCAAAATCCTGCTATGGCTTAACAGAGGAAATGCATTAGACGATCAGATTATTTTGACATATGCAAATACATTGCTTCAAATGAGCTCTTTCTGATCACATCTGGGATGTATGCACCTAGAGGAGGTACTATTTCTCACTTTTGCTTGCCATTCTTGGAGGCTTCTGTGACATTTTCAAAGAAAACACCAGATCAGTGACAGGGATCTGTCCTGAAAAGTGCATCTACTCCATGAACGAAGCAGATATTTTTAATGCTTCCTCTTAACTCCCACTACAAGAACCACAGACTTTGCAAAGAAATCTGGTTCTAATGAAGATATGAAGATTTCTAATTCCTAAATGGAGCAAATAATCCTCTGAACACTAAGTGGTCAAAACGGGTGGTATAATTGAATTGATTATAACAGGTTTTACAATAGTAAACTTAAAGCAAAGTATGTTTTTAAACACAAAGAATACGAGGAAATAGGGTTTCCAGATCCTTGGAGAAGAAATAATCACATTTTTAAATGCTTCAATGGATAAAATCATGATTTTGATTAGCTTCTAGTGGAAATATTTAAAGACACACCTGAATTCCAAGAATTACAGTGTTGACAAGTAAATGCCATTTAATGAAAATCAAACACCTAGCCCTTCTTCTGGGTTGGCTCTGTTAGGTCCCTAAAGCCCCAAGTTTTCATTGACTGGGGCAGCTCATTTAATCCAGAATCTTGACAACAAAAGAGAGCCTCTCATCTTGATGAACATCAAGGTCAACCAGAGTCTTCTCTACAGAACTTTCAGTTCCTCTTTAGGGAGACTATTAGGAGTTAATATTGTTTTAGGAGCAGATGCACAAGCTAGAACTAAGTCATTGAAAGAGCCTAGCTAAACTTGTGCTGATGAATGGATAAAGACTTATTTTTACCCCATTGCCAGGGGACAACTTCATCATGGAACTTCAGAGCTGAGTTATTTTCAGATGCTCCATGATAAAATGTACTCTAAGACTCAAGGCTATTTTGTTAGCTGCAAGACAGATCTATTTCCCCTTACAAAACATGCACAGAACAATTAGGCAAGATGTTTGGCTGAAATTTTGGCCCTCCAGGTACAGTCAATGTACACTTTCTGTGGACTGCTGATAGTGAGCTATGTGGATGGGATGCAAACTATTCACTGTGTTCACTTTGACTTCTTAGATAGAATCACTCAGTTTTCACTTCCTGGGCCTGAATTCCCTTCCAGTAGCAGACACTGCTAGGCCTCTGACCAAAAGCCATTCATTTTTTTTCCCTGTATGCATAGATTTCTGAGCTTTGTTGAAATGACATGTTTAGCTAACAAAATACATTTCCCTGATTCTCTTGCAACTATAGGTAGCCACAGGCCATAGCTGGCCAGTCAGATCTCAACACAAGTCTGCTGGACACTTCTGGAAAAGTTGCATTTTCCTGTTGTAAGTGCTTCCCTCCCACTTATTGCTTCCCCTTTTCTTCTGCCTACCTGGAGGTGAAATCGCCATTTACTGACCAGAGGCAATCCTACTCCCTTTGTGGAAATGGAGGTTTTTGGCGACTATTGTAAAGAGGGAACTGGATTTTTTATAATCTCAGGAAAATAGGCACCAGCTAAAACAGGCTGTTCAATGAAGAGCTGAACAGCTTTGTGGATTTTATCTACTTCATCAAGTTTTCACTGAGTTAGAAAGAAGCGGCATGGATAATTTCTTTGATGAGTATTCAAGTGACACAGCTCCTTGAGGAAGGGCTGCTCTTTGAAAGCTGCATGACCCATTCTGCATGTGTCTATGTTATCGATGACCCCACTGTGTCTATTTAAGGGAACACATGATGGTGTGGCTGACTTAAATTTTTTTCATTACCCCCCAAAAACCTGTTTTTATAAGTGTTTTGGGCTGTTTTAAAGTAACAACTACCAAATCTAGTCTCCTTCATGACTTTATAACCTCATCGAGGTGATTAAGAAAGCAAAGAAAGGTAAAAAAGACTTCCAGATAGTCTTCTGGACATGACACAGGCAGCTTCACTCTCACCTCCCTCCTTTTCTTCCCTCCCTTTCGGAGGTTTAAAGGGAAGATAATACACGTCTTAAGGTGTCTGCTTAATGAGGTTTTTCCTTGAGACACTGAGACGGGGAGAGAGAAGAGATCGGTTTCCACATACTTGAGCTCTGCCAAAAGCTGTGGCTTTGTGGAATTTGCACAGCATTGCCATCCCTCAAAGGCTTTTAGTTCATGGATGGAGATAATGATACTCATTTGAGGGGGCATATTATGCCCTTCTGTTGCATATACAAACCAGCCTTAATGGATATTTTTATAAAACTTCCCATGGGGAAAATAGGCCATGTGAAAGTGCCAGGCATCCAACTGTCACTTTCTTCCAGAGGAAAAAACCCAACAGCCCCGCGTAGATGGCGTCAGCTGTTGCTCTCATGGTTAGAAGCTCTTAATGCTTTCATCATCTACACATTTGGCTTTAGGGGAACCCCAAACCTACAGTCACTTGGAGGGGTTGACACCTGCCAGAGTCACAGACCAATTTTAAACAATTTACCTAGATGACAGGAAAGAGAGCGAGGAGAGGGACTCCAATTTGTTTCCTTTTGGAAACAGCTCTGACGCCCATAATCTAACTGTTTATGAGAGAGACTCAATTGAGCCATCTTAGTAAAGAATCACTACTTCTGCCAGTTTGCAAAACTAGTTTCCCGACCCTAGTTCCTCCAGCTGACTTGGACTGCCAGAAAAAAACTGCCAAGACTATGAGATTTTTTAAAATCTATAAAGCCCTACATTCTCAGTTCTTGAGGGAAGAGTATGTAATATTTGAGCTAATTATGCCCAATGAGATCAACTTTACTTATATGGGCTCCCCCTGCTTATCTATTTCCTGGGGAAAGTCTCAAGATTCTAAAAGTTGATAAAATTATGATAATCAATAGGTAGGTGAATAAATGAGCAAATGGAAGGAAGGAAGGGAGGGAGGGAAGATTTATACCTGTGGGACACAGTTGCCTTAGCTGTAATTCTCTTCAGATTCTCAGAAAAGGTTTATGTTCCCAGCCTAACCCTGCAGAATGTAGGCATGTAGTACAAAATTTGAACATTTCCCAGAATATGAAATCGCTTGAGTCACACAGCCTTTTATTAAAATTCATGAGTAAGGTCTCAAATACTATAATCTCTTGTTATTGTGATGTCTACAACTTATCTTTGGGAGCCACAGAGCTATTCAATGCCCCAGAGCTTTCTCAAAACTGTATCTGGTATTAAAGTTTTTTAAAATCATAATTCTGAAGTTGTGATGTGTTAAAAAGTCATTATAATGGGCCCCAAAACAGTTAAAGTTTTCTCCTAATAAATGAAATACTTATACTTTGTGTAGAGACTATAGACAGAGTAAAGATTGTATGTATACACTTAGAAAAAAATGAGATTGAATGAAGAAATGAATGACTATGTTCTTTTTTTTTTTTTTTTTTGAGATGGAGTTTCACTCGTCGGCCAGGCTGGAGTGCAATGGCACGATCTCAGCTCACTGCAACCTCTGCCTCCTGGGTTCAAGCAATTCTCCCACCTCAGCTTCCCAAGTAGCTGGAATTACAGGCACCCACCACCAGGCCCAGCTAATTTTTGTATTTTTAGTAGAGATGGGGTTTCGCCATGTTGGTCAGGCTGGTCTCAAACTCCTGACTTCAGGTGATCCACCCACCTCGGCCTTCCAAAGTGTTGGGATTACAGGCATGAGCCACTGTGCCCGGCCTGAATGACTATGTTTAACGAAGGCAATCTTAACACCTCCAGGACAAGACTCTTCCAATAGTGTACCAAAAGAATGAAGTTGCCCTTGACTTAAAAATCAACAGGGTACCATGTTGGGGCAACTATACTTTCATGATACAATGTGTTTCTAGCACCTGAAAGGTTGAGAAATTAGCCTGCTGCCTCTTGGCCTGACTAAAGTCTCGGTATTGGTTCAAAACAATGAGAATGGCTCTCTCATTGCAACATAAGAAGTTCTTAGTTCCTACTCTGCTAGATAGTCATATAAGTGCTTCATTTCCAAAAAGTTCATGTTCTTCATAAGAACTTCATGAAGGAAGGCCTGGTGGTCATCAAGCAGTTCTATGGAGTGCTGACCCAATTTTAATATGGTTTTTAAAAAGTGAAGATAAACTATGTGCCCATTTGTGGCCACCGTCAGTGGCTGCCTTGTGGTTTCTTCCATATTTGGATCTGGGCTTGGTAGCTGGAAGCAGATCTATCTGTTTCTGCTGGCAGCTCCAAGCCAGCCCATGCATAATTTACTCAAATGGGTGGAACAAGCCCATTAGGGACAAATCTTGGCCTGTTTCCCCTGGTTCATCATCAAACTTGCTCTGTTTTGATCTCAATGGCCCTGTAATCCTCCCCCTTTGATATCCATGAAGCTGGTATGTGTCAGATAACACACGAGACATCTGGTGGTGGACAGACCAAGGCCTTTCTGAAGAATAAAGTGAGGCTTCGAACCAGCCGACGAGCCAGGATGGGAAAAAGCTCCTAAACTAGATTACAAACATGAGGAAAACAGCCCGTACCTAGGTAGGTCAAAAGACATGAAACTGACCAGATAGTCCATTTTTAAAACCCAGTCCATCATCCTGTCCCCCTCAGGCTCTGAGATGAAACAGCTCCCTGAACATCTGCCTCCTTTGATCTTGGGCATCTCATATTTTTCATTATTAAAAAATTGAGAATGACATATTATAATGCATTTTGTGTCACTTTTCCAGAGGCTGTATTTTATAAATGTTCTGTGTTAATGAGAATTATAAATGAGGAACTTATTTAACAATGTGAACTGTTCAGCCCGATGCCCCGTTCGTACCCAACCTTCAACTGAGCCACAGGAAAGCTGGAGCTCCTGGGGGCTCCCACCAAGAAACTGACCACGGCCCCACCGTGTCATTATGTCAGCTTCCCATTGCCCATGAGAGCAGCTCCCTGGCCCCAGCCCCCTCTCCCTCCTCTGTGCCTCCTCACCACCTAACCTTCCAGCCACTCTGCTCTTTTTCTCCCACTTGGATTTCTCTGGAACAAAGGCTTATGGCACTTAACACAGTGGAAGCTAATTAATTAACAGTGTGACGATGGCTGAGAGCAAATCTGTCTCATTGCAGTGTAGACTCCACTAAGTGGTTTCCACCATCTTGGAAATGGGCTCCAGTAGCTGGGGGCAGATAACCCTGTGCACACAGCTCCAACCTCAGTCTGCACGGCTCTTAGAGATGGATGGAACTTGCCCTCGTGCCTTATTCACTCTGTGTGCCCCCAGTGCCTGGCACGGTGCCTGGGCATAGCAGATACTCAACAGACATCTGCAACATGAATGGAATCAATAAATAATCAAGTAAACAAATCACAAAGCCACAGAGGGCCTTCATCATTGCACCTCACTCATCATCCATGTGAGGAAAGATGTGCCCAAAGACATTCAGCTACCAGGTGTCACAGCACAGCCAGAATCCAAGTCTTATGGTTGAATGGACAATGTTCTTTCTATATTTATTACTAAGGTGAGAATGGGGGGACAAGGACCCCTACAGCCACTGGAATGTGCTAAGCTAATTCCATATGATATGTTGATTTCTACAAATTTTTACTATTTCATTCTTCCTAGAACTGGCATTCATGGACATTTGGCAAGGAATGATTTGCTAGGACCCAGTCAGACTTTCTGATTGGGCCCTTAGGAAGGGGCATCAATGGTTAAAAAGGTGTGTGTTTGTCCTGCAATCTGAAACTGGGATTCAGAGTAGTGATGAGTAACATTGCATAAAACCTCACTTGGCGAAATGGCTGAGCAAGGCATTGAGCAAGCTGCCTTAGTTCTGGGTCTAGAGAAAAGCAATGAATGTTCCAATTCCAAGCAGTTTCAAGAGGTCCCAGAGATCCACCTCCTGTCCTGACAGCAAGGGAGCTGGGGGGATTCCTTGAAGCCACTTGGATTTGAACATTCAACATTTCAGTGAAATCCCTTCCCTTATGTTCAATGCCAGCAGAACATAAGGAAAGGGATTTCATTGAAACCCTGACCAGGCCCAAGGTGGTGATGGAATGCCCTTTTCACTGCGCAGGGATGTGCTGGTTTCAACAGTTATAGTCTGTGGGTTTGCTTTACAGTGGAGGCACCTCTGGCAAAGCTTTGTTTCACCCTCCCAGGGCACACGCAGGCCTGGAAGGACCAACGCTACAGTGGCAGGTGATCGAAATGGAGAGGTAAATTATTCATTTTCTCTCAGGCTTGAAGGATAGACAGTTCTCTGCCTATGAATGAGTTGTTTCAAAAATCACTTATAAGGCTGTAGTTCTAAAGCAGGATGTTTAGAACCCTAGATACAGAGCTACATACAAGGTTCACTTCCCAGACCAGACTCCTCAATCCCCAAGTGCTATCTTCAGAGCCCTACAGAATACAATCCCATTACGACACAGAATGCTGGTTACCCACCCCGACATCCACTCCCCTCCCTCCTTCATAAGAGAACCCTCATTTGAGCTGGGCACACCGAGGCCTGAAACAGAAGAAAACATTTTTCCCCTTCTTTGCAGCTAAACGTGGTCACCGAACAAATGAGATATTAGTGGAAGTGTTATGTGGAAACTTCCTGAAAAGCTGCCTAGAGGGAGGCCACTCAGCTGGGAGAGGCATCCTGGTTGTCCTTTTACATGTTTGTAGCATGCAACACAAACATGAGGGCTGGAGCTACACAGCCATTTGGGGTCAGAGGGGACTGTGCATGGAAGCCTCGGGCTTGGATGGTACAACAGAGACACAAAGCCTCGTTCCTGATGACTGTGGAGCTGCTCTGAAGCCCTGGCCCACCCCCTCCCTACTCCTTTAACATGAGGGAAAAATAAACATTGTCATTCAGTCTGCTGTTATTTGGAATTTTTGTACCGTATACAGCTGCATCCAATTCTTAACTGATATGCCCATGAATTACAATGTCTCTACTGGAAAACGGGATGGTACCATACATGTATCCCTAAACCCTTTTAGGCAGTAAGCACAAAAAGAGTAAGAATTTGTACACACCTCCAAAAGAGCTTTAAGAAAAGCATAACAGGCCGGGCGCAGTGGCTCACGCTTGTAATCCCAGCACTTTGGGAGGCCGAGGCGGGCGCATCATGAGGTCAGGAGATCGAGACCACGGTGAAACCCCGTCTCTACTAAAAATACAAAAAATTAGCTGGGCGTGGTGGCGGGCGCCTGTAGTCCCAGCTACTCGGAGAGGCTGAGGCAGGAGAATGGCGTGAACCCGGGAGGCGGAGCTTGCAGTGAGCCGAGATTGCGCCACTGCACTCCAGCCTGGGTGACAGAGCGAGACTCCGTCTCAAAAAAAAAAAAAAAAAAAAGAAAAGCATAACAAGAGGAACTGCCACTTGTGGAACACTTCCTGTTTGACACGGTATTTGCCAGCCACCACAATGTCACAAGGTTAACGATGAATTGCTGGCCCCCTTTTACAGATGAGGAAACTGAGGCTCATGTAGTTTCAGAATCTCTCCCAAATTTAGCTGTTAAGTGGCTGAGGAAGAGTTATTTATATATTTGGCATGAGATAAACACAGATATGGTTAACAGGTAGGAAACGGTAACATTTTTAAGAACTCACCAACAAATTCAGCAAATTGCAATTATATGAGGAACCAGAATAAATAGAAAGTAACTTCACAGAATTAAAGGAGGTAATTGATGCAAAACTGCCTCACATGTGGTAGATGCCTCAAAAATATCAATTTCCATCTGGATTTTTAGAGTCCTTACAGAAATATGCAAACATATGCCCCCAAATCTGTGAGATGTCGTTTGTTACCTTGTTTGATAGGTAGCGTACATGAAAATCTACAATCATTAAAAACGTACCCAAAAACGGAGTGGCTAGGTTTGTGTGTCCCATCCTCCCAACCCCCCTGCCCCTCCAGTTCACATCCAGCTGGAATCTGAGAATGTGATACTATCTGGAAATAGGGTCTCTGCAGGTGCAATTTAGTTAAATTAAGATGAGGTCAGCTGGGCATGGTGGCTCATGCCTGTAATCCCAGCACTCGGGGAGGCCAAGGCATGCAGATCACTTGAAGCCAGTTCGAGACAAGCCTGGCCATCATGGTGAAACCCCATCTCTACTAAAAATACAAAAATTACCTGGGTATGATGGTGCACACCTGTAGTCCTAGCTACTAGGGAGGATGAGGCACAAGAGTCCCTTGAATCTGGGAGGCGAAGGTTACAGTGAGCAGAGATCGTGCCACTACAGCTTGGGAGACAGAGCAAGACTCTGTCTCAAAAAAAAAAAAAGGATGAGGTCATACTGGATTAAGGTGGGCCCTAAATCCAATGACTGGTGTCCTTACAAGAAGGAAAAGGACACACACACACAGATACACAGAGAGGAGATGGTCATGTAAATCGGAGGCAGAGATTGGACTGATGTAGCAGCACCCTGGGGAACACAGGGGTTGCTGGGAGCCCCCAGAAGCAAGGAAGAGGCAAGGAAGGATTCTTCCCTAGAGGCTCGCACAAAGCATGGCCTAGAGACACCTTGATGGGTGTCTTTTAGACTTCTAGCCTCAGAATTGTGAGGGAATAAATTTCTGTTGTTTTAAGAAAACAAATTTGGTAATTGGCTGCAGCAGCTTTAGGAAACTAGTAGAGTTTGGAAACAGATTTAAAGTAGCAAAGAGCACTGATTAATAAAAGTATTTATAATACTGAGATCCACTTCTGTGCGTCTAAAAAAAATAACCATCTCTCTCGTGTAGACTGCTATGCATTTAACCTCTAATTTTTGTTCCTCCAAAAACCACTGCTGGGATGTCCTTGACTCAACTCTTCACAGAGCCTACATCAGGCTCTAGGATTCTGGCAAAGAACTCTAATTAGCGGTCAAGGCTCTGCTGCATCTGTTGATGATGTAGTGGTTATTGAGGTGAGAAAAGTCGGCTGCTGTAGGTCAAATACACCAATGAACAGCTGCTAATTAGATTTGGGGATAAGATTTGATTTTATCCTGGAAATATAAGCAAATCCCTGTACACAATTGCAACTTGTATATATTTGCCTAATTCTAAGCTTAATGTTCTATTCTTCTGAATTAACATAATCAAGTTTAGTATACTTATGTTGAGAATATCAAATGAATAAACATGACTTTATACATACTCTATAGTTTGACAAATCTGTGATGGAGAAACCCAATTATGATAATTTAAAAACAGAAAAGATAATTTTCTTCAACTGTTTGTAAGAGAAAAAAGGTTTTCTTCCCCTGGAAAAATTCACAATACCACAAATGAGATACTTATCTCTTGAGTTTCCATACAACTTAGCTAAAGACAAAAAAAACCTCCAATGGAATCAGTGAAATATTCTCAATTGCACATATGAATCTCTAATTTATATAGCATGAGAAATTCACCAATATCAGAATGTTCTCAATGTAAATCAGTTATCTCCACTAACTCAGTATTCTCCCAGCAGGCTTAGCACCTATCCTAACAGGCATTAAAAGGATTCAGGATTCTGTGTGTGCGCTCCATTTATATATTATCAATGTCAGGTTTCTCCCACTACCAGAATGAGCCCTAAAATTAGGTTACATGGAACTATAAGTCAATCAAACTGTTCATAATGTCTCTTGGGTGTTTAAAATATTTGTTAATTTTCCCAGTCTTTTTTTTTGAGACAGACTTTCGCTCTTTTTGCCCAGGCTAGAGTGCAATGGTGTGGTCTTGGCTCACTGCAACCTCCACCTCCTGGGTTCAAGCGATTCTCCTGCCTCAGCCTCCCAAGTAGCTGGGATTACAGGCAACTGCCACCACGCCCAGCTAATTTTTGTATTTTTAGTAGGGACAGGGTTTTACCATGTTGACCAGGCTGGTTTCAAACTCCTGACCTCAGGTGATCTGCCCACCTCAGCCTCTCAAAGTGCTGGGATTACAGGCATGAGCCACTGCACCTGGCCTCCAATCTTTTTTTTTTTTTTTTTTACTCACCAAATGAGATATGTGTAAAATAAAACAAGTGTTTTTCCCATCAATGGTAAGATAAATAATTCCATTATAAAAATGCACCAAAGATTTGAATACATGCTCTCCAAAGAAGATACATAATGACCAATGAACACATAAAAACATGTTCAACATCATTAGCCACAGGGAAATGCAAATCAAAACCACAATGAGGTACCACTTCACATCCACCAGGATGGCTAGAATCAAGAAGATCTGTAACTATGAATGTTGGCAAGGATGTGGAGAAATCAGAACCCTTAACTAATTGCTGGAAGAACCATAAAATGGTGTAACCACTTCAGAAAACTGTCAGTTCTTCAGAATGCTTAATACATATGACCCTGCAATTCTGCTCCTAGGTATAGACCCAAGAAAACAGAAAACATGTGTCCACATGAAACCTGTAATGTGCATGGCAGAATTATTCACAATAGCCAAAATGTGGACACAACCTAAATGTCCATCAACTGATGATGGATAGCCAAAATGTGGTACACTCATACAATGGAATATTATTAGGCCATTAAAACAATGAAGCACTATGACATGCTACAACATGGATGAACCCTGAAAACACAATACAAGAAGCCAGTTACAAAAGGCCACTTACTGTATTATTCCATTTATGTGAAGTGTCCGGAATAGACAAATCCATAGAGACAAAAAGTAGATTAGTGGTTGCCAAGGGTTGAGATAATGGGGAAAAGGGAGATGACTACTAGTAAGTATAGAGTTTCTTTTAGGGGTGATGAATATATCCTAAAATTAGATTATGGTAGTGTTTGTACAACTCTAGGCATACACAAAAAATGACTGAGCTATACACTTTAAATGGGTGAAGCTTATGGGTACATGAATTGTATCTTGATAAATCTATAATAAAAATAAAGCAATACTGGGATATAATAAGAAATATTCACTTGGTCTCCTCCCCCAGTTCCTGGCCCAGAGATTCTAAAATCTTTGTAATTCCTGAGCAACAGGGATGTTAGGAGACTTTTTTGTTCTCATATTTGGTCTTTGACCCCAGTTCCTTGTCAGGGATGATAAAATTCCTCTTCAAAGGGTTTAACTGTGTAATGTCCTTGTTCTTTGTTCTGAAGCCCAACTTCCTTGTACTCTCGTTTCTAGTATTTAAACCACCCTTCCTGCTCTTGCTGCACCCTGACATGCCTTGTACTGTAACGGACAGTCTCTCCTTTCCCACCCAACTAGCCCTCCGCAATTTCAAACAGTAGCCAATCGGGTCAGCTTAGATCTTAGGTTGTGCAGTCCAACCCCAACCAATAGGGGAAGGACACAGAGACAGGAACTGAGTTAAGGTTAAAAACCCCTTCCTTCCCTTGTTCGGTGTGCTCTTGCGATCGTGACTGAAACAGGAAGCACCCTTCTGCAGAAGTAAATTTGCTTTGCTGAGATATTTTCTGTTCGAGTGTTATTTCCTTTGCGACATCGAGCACTCATTTCCAACATCCTGAAACAGAGCTAATCCCTTGGAATTTCCTGGGTGATGCGAGTGTCTTTTGTTATCATGGGGTGACTCTGGGCGGGTTCCTGGATGGAGGCTGGTCACTGGAAAGACCAAGCCATGAGTAGAAGCTTGAAACTTTCAGCCCTACTGCTCCCCAGTCTCCAGGAAGGGGTGAGGGTCTGGAGATGGAGTGAATCATGTCATGCCTGTGTGAGAAGGCCTCCATAAAAGTCTCTGGACTTCAGGGTTCAGAAAGCATCTGGTTGATGGTGGGTCCGGGGAGGCCATGGAAGCTCTGGGCCCCTCCTCACATCCCTTGTCCTGTGCATCTCCTCCACCTGGCTGTGCATTTGTATCCTTTGTAATACCCTTGATAATAAACTGGTAAATGTAAGTAACGTGCATTCCTGAGTTCTGCGAGCTGTCCTAGCAAACAAGAGAACCAAAAAAGGGGGTCAATTTGTAGCTAAATTGGACAGCAGTTATGGGTAATCTGTACTTGTAAGTAGTGTCTGAAGCAGGGGTGGTGGGGGGCAGTGTTGTGGGACTGAGCCCTTATCCTGTGGGACCTGATGCTATCTCCAGGTAGATAATCTCAGAATTACACTGAACTATAGGACACCCGGTTGGTGTCTGTTGGAGAGTTGCTTTGTGTGTGGGTGGGGGGCAACATCTCCCCGTATTTTGGTGCCCAGAAATGCTTTGTGTTGAGAGTACAGTAGGAGAAAATACTTTGTTAGTTTGTTTTTCCTGCAATACAAATTCTTGTTTTCATTGACAGTTAAAAAAAACAATATAAAACCTTGCTAAAACCAAACAAAAGCCATGGTAGCCCCAATGATCATTCCTTTTGTGTCAATTAGGTGGTATTTCTCTTTTTCCTTCCCTTTTTTTTCCCCCTTCTCTTCCTCTTTCTTTCCTCCTCACACTGACTCTTGGGGTTTCTGGTCAAATCATTCAGACAATTTGATGCATTTTTAACGAAACTGGCTGGCTGCCTGACAAAATCAGTAAGATGTATTTACATGATAGGCAACTTATCTATACACTGTGGTAAAGAGCTTTAGAAGGTTAAGCCAGACCAACAGGACTGATCAATGATTGGCAATAGGCAAAGTCACAGTACCATTGTTTCAATTTTCCAGGATGGAGCTGGTCTCTCCGGTTTGCTCAATAGACACTGCTTCATATAGACACGCATTACACTTTTCAGCACCTTTACTGCTCATTCATTCATTCTTTTACCAGTGGCCTCACACGCTAACTAGCGGCAAAGTAGTAGCCCCATAACCTATGTTTGAAAAGCCAATAGCTACCTTGAAGTCCAATGGAATGGGTTTAAAAGGATCTTACAGAGAAAAATGTGTGAAGAAAGAAAAACATCTCAAAAACACTCAACACTCCTCCGTGTTTAAAACAAAATAAGTGAATCATACAAGTCAGATTTATTAATTCTCTTTTAAAATGCTAAGAAGGTCAGCAAAATGATTAGTTTGAGGAGGCCGTGAGGAGTCAAAGGCTTAGGCCTATGGGGCAGAAACAGGAGTTCTAGATCCTATATAAGTTCTTCATCCACGCAAACTGCATGGCCTCCTTCGCCTTCGTGTTCTCACCTGTTAAGGGGGAGAGGCGAATTGATTGTGCTGCCCAAACCTGGCTGATTTTCAGGGATCACCTGGGAAGATTTTATTTAATTTTTTTTAAAAGTCTTTTCATTACGGAAAATTTCAAATACATGCAAAGGGCAGAGAGAATAATGGATCCCTAAGTACCCATTACCAGCTAACACAACAATCAACTCTTGGCCTATTTCTTTTCAGGGAGAATAGCACTACGCTCTTCCCTCCTTCTTCCCAACCTTCCTGGAGACCTTTATGAGAACAGATTCCTGGGCCATACTCCGTGGTGTCTCATTCATCAGGTCCATAATGAAACTGGAGGATTTTTGTTTGCTTTCTTTCTAAAGAGTCAGGTTTGGAAACCACTGGTCTGGAGGACCCCTGAATTCCTTTTCAGCGACAAATTTCTATCGCATAGGGTATACAAAACAACAAATGCCATTAAGTCCAGTCTGTGAAAAAATAAGAATGAATTTAATGTGCAGCATATATAATTTATAGTGCGTTAGGCCACTGATGGGAAAATATTACTCATTAAAATTCAAGTAAAATTTAAGTATGGATCTGGACCCTCAAGAAAGAAAAAATTCTGTTTAATGCAGGCTTTGGAGAAACCCCGAGTTTTCCCGATTTTAGAACTTCAAATTGTAAATCATTCTAATGACTTGCTCGGAACCAGAGTGAGGACCCCGACTCCACCACCAACAAAGTGATGATTAGGTAAGTGGGAACACTGCACAATAACCAAGCTCCAAAAGCAAAAGCCAATCAGTGTGCACCAAGTGGTGTGCTCCAATCGGTGTGCTCCAATTGGTGTGCTCCGATCAGTGTGCTCCAATCAGTGAGCTTCAGTCGGTGTGCTCCAATCAGTGTGCTTCAATGTGTTCTAAGACCAGCCGATGACAGAAGTCAGCGCCAACCTCTGGATGCAAAAATCGGCACCACCAAAACCCTAATGCGTATCACCCGCTCAAAAAGTTCCAAATCTGTAAAAACTGTCTTTGGCAATTTTATCTTGAAATGGAAGAGACTTCAGAGACCACGTAGCTACCCAAACAGATAATCCACCACCTCATTTTAGAATACTTTTAACCTCTTTTTACTGAAGGGTATGTGCCATCAAAATGACAACGTCCACTGAATTAAACATACATCCAGAGGTGAAACCTGGTTGATCCTACAGGCATCTCAAACAAACCGTGCACGTTGGAATCTGACTTCATGAGCCCCCGGCTCTACCAAATCCCGGACTGCTTGTGAGAAGCTAACAGAAGGTGGAATCTAGAAACAGCAGCAAAAGCTCTGAGCATAAGCACTCATGAGTCCCCTGAATTGCCTAAGGAACCAGATGTTGCTACATGAAAATTAACTTTCTTAGTTTGACGCACATTCTTTGGGATCAATATCAAGACATAAGGGAGGAGAAAATGAGGTGGTATTTTCTAAACTGGACCAAAACAATAACTTTAAAAATTAAGTATGTTTTTATCTTTAAATATGCAAGACTCAGATTTCTGTTTAACTGAGGGGATGAAGTAGAGAATCCATGTCTCTTCCCCTCAAAAGGATAAGCTTTTAAAAGGCAGTTCATGGCTTGCTTGCAACAATTCTCCACTTAACTCATTGTATGTCCGATTTTTTCCCACAGAACTATGTAAATTGGGAAAGAAAGAGAATCATTTAATTCTAGAGTGGTTTGGCAAAAGTAGAGTTAATGAAAGGTGTTTTAAGCTTATTTTTCTCTTATGGTAATAAATGCTTAATTAGTATTTTAATTTAAAAGTTGGCCAACAGAGCCGGCATCTTTTGATTTTTACCGATTGAAATAATCTGCAAAAACTTAATATTCTAGGAAGCATAACTCTTAGAAATATAAAGTCTATTTATAAAAGTGTTTTAAAACTTAAAAGCAACTGCATTACAAAATAAGAAAATGAAAAAATTTCCCAGAACTCCACCACAACTCCATCACTGGGTCATTTTAATTATTTCCTTTCAGTAATTTTAAACATGCCTGTTTTTTACTGTACTTACAGTACATATAACTTTAAAATCTTAGTAACTGAATTTTTATTTTTCTGATTTTTAAATGACCACATAAATGAGTCATAATTTGCATCATTAGTCTTTCATTTTTATATTTTTGTATGTTTTAGAAGAGATTTCTAGAAATAGAATAGCCACAAATGTTTTACAGCTCTTGATATATATGGCCACTGATTTCCAAGAATAGTATCAATTTATGATATAACCTGAAACATAGAAAAATATTGCTCTCTTTCCCAGCAATTGATACTCATTTTTGAAATGCTTTGCTAATTAAATATGTGAGAAATATTATAGTACTTTATTTTTCTAATTTTAATATCTTTGTTAAAGAACCAGAATGTTTGTCTGTCTGGTAATTATATTCCCTCTACTGTAAGCTCTCTTTTAGAATTATTTTGCCAGTTTATCTACTGGGGTCCTTATACATTCATATGAGCTCTTTTAGACTTCTTTAATGTTATTGTCTCCTGGTATTTCTTTGGTTTAACTTCATTTTATTATTTTTTTTGAGACGGAGTCTTACTGTTACTAGGCTGAAGTGCAGTGGCGCGATTTCAGCTCACTGCAATCTCTGCTTCCTGGGTTCAAGCGATTCTCCTGCCTCAGCCTCCCGAGTAGCTGGGATTATAGGCACGTGCCATCACACCCAGCTGATTTTTATATTTTTAGTAAAGACGGGGTTTCACCATGTTGGCCAGGATGGTCTCGATCTCCTGACCTTGCGATCCACCCACCTCAGCCTCCCAAAGTGCTGTGATTACAGGCGTGAGCCACTGCCCCCCGCCTGGTTGAACTTTACTGTATTTAAGCCTTTCATCTTTCATTATTAAATAATTTATTATTTTCATGCACAGTATGCAAAGAGTATCTAAATTCCCTATTCTCCCAAATTATTGATGAGTTAATTCCATTAAACTCATCAATATTCAATAAATATTCAATAAGGACCATTTATGGAATAATTATTCACTCTTCCTTAATAAGTAGCAGTTTAAATTTAAAGAACAACAATTAGATTCAGCAGCATGTTTTTTCAACTAAGGTGAATACGTACTTGGAAAAATCTGGTAGCACAGAAAGATGAAATCAGAACCGCATCACTAATTTATCTCATAAACTGATGATTACACTTACATGTGTGTGTATATCTGTGGCTATGTGAATATGCATGCATCCGAAGGTAGGTATTTACATATGTTAAAGAGAAGGAAATGTTTTAGAGAGCAACTAAGAGCTGGGCAAGAGCTCTTACCACTGGAAAATCAGACCATGGTCCGGGTCTGATTAATGTAATTAAAATATATTGGTGGTGAGACAGAGAAACACACAGACATCTGGTTCAGTATCTTCATCATTTGAATTCACACTATTTATCTATCTTAGACATTTAGCTTAATATCTTAAAATTTTCTTTGTTCCCCTTTGCCTTAATTTCTTTCTTACAACCAAAGGGGACTATATCATTTTAATATTGGTTGATTCTACAGGTATTTGTAGAGATAGTTAATATTTGCTGATTTGACAGATATTTGAGTGTCTGCTGCCTACTAGGTACAGCTATAAATGCAGGTGAATCGAAGGGAAACAAGCCCAGCAATAACCCCATTCTTCTTGAACTTTCATTCTAGTAGTGGCCCTCCCAACACTCCTAAACATGACTGTGTAACAGACCGTGCATGGCATGGACTATGGAGTATCAAGGAGTTCTGGAAGACCAAATGCAGCAGCCGGGTGTAACTATGCTACAGAGGGAGGCACGGGCCACAGAGGAGTAGCTTTCCTGCCCACCTGACTTCACACTGATGTGTCTCTTACTCTGTATGCTCCCCACAGGCATCACAGCTCTCACTACATCTCTGCCACATGCGTCCACACATCGGCTCCGTGACATCAGCCTCTACCCAGGACCTAGAGCAGTGCGGGGCATCTGTCAAATGAACGAATGAGTCTCTGAAAGATGCTGATGAACTGTAGACATTGAGCCTTTGTGGGTTCTGCTCTTAAGATGCAATTTAGCTACATTGCCAACCCCATCTCTGAAAAACCCACATTTACTCAAGTGGCCTCTGAGGACATACCGCTCCGCTAATAACCATCTCAGCAGTGAGATGTCATTGATAGAACACTCAATGTACTTGGAGGTGACCAACGGCTCAACACCTCATCAATAAAGGAGGATGTTCAATGGGGACAAAAGGATGATACAAAGGCTCCCGGTGAGGTAGTAAAATTCTGAAATAGGACCTTGGATTTTGTAAGCGTTTATGGTGCAGGGAGGAAAGGTATCAGAAACAAGAGCTTAGGCCAGGTGTGGTGGCTCACGCCTGTAATCCCAGCACTTTGGGAGGCTGAGAAGGGAGGATCACTAGAGCCCAAAAGTTCCTAGATCAACCTAGGCAATGTAGGGAGACTGCCTCTACAAAAAATTTAATAATTAGTTGGGCATGGTGGAGCATGCCTGTGGTCCCAGCTATTCAGGAGGTTGAGGTAGAGGGATTGCTTCAGCCCAGGAGGTCAAGGCTCACTGCACTCCAGCCTGGGCAACAGACTGAGACCTTGTCTCAAAAGACAAAACAAAACAAAAAGGCAGCAAGAGCTTCATTCCCCCACCATTTTGGCTAGGAACACAGGAACCTGACATCTTGCAAAGAGTGAGTGTAAACAGGGTCGTGGTAGCAGTCAGTCAATATAACTCACTGGAGTCCTCACTGCTCTCAAAGCTTTAGGATGACGGGACTGTATCTGATCAGAGGCTCCCTGCCTGCCAGGAAGGGTGCTGTGTCTCTCCAAAAGGCTCACGTAACAGACCATTAGAGGGGATTCATTGGAGCCTTTCAGAACATGAAGATGAATGAAAAAGGAACACGTTCAATGTGACTTTGATAATTAGCAAATCTTCTGTGATGCTTCCTTCCCACCATTAAGCATTAATAGTTGAGCCCCTACAAGTGCCCAGAGTGAAACAGGAGCACAAAAGCTATGTTCTGAAAGGAAACACTGGACCAGGTTATCACAGTGTAATGCCAACCTGATGCTAATAGTATATAGGAGCTACTAACAGTAATTAGCAACTGTTGAGGCAGGCAAGGATCTTCATTAATTATTATTTTTTATTTATTTATTTTTTGAGATGAAGTCTTGCTCTGTCACCCAAGCTGAAGTTGAGTGGCGCAATCTCGGCTCACTGCAACCTCTGCATTCCAGGTTCAAGCAATTCTCCTGCCTCAGTCTCCTGAGTAGCTGGGATTACAGGCAGCCACCCCCATGCGCAGCTAATTTTTTTTTTTTGTATCTTTAGTAGAGAGGGGGTTTTTGCCAGGCTGGTCTTGAACTCCCGGCCTCAAGTGATCTGCCTGCCTCAGCCTCCCAAAGTGCTGGGATTACAGGGATGAGCAGCCATATCTGGCCTCATTATTTTTTATATACAGCTTTGAGATACAATTCACATACCAGACAATTCATCTACTTAAAGTATACAGTTCAATGGTTTTTACTACAGTGTGCTACCAGTATCACAATTTGTCATCTCAAAAAGGAACCTCAAAGTCATTAGCGGTTCCTCCTTAATCCCCTTCAAATGCTCCCCATCCCCAGCCCTAGGTAACCACTAACCTACTTTCTGTCTATACAGATTTGCTTATTCTGGATGTTTCATATAAATGGAATCATACAATATGTGACTTACTGCGTCTGGCTTCTTTTATGGAGCAGGATGTCTCCAAGGTCCACCTATGTTGCAGCATGTGTTGTATTTCATTCCTTTTTGTTGCCTAATCACATTCAGCTGCATGAATATATCACTTACTTAGCCATTCATCAGCTGATGGACATTTGGCTACTATGAATGATGCTGCTATGACCCTTCCTGTATTTATTTTTGTAAGAACATATGTTTTCATTCTCTTCAGTATATACCTAGAAGAGGAATTGTTGGGTCTTATGGCAACTTTAACTTTTTGAGTGACTGCCAAATACTCTTTCAAAGGAGCTGTACTAGTGTACATTCCAGAAGTTATGAGGGTTTCAATTTGTCCACATCCTCATCAACACTTACTATTATCTTTTTTGATCATGGCCATCCCAGTGAGTGTGAAGAATGTCATTGTGATTTTGATCATTAACTCTTTTATGAGACATATGGTGTCTTCCCACCAACATGGAAATCATGTTCTGATGAGAAAACCACCAGCTTTGGAGTCCCACAGGTCTCACGGGTCCACTTATGAGTTGAGTGACTAGAGGGAACTCTAAACTACTTGGTCCTCAGTTGTGAAATGGTGATGCCTTTCTCACTGTGATCAGTAGCCAAATAATAAATGGTTGTCCCTGTTACTGCAATACATTGGCCCCATGCTTGGAATAAAACAATGCAGAGTCTGTGCCCTTTATGTACACACGTGTGTACAAGAAACCCCATGTACACATGAAAATTCCACCATGACATGACAAGTGCTCTAATGTGGTATTATTCATAATGAGCCTTAGGGTCATGGAGGAAGGGATGCTCATGTCTTCCAGGGGACTCAGGGATAGCTTCAGAGTAGCTGACACAGACAAAGTCACTCTTTACCATCCTAGTTTAACAATCTCCATGTTTCTGCCAAGAAACAACTTAGCATCCTATCACAGGCAACGCACCCCCAAGTCCAGTCTCTTGGTGGTTAAAGGTTTACTAAATCCTAGAAGTGTAATCATAATTGTAAAAATTTTACTTTCCACATTTTATGTTTCAAGCTGATTCTAGGTTGCCACTCCCTCAAAGAACACAGAAGATAAATTTGGACTTTCTTTTAAAGAAGTGGGCCTATGCATCTGGCTAAATCAAGTCATACTCAAAATCAAGACTAATCTTTTTGCAGCATTACTTCTGAGAAGCAGATGCTATTGGCATGTCTTCAGAGAATCCTAATTAAGTAGTGTGGTTGTACACTGGTGCTTTGTCCTCAGTGTATGCTGCCAAAATGAATTCAGCAAACCATGTCTTTATTCAGCATCCAGACACAATTTCATCCAGCACTTGGTTTCCACCTACCAAGGGGATAAGAGAAAACCTTGGCTGCAGCAAACATTCTCTATTCCAGTTTTCCTCTTACAAACAAAACACATGGAGAAAGAGAATAACTGTGCATGGCCTTCAGAAATCAAGTTTTCTTTTAGAAATTGACTCCCGCAATATCTACTAATCTGGGATTTGCATAAAGGTTTAAGAAAATGTTTATTATGCCAGGAACCTTCCCTGTCTCCCAGTCCACTTTCTTTTTCTCGCAGATGTCACCAAAGCTTACCCAAAGCAAGTTCTTATTTAGAGCTATTAACTGTTTGATTTTTCTTTTAACACACTCTGGGAAATCCTGTTGACAGGAGTGGCTCCTAACAGCAAAATTCTGTTCCAGAGGCGATCACCAAGGAGAGGCAGGGAGTGACAGCCGGGAACTGATGGAGATGAAGGCTTCAGTGGGAAGCGGGGGAAGGTGGAAACAACTCAAGTGTCCATTGATGAGTGAATCAACAAAGGGCGGTATATCCATACAGTGAGATATTATTCAGTCTTAAAACTGAATAAAATTCTGACACGTGACTACACGAATGAACCCTGAGGACTTTATACTAAGTGAAATAAGAAGCCAGTCACAAAATGACAAATACTGAATGATTCTGCTTATGTGAGGTGTCTGGAGCAGTCAAATTCATAGAGACAGAAGGTAGAATGGTGGTTACCAGGGGCTGGAGGGGAGGGAAAATTAGGAGCTGGTGTTTCATCAGTACAGAGCTTCATTCAGGGAGGACAAGGAAGCTCTGGAGACGGATGGTGGTGATGAGTACACGACATTATGAATGTGCTAAACATGACTACACTGTATATTCCACAGTTAAAAGTGGTAAATTTTATGCTATGGATATTTCACCACAATAAAAACAATTATTTGAAAGAGAAAAAGGGATGGAAGAGAACTTCACCTCTCTGTCTACCAAAGCCCACAACAGAAGCATCTCCGAGTGCTCGCTTTGCTGTTCGTTTTAAGATCTAAAGATGTTCTATTTAGACAAACGTTTGTATATAAAAAGGACCCATTTCGAAAATTCTTTACTTCTCCACAACCTAAAGAAACACAAATGAGATTTATTTTTAAGGCCAACTGTCGTCCTTTGTCTTAAAAATGGAACAATTCACATGAAGCGTCTGCGACAACAGTGTTCTCTTGCTCCTTTTACCCTCAAGGAGATGAGGCGTTCAGGAAAGGGCTGAGGGCCAGAATTCCAAGGAAGCACAGCAGAGAGACAGCACTGGCCCTGGGCCTCCACTGATCCATTTATGCCGTCACAGAAAACACCTTCTGGAGAGAGTTTCCAGTCATTTCTAAAGAATCCAGGGCAGGAAGGAGGAGGACGCTGGATGGTAGTGCCGTAAGGCTTTCTCTTTAGTTCAGCTAAAAGCCGGGCTCTTGTCACACGACCATGAAAGATTAGGCTCACAGACACTTTGAAGGGTGAGAGGACAGGGTTTATTGGGTGAAAAAGAAAAAAGGGAAAGAGGGACTCAGCAAAGTGAGAGTCCTCCTAGTGGGCTTCCCGCCTCACAGACTGAATCCCCGGTTACCGCCCCGGAACAGGAGAGGCCAGGCTCCTCCCCACTGCAGACAGCACAAAATTCCATGGCTCCCCCCAAGCGCACACTCCTCCCAGTGCACGGGCCAGGTCAGAGGTTCTCAGGGACCCCTTTATACTTGGCTGTCTCTGTAGCATCAGAGCCAGAACCTCCAAGGCCACCCGTGAAACCTGAGCGCTCCACACCTGCTACATGTTCAGATCTGTATAATATTTTCTCTCATTCTACAGTGGCTATACTACAACATCCCTCATAATACATATTTTAAAAGAATAAATTGTTTTAAGTTTAATATTTTTTCAATTTCCTACAAAGATTCTGAACATCTGATATGAACTAAAATCTTCCCCTTTCCATCATGCACTGAATACTGATCACCCCAGAAAGGATGGGGATGTGGGGGTGCGTAATGTCACTGGGATGAAGTGGAGCAGAACCTGGCTCTGAACAGCCCAGCAGAGAAGGCGGAGTGGGGCAAAGGAAAAACGCATCCAATTGAACCTTACATGACTAAATTACAGTTCTGACTTTTCCTGCCCTGTTCTTACTTGCTTTTTTTATCTTGCTTTTATTGGGCTCCAAGGAACCACAATAAACAGCAAAGGTACAAAGTGGTAAATACGCCAGAAGGTACCCATCAGGAAGTATAATAACATTTATCAAGCCCTGGGAGATGAATGACAGGCACCATACCCGCCCGCTAGTTACAGAGACTAAGGGAGCAAGCACAAATGAAAGAAGCGTTGCTGACAATGTGCTAGCCGGCTCCACACACAGCTGTGCAAACGGGGTCCCTGAGAATGAAAGGAGGGCCTGAGGCAACCCACCACCCATCCCTACAGGATAAGCCAGCTCTCTTTCTAGTACTTCTAATTTTCCAACTGGGAAAAATGGGCCTGTTACATTTCCAGGGCTTGATGCCGTATGCCTTTGCAGTCAACACAACATGGGATCGGTAGTAATGGATTTAACCTTTTTGATACATGTTTACTATGATATTGTAGTGGGTGGAACTGCATCCCTTGAAAAGACATGCCCAAGTCCTAATCCCTGGTATCTGTGAATGTGACTTTATTTGAAAATAAATAAATTTGGCCAGGCGCGGTGGCTCACGCCTATAATCCAGGAGGCCAAGTGGGCGGATCACAAGGTCAGGAGATTGAAACCATCCTAGCTAACATAGTGAAACCCCGTCTCTATTAAAGATACAAAAAAATTGGCTGGGCGTGATGGCGGGCGCCTGTAGTCCCAGCTACTTGGGAGGCTGAGGCACGAGAATGGCGTGAACCCGGGAGGCAGAGCTTGCAGTGAGCCAAAATCATGCCACTGCACTCCAGCCTGGGCGACAGAACGAGACTCCGTCTCAAAAAAAAAAAAAAAGAAAAAAGAAAAAAAAGAAAATAGAGTTTTTGCAAATATACCTAAGTTGAGGATCTTGAGATAAGGTCATCTAGAATTTATTATGAGCCCTAAATTCAACGACTGATGTACTTGAGAAAGAAAAGTGAGGGAAGGCCAGGTGCAGTGGCTCACACCTGTAATCCTAGCACTTTGGGGGGCCAAGGTGAAAGGCTCGCTTGAGTCCAAGAGTTTGAGGATACAGCGAGCTAAGTTCACACCGCTGTACTCCAGCCTGGGCGACAGAGAGAGATCCTATCTATAATTTTTTAAAAAAGAAGAGGGAGATTTGAAAATTGGAGGAACAGGGAAGAGGGTCATGTGAAGACAGGAGCAGACATTAGAATAATGCGTCATCAAAGCAAAGATCGGCAAAGACTGCTGAACACCAGCAGAAACTAGGAGGGAGTCATGGGATGGAATGAACCACCTTGTTTTCTGCCAGCCTCTTGATTTTGGACTTCTGGCCCCCTGAATTGTGAGAGAATACATGTCTATTGTTTTCAGCCACCGAAATGTGGCAATTTGTTATGGTAGCCCTAGGAAACTAACACAGACATTCATTAATTCCCTCAGTGAGAGTGTATATAAAGGTTTCTATCTTGGTCCTTAACTGAGGAATGTGGATCAGTGAGGCACCTGCAGTTATGTGGCCAACCTGATCTACGCAGTTTTGCAGCAGAGAACACGATGTTCTGGGCCCCGTGTGGTAGAGAGGAGCTGGGTTCCATTTCCATTCGTAATTTATTTTCCCCAGGAACTGGGAAGTCATTTTCTTGGATCCGGGGAATTTAAGTGTAAATGTGCCAAAAACAAGCAAATAAATTAAAAAAAAAAAACCCACATTTTGCACATGAAGATGATTTTCCTGTGATTTCCCAGAACGTGTCAGGCAATAACACGCTAAGTAATGCATCTTTCCTAGAGTGCCTGAGTTTGCCCTTCATTGAAGTCATCATTCAGACCATCATGGTGAAGAAATAAAGAGACACTGGAAACTGATCACCAATCTAAAAATAAAGAGGCCATCTGGACAAGTAATCTACAGCTTTGTTCGTTCTGTTGAGCATCATCAAGCAGGGGCCGAAAGTTGGTAAATTTAGGCTCTAAAACTTCCTGTGGTCTTTAGACTTATCCCACCCAACCAACATACGCCAGGAAGAGCTGTCATCACTAACACTGGGCAATGCGATCAGATTTGGGCTTTGGGGATCCAAGATCTTCTTCCCACAGTGTCCTTGGATCTCCCTGTGAAATACTCCAGTGGAAGAGCCATGGTTGGGAAAAAGAGAAAGGCTTGGAATCCACCATTGTACCAGACCTTCAGGGAAATCACCAATGTGGGATAGATTTATTTATTTATTTATTTAGAGACGGAGTTTCACTCTTGTTGCCTAGGCTGGAGTGCAATGGTGCTATCTCAGCTCACTGCAACCTCTGCTTCCCAGGTTCAAGTGATTCTCCCGCCTCAGCCTCCAGAGTAGCTGGGATTACAGGCAGCCGCCGCCATGCCTGGCTAATTTTTTGTATTTTTAGTAGAGATGGGGTTTTTCCATGTTGGTCATGACTCCTGACCTCAGGTGATCCACCTGCCTCAGCCTCCCAAAGTGCTGGGATTACAGGCGTGGGCCCCCACACCCAGCCAGATAAATTTACTTTTACACCAAGAGATGTTGGCCTCAATCTTTGCCCTCCAAATATATGGAGAGTCTGGTAGGATGGGCAGAACATTGGAACAGTTCTAGAAGCAGGGGTTTCCTTTTCCCATTCTGCTAGACAGAAAAACAGAATGGATTAAAAACATCTTCATGTCCATGACAAAGAATCTGCTCTTTGTTCCCAAGTAGTCATTCTCTTCTTTTAGTGATAGGAACCCCTCCTCCCTCCACCCCCAAGTTTCAGCTGTGCATGTGGCCTCCAGCTGGGGACTCCATTTGCCTGCCTCTCTTGCAATTATATGCAACTGCTTTACTGGGCTTGGGCTAGTGGTCTGTGCACAGAGTGCTGTGATGCTTATGGGTTTTGGCCTCAAGACATAGAGCTTTGGTGCCTCATCCTCTTCCTCCACTTCCATGCACACACAATAGCAATCCAGCTTCCACCACGCAAACCAGGAAAGCACTCAGGAAAAACAACAGAGCATCAGGATGGAAGCAGCTCAGGTCCCTGAATGACCACATGGAGCCAAGCTGCCCCACCAAGGACTGCTACATGGGAGGAAACACCGACTTCTCTCTTTCCTTAGCCACTAATTTCATGTCTTTATTAGAGCAGCTTAGTCTTTACCCTGACGCAACCTCAGGATCAGATATTTAAACTCTAAATAAATGTTTCTTTATTTAATAAAATGAATTGGGCCGGGCGCGGTGGCTCATGCCTGTAATCCCAGCACTTTGTGAGGCTGAGGCAGGCAGATCATGAGGTCAGGAGTTCGAGACCAGCCTGACCAATGTGGTGAAATCCTGTCTCTACTAAAAATACAGAATTATCTGAGGGTGGTGGCACATGCCTGTAATCCCAGCTACTCAGGAGGCTGAGGCAGGAGAATCGCTTGAACCCAGGAGGTGGAAGTTGCAGTGAGCCGAGATTGTGCCACTGCACTCCAGCTTGGGTGACAGAGCGAGACTTTGTCTCAAAAAAAAAAAAAAAAAAAAAAAAAGAATCGATGTTTTTTGGTTACGAACAATTTAGAAAACAAATCACATAATTCAACTGCATCACAGTTTGCATCTGCACAACAAAAGGATTAGAGTCAGTTTAAACAACTCACTAACTAGCAGCCTAGAAGGAATTTTCAGGAGAACCGTTTGTGCTCCAGTCTTGCCTGAGTGTGATTTACTAGACCACTCAGGGCAAGTCATTTTATCTCCTTTTCTTTGAGTACATGAAGTCTGTGATTCCTTGGACGCACCGGCGAAAAACAAGAACAAAGGAGGAAGTTTTACATGAAATTAATTTATATAGTCTTTGGAAATGTACCAGGCTTATGTCTTTGCTTCCTTCCTTTTTCTATTTTTTGAGGAGGGTGGGTGCTAAAATAAACTTTTCTTTGATAAAATGGTGGTTTGGCCAATGGTAACTTTTTTTTTTTTTGAAACTGATCGCCCAGACTGGAGTGCAGTGGTGCAATCTTGGCTCATGGCAACCTCCACCTCTTGGGTTCAAGCGATTCTCCTGCCTCAGCCTCCCAAGTAGCTGGGACTACAGGCATGCAGCATCATGCCCGGCTAATTTTTGTGTTTTTAGTAGAGACGGGGTTTTGCCATGTTAGCCAGGCTGGTCTCAAACTCCTGACCTCAGATGATCTGCCTGCCTCGGCCTCTCAAAGTACTGGAATTACAGGCATGAGCCACAGCGCCCAGCTGGTAACTTTTAATAATGTCTTTTTTTAGAAAAATTAAAATTTACTCGATGTTGATCCTATCCATTAAAATATTGCATCCTAGGCCTTGAGACCCCCAAAGCTAGTACCAGACACTCTTGGGTCTAATGTTCTAGGACCCCTGGGTGCACAAAGATCATCTCAGAGCAAAGGCAACTGGTTTCAGCAATAATTTTAAAAACAGGTTCACCAGGGATGACTGCCCTCTCAACATGGTTATGTTTAGGTTTTTATAAAAGGACCCTCTCTGCATGGGAGTCGGCCATAGTGCAGCAATAGGATGACCTGGGAGACAGCTCTGGACACAGGCTTCCAGGGCAACTCCACAAGGCTGCCGAGGCCAACAGAGCTTCTACTCATTTCCTGTAGCAGCAAACCAACTTTTTCTTCCAACTTTACATGGAAAAAGCGAATCCTCATGGCCTATAATTAAACCACCAAAGTGGGGCACTTTTACTGGGAAGGAACTATTTAGGAAGTACCAGAACAATGAATGAAAACTATCTGAAAACAAGAACTTGATTTTAGAATGCTTTTAAATGGCCGAGGGAATGATTTTTTTTCTGTTCTAACAGTTTCCTTGTAAGTATTAACAAGCTGCAAATATGGCCAGGCACAGTGGCTCACACCTGTAATCCCAACACTTTGGGAGGCCGAAGTGGGAGGATGATTTGAGTTCAAGACCAGCCTGGGCAACACGGCAAGACCTCATCTCTACTAAAATTAAAAAAAAATTAGCTGGGCATGGTGGTGCACGCCTGTAGTCCTAGGTACTTCTGGGGCTGAGGAAGGACAATTGCTTGAGGCTGGGAAGTCAAGGCTACAGCGAGCCCTCATCATGCCACTACATTCCAGCCTGGGCAACAGGGCAAGACCCTGTCTTTAAAACAACAACAACAACAACAACAAGTTGTAAATAACAACAACAATAAAAGCTTACATATATTGAGCATTGACCACACCAAGTCACAGTCTGAGCACTTTATACGCCTTATTTAATTCTCACAAAAACTCTGTGATCACCAGATGTCACAGATATGGAAAATGCAGTACAGGGGGTTGAGTCACTTGTCTGAGGTTACAGAGCTGGAAATGGCAGACCTGGGATTTGAACCCAGCCCACGTGCAAGCAGAGCCCATGTGCTCCCCCAATGATGTTCAGCTGAGGATTCTAAGCTGTGGCGGTGGGTTCCTGGGCTGTCCACACTCCGGTTCAGAAGGGAGGTCTCATTTCAGGACCGGCACCCATTTTTTGTTTTTTTTGAGACGGAGTCTTGCTCTGTTGCCCAGGCTGGAGTGCAGTAGTGTGATCTCAGCTCACTGCAATCTCCACCTCCCGGGTTCAAGTGATTCTCCTGCCTCAGCCTCCCACGTAGCTGGGATTACAGGCACCTGCCACCATGACCGGCTAATTCTTGTATTTTTAGTAGAGATGGAGTTTCACCATGTTGGGCAGGCTGGTCTCGAACTCCTGACCTCAGGTGATCCACACGCCTTGGCCTCCCAAAGTGCTGGGATTACAGGCGTGAGCCACTACGCCCAGCCCAGCATCCTCTTTAACGTCTTCTCAGAGCTGTTATTCATCAGACGCCATCGTGCATGCTCCAAGGACAGCATTGGGGATACTGTGTATACAACATTTACACAGAGCTTCACAGTGGCCGAGCACTCTTCCATCCATTATGTGCCCTGCATCTCTTGGCTGTGAGGCAGAGCAAGCTACATCTATTATTCTCGACAACTAACAGGGGTGGAGACTGAAGTGCAAGAGGTTTTGTGGCTCACCTCAGATACAGCAAGGGCTGTGCTTTTAGTCAAGGGAATCATTTTATATCATTTAGACAGAGGGCTGATGTGTGGAGAGGGGAGCCGGGGGTATTGTCTCCAGAGAATTTCAGGCAGTTGATATCTATCTCCTTAAACTGGAGACCAACCTCCTTCCTCCTAGGGTCAGTTTCCTCATGTCCTGAGCCTGCTGCCTCCTGCCCAACTGCCAGGCCGTGGACTGGTGCCTGTCCATGGCCTGTTAGGAACCGGGGTGCACAGCAGGTGAGCAGCGGGCAAGTAAGCATTACTGCCTGAACTCTGCCTCCCATGAGATCAGTGGCGGCATGAGATTCTCACAGGAGTGCAAACCCTATTGTGAACTGTACATTGAGAGATCTAGGCTGTGCCCTCCTGCTGAGAATCTAATGCCTGATGATCTGAGGTGGAAAGTTTCATCCTGAAACCACCCCACCACCCGGTCCATGGAAAAACTATCTTCCATGAAACCAGTCCTTGCACCAAAAAGGTTGAAGACTGCTGCCCTAGCCCATGAGCCCCTGACACAAGGGAGTGAGATCATCTTATCATCTTCGTATCCCCAATTCATGCTCAGTAAGTTTCCTCCAAATGACAGCACCAGACAACTTCCCCTCCCCATCATGCTAAACACCTGTAGGGTATACAACAAAAGTTGTAGAGATCAGTGTAACTTTCACCCTGCAATTCCAGGTCTTAGATTTTAGACGTTCACAAACATCCATGTACAAGAAGGTTCACTTAACGATTGCTCCTTACAGCAAAAAAAAATGGAAATCAGCCACATAACCCACAAAAAAGATCTTTTAAAATCTTCAAGATAACAATGGAATACTACACAGCCATTAAAGCTGCCACTGTAGGAATGTATGCATTAACCTAGGAAGACTTCTGAGACATGTATTGGGTAAAAAACCTACAATCTAAAATAAGTATTTTATGATCACTTTAGTTATATGATATTCATATACTCATAGGTATTAGAAAAAGTTTAACAGGATATATGTCAGGGTACTAACAGCCATTATCTCTTGGTGGACAGAATTATGCTTTTTGGTGGGTTTGTAATGAAATGGATTGCTTCCGGTTTGGGAGGATGGGAGCTAATCACCCATGAGCTGGTAGGTGTCAAGAAGCTAGTCTAAGTCTTTTATGGGTCATAAGAACTTAAGATACCATGATCTGGAAGTGGGCAGACTTCACATTCATCTGGGACTTAGGTCATTGTAAGTATCATTACCTAAGGTATCAGCAACTTGTTACTAAAGTCTCAAACAAGTGAGCCTGGAGAATCATCAAGAACGAAGGCAAGTCCCTAAAGGTGATGCCTTAAAAAGGCAACGCAAGGCCGGTGCAGTGGCTCATGTCTGTAATCCTAGCACTTTGGGAGACCGAGACAGGTGGATTGCCTGAGCTCAGTAGTTCGAGATCAGCCTGGGCAACACGGTGATACCCCGTCTCTACAAAAATGCAAAAAATCAGCCGAGCATGGTGATGGGTGCCTGTAATCCCAGCTACTCAGGAGGCTGGGGCAGTAGAATTGCTTGAACCTGGGAGGGGGAGGTTGCAGTGAGCTGACATGGTGCCACTGCACACCAGCCTGGGCAACAAAGTGAAACTCTGTCTCAAAAAAAAAAAAAAGGCAAAGCAAAACAAAACAAAACCTCAGAAAGGAATAAAAAAGGCTCATGTAATGATAACTGCGTATATGAGAACTGTAATGATTCATTAATTTAACACACCACCAACTTGTCTCAGGAGCAGAATAAATAGACCCTTTTACAGATGCTTCTGTTAAAGGTTGACTGCTCTTCCCTATTTCTCAGTTTTCTTTCATCAAAATATTTTATGAAAACGTCACATCCCAGGAGAAGATAATTTGCAACTTATATCAACAAAAATTAGTATCCAGAATATGTAAAGAATTTCTACCAATCAGTGAGTAAAGCATCATCTCTCTTCCTCATCCCCAAAACAGGAAGGAGGGAAAAGGTGCTAGAGATATAAACAAACGATTCACAGAAGAAGCAACACTGATGGCTAATCAACATATGAAAAGGTGTTTAACCTTCCCAGCAATCACAGAGAGGCAAATACCTGCTATTTCACCCCAGCCACATGGAAACTTTTTGGTCAACCTGATAAAAGCATTCACTGGTAAGAATTTGAGGAAGTAGAATCCTCCAACACTGCTGGTAGAATGTAAATTGGTTCAGACACTTTGCAGAGCAAGTTGCCAAAGCTAGTAAAGTTAAAGATACATATGACTGGCAGTTCCCCTTCTAAGTACACCCCAGACCTAGGGGAATTCTCACATAGGAGAATCTCACAAGAAGAGCTACTGCAGGATATATATATATATCTGTTTAAAAGAGCATAAATGTGGAAGCAATCTAGCTGTCCTCCATTAGGAAAATGAACAAATTATAAGCTAGATTATAAGCTAGACAGACTTGCACATGCTGAAAAAGTGTACAGTAACACTGCACATCAACTTTGGGATACCTTGGAAGGAAAGGAGAAGGATATAAGGGATGATAGTCCCCAAAAAATAACTTAAAATTAGCCCCAAGAAAACACTGTGTTAGAAAGAAGTGTTCATAGAACTGTAGGAAAATGGGAAGAGATCAGACCTTAGTGATACCAGGAAATGTACTATCACATTCAACATCCGTGACTCCAGACCTGGATTCTGTTCACATTCTATCCCAGGAGGACAGACATTGCAAGGTTTCTGAGTAGACATTAACCACTGCCCGGACTCACAGAGACCATAACGGCATCATAGGAGCAATATAGTGGCAATAAATGTTAAAAATAGGCCCTTCACCATCGACTCTGCCTTTGCTCCACAGCCTCACCTGTGTCTGTGCAGCCATCTAGAGTTCTAATGGCCCTCAGGCCCACAACCCCAGTGCAGGTACGGGGTCTCCTTTATGCATCCCGACTGAGTCTGACATGTTATGGACATTCAGCCCATGTTAACTGGTGATAGTGGATGACGACCATGGAGAAACTCAAGCTTCACTGGAGTATATACAAGTTCAGACAGCAGCAAAACATTAAGCCACCTAGGGAGCAAGCTGTGGAAGGAGCTTAGTGGAAGTTATTTTGAGCTCAAAGCAGTGTTCTGTTACTGAGCATCAATAAAGCACCAGCTTCCCATTAAGGGTCTGACTTCAGGCTGGCTAAGGCATGCATGGCTTTTCTTAAACTAACTCCTAAAGGGACCAATTACTGGTCCAAGGTTGAAAGGATGGAGAAGCTCTTCCTTCTGATAAAAGGAGAGAGGATTTTGTGTGTTCTGTGTCTTTTGCAGTGGCCACTGGTGGAACTCTACTGTCATCACATCAGTTGAAGATATTATTAGCAGAAAGTCACACTAATTCTGCTCATTCCCTGAACACCTAGAATAAGATCTTTCAGTTAACAGTTAATCCTATTTTTTGAGGGCCCACTGTGTACTGAGTCCTGGGCTGAAGGATGTCACAAGTTAGGTAAAGGAAAGAACGCAGCCACTTTCACAACATACCTGGGGGTGGGCTTAGGGCTCCTCAGCTGTGATCTCCAGGGGCCACCTCAAGGCTTCATCTCTACTGGTTCAGATCAACAGGGTTATGGTGCCATAGCAATGGCAACCACAGCAACGACAATGACAACCACAGATATACGTCCCTTTGCCGCACCAGGCACTGCCAAGACTCTTTATATTAACTTATTGAATATGTTAACCCTGTGTCATCCAGAAAGGTCAACTCCCCATTTATCTGGATTCACCCAATAGATCTGTTAATCCTCAAACATCATCCACCTGAGAGCAAGGCAGTTAATACTGAGGACCCTGAGTGACTGCATTCAGACTCAAGGACACATATTGAGTTCCTGCTGCAACTCCTGCACCCTGCCAGCTGCTTTCCCATATTCTCTCACATGCTTCTTGTGACCCAGAGGGGTAGACACCATCACCTTCACTTTACACAAGACAGGAACCAAGGCTGAGAGACATTTAATAATGCCCTCCAGGTTCCAGTCTCAAGAACGGGGAGCTGGATTTCAAACTTAAGCTGCTGGCTCCCTGCTCCGCGGCTCCCCACTCCACATTGCCAGTGCCATGGGGAATGGGGAAGTGCGTCCTTGGGTAGAAACCCCTGCCTGGTGGTCAGCTAAGACATCTGTGAGGTCAGCTACAGTGGCTTAAGGAGTGGTCCCAAGTCTTAATCCCCAATACCTGAGAATGTAACCTTATGTGTGCTACAGGAACTAGAAAGAAATTATTTAGGCAGTTAGCGAGGGTAAGAGAGTCCTCAGCAAGGTTTCTCTTTTAACAAAAAGCAGCCCCCCAAATCACTTCTTTTCTAGCAAAGCAGCCTGTAAAATCGAACGGCAGACATAGATAAGCAAGCTGGAAGCCTGCACGGGTGAATGCCGGCAGCTCTGCCAATAGGAAATGGCTACCTGGGGGCCAGGTGTGTTCGACATGGAGGGTCCATCATCCCTTTCGTCAGCCAGGTGCGCAATAAAGAAGCAGGCAACATGGCACTGGCCAGGTAGAGAACCCACCCGCATAACAAAAGATTAGGGTGGGGCAGCCAGCTTCTTCCTACACTATGTAAATGGCACACCTATCTGACCAATCATTTGGGCCCTATGTAAATCAGACACCGCCTCTTCACGCTCATCTATAAAACCCCCCCCATGCATTTCACCATGGAACTGGAAGACTCACTCAGGAGCCCCTCTCCCTCTGCAGGAGAGAGAGCTTTCCTCTTTCTCTTGCTTATTAAAGTCCTGCTCTTAAACTCACTCCTTGTATGTCTGTGTCCTTGATTTCCTTGGCATGAGGCAACGAACCTCAGGTATTAACCCAGACGAACAATGCCACTTCATGTAGAAGTAAGGTTTTTGCAGGTAAATAAAGACCTCGAGATGAGATCATCCTGGATTTAGGGTAGGCCTCAAGTCCAATGACTGGTGTCCTTAGAAAGACGATGGGGATTTGACAGAGACAAAGGGAAGAAGGCCGTGTGAAGACAGTGGCAGAGAATGGAGTAATATGGTCACAGGACAAGGAACAACGGAAGCCCCCCGGAGTGGGAAGAGGCCAGGAAGGATCTTCCCCTGAGACTTTGGAGGGAGTGTGGCCCTCCTGACATGTTGATTTGGGACTTCTGAGCTCCCGAACTATAATACAATAAATTTCTGTTGTTTTAAAACTACCAGATTGGCCGGGCATGGTGGCTCATGCCTGTAATCCCAGCACTTTGGGGGGCCGAGGCAGGCAGATCACCTGAGGTCAGGAGGTCGAAACCAGCCTGATCAATATGGTAGAACCCTGTCTCTACTAAAAAAAAAAAATACAAAAATTAGCTGGGCGTGGTGGCGGGCGCCTGTAGTCGCAGCTACTCAGGAGGCTGAGGCAGGAGAATTGCTTGAAACCAGGAGGCAGAGGTTGCAGTGAGCCGAGATCGAGCCACTGCACTCCAGCCTGGGCGACAGAGTGAGACTCCATCTAAAAAACAAGAACAACAAACAAACAAACAAAAAACAAAACAATAAAAACTACCAGATTGTGATAATTTGTTACAGAAGCCCTGGGAAGCTAAGCCACCAACCTTTACCTCACAGACTTGCCCAAGCCAGGACGACGTGGGGGAAGGAAGAATGCAAAGGACAGACAGGACTCAGGCTTGTGTCCCAACGTGATGATTCTTCCTTTCTGCCCATCCAACAGACTTCTGCTGTGAACTCAAACCAAAATCAACACAGGAAACTAACAGCACAAAACGCCAGCACTTTTCAGAGATGTGTTACCAGTGTCTTAGAATAGTCTTACCTATTAAAGGGTTTAGGCTGTAGGTCTTAATTTTATGATACTTAGCTGCACAATATTAGATTGCAGTGAAGATAATTTAGTTTAGAGACATACTGTAACAGCTTCAGGCTTTTTCCCCCTTTCCTTTTAAAAGGCAAATCCATCTTCAAAAAAAGAAAAATACTTATCATCTGTAATCCCACCACCGTAATTTCTCATTTTCAAACATTTCTCCATTCGAATAATTAATATTTTCCTCTGCTTCTAACTAAGCAAAGTGATACTTTTTTTTTTTGGTTCATTTAACTAAACATTAACCCAGGAGTTGTTTGGTTTCCATCAAAGATATGTGAGAGCAGCACTGTAATTCTTCAAGAATATTTCTCTAAAGGAAACTAACCATTAACTGTGACTTCCTTCAGGACATCACTTTAATTCTCAAAGGAATAAATTCATTTTGCAAAGGACTTAAGACTTGATTGTCTATTCTTAACCCTGCATTTCAGAATTTTTATGAGTAACAGAACAGTAAAATACTAGCTCAGGGTTAGATGTCTAGAGCTATTAAAAAGAGGACAATGAGATACAATAGAAAATAATCAAATCTTAAAAAAAAATGCCCATGAGATTTCCCCCAATACCAAATCTGTCACTTCAAATGTAACTTCTCTAATCTGGAGGTCATATACCCGGTAACCTCAACTATCCCTAGCAAACATCAGAACCAAACAATGTGTTTTCAGTGAAAACAAAAAAATAATGATAGCAAATATTTACATAGTGCTTCCTGGACTGTTTGAAATGTTCTCACACACTAATTCACCTAATCCTCACAGCAACTATGCAGTAGGTACTATTTCTCCCCATTTCACAGAGGAGGAAACTGAAGAACAGAGAGGGTAAGTAACACGTCCCAGGATGCACATAACATCAATGGCAGGGGCTGGGGTTCCACCAGGCTGTCTGGCCCCAAAGTCCGTGCTGCTGACTTCCGAGGTCACACAGGGCTCACACTCAGCTGAGGGTGGAATGCAGGACTCCTCTGGCTTTAGAGAGTTTTAATCAGCCTACCAATCTGAAACAAGAAGGTAGAGCTGGTAGAGGAGCTGACTTAAAGGTGGGCTAGGTGAAGGTACAGCTCACATCCTGGTGGCCACTAGGGGAATAGAAAACTATACAAACTACCGGTCTAGAATCCTGTATTAGTCTGTTCTCACACTGCTAATAAAGACATACCCAAGACTGGGCAATTTATAAAGGAAAGAGGTTTAATGGACTCACAATTCCACAAGGCTGGGGAGGCCTCACCATCATGGTGGAAGGCAAATGAGGAGCAAAGTCACATCTTACGTGGCAGCAGGCAAGAGAGCCTGTGCAGGGGAACACTCCCACTTATAAAACCATCAGCTCTCATGAGACTTACCCACTACCATGAGAACAGTATGGGGGAACCACCCCCACGATTCCATTATCTCCACCTGGCACCACCCTTGACACGTGGGGATTATTACAATTCAAGGTGAGATTTGGGTGGGGACACAGCCAAACTATATCAAATCCCAAATCCAAAAATCTGAATCTAAAACACATCTGGTTCCAGGCATTTTGGATAAGGATATTCCACCTGTAGCACAGAAGTCCTTGAGTTGCGGTAGTTAATACAGAAGTAAAGTATCCCTCTTAGCCAAGAATGCCTACAGCCATTTCCATGGGAAGAGGAGAAACAGCAATTACTATATATGAGGCAAATGCTGGCCACAGTGTATACAAGACCTCAGTAGAGAGGATGTCATGACAAAGAGTGACATTCAAAATATTTAACAACTGCCACAGCCTGGATGCTGACCAACTAGGATCCTCTGTGACTCTTCAGATGGGGTTCTGTTCACAAATAACTAGCATGGCTCTCCTGGGGCTACTGGCTAAATGTTCTTGCTATTATCCCCATCCCATAGAAGATGAAACAGACCCAGAGAAGTTTAAACTTGCCCAAAGAGACACGGCAAAAGGACAGTGCCAGGGTTTCTATGTTTTATTAAACCATGTTGCCCATATTTACTAAGAAAATGTTCTCAGCTCATCCTGAGAATTTAGATCAGTGTCTAAAAGCTTCAGAAAGATGGCCGGGCACAGTGGCTCATGCCTGTAATCCCAGCACTTTGGGAGGCTGAGGTGGGCAGATCACGAGGTCAGGAGATCGAGACCATCCTGGCTAACATAGTGAAACCCCATCTCTATTAAAAATATGAAAAATAAGCCAGGCGTGGTGGCGGGTGCCTGTAGTCCCAGCTACACGGGAGGCTGAGGCAGGAGAACAGTATGAACCCAGGAGGCGGAGGTTGCAGTGAGCCGAGATTGTGCCACTGCACTGCAGCCTGGGGGACAGAGCGAGACTCTGTCTCAAAAACAAACAAAAAAAAAACACTTCAGAAAGATTCCCTCTCAAATATGGTTCAAGTTTAAAAAGTTGGAAGAATAATATTTTGTGACAAGTGAAAATTATGTGAACTTCCTATTTCAGTGTCCACAAATGGAGTTCTTTTGGAGCACAGCCAGCCTCATTTGTGCATATATTGTCCAAGGCAGCTTTTGCATCCCAAGAGCAGAATTGAGTGGTTGCAACAAAGACCATATGCGCCTGCAAAGCCAAACATATTTACTAGCTGGCCCTTGGCTGAGAAAGTTTGCTCACCACTGATCTAGAACATTTACTTAGGAGGATCACTCTTTCTCTGGTGATAAAAAATAAACAAGGCACTAATGTACTCATAAAACAATTTATAAACAACACAGTCATTTTAATTACTGCTAAATCCTAACAAGTGGCTCTGTGCCAAGCACGGTTTCACCCCGGATGGGCAACCTTCCTCTCATGAGACTGTGAGACTGTCTTTCCACTTGTGTTATCTCTATTATTTCTAGGAACATGGGATAAATGGAGCATTGGCGGGGGGTGGGGAACAAATCTCATCTTAAACCTACATCCTCTCTACACATTGTATGATTCCATTGGTAGAAAGCTCAAAAAACAGGCAAAATTAATCCAGGCTGTTAGAAGCGATGGCAAAGGTTACCTTTGTGAGCAGTGCAGTAAACAGAAGGGAAGCAAGAAGGACGCAGGGTGGCATCATGTTCTGTTTCCTGATCTGGGTGCAAATCTGGGCATGTTGTGATCATAAGTGTGTTTAGTTGGGGAAAACCCATTTTACCGCACATTGACAATACTGCACTTTTCATGAAGTATGCATGTTTAAAGGTCAGTAAAGTTTATATTAAAACACGGACAACTTTCTTATGTTTAGCTATGGGGAAGCTGATGTGTTTGTCCTTGGATTGCTGAGATGCTAAGAATGCATGGAACCCTGGAGGCGGAGCCCAAACATGGCTCAGTGTCTCATGTGGGACCACGTGGCTCTCAGGCCTATATGGAGAGCCAAGAGGGGCAGCCTGTTCCCATCCCAGCCAGCCCCCAGTGCCAGCCCTCTCAGCTTTCCAGAGCACTGCAAAATCCCAGGGTCTCTGAGATCTGAGTGAGGAATGCTGAGGCACCAGCAGGTCGTGCACAGACTGGCCTGCTGAAAGCGACCTCTTGACTCTCTAAGAATGTGGAGCTAGGGGAGTAATGCTGGTCACTCAGGCTAATAAGGAAATGGAAATTTTAGCTTGCATAACAGACCACTGGTACTCCATAAGTAAAGTATCAGCCGCAGGCAGCTTACACTGTGAAAGTCACATCAGAGTTATGAACTTGAAAAGTTAAATTACTCAATAAAACATCTTGCTTGTTAGCTTTGTAACTATTTTCCCTCCATTCTTTCCATCTGTTTGTAGAGAGCACCCTGTGCATGAGGAACCCTGAGAGATGCCAAGACATCTCCCCTGATCTTGAGGATCTCTGGCGCAGAGAAAGAGAGTGAGCCGAGGAGAGAAAGAGACACCTGCACCAGGTCTTGAAGGACAAGGAGAAAGCACTAGGTGAAGGAAGGAGGGAAGTCCAACCCCCGATTTTTTTTTTTAACCTTCGGTGTATAATTCCTCTCTCTGCCTCCTTCCCTTGCCTCTCCTTCAATCCACTGTCCTCCCAACCAAGTCTGATCACATAAAAATCCAAATTCCATCACTCACTTCCTAAACCATCTCCCTGGCCCTGCCTCTGCCTTCCAGCCTTAGCTCCCTGGTTTCAGTTCCAGTCACAAAGGCCACTTTCAAGGTCCCAGCAAGATGCTGCAGTGACTGCAGCTTGATCCTGGGACCCAGACTACCTGGGTCCAAATCCCGCCACCCTACCAGCCACGTGAGCTCAGGCATGCCCACTGGCCTCTCTGTGCCTCAGTTTTCACATATGTGCAGTGGGGATGGTAAAAGGACCATTCTTGCAGTGTCGTATGAGGACGTGATGAGGTAACACAGACCCGTGCCTGACACGGTAAACCCTTGGTAAGCGTGACCTCTGACCCCTACCCACCGCTACCATTATCCTCATTTTCCCATCACGACTTTCGCACATCTTGATCGCAGGTTCCGGAAACATCTTTCTTCAGGCTCTTTCTCCAGCTATTTCCTACCCAAATTCCAGCTTACACATCACACCACAGGAAGGCCATCCTTGACCCTGGTCTGCTTCTTTCCTGCCACTTCACAGCTCTTGTCACAAAGGGTAATTATGTAATTATGGCCGGATGACTAGCTTGATGTCTGTCTTCCCTACTAGTCTGTCTGTTCAATGGGGGGCAAAGCCACTTCTCTTGCTCTCTGCTTTGTGCCAGCGCCACAGAAGGGACTGACTGTTTACTGACTAGGGAACGCGCATGTGCACATGCTCCAGGCAGAAAGCAGCAGCCCCCACAGACGCAGGGAGCCCTGAGAGGCCACGGCCCGCACAGAAGCACAAGTAGCCTCTTGCAAGTGCAGAGGTGAGAAGCAACGGTGGGGCCGGAGAGCACGCCCAGAGTCAGTTCACAGAGGCCTGCCTGGCAAGCTGTGCGGGGAGCCACCCACAGGTCGAAAGAGATGAGCGTTGGCATGGGGACGTGATCCACAGTGCAAGGGGGCCCAAGGACGGCTGGGAGGAGGCACAAGACCAGAGAGACAGGTGGTCAGTTAGGACACTATCATGACAGTCACAGATCTGGATGAAGAGGACAGGAACCACAGACCAGGATGCAGAGGTGGGCCCTCATGTCTTCTACACTAAAGGGTGTGGAAGACAAACCTGGCCATCCAAGACAGGGCTACTTCTTTAGAGTGACTTGGCGGGGGCTGGGTTTACTTTCTTATTCACACATCAGTCAGAGGAGGGGGTAGTATGTGCAAACCAAACCAAACCAAACCAGTCCCAGGTACATTCATGGCCTTATACATGTTTTACTCTTGTTGACCAGATGGTTTTAAGGCTTGCTGAGACCACCTCATCTAGAAGGTGCACTTCCTGAACTGTCATCATTTTCGGGCATTGAATATGAACAGAAAGACTCCCTCATGCTGCATTCCCCTTCCACTTTATCCTTCGCCAAGGACTTGAGGTTCCCTGGAGCTGAAGGGTTTCCAAGGACAAACCCATGTGGACAAACCCATGGGGACATGACCATGTGCGGAAGCCTGGGCCGACTTGCTGGGCTCTACCTGCCGGAGGTGAGGCGTCTTTCCAGAGTGCTGGCCTAGGTGGATGCCCCAACCCTGAGACAGACGAGGTGAAAGGCAAATATCAAAGGGAGACAATGAGGGTTGTTTTGTTTTCTTAAAAAAATTCAGTCTCTTGTTAGCTGGCTGAGGAAGGGAAACACAGCTTCTGAATTTGGCATTTCAAAGGGGGCTGAGGAGGAGTTGCAGGAGAAAGGTTAAAGAAAGAGCTCACGGGGTGGAGGGGGCACATGACACAAACCCTGCACTCCGGCTGGCCCATGGCACAGGGCAGGTGTGCGGCAGCTTCCGGGGGGGCGGCAGGGTGACGGGGGTCGGAAGCTAAGCACACAGGATTGAAAACGATGACTTATGCAGCATCTAGGAACAGGCTAGGGCAGCGCCCCCACCCCCCACCCCCCACTGCCCCGTCCTCATTCCAGTGTCACTCTCTGATGTAAGGATAAATGTGGCGGGGACTTCTGGCTAAGGTGAAGCATAAGCTCATGCTGTGGACCTCTCCTTTAGCTCTAAATACGTGGACACAATAAAAAAGAAAAGAAGGAAATGTATTTTTAAAAAGATGTAGTTCACTCCCATACAAACTACGCACCTCCCTGGGCTAGAAACAAAGCAGATCTCCAAGCCGTAACCAGAGCCGAAGTGCAGGCTGGCTGAGCTCCAGGTCTGAAGCAGGTCGGGCTGAGCTATTTCATGGCCTGCAGAAAAAGACTAAAAGTGGACTGAGTCAGGAGAGCCAGAAGTCAGTGTGGCAACCTGGCTGCTATGGAGGACTCATCTCAAGGGACTCCCTTGCCCAGGCTGCAGTCCACATCCCACGTTGCTCAGAGTCACCATCTGCTTATTCTACTCTGGAAAGGGAGCTTGCACCTCTCAGGCCCAAACCAGGAGTAGACATCAGGAGTAGAAATGAGGCCTTGACCAATGTGAGAGAGGGATGCAAAGATCCCTATCGCCGGACTCTCATGGAAGACCAGGTGTCCCTCCTGGATGCTCCCTAGCCCACAAGCCTATTTATTCTGTCATCTTTTAACTCCTTTGACCAAATACCACTGTGATCAAAAGTGCATCACAGGGCCAGGCACGGTGGCTCATACCTGTAATCCCAGCACTCTGGGAGGCAGAGGCAGGCAGATCGCTTCAGCCCAGAAGTTCAAGACCAGCCTGGGCAACATGGCCAAACCCTGTCTCTACCAAAAATACAAAAATTAGCTGGTGGTGTGTTGTTTGTAGTGCCAGCTACTTGGGAGGCTGGGGTGGGAGGATCACCTGAGCCCGGGAGGTGGAGGCTGCAGTGAGCCAAGATCGCACCACTGGACTCCAGCCTGGGTTAAAGAGCAAGACCCTGTCTCAAAAAAAAAAAAAAAAAAAAAAAAGTACATCACCATTTTCCACGGAGAAAACAAGGGTTTGAGAACAGAAATGAGAGACAGCGAACACATAAATCCTCCCTAAGCCCTCTCTAAGTGAAAAGAACATCGTGAATGCTCCTTACTCAGGAGACAGGAACAGGCTACAGCTGCTGGCTCTGTGTGTGTTCCCCACTGAAGCCTGAACCCACTAATTTATATATGACTAGCCAAACCATCAAACACAGTGAAATTTCAGGCCTGGTCAAGTCGTACATGGGTATCAAATTTCTCTTGTCCTGTGAACAGCAGAAATGAAATTTTAGCATGAAAAAAGTCCTCAAGCACTTTGCAAAAATCAATAGGAATCAAATTACATGCTGCAGTAAAGAGCCACTGGCTTTGGCACTTCAAAATACATTTATTTCAAATTATAGACTGGTCCAGAATTATCAAGCTCTTTCTTCATCTTAATGGTCTCTATAGCATGAGCTTAAGTCTGCCTCATGCTTTAAATTAATTTCAAGAGGCCAAAACCCAAGCTTCTTCATGCTTTGCCAGGCACCATGGAAGCTGGTGCTATAATTGTGGAATAAATCTCCTTTTACTTCATCTTCCTATGCACATATCCTTTGGTACAGCAACCGTGCACATAAAATTTGGTATCCTTACAATGAATACTGTGTTGTAACCAACTGTGACATAGTCTTCATAGCATAGCCTCCATCTGACATTTATTTTGCTTTTCCTCCAGTTATTAGATGAATATTTGAAGTTTTTGTTTGAGACGGAGTCTGGGTGTGTCGCCCAGGCTGGAGTGCTGTGGCACAATCTTGGCTCACTTCAACCTCCACCTCCCAGGTTCAAGCATTTCTCCTGCCTCAGCCTCCAGAGTAGCTGGGATTACAGGCATGCGTCACCACATCCGGCTAATTTTTGTATTTTTAGTAGAGACGGAGTTTCACCATGTTGGTTAGGCTGGTCTCAAACTCCTGACCTCATGATCCACCCACCTCGGCTTCCCAAAGTGCTGGGATTACAGGCGTGAGCCACGTGCCCAGTCCTGTTTCTAAGTTCTATGTACTAGTACTAACACTAAGAATATCATCTAACATGGGATGCTGGTTTACTCTATCCAGACACTGCCCTCAGGTGTTACTCCATTCAAGCCTCACAGCAATGCATAAGGTGGTAACAGGCAATGTTTACAAGTAATCCCTGTATGTGTGGTTTTGCTTTCCAGTTTCAATTACCTGTGGTCAGCCTCAGTCTGAATATATTAAAAGGAAAATTCCAGAAATAACTCGTAAGTATTATTTATTTTTTTAAGACAGAGTTTCGCTCTTGTCGCCCAGGCTGGAGTGCAAGGATGCGATCTCGGCTCACTGCAACCTCCACCTCCCGGGTTCAAGTGATTCTCCTGCCTCAGCCTGCCGAGTAGCTGGGATTATAGGTGTGCACCACCATGCTCGGCTAATTTTTGTATTTTTAGTAGAGATGGGGTTTCACCATGTTGGCCATGCTGGTCTTGAACTCCTGACCTCAGGTGATCTGCCCACTGCAGCCTCCCAAAATGCTAAGATTACAGGCATGAGCTACCATACCTGGCCCAATTCGTAAGTTTTAAATTACACACAATTCTGAATAGTGTGATGAAATCTCATACCATCCCACTATATTATCTGGGATGTGAATCATCCCTTTGTCCAGCAGACCCCTTCTGTAGATGCTGCTACCGCCTCTTAGTCACTTCGTAGCCATCGGTTATAGATCAACTGTTGAGGTATCACAGAGCTTGAGCTGAGGGAATCCTTATTTTACTTCATAATGGCCCTAAAGTGCCAGAGTAGTGACGCCGGCAATTCAGATATGTCAAAGAGAAGCTGGAAATTACTTTAAGTGAATAATAAGTGAAATAAGTGAACAATAAGTGAAATTTCATAGGCCCAGATTGCTAACATCAATAGTATGATATTTTCAGAGAGAGAGACCCCATTCACATAACTTTTACTACAGTATATTGTTATAATTGTTCTATTTTATTATTGTTGTTAATCTCTTACTGTGCTTAATTTATAAATGGATCAGACATATTAATGCATAAGAAACATAGTACAGATTGGGTATCCCTTATCCAAAATGCTTGGGACCAGAAGTGTTTTGAATTTAGTTTTTTTTTTTTATTTTGGAATATCTGTTTTATGCTAACTGGTTAAACGCCTCAATCTGAAAATCCAAAATGCCCCAGTGGGGATTTCCTTTAACCGCTGAGTTATGGATCTTGGAACATTTCAAATTTTCAGATTAGGGATAATCAACCTGCTTATATAGAGTTGACACTATTGGAGTTTTAGGCTACCACGGGGATCCATGGAATGTATCCCCTACAGAGAAGGGGTGACAACTGCGCTGAGTGTTTCTCTGTGCTAGACAGGGTTCTAAGTGCTTTGCATATTAAATTCCATTGTAATCTTCATAAAAACATTCTGAGGCAGGGATTATTGTCATCCACATTTAAAAATGTAGAGACTGAGGCTTAGAGGTTAAGTGACTTGCCCAAGGCTCGGAGCTGGTAGACAGCCATTTGAATTGAAGTCCAACTGAGGTACAGCCCATTCCATGTACGCCATTTCCACTGGAATGACCATTTCAACACAAACACCTTTATAAATATAGAGTCTTTCTTTAGGCAAATAAATACAAAAATGAAGTTATCAGATCAAGATTATAAACAGTAAAGCTTATTGATACATATCACCAAATTCATTTCCAAATATACCATATCAACATATAGGCCATAAGACAGAAAAAGACTGCCATTTTTGGCTCCCTTTTCAACCCTGCGTATTGTATTTTCATTAACTTAATATGCAGGATCTTGTTTTACACTGTTGTCTTTAATACCCTTTGGGCCATTTTTAAAATTTTTTAAATAAATTCATTTTTTAGACATGGGGGTCTGTGTTAAACCCAGGCTGGTCTCAAACCTTTGGCCTCAAGTGATCCTCCAGTCTCAGCCTCCCGAGGAGCTGGGACTACTGGCATGCACCCCTGTGCCCAGGGAGGCCATTTTTCTAGGTGTTTATTTACAGGTTGTATTTCATCTTTTGAAAACATGGAATATTTTTATGAGTTCAGTGTATATTCTGGTGGGTGAAAGTCGCACTTCAAAATGAAAAATAATACTTAAGAAGCTAGATGTAGCTTGTTAAAAAAAAACAACAAAGCATAATGTCAAAGAATAATGTCATGCTTTGTTATAAATGCTTGTCAACATTGTTATGACAATCTTTTCCCAGAATTTTGGGTAATCTTTTATTCTTCACACTTTTTGATACTCTTAGAACTTCCTGTAATGAGCATGCAGTATCTTTATAATTAGAAGAAAAAAGACACTTTTCCAACTGAGGATAAAAAAGATAGTTGCGTTTAGGTACTGCTTTTCTCTTTTCTATTCTACTTGATATTAATGACCCATGTATTCCTGATTTCAGCAGAAAACGAACAGATCACAAGTTTTGGCAGTATAATTCAGTCATGGAGATTTTAAAGTTGGCCTCTATCTGTTGCTCATAGTGTGCCAGGCAAGCTAGAATTACTCAGAAAAAAACCTCCTTTATCTCTCGTTTTCACTCTTACAATGAAAAGGCATTTCAGGAGTGTGAGCTTAGCTGCTCATGACAAGGTCCTTTTATCCATTGACAACTGCTGCACTCACCTTGAGAGAGGAGCTGCTTTCTATTTTGGTTTGTCTATAATTTTCTTATTTCCCAGAGTTTATGTCATGGGCACAACCCACGAACCAAGCATTTCTATATAAAATATCGTAAGAGGAGGGATTCATTAACAAGTTCCTCTGTAGACAGAACGCAGCTCTTACAAACTCACAAAAACAAATACACACTTTTAAAAGTTCCCAAGCCAGCAATTCTCAGAATCCTTTCAGAAATGGCAGAAGGGGATGTAATTCTTCAGCTTTGAAAGTAAGGGCCTCCCCAACTCCCTTATCACTGAATTACAGGATTCTGTATTTTTTTACTGAAATTTACTCAAAAGGGGACAGATATTCATCTCATACTATAGCAAAAACTAGTTTTAAAAATATATAACATTTTAAAATATTTTAGTCAAAAAAGCCTCAGGGCCAGGTGGGGTGGCTCATGACCCAGCACTTTAGGAGGCCAAGGCAGGAGGACTGCTTGAGCCCAGAATTTTGAGACCAGTCTGGGCAACATGGCAAGAGCCCATTTCTACAAAAAATCAAAAAGCCAGGCATGGTGTTGTGCACCTATGGTCGCAGTTAGTTGGGAGGCTGAGGTGGCAGGATCTTTTGAGCCCAGGAGATTAAGGCTGCAGTGAGCTGTGAGTTACCAGGATAATTTGATTAACTGGAACATTTCTGGAAAGGTGGTTCATCTTGGATATTTTCTCAGTGACTGATATTCTTCTCCCCACAACGAGATGGAGTCTTGCTCTGTGGCCCAGACTGGAGTGTCATGATGCAATCTTGGCTCACTGCAACCTCTCCCTCCCGGGCTCACGCTATTCTCCCGCCTCAGCCTCCCAAGTAGCTGGGATTACAGGTGCCCACCACCACGCCTGGCTAATTTTTGTACTTCTAGTAGAGATGGGGTTTTGCCATGTTGGGCAGGCTGGTCTCAAACTCCTGACCTCAGGTGATCTGCTCTGCCCACCAAACTCGGTCTCCCAAAGTGCTGGGATTACAGGCGTGAGCCACCATGCCCAGCCTGATATTCTTTATAGCCTCTCAAAGTACAATATTCATTCTGGAAACTATAAATTCAACCAAAGCTTAATCTATCAGCATCTAGAGGTATTAGGCACTTACCTTGTCTAGGATCACAGCATCACAGACACCACAGTCTCTGAATCCCACCTCTATCAGCTAAGTGAACAGACAGCATCCCAATTACACGGAGTGGCACGTCAGACGGAATTACATGGAGTGGCAGACTGGATGGAATGTCAACATAATACAACCACACACAGAATGTTCCCTGCACCATCACACAGACTAATAGTTATCTGGCTTTTCATGGTATCCAACAGACTTCGCATTTCCATAGCAAAACACTCAGTGGTAAGATCTACCACCCATTTTTCTACCCTCTCCACTCCCACCCCTGCTTCAGAGTGGTCTTTTATCTGCCCTGCGGACTCAGGTTCTGTGGAAGGTTTTATTTGCAAAAGTATATGTCTACTGTCAAACAAAAGTTTCTTTTTTTTGCCTAGGTCAATAGTTTGTTTCCTGAGAAAAACAATTTCTAAAACATTCATTGAGGAAGGTTGTTCAATTAAATTTAAGTTCATTAAAACATGGTTTTTTTTTGCCCCTCTTTCAGTTAAGTATACAGTATTTCTTCTGACCAATTAATTTGACTAAAGGCTCCACCAAATTAACTTTTTCTTCCATGAAGGAGATTGCTGCAAATTTTAGTGATAATGAGTTAAAATGATTAAGGTGTGTCAAACTTACTCCGAGTGTGGCATGTTGTAATTTGTTAAAAGGCAAATAATAAAATTTAAACATGTTTGTATATGCCGACAAGAATTACTTTTGAAATATGGGTTAAAAAAACAATTATTTCCTGAACCAGCACCTCTCCTGTATATTCAACCATCCAAAACAGTCAGTTAATAACATGAAAACACAGAAATAAGTACACGCAATGCCACAAGATGATAGGGATTAGGAACGAGAAAACACTACATGTTAAGACTTCTCCAGAATTCCTCCATTCTGTTGGTTATTTTTTCACTAAACTTTTGTTTTCACATCTTCATGTCTACAGACATTTAGTACGAAATTTAAGAAGTATATGTAAACACGATTAGAACCCCTCTGGAATGTGTGGTTTATGCAAGCAGATTTATGACTCTGCAGTTGCAATTTGCAAACAGTGCTCACAGATATTACCTTCCCTTACCTTCACAGCAACCTTAGAGGTGGGTGGATGTGATTTCCATATGTAGATTTAATATTATTTTCAGGAGGAGGTACCCACAGAGGATGGCTGAGTGACATGCTCCAGGTCAGGACTAGAAGCTGTAACTAGAACCCAGGGCTCCTGGCTTTGGGCCCAGAGAACATCCCACCAGATTATGCTGCCAATCTGCTAATGGAAATTTAATTCCCACAATTTGGGTTGAGAAGTTTACAGCTATTTAAATACACAGCTCCAGACGAGCACAGTTATATCAAGACATTACATATAATTTTAATAGGAAAACTGCCAAAACTAGTAAGGCATGGCAGAAAAGCCCGAAAAAGAGCTAAAGCAGAGTCTTTCACACCCTAAGAAAGTGATTTAGCAATATCACGATCTCACTCTACTCACTGGCACCACCTCCTCCTCTTACCCATGCCTCGCAGGCATCACAGACAGTAGCAACACGCTGCGCAGTAGCCTGGGTGTTTGAAGGCACTGCTTTTTAAAATTTTTTAAAGAAATTTTAAAGCGTTTTATTTTTTCTATTGATCTATCATAGCTGTACGTACTGAAGGCATTTCTAAAATAAACACGTTTTATTAGGTGTAGCATATGTTTTACATGCACAAGTCATAATATGCAGCCTGATGGATTCTCACAACATAATCTCTGTGTATCCACAAACCCGTCCATCGTCAGAATGGAACGAGAGCCCCAGAAGTCCCCTTGTGCCTGTTCTAGTCACTCTTCTCCCTAGCAAGATATGGTTATCTTGACCCCTAGGCACTAGAGATGAGCGTTGCCTCTTTTTGAGCTTTATATACAGAAAACATAATTCTGTGCCTGGGTTCTTTCTCTCAGTGTTATGTCTGCAAGAATCACACTTTTGTTGCACATAATAGGTTTTTCATTCGGGACTGCACAGTTCCCCATGATAGGATTATACAAAAAAAATCCATTCTACATGTGAGGAACATCTGAGTTGTTTCCAAGTTAAGGCAATTATGAATAATGCTGCTGTGAACATTTTGGGCATGATTTTTGGGGTACACATGTACATGTTTCTTTTGGGGATCCACCTAGGAGAAGAATTGCTGTGTGACAGGAGTGTGTATTCAGCTTTAGTCAATACTGACAGTTTTCTAAAGTGGTTATAGCAACTCACATACCAGGAGCATGTCCTCACCAACACTTAGTACTGTGGTCTTTTTCATTTTATTCTTTCTTATGACTGCTGGTGACATCCCGTTGCAGTGTTAATTTGCATTCCCCTGATGACCCAGGTTGAACACTTTATGTTTATTGTCCATTTTTATATCCTCTTTCATGAAGTTTACAAACCTCCTCCCCATTTTTCTACTGGATTGTCTTTTTCTTACTGATCTGTAGGGGGAGGTTTTTTTTGTTTTTTTTTTTTGAGATGGAATTTCACTCTTGCTCAGGCTGGAGTGCAGTGGCACAGTCTCAGCTCACTGCAACCTCTGCCTCCTGGGTTCAAGCGATTCTCCTGTCTCAGCCTCCCAAGTAGCTGGGATTACAGGTGCCTGCCACCATGCCTGGCTAATTTTTGTATTTTTAGTAGAAACAGAGTTTCACCATGTTGGCCAGGCTGGTCTTGAACCCCTGACCTCAGGCGATCCCCGACCGCCTCGGCCTCCCAAAGTGCTGGGATTACAGGCGTGAGCCACCGTGCCCGATCTTTTTTTTTTTTTTTTTTTTTTTTTAATTCAGGACACAAGCCCTTTAATAGGTATAAGTATAGCAAATATCTTCCCCCAATACCAGTCTACCTTTCATTCTTTAATGTTTCAATTAACAAAAATGCCTAATTTATTAATCTTTTCCTTTAAGGTTAGTTCTATTTAGATCCTGTTTACAAAATTATTTTGTACCTCAACTTCATAAACATGTTCTCTGTCATTTTCTAGAACATTTATTGTTTTACAATTAGGTCTACTATCTATCTGTAAATGGTTTTTGTGTAGGGTGTTACTTGTGGTTGAAGTTTTTAAAATATAGATATCCTATTGACCAGCCTCATTCATTGAAAAAAACCACTGCTTGGCAACTGAAGGCTTAGCTTTAAGACTAAAAAGATGACCCAGAAAAACATTTCCAAAGACCCCAAGTTTCCAGTCTTTGATTTACCTACATATCCCTGCCTAACTCTTTTAGGAACATGGAAGTGTAAGTCCAAAGATGAAAGGCTTTGTTCTCAATTTCATCACTTCATTGAGTCCCACAAAATTATCTTTTTTCCTGACTGGTAAACTGTAGAACATAGAACATGAGGAAATGATTTTTAAATCATCTCAAAATTAAATGATTATAATGTCATTTTATGCCACAAGGAACTGTTTATGTACTTCTCAAACCCCATTTTTAAAATTTCATTTTAAAAACATCCCTACTTCACTAGCTCCACACCAGCTATACCAATGAGCTGTCCATGGCAACAGCAGCGAGTACACTGAAGACAGATTTCTGCAGCGCCAGCCTTCCTGGCCTCCAATACCCTGCTGAGCAACAAGCAGAGGACCCAGCACCCGCACTCAAGCTTCCTAAACCATGAATTACTCCTCACCAGCACCCAAAAGCAGCTCCTAGAACAAGCTGGTGGAAAATGTAATGGGGAAAACACTAACATCTACCAGAAATAAAGACTCTGCACATTTATTTTTTGGGGTTTTTTTGAGACAGAGTCTCATTCTGTCATCTAGGCTGGAGTGCAGTGGTGTCATCTCAGCTCACTGCAACCTCTGCCTTTGGGGTTCAAGTGATTCTCATGCTTCAGCCTCCCGAGCAGCTGGGATTACAGGTGTGTGCCACCATGCCCAGCTAATTTTATAATTTTACTAGAGATGAGATTTCATCATGTTGGCCAGACCAGTCTCAAACTACTGACCTCAAGTGATCTGTCTGCCTCAGCCTCCTAAAGTTCTGGGATTACAGGCACGAGTCACCATGCCAGGCCTCTGCTGGTCTATTATTTAATGCAGTCCAATGTATTAACATTTTCCTTTACGCTTAGTGCTTTTTATAATCCGTTCAAGAATTTTTCCAGGAAACACATAAAAATATTGTACATTATCTCTCTTCCGCATCCACTGGCTTAAGAAGATCTTGGTTGTATCACAGTCATGGCATGAATCAGATTTTTGGACTTCTTCCCATCTGATTTTCACTTATAGGAATTTTTCAAATCATTCTTCAATAAACCTAATATGGATGTTTTCCCAAACACAGGGTACCTTGGCATCAAATTTCTCAAGTGTCTGGCTCCGAGGTGGATCTGGAATTTTCAGCCTCTTTGTGATGTTAGCAGGGCTTTTTATTTCCATGAAACCTTGAGGTAACAGAGGGGAGGCAGGAGAGAGCAAACACTGACATTCCAGACTGGGAAAGGGGAGAAATGGTGGAAACTGAGTCCAAAACACTAAAAACTGCTGGGTCCATTTTTCTTCCCACTGGGAATTCAGGCAACAGCATCAAGGGTTGCTGCAATGCCTGGCCTCAGAGACAGACCTGCCTGTGTCCTGGCAGGATCTCCTGCTTAACCGCCTATGCCCTGCTTCATTAACAGCCATGGTTTAGCAACAACCCGCCAGCAGGGGTCAGTCTCAGTCGCCACACAGAAGCCAGGAGGCTCTCTCCAGCTACAAGGCCACACTCTGGAATGTTCCAGAAGTTGTTCGGTGCCGCTGCACAACACCCAGCTTGTCTTCCTATCTCGTGACCTCAGCGCCTGTTTTCTATTTTTTCAAGATTGCATTTCATACTTAGAGGAATTAATTACCTTATATTTCTATATATATACCTTATATAAAAGCTGTTTTTCATACTGAGCTAAATAATTATACCAAGTTCCCCATATCATGTATAAAACCTTCTTTTCCCTTGATTTTTCTTATGGTAGCAGAAAGGTCAACCTTTTCCATATTTTAAAATTAAGGAAAGGATGCATTCTTACTTGCAGTGGAAAATGTACAAATATTACATAATGTGACAATTGTATTTTCTAATATTCCCATTGAGAGTTTAGTTATCTATGGGATAAATTTCCTTTTTCTCTCTAAATTACAAAACATCCTTTCATTAAGCATCTTCCCCCAAACATCCCCTCTCAAAGTCTCTGGGAGGCTGGCAAGGGGCTCATGGCCCATACTGCCTAACCCTGAGCTCTCCTTGGACTTACTCGGGGGCTGTGTCCCAAACACCGAACAGCAGGGGCACCTGCATTGAGACCAGGAAAGCAAATCTGATTATCAAAAAGGTGTAGAATGAAGAATCTATTTCTACTTTAAATTTGAGGGTGGCTCTTTTTCAAGATACACTGCTGAATTAACAAACAGTTCTGGTCTAATGATTATATTTCATGCTAGAAGGATATGACTATACTTAGTAGGTTACCTTTTCCTAAAAAAATAAAATAAAATTCCCCCATGGATCTAAGGCCCGTCAAATACAACATTCAGGAGGGCATAAGTTCTCATTTCCCAAAGTGGGGAAAGCCGTTGCAAAAAAAAAGCAAAAACAAAAAAACAGTTCTTCACAATGCCTGTCTTCCAACAAGTCTGTCCTACTGGTATTTTAAAGTGTGCTCATCTAAAAGTATATTCTCTGCTTCTTTCTCCTTAAAACATATAAAATATTTCTAAAGCAAATGGCATCCATCTTTTTTCCACTTCTGGACTGATAAAACCTCAAAAGAAAATAAAGTAAGGGAAGTTTGAGACAGGCAACAGAGCCCATCTGCCCCTTCCCTGGGACTGAGCTGGGTCACTCTGAAAGAAGGAATCCAGGTATCATCAACAGATCTGAAAGGGGCCATAGAAGAAATGTGTTCAAGAGTGCATCTTAGCCCAAGGGTGCGGAGAGGGGGTCCAGGAAGACAAGGTATCCAAGGACTCTGGATACTCCATCTATCTGTCCTACCCCTTGCAGCTACAATGATCTATCTAAAATTTAAATCCCCAACATCTTCAGGGCTCACAAACAGCTGGCAGGTGTGACCCCAGCTCCTGCATTTTAGTCCTTAATTCTAATAGGCCAGATAACCTCACTGCAGGCAAGACACTTGAGGACTAGGGATGTGGTAGTCAACTTCGATTTCCCGGGGTAGTCAACAGACTCAAAAACAGCATTAAAATGAATATACATAGTAGGTAGATCAATGGGCTACAGGCAAGGCCTTTATAGAAAATCATAAACAGGTTCCAAGTGTTTCTATGTCCTGCCATGCCATCCACCAAGACAGGAGGGCACACAGGGACTTGGAACAGAAAGAGATAACACCTGTGCATTTCATTAGTACATATCTCTCAGCATCAGCTTTCTCCAGACTTCAACATGCATAGATGTTGGAAGAAACACCACCACTGAGAAGAAAAAGGGACCTCCTCTGCCAGAAAGAGGCCACGCATCCTGAAGCCGCTACTGATTTGTAGCCCTGGCTTTCTGCTAGAGCAACTTCATTTTATAAAGAAAGTCCCACGTTATAATTGTGGAGCTACGATACATATTTTGCTTTCAGGCTTTTAGCCAGAGCTGGGATTAAAATTCAGAAAGAGGCTAGGTGGGTGCCTTAGAACACAGACACCCCACTGGGGACTGCTGGATGAGAAAGCGAAAGGTCAAGAAATGTAAATGGAGAAGGTACAATGCAAATTGAACTTTAGAGCAGCTTTCCCCTGCTGAGCATGCTCTCGGGGTTGTAAGAGCTGGGCTAGAGACAAGAATCCCAAAGCCGCAGTGCTCCAGGAAGGGATGCGGGCTGAGTGGGAATCACTTCCTGAGTGCTCATTCTGACCCCATGTTGCACAAGCAGCACTCTATGAGAGGAATTACTTAGTCCCATTTTATGGATAGGAAACCAAGGCTTAACAGGTAAGGAACTGCCAAAGGTTACACCAATAATAAGTGCTGGGACCAGAATGAGAACCGGGACATATCCTAAAGCCTCCTTTGTCTTTCCTGGGGCACTGGTGTGTGTGTGTTGTTGTTGTTGTGGTAGTGGTTGTTGTTTTGACACGGAGTCTCACTCTATCACCCAGGCTGGAGTGCAGTGGCGTGATCTTGGCTCACTGCCACCTCTGCCAACCAGGTTCAAGTGATTCTCCTGCCTCAGCCTCCCGAGTAGCTGGGACTACAGGCGCCTGCCACTGCCCCCAGCTAATTTTTGTATTTTTAGTAGAGACGGGGTTTCACCATCTTGGCCAGGCTAGTCTTGAACTCCTGACCTCGTGATCCACGCACCTCAGCCTCCCAAAGTGCTGGGATTACAGGCACAAGCCATCGGACCCAGCCGGCACTGGTCTTTTAAAAAGAGTAGTGCTACTGTGGAGTAAAAAATGCCAAAATAATTTGATAATATTCAAATCTAATGTACTAAAACCCACAAAGTCATGGGTTTTGTTTCTTTCAATCACTGAATTATCTGAAGTGCTTCAACAGTGCTTGGCACATAGCAGGTACCTGAGAAACATCAACTGAATAACATCCTTAAAGGGGCACCATGGACAAAAGCCACACATTCCTCTTTTTCCCAGCAGCACCATCCAACAGAAACATGATGTGAGCTGTAAGTAATTCACAGTTTCCTAGTAGTCTCATTAAACAATTTAAAAGAGGCTGGGCACAATGGCTCATACCTATAATCCCAGCACTCTGGGAGTTCGAGGCAGGTGGATCACCTGAGGTCAGGAGTTCCAGACCAGCCTGACCAACATGGCGAAACCTCGTCTCTACTAAAAATACAAAAATTAGCCAGGTGTGGTGGTGGGCACATGTAATTCTAGCTACTTGGGAGGCTGAGGCAGGAGAATCCCTTGAACCTGGGAGGCAGAGGCTGCACTGAGCCGAGATGGCACCACTGCACCCCAACCTGGGCAACAGAGCGAGACTCTGTCTCAAAATAAATAAATAAGAAACAAGTACAACAATTTTTAAATGTTTTATATAATCCAACAGATATAAATTATCATTTCTATACATAACCGATGTAAGAAATTAATGATACTTTACACTCTTTTGTTTATACTAAGTCTGAAATCCAATGTGCTTCTGCACAGACAGTACAAACATCTCCATTTGGACCGGCTGCATTTCAACTGTTCAACAGCCTCATAGAGCCTATGGCTCCTAGACTGAATCACACAGGTCAGCAGAGTCTGGAGTATTCAGACTAAGTCAACAGGAGAGAAAGAATGAGATTTTTTGTGGCCCTTCCCATCTTGTCACATCAAAAGTCAAAAACTGAAATCTTAAAAGAGCACAGGACTTGGAAGCAACCAAGATACCCTTGAATAGGTGAATGGATAAACCATGGTACATCCAGATGATGGAATATGACTTAGCACTAAAAAGAAATGAACTATCAAGCCAAGAAAAGGCATGGAGGAAACTAAAGTGCATATTACTAAGTGAAAGAAGCCAGTGTGAACAGGCTACATACTGCATGACTTCAACTATATGACATTCCAGAAAAGGAAAAACTGTGGAGGCAATAGAAGGATCAGGGGCTGATGGGAGGGAGGGAAGAACAAGATGGAGCACAGAGGATTTTTAGGGCAGTGAAGATCCTCTGTATGATACTATAAAGGTGGATACGGGCCATGACACATTTGTCCAAACCCACAGACTACACCACCAAGACTGAACCCTAATGTAGACCATGGACTTTTGTTAATCATATTGCATCAGTTGTAAGAAATGTACCACACTAATTAATGCAAGATGTTAATAAGAGAGGAGACTGTTGAGTGGAGCAGGTATAAGGGAACACTGTACTTGCCACTCCATTTCCCTATAACCCTAAAACAATGGCTCTAAAAAAAATTTTTTTAAAAAGAAAAAGCTAACAGGATGAAATAGCTGCTATAGTTACAGGTATATAACCAGAAATCACGGAGAAGGGCCACTATTCCCTTCCAAATAATAATAAAATAAAACAATTCTGCATAAAAATTTATCAAGCTGGCCAGGCACAGTGGCTCACGCCTGTAATCCCAGCACTTTGGGAGGCCAAGGTGGGCAGATCATCTGAGGTCAGGAGTTTGAGACCAGCCTGGCCAACATGGTGAAACCCCATCTCTACTAAAAATACAAAAATTAGCCAGGCATGGTGGCATGCACCTGTAACCCCAGCTACTCAGGAGGCTGAGGCAGAAGAATTGCTTGAACCCAGTAGGTGAAGGTTGCAGTGAGCTGAGATCACGCCACCCCAGCCTGGGCAACAGAGCAAGACTCCATCTCAAAAAAAAAAAATTATCAAACTAATTTCCGGGCACTTACTCCACCCATGGAGGATGCATGTACAAGATGGACACAGCTAGTCTGCCTGTCAAATCCTGGCTCTGGTGCTTGTGTGTCATGGACAACCGTTCTTTCCACCCTTGTTTTGCCCATCTCTACAATGGGGATAATAAGATAATCCTTTAAAATGGCTGTTCCATTTAAAGTATTTTTTCACAGGACTTGGCATACAGTGTTTTTAAAAATTTTAGCATGAGGGGCACAGTGGCTCATGCCTATAATCCCAGCACTTTGGGAGGCTAAGGCAGGCAGATCACTTGAGGCCAGGAATTCAAGACCAGCATGGCCAACACAGTAAAACCCAGTCTCTACTAAAAATACAAAAATTAGCTGGGCGTGGTGGCGGGTGCCTATAGTCCCAGCTACTCGGGAGGCTGAGGTAGGAGAATGGCGTGAACCCAGAAAGTGGAGCTTGCAGTGAGCTGAGATAGTGCCACTGCACTCCGGCCTGGGTGAAAGAGCAAGACTCCATCTCCAAAAAAAAAAAAAAAAAATCTTAGCTATTATTTTCACATACACTGGAATATCCGATAACTCCAGCTGGTAGGATGGACCACACAGAAGACTCAGGGAACCTAGAAAAATGTCTGTGTCCTTGTCAGATGAGTTTCCCCTGAGGTGTGCCTGAGACAGACTTCCACGACTGCTGTTTCCCTTCTACAGGTCTGACCAAGAATGGACAGCATGGTGGTTGCCATGCTGGCAAAAATCCTGTAGACTTCACCAGCATTTACAGGGTGGTACTCATCTGAATTAGGGCAGAGAGCTCCTATAGATACCTCTATTCTTTTATGTTTTACTTTTTATTGTGGTGAGAGATATATGTATATAATTTAATTATATATATTTAATTATATATATCTTAATTATATATATTTAATTATATATATATAATTAAATTGACCACTTTAACCATTTTTAAGTGTACAGTTGTATGGCAGTAAGTACATTCACATTGTTCTGCAACCGTCACCACCATCCACCTCAACAACTCTTTCATCTTCCTCAACTGAAACTCTATACCCATTAACATTCCTCCTTCCCTGTAGCCTCTAGCAGCCATCATTCTACTTGCCATGATTTCTGACTATTCTAAGTACCTCATATAATCGTTTAGTATCTGTCCTTTTTTGAGTGGCTTTTTCATTTAGCATAAAGTCTTCAGGGTTCATTCACACTGCAGCCGGTGTCAGCATTTCTTTCTTCTTGAAGACTGAACAACACTCTATCATATGTAGTTACCACATTTTGTTTATCCATTCGTCTGTTTAATAGGCACTTGGGTTGCTTCCACCTCTTATCTATTGTGAATGTTGCTGCTGCTAAGAACATGGGCGTACAAGCATCTCTTCGAGACCCTCTTCTGGGTCTATATCCAGAAGTTTAATTGCTGGATCATACACCTTATTTCTAAGACAGGAATTATCCCTGGGTGTGGACATGATACACGCTGAATGACAAAGCCAAAAGGATTCAGACTAGAAACATACATGCTTAGTGGCATGATCAAGGCAAGGGGCTAACCCGGCTTCAAGGGTAAAATGTGGCTTCCTTCTGCCTGTTCTCTTGGCAGAGTAGTATCGAGCTGCAGTCTAGTTCAGTTTCACGCACAGACAAGGAAGTTAGATTTATGCATTAAAACAGGCTAATGAATTCCATACTCAGAATTTTAAACTCCAGTTCCATCTGTAAACACAAGATCTTTCATTAATTTTGACTGAATTAAAAAGCATGTGAAAGCGATCATTTTGGTGTATCTACCCTGTTACCACTTTATCAGATTAATTCCATCAGTATAATTTAACAGGCTTCAGAATCATTTAAAATGATATGTTTTGCGGAAAATTGTAGCTCTGGTTCTCCACAGGCCCACCTCCTCAGGCAGTCAACTCGCTAGCACTTCGGATCCCAGTGGGCTGCAGCTGAATTCATATTTAAATGGAAAAGTTCCAGGGAAAAACTGAGAGACAGGAAATGAGCAGGAAGGAAGATGGCGCTGACTTGGAAAGACAGCCGACAATCTCCTTGGACCACTGGATGGCTGGTTTCCCAAAGGCAAGGGTGGACAGGCCCTCCAACACCTCAGAGCCCCGTCAGCCAGGCTTGCCCAGCAGAATGACCTCCAGGGCTTTGGAAAACCTCTAATGTCCAAGAGAATGAAAAATGTCAGTGGTGGGGCTGGTAAGAGTCTTAAGTTCCTCAGGTGATTCAAATGTACAGCCTGATTTTTAGAAAACAGAGCTGGCAGGCAATAGACTTTGAATGGTGTCATAGGGCTTACAAAATGTTGGGTACATTATCTCTTTTGAGCCTCTCAACAATTCACTGTGATCAGATGGAGGCCACCCTGACTCCCATCTTACAGATGAGAAAAGGGAGATTCCAGGAGATGGAGCGGCTGGCCTGGAGTTGCTGGTGTTCTTCCCCCAACACCACACGTTGGAATAACTCCTCAGCAAAAATCAGAACTTCCCCTCGAAAAACACACTGACGATGGGCTCAAAACACAGACAATTTTTTGTGCTTTCCTGACCAGCAATACTTACAGAATATTCCTGATGTTTCATAGAAATGGCTTTGATTTCAGTTTGTATTTTACATTTTAAATTGCATTTTCATTTGCTCATTCTCTCGATTTCCTTCGGGCCCAGCTGAAGCTCTCCCTGACAATTTCTTCATATTTTTTTTATTCCTGATTTAACCACACCACTACTCTCCTCAGCATGTGAAATGCAACTGCCCTCCTCAAGCCTCTGGGGGTGCACCTCCCTCCACCAAGCACACCCCCATCAGCTCTCCAAGGGATTGATCACCATTTATTTGGAAGAACACATCCTCACTTCTGAGGAATAGCCAACATCCCAACTTAAACCTTCAACTCCAAACCTGGACCAGAAGTCACTCGGCTGTGAGGCCCCCAGCACATCTACCAATGTGCTCCAGGCTCCTGGGGCCAGATCACAGCTCAGTGCTTATTAAAAGGGGAAGGTGACACTCGAAAACACTATAAATAGCAAATTCCAAAATCCATCTGCCCCAGTGGCCAGAACTCATTAGATCTGAATCCGTTTGGCTTTTCACATGAGAGACTGGGGCCCAATTACAGCCGTCCACATACAAGGAAAATTATCTTGGTTAACATTCAGATTCCACTTTTAAGCTGTTGACTTGAAACAGTTCTGGGATTTTGACGGGCTTAATCCTTAAATAAATTAGTTCTGAAAGGATTTATAAAAATTAGATCCTAGAAGGACTTAATGAAGACTTATAAGTCTATCATTCAAAATTCTTAAAAAAAAAAAAAAAAAAAGTTTGGCTCATTGGATAGTTTCTCTCTGTCACTCACCGCCTGCATGTCTTTGTATGAATAACTCAAACCTCTCTGAGCCTGAGTTCCCTAAACTCTAAGATGAGGGTACTGGAGAGCTTTTTTTTTTTTTTTTTTTAGACAGAGACTCACTCTGTCGCCCAGGCTGGAGTGAAGTGGCGTGATCTTGGCTCACTGCAACCTCCACCTCCTGGGTTCAAGCAATTCTCTGCCTCAGCCTCCTGAGTAGCTGGGATTACAGGCTCCCACCACCATGCCCAGCTAATTTTGTTTTTGTATTTTTAGGAGAGACAGGGTTTCACCATCTTGGCCAGGCTGGTCTTGAACTCCTGACCTCGTGATCCATCCACCTCGGCCTCCCAAAGTGCTGGGATTACAGGCATGAGCCACCGTGCCCGGCCTGGAGGGCTTTTAAGGTCTGTCCCTGCATTAAGAGTCTCTGATTCAAGGACTCCTTTTGCCCAAAACTTTCCCAGTCCAGTGCAAGAGCTGTCACAGATTCAAATATGTACTGTCCAAACAGTTCCACTTGAGCCCAGAGGGAAGCCAGGGCCTGTTCCAATGCACAGGGATGGCAAGCACAGGTGCTCTCAGTTCTTACCAGCACTATTTCTGCCTTGCCTGCATTGGACCATCCGTTTTGCCTTTAGTAGGGCAGCATCAGATGTTAACTGAGAAGCATGCCCGGTCTGAGGGTCATCGTTTTGAACTACGTGGCAGATTACCCCTCAGGTCCACGGCCGAACCTCCATGCAGACCTTCACCATCAGCTGCTTTTGCTGCCACCGCCCCAGCTGCGGGTATCATCATCTTGGACTAAAACAACTGCAATTGACAACCGCTACTCTTCTCACATTCTCTCTTTTCCACTTACAGTCTGTCCTCCCTCCCTCCTCACTCTCCACTCCTCCTAGGCAGTAGTCAGGGCCATCTTTATGATGATCTCACTCCTAGCCTAAAACCTTGTAACTCTTCCCTTTGCAGCTGGATGAGAATCACATTCCTCACTGCACTGGGCCCTGTCTGACTCTGCCCAGCTCACCTGCCTCAGCCTGCACTAGGTCCCCCTTTGCCCCGGGTGTTCTAGGCCCTCGGCCAAGCTCCTTTCTCCCTGGCATGCTCCCCGCTCCTCTCTCTAGACTGATCCCACACATCCCCCAAGTCTCTGCTAAAGGTCCCATCCCAGCAAAGCCCTCTTCTCCTATTCCTTACCAGTACTCCTTGTTTTTCGCCTACACAGCACCTACTGTGACTTTAAACAAATAATGTATCTATTGGCATACATGTTGACTGTCAGTCTCTTCAACAAGACCAGAAGCCCCAGGAGGGGAAATGTTTACGCTTTGGTGTCTGCACAGTACCTAGCACGTAGCCATAAATAACTATCAGGTGCGTGGATGAACCACCAATCAAACCGACCACCAGGAGCCTGGGCCTCAAGCCTAGCAGTGCAGGGCCCTGCCACACTTCACGAGCATTCCTGAATGTACAGCTGTTCTTATATTGGCTAGAGCTATAAAGTTCTTAAATATTTCAGCATTTGGGAACAGTGGGCAGTATTCAGAAGCATCACAAGGCTCCCTAGATGTCAGCAAATGAGTGCATTTGCTGGCAGGTGTCTGGACTGCATAGGGATGGTGTCCTCTGCCTGTGTAGAACTGGGGCCTGGAAGAGGATACTGGGAAGGGAACTTCTATCCAGAGGCACCTATTCTGTATATGAGCTCAAAACACTGCTCTCTGGCTAACACCCCCTCACAGGCCTGTAGAAAATCTGCCCAGATGGATTTTACCACTCAGAAGAAAACAGGGAAAAAGTACTGGCAAAAAATTGTAGGTTTTGGAAGTATGGAGAGAAAAGCAGTACTGATAGTATTGCTGAAGAAAACCTTTGTGGGCTCTACTATAAAGCACCCTAGAAGAGGTATTTATTTGCCTTTATTAAGATTATTCAGAAAAGTACCTGTCCCTCCAATATAAAACACGAATCAGATTTTGGTACCTATTACATGAGAGAGCAGTTGCACCAACAATTATATTGAATTTATTCATTCGAAAATCCTAATGAGTAATCTTTTTCTTGAGATATTTTAAGACTTGCATAATCCATTAGACTGTGTACATCATTTTTTTTTTTTGCACAGGTTTCGCACCCATTCAAAGAGCAACTGTGGGATCATGAGTGATATGTTTAAGAAATGTCAAGCAGGAAATCTACTGTAAGTAGAGTGCATGAATAAAATATATTACTAACAATTTTAGAATCGTAATTTGTATCAAGTTGTCTGTCTCTGTGCAACTTGCTTCACAGAGAGAAGTCTCTGAATAATTCATTATGTCCTTCCTTCCCCAAGGCCCTTAAAAAAAATCAGAAACACTGTAGATCATATTCTCTCCCTTAAATGAGAAAACAATCACATAAATTATCAAGTTAGATAGCCCTTCTGGATCCTACCTATCATTCCATTTCCAACCAGGTGAAGAAATTCCCTCAGCGCAAGGGGAAGATGGTCACTTGGTCTCTGAATCCAGAGGCTCAAAATTTCATGAAACCATCTAATCCAACTATCAATAGCTCCAAACTGCTGGCAAATTTGCTCCTCCATTGACCCAAATTGGTTTCCTTATCCCCTAACCTGATGCTGTGGGGTTCTTCCCCGGGGAGTATCAGGTAGTGTATTAGTCCATTCTCATGCTGTTATAAGGACATACCCGAGACGGGGTAATTTATGAGGGAAAGGGATTTAATTGACTCACAGTCCACAGGCCTGGGGAGGCCTCAGGAAACTTAAAATCATGGCGGAAGGGGATGCAAACAAGTCCTTCTTCACAAGGTGGCAGGAGAAGAATGAGAGCTGAGCAAAGGGGTAAGCCCCTTATAAAACTATCAGATCTCTGAGAACTATCATGAGAACAGCATGGGAAAAACACTGCCCCCTCATGATTCAGTTGTCTCCAACTGTTCTTGCTCTTGACACAATTCAAGGTGAGATTTGGGTGGGGGAACAGAGCCAAACCATAGCAGATAGCATACCCTCTCCACATTCAACTGCCTTTCAAACGTCTCATGAAGGCTTTGAGGTCTTCAAATTTTCTCTTCTTTTGGTTAAATATTTCCATTTCTTTAGCTCCAGGAATCAACCTTTTCAATAACCTCTTTAAATAATGTATTATGGACTAAAATGCATAGCTGTTGTCACCTAATGCCCATGAAGACTATTGTCTTGACCAAAAAAAAAAAAAAAAAAAAAAAAAAAAAAAGAAGAAAGAAAAGATTATTCTCAGAGCACAGGAGGTTAACTCATTTGTTTTAAATGACTCCAGGTACAAATGCATATTTTAGTAGATGTTTTCAGTGATGATGCTAAAACCTTGAATTTTTAAAGTGCCTTTCAATGAAAGGCCCAAATGTGTTCAAAATGGAAAGTATCCAGGTGGTAAACAGAAACTCAATGCCCAAAGGTGCAGCTCAGTCAAAAAGAGTTCCAGTCCCAGGGAAGAGGCCCCATGGCTGACTCGAACATCCAGAGCTCACCTGGATGGATGAATGGCTTCCTTTTTCACAGAGCATCTTTCTTTTAAAAAAAAAAAAAAAAAAAAAAAGTAGTAGAGGAAAATTCATTTGACAAAATAAATGAGAAGGCTCTATATTTAACGGCAGGAACAAAAAAATAATTAGTAGCACACATTGCCAAGGTATGACACATGAAATACTTTTGTGACTTCTTGGATTCCACACATGTTTAATCTTAAATAGCAACTGGAAGGGAAACCCTTCACCTAAGGACAGTCTAAAATTGCTATGGAAACTAACAGTTTGTCAACTGTGGTAGTTCATAACAGAAGTCTCAGCAATAAAAAAAAAAAAATTTTTTAAACCCACAATCCAAAGACTTCTTGTCCCTGTAACTCAAATAAGAACCTGGGTGGAGTTGTTTTCCAGTAGTGTAAGTGGCTCTTAAAGGATAATCTAGGCTACAAGTTGTCTAGAAATTTCTTGGATGAAGTTAGAAACTAGGATTTCTACAAGATATATTTCCAAGGAGGGACATTTGTAAAGAGCATTTATTACATTGGTGGGGAGGCAGCAATCCTGCTTCTCTGTTCAAAGGTGCCCAAGTGAAGTGGGGAAGCCTATGGCACAAAGGAAGTTAAGGAAGAACGAGGATCCTCCACAAAGATTCTGCAATATGGCAGAAAAGCATGTTCTTGGTGGTGAGGGATCTGCAGGTGGCAACTTCCATAAAAGAAGCCACGTGTGTGTCGTAGCCAAGAAGTCTGGTCGCGTGGCACTCCCTCCATCTGCCACACTCAACAATCCAGAAAGAAAAACAGCCCTTCCTAAACAAGCATTGCATTTAAAATGCTGTGCTGACTGCACAGAAAGATGATATCTGCCTTCAAAGAATTTACAAACTACTGGCTGGGCATGGTGGCTCACGTCTGTAATCCCAGCACTTTGGGAGGCCGAGGTGGGTGGATTGCCTGAGCTCAGGAGTTCGAGAACAGCCTGGGCAACAGGGTGAAACCCCATCTCTACTAAAATACAAAAACTTAGCTGGGCGTGGCAGCGTGCGCCTGTAGTCTCAGCTACTCAGGAGGCTGAGGCAGGAGAATTGCCAGAAACTGTGAGGCGGAGGTTGCAGTGAGCTGAGATCATGCCACTGCTCTCCAGCCTGGGCAACAGAGTGAGACCCTGTCTCTTAAAAGAAAAAAAAAAAAAGAATTTACAATCTACTTAAGGTGACAACGTGGAATCTCAAGTACAGTGGGATGGTATCAACACAGTACTACAAGTGTTCAGAGGCAAGAGATAAACCCAACTGGCCGGTCCATTCCTGGGGCAAGGAGAGGCCTCCTCTTCAACAGAACACACAGCTTGGGAAGCCAAGAGGAAGGACAAGGCTGCTAATGGGGCAGTGGATGTCATAACCAAACTCCCTTCACATCCATAGATTTAATTTATTTGCTAGTGCCCCCCACCAAAAAAAAGTCCTTTAAAATTAACAGGTCACCTTACCTTTGGAGAGTGAGTAGCATCTCAAAAGGTAGAGACAGGCTAACAATACAGGGGAGAAGACTTGTAGGTAATAGATATGATGTGAGTAGTCACGGGAATGTTCTCTTCCAGCCCAAAGTTTGAAACACAGGCCCCAATGGGAACAAGAAATGTGTCATAGCATGATTGGTAATGGAGGCTCTAAAAATCTTCTGGGTCAAGGAAGCCTTTTGCAGGCTTTCTGACACACAGCCTGGGCTCCATGGCTCCACTGGGACAAGTTCACACTTGATCCAAATTTGAACAAGTCCAAGGCTATTTTTTGAGAAATAACTTTTTTTCCCCCCAATAGAGACAGGGTCACGTGACATTGCCCAAGCTGGTCTAGAGCAATTCTCCCGCCTTGGCCTCCCAAAGTTTTGGGATGACAGGTGTGAGCCACCATACCTGGCCGGCAAAAAGTCTTAACTCTGCCCTGGCAGGCTCACTTCTGAACACAGGTATCTTCTTTCTCTTCATGCCAATGTCTGGTGCCCAGCTCTCCACTTACAGGTCTTGTACTTCTCAGCCCCATCATTTTAATAACCTCATGCTATACCCCAGCCTCTGAACCACTTTAGCTGTCCATCACCCTGTCTGAATTCTACCCCAAGGTCCAAGGCTCAACACTATACTTTCAAGGAGACTCTCTGGATCACCCCAGCCACACACTTCATCTCCTGAACAATGAGATGGCACCAGTGTTCTCTACTCCTTAAGGACTAAAGAGAGGCCATGTCTTACACGTCTTGGTTCCCTCACAGGCCTGGCACGGTACCTGAAAAATGAAAGGATCCATTTCCAAGATGCTTCGCTCATGTCAATGTCAGCAGGGAGACTCAGTTCCTCACCAGCAGCTCCTTCAAAGGCTGCTTGAGTGTCCTCGTGGCATGGCTGCTGGGCTTCCCCAGAGTAAGTGATCCAAGAAAAACAGCAATGAGGAAGCTATGATGCCTTTTACAGCTATTCTCAGAAGTCACACACTGTCACTGCTACCATATTCTATCCATTAGAAGCAAATCATGAAATCTAGTCCATACTTAAGAGGATAAGAGTTAAGCTCTTTACCTCTGGCAGGGAGAAGCATTCAAGAATCTGTGAAAATATTCCAAAACGTCAGTAGGAGAGCTCAGGGAACACACAAGAGGAAGGAAACTACCTACCAAAGATCTTTCTAGCTATGGAATTATTTATTTGCTAGAGAAAACATTATTTGATCCAATCTCATTTGAGCATAGGGGAGACACAATTTAAAAATCATTCATCAGGCCGGGTGCAGGGTGGCTCACGCTATAATCCCAGAGCTTTGGGAGGCTGAGGCGGGAGGATCGCTTGAGCTCAGGAGTTTGAGACCAGCCTGGGCAACATGGCAAAACCCCATCTCTACTAAAAATGTAAAAATTAGCCAGGCAAGCTGGTACGTGCCTGTAGTCCCAGCTACCTGGGAGGCTGAGGCAGGAGAATCACTTGAACCCGGGGGGCAGAGGCTGCCAGTGAGCCGAGATCACGCCACTGAACTCTGGCATGGGCAACAGGGCGAGACCCTGTCTCAAAAAAAAAAAAATTACTCAGATTTTTATAAAATTTAGTTCTTCTACCTGTCTATATTTAGATGTTCTACTAAAAAGACATACTTGGGGTCATAAAATTGGTAGGCTCTTAAAACAGTTATGTCTACAGTGCATTTCATCATACATGGTGGGAGGCAGCATGTGACATGGCTCTCAGGGTGTCCCTGCCTCCTGGTGCTCATGCCCTTGTGTAGTCTCTCCTTGAGCGTGGGCTGGACCCAGTGGCTCGCTTCAAATGAACAGACTATGGTGAAAACATCAGGTTGTCACCTATGTGATTAGAGTATAAAAGACCATGACTGCGATCCTGCTGATAGTTCTCTACTGATAGTACAGTCTCGGTTTGGATGCTTTTAGGAAGCAAGCAGCCCATGGGGCAAGGAACTGAGGGTAAAGTCCATCCAACAGCCATAAGGAATTAAGGGTCCAGTCTAACGTCAACAAGGAACTGAATCCTGCCATCGCATGAGCAGGCTTAGAAGCAGATCCTTCCCTAGTCGAGCCTTAGATGATTAGATTTCTGAGCCGCAGCCTGGGAGAAACCCTCAATCACAAGCACACAGCTGAACTGTGACCCACAGAAACTGTGAGAAAATAAATGGTGTTGCTTTAAGCCACGACATTTTAGGGACATTTGTTATATGCAATACATAACAACTACATCTTTTTGTTTTGTTTTGGAGACAGGGTCTTAGCTATTACCCAGACTGGAGTGCAGTGGTGTGATCATGGCTCACTGCAGCCTCTAACTCCCAGTCTCTGTTGATTCTCCTGCCTCAACCTCCTGAGTCACTGGGAGTATAGGCAGGCACCACCATGCCCAGCTAATTTTGTATTTTTTCCTAGAGATGGGATTTTGTCATGTTGCCCAGACTGGTCTCAAACTCCTGGGCTCAAGTGATCTGCCCACCTCAGCCTCCACAAGTGCTGGGATTACGCGAATGAGTCATTGTGCCTGGCCAAATACACCTATTGTTTAATTGTACATAAATACATACACTGTAGATAAATCTATAGTATTTGGCATTTAAAGAAATCTCATGGCCCAGGGTTTTATAAAATAAAAAAATCCTACACATTTTTCAGAATTCATCAAACTATGCACTTAAGATCTATGCATTTTGTAATATGTGAATTATACTTCATTAAAGGAAAGAAATATATATAAATTAGGATTATATATAATTTACATAAATTATATATATAATTTTATATATAAATATATTATATATTATATAAATTAATTATTAATATAATTTATATATTATATATTATTTGTATAAATTAGGGTTATATATAAATTATATATATTGTGTAATATATAATTGTTATATATAATAATATATAATAATTATATATTACACAATATATAATTGTTATAATATAATATATAATAATTATATATTATATAAATTTATATATTATATATAATTTATATATAAAATTTATAAATATATTTTATATTATATTATAAATATTATATATTTATAATATAATATATAATTATATAATTTATATATATATATAAATTAGGATTGTTATAAATATGTTTGCTTCAAGTGAAACTTACTGTTCTGCTATGGTAGGCAGCCTCTGAGTTCCCCTCTAATTTGCCCCTGTCCCCTGTCCTGGTACTTAAGTGTTCAAACAATATCCTCCCCTTGAGTATGGGCTGGACCTAGTGACTCACTTCAAGTACATGGAATATAGCAAAAGTGATGAGATGTCACTCCTGGATTAGGTTATAAGACTGATTTCATCTGGCTTGCCCTCTCTTACTCACTCTGATGGAAGCCAGCTACCATGCTGTGAGCTGCCCTATTGCAAGGAATCAAGGGAGGCTTCCTCCAACAGCTTGCAAGGAACTAAACCCTGTGAAAAGCAGGCCTGGAAATGGGTCTTCTCCTACTCAAGCCTTGAGATGGCTGCAGCCCCAGCCCATACCCTGATTGCAGCCTTGTGTCAGTCCCTGAGGCAGACACCTTGCTCAGCTGGGTACCAATTTCTGACCCAAAGATGCTATGAAGCCAAGGCAACATGGCAAAACCCTGTCTCTACAGAAAAGTATAAAAAATTAGCCAGGTGTGGCGGTGCATGCCTGTGGTCCCAGCTACTCACAAGGCTAAGGTGGGAGGATCACTTAAGGCCAGGAGATCAAGGCTACAGTGAGTCATGACTGTGCCACTGCACTCCGGCCTGGGCGACAGAGTGAGACTTTGTCTCAAAAATCAACAATAAAAAAAGACGCTGTGAAATAATAAACATCAATTGTTTTAAGCCACTGTGTTTTGGGGTAATTTACTATATTCCAACACAAAATTGATGTAACCGCCCATGTAACTAATAAGTTATATAGGCTTTAAAAGAAAAGAAGCCGTTTAATAAGAGCTATGCTTGGTAACAAAAGACATTTTCACAAAACACACACAGCTCCCCACTCTTACATGCTCAACAGAATACAGCATTGCAAGCTCTTTGCAAGAAAGACGAATGTGTCGCTTCCTTTGCACTTGCATCACACCATGGAGGAGGCAGTGAATGAATGGGCATCTAATGCTGTCAGGAAGCTTTAATCAAGGTTGTGCTTTCCTTTGCCCACACTGGAGAATCTTTCCCATTTCTATTCCCAGAGCCTTATTGACTGATCGATTGACTGATTGTTTTTGAGACAGAGTCTCACTCTGTTGCCCAGGCTGGAGTGCAGTGGCACGATCTTTGTTCACTGCTACCTCCGCCTCCTGGGTTCAAGCCATTCTCCTGCCTCAGCCTCCCGAGTAGCTGGGACTACAGATGCCCACCACCACACCCAGCTAATTTTTGTATTTTTAGTAGAGACAGGGTTTCACTATGTTTTCCAGGCTGGTCTTGAACTCCTGAACTCAGGTGATCTACCTGCCTTGGCCTCCCAAAGTGTTGGGATTACAGACGTGGACCACTGCACCCGGACCCAGAGCCTTCTCTAACCTGCCTTGGAACTTTCAATTGTCAAGAGATGGGACAGTCTGTGCAGAAACTTGGCATGTTTTCCCCAAGGACCTACACCCAGGAAGATCTCAAAGGGAAGCCTTTGTGAGAGAATGCTGGCTCAGAAGCAGATGAACATCATCTAACTGGTTGTCTTGGGATCTCATGTTCCATCATGGCTACGTCTCTTTACCTGAGAAAAAAGAGTAAGCCTCTGAACATGTCAGAAAAGCAAGTCTGCTTGTGTGTGAGACACTCGGAAGTATATGAAATACAACAGGCCAGGGATTCTCTCAAGTTGTTCTAAATGGAGATGCAAGTACCCAGGGGTCTTAAGAGTCTAAAGAGAAACATGCAGGGAATTTCAGAGGAATTTCTTGACTGGGGGAGGAGGTAGTGGTGTGTGACAAGAGGTGACTCATGTTTCCATAAACTTCATTCCTTTTAGATTTCTTAATCCCCTTCACTTCTTGTTTGGGACCAAGGTGAATTCTATCTGTGCCATCACAATTAAGAAACACACCCCACTGACCACTAAAAAGGGGCGAATAAAAACAGCAACATAGGAGGCAATTAAAGATTTCTTTCTTGCTTTAAGAAATAAAATTTCTAGAATGGAAAAATCAGTGTCTTTTTTACTCCTCTCTCTCATCAGCAAGTGGCTTGTGTTCCTACCAAATACTTTAAATAATTTGGGTTAGAACCACCACCAGAGGAGGTCCAAATGGAATTCACACAACTGCTCAATATCAATTTATGTGAAATCTGTGGTTTCTGCCCCCTTTAAAGTGCTGATTAAAAGCAGGTGGCTACGACACAGGCAAACGCACTGTCATTCCCGTCCCGTGGCCTGGAGAGGTACCAACCTCCTCTAAGACTTCAATCTCTTTAGAGGGGCCTGGGCCACACATGATTCTTATTATCACATGGCAGAAGTGAGCAACCTGCTGAGCTACACCAGACCCTGGCTGGTACCCACCCACCCTGTTACCAGTCACAGAAGCAAATTTGCATTTCTTCACTGGGAAGAAGTTGAGAGTCCAGGCTCTGGACGAAGGACTGAGCGTGCATCCGAGCTCCACCCACACCCAATTTACAAACTTGAGCACCTTAATCCATCTCTGTAAGCCTCAGTTTCCCCCTCTGTAAAACAAGGCAATAATGGCACCTGCATGGACTTCCTGTGGTTATTGTAAAAAAAAATTGCCATAAACTTGGTAGCTTAAAATTACAGAAAGTGGCCCAGCACAGTGGCTCATGCCTGTAATCCCAGCACTCTGGGAGGTCAAGACAGGCGGGTCACTTGAGCACAGGAGTTTGCAACCAGCCTGTCAACATGGCAAAACCCCATCTCTATCAAAAAATACAAAAATTAGCTGTGTGTGGTTGTGCACTTGTGGTCCCAGCTACTCAGGAGGCTGAGGCAGGAGGATTGCTTGAGCCCAGGAGGCGGAGGCTGCAGTAAGCTGTGATTGCGCCACTACACTCCAGCCTGGGCAACAGAGAGAGAGCCTGCTTCAAAAAAAAAAAAAAAAACTTGCTGAAACGTATTCTGTAGGTGCTGGGAGGGAATCCAGCTCCCACCTCCTCTAGCCGCCCTGCCTCGTCAGCATTGCTCCCATCTCAGCCTCGCCTTTTAGAAAGCCCATGAGATGGCATTTAGGGCCCATGCGGATAGTCCGGGATGGGGTCACCTCAAGACCCTTTTTTTCCAAATAAGGCAATAGTTACAGGTTCCAGGGATTGGGATACAGATATGCATGAGAGAGGGCCACCTCTCAGGACACCAGATCACCTATCTTAATGGGTTGTTATAAAGATTAGGTGAGAAATACCTGTGTGGTACACACAGCTTGGTGCCTGGTAGGCAACTTGCTAAGTCCTCATTTGTTAGAGGACTTGTCCTTTAGGCATGTGTGTTGAACTTTACTCACAGTAGATCCCTCAAGCATTATAAATCATTTTCTGGGGGGAGGGAGGCGGCAGGAGATGACTTTCTGCCCCTCTCCTTCCTGCCAAGAGGAAGGAAGTGTCAAGGAGGGGCGCCCTCATAGGTACCCGCTGACACAGCCCTGTGAGGTTTGGTGGCCTTCACCATCATCTCAGTAAATTTTCTGGTCTTTATTTTCACAGCTAAGGAGAAGTGTAAGGAGCTATAGTTTTTGCTTTATAATGTTCTTCCACTGTCGACTTCAAGGAAATCCCCCCGAACAAGAATCAGCGAAAAGCTCCCTCAGGGGCTCTAGCCCCACAATTACAGCTACAATTCGTAAGGTTTCTCTAATCAGAAAACACTACAACCCTTTAAACATTTCCAGATTTGAAAAATGACTTGGGATCTGTGTACAGGCCTAAGAAAAAAAGAGTGGAGCAGCATGTTTTGCAAACCTCTAAGCAGCCAGGATATGTCATGAATGTCCTTCCAATGTTTCTGGTCAAAATTATCTAAAAGATGTTTGTATGGTTTTCTTATGGTAAGTGCTTTAATGTGTCAGAATAAAATGCCATAAGATGGTTTCTTTGCTTGCGAATAAATATTTGCCCAAGTAAATATTTGAGTTGAACTGGTGGTATCAAGAGTTATTTTCTACTTCAATGAGGAAATCATCCTATTTTTTTAAGGCATCTGGAAAATATGTCCACAGCCTTCTGTCAATATTTGAAGCTGTCAAAATGACTCCTGATTCTCAAATAACTTTCGATGAAGTTAACAACGAATAGTCAAGGAACTTACCCAGGGTAGGTAGGATTCATCACAACACCTACTAAGGGAACATTTAGTCATTTATAAACAATTCTCAGTAAATAGTAAGGACTAGTGAAACCAGCACTCAACTTACTGATTCATTGATAACTTCATTCAGTGTACATTCATTGAACAGTGATTATCAGTCTGGTGACATCCTAGGTGCTAGGAGATGACTCTCACAAGGTTCTTGTCCCCTTGGAGGAAGAGGATAGACAAATTATCCAGTAAAACATAACAGGACCTGGGATTGGGACTGAGATTGGGGTGTGTGTCATCCACAGCAGGGCACAGAGGGAGACCACAGCTGACTGTATTGAGTGATTCAAAGAAGGCAAGACTTGTGTTGGTTTTGAAAGGGAAATAACTGTTTGAAAGATAAGTGGAGGGGACGGTGTTCAAGTTCAGTGTGAGCAAAGTACAGAGATATAACATACACAGACATATTTGGAGACATAAACACGATACCTAAGTGAGAAAGGAAGGTAGATAGGTAAGGGCAAGATCGCAAACGTAAACTGGTGAAACTCCAGACTACTGAAGACGAAAGGCAAGAAATAACAAGGAGCTCACCTTAGTCAGCAGTAGTAGGAATATAGAGGAGGGGACAGATATGGGAGATGCTACAGGAGCTTAAAGCCATAGTGTTTGATGCTTGGCAAAATGAGGGGAAATGCAAGTAAACTGTTGTAAGGTTCTTACACCATATGTGATATGGTATAATATTGTTGGAAAGTAGACTGATTAATTAAAGATTTATATTACAAGCCCTAGAGCAACCACAAACAAAACAAAACAAAACAAAACACGAAGAGGTAAAATTAATGCTGTGGGTTGTATTGTGTTCCCCAAAACAATATCTCAAAGTCTTTACTCCAGGTCTATGAGAATGTGACATTATTTGGAAATAAGGTCTTTGCAAATGTAATGAAGTAACATGAGGTGAATATTGGATTAGGGTAGCCCCTAAATCCAATGATTGCTATTTTTATAGGGAAAGAAAGATTTGGAAATGGCAGGCACACACAGAGGGAAGATGGCCATGTGACGACAGAGGCGGAAATTGGAGTGATGCAGCCACAAGCCAATGAACATAGAGGATTACCGGCAACTAACAGAAGACAGGAAAATGCAAGGAAAGATTCTTGCCAAGAGCCTTCAAAGGAAGCATGACCCCGCCAAGGCCTTAATTTTGGACTTCTAGCTTTCAGAACTGTGTATGAATACATTTCTGTTGTTTTAAGACACTCTATGTTAATCTGTTATGGCAGCCTTAGAAACTAATACAGCTAATCATATTAGAAACTAATATAGCCAAACATAATAAAATGAAGTAATTAAAAATACTCATCCCAACAGAAGGAAAAAGGGAACAAAATGATGAACTGAATGCAAATAAAAAGATAGTGGTCATTAAATGTAAATTATAATCCCACGTAAATTAATGATAATTCCATTACATATAAATGGTGTAGAGTGCAATTAAATGGCAAAGATTGTCACAGCAGATAAAAAAGGACCAGACTACATACTGATACTGCCTATATGAAACTCATTTTAGACTTAAAGACGCAGCTATATGAAAAGTAAAAGGATAAAAAATGAAATGTCATGGTAACATTAATCTAAAAGAAAGCTAGACTGGCCAGATTAATATCAAACAATAAATTTCAGAGCAAAATTAACAAGTCTCAGTAAGGTTTATTCTCATACAAAATCTAATTTACTTTTTTTCCTAAAAGAAAAATGAATATGGTAAATGACTTTCCAATCACATGACACACTTCATATTTTCCACCAACATTTGTTGAACACTTGGATTCTGCAGGAAACATTCTGCACTGACTATGATTTCTATAATGATCAGGTTTTTAAAATGTTCTTCTCTTTTGTATTTGTGGTGATAAAATTTTGCCTGACATTTTTCCTTGAAGAAAGTAAACATAGCCTGCCATAAAAACTGATATTGACAGAGCCTCAGTGGTTAAGCCTTTTTTTCTCATTAATTCTCCTGATATTTTAGCTCTAGTAATCTAGCCCTAGACAAAAACACAGGTAGCTCACACTCAAGAATGCATGATGTGATGTAGGATTAAAAAAAATAACAGTCTTACTACAAGGATACAAACATTTTTAAATGTAAAGTCATATGGTATGTAGATAAATTATCTGTTTTTTTTTTTTTTTTTTTTTTTTTTGAGACAGAGTCTCGCTCTGTCGCCCAGGCAGGAGTGCAGTGGCATGATCTCGGCTCACTGTAAGCTCCACTTCCCGGGTTCACCCCATTCTCCTGCCTCAGCCTCCAGAGTAGCTGGGACTACGGGCGCCCACCACCATGCCTGGCTAATTTTTTGTATTTTTTAGTAGAGATGGGGTTTCACCGTGTTAGCCAGGATGGTCTCAATCTCCTGACCTCGTAATCCGCCTGCCTCAGCTTCCCAAAGTGCTGGGATTACAGGAGTGAGCCACCGCGCCCAGCCTATATTATCTGTATTAAACTCCTGCAGCACTGACAAGTAGAAATAACATTTTTGAAAGCTCAGAGAAGTATTTTCCAACATTTGCTTAAGCCTAGAAAAAAGTCTGGCAATCAATAAACATTTGATTAACTTAAATAATGTAACCTTGGGTGAGTTACTTATCATTTCGTCATCTGTAAAATAGAGAAAATAATGGCAATTTATTAACCAACTAGGGAAATCGTAATAATTTACTTTTAAAAAATGATACTGGTGGCCAGGCATGGTGGCTCATGCCTGTAATCCCAGCACTTTGGGAGGCCAAGGCAGGTGGATCACCTGAGGTCAACAGTTCGAAACCTGCCTGACCAACATGGTGAAACCCCATCTCTACTAAAAATGCAAAAATTAGCTGGGTGTGGTGGCACATGCTTGTAATCCCAGCTACTTGGGAAGGTGAGACAGGAGAATGGCTTGAACCCAGGAGGCGGCAGTTGCAGTGAGCTGAGATCATGCCACAGTACTCCAGCCTGGGTGACAAAGCAAGACTCCATCTTAAAAAAAAATGATATTGGTAATTCCTTCTTTGAATAAAGAAGACTAAAAGTACTGTAACAAGGCTTCATGTAACTCTCATTGTAAGGGAGTACCCTCATTTTTGGAAAACTGAATATTTTCTTTTTATGTACTAAGGCTTGTTTTTAGTCTTTTCTTTTTTAAACCAGCATGTGTACAAATATTTCTAAAATGCACTTTAAGTCCCTTGTTTTCTTAAACAAAATATGTCAATATACTTTAACATTTTCTCAATGATCCCAGTGGTGACCTAGAATACTAGTGTTTATAGTATTTTGGTTCACAGCAATGGTTCATGAACTACATGGGGGTCTTCTTCCTAAACTAAGTGGCCGTGAGAAATCTTTTGTAGTTGTTGTTGTTTGAGATGAGGTCTCGCTGTGTCACCCAGGCTAGAGTGCAGTGGTCTGATCTTGGCTCACTGCAGTCTCCACCTCCCGGGTTCCAGCAATTCTCCTGCCTCAGCTCCCCCCACCACCCCAGTAGCAGGGACTACAGGTGCGCACCACCACACTCGGCTAATTTTTGTATTTTTTTAGTACAGTCAGGGTTTCACCAAGTTGGCCAGGCTGGTCTCGAACTCCTGACCTCAAGTGATCTGCCTGCCTTGGCCCTCCCAAAGTACTGGGATTACAGGCGTGAGCCACAGAGTTCGGCCTAGCAATCTTGTTTCTGGACAGTTACGGGGCCTGCTAAAGTTCAGTCCTGCTCTCACTGAGTCTACTGTTTTACCATCCTCCCATTTTCTGCTTCTGACATTTGACACCAGAAATCCAGCAAACCAGGCTTGTTTCAGAACTTTGGGGTGTGGCCTTTTCTATGGTGTAGGGTACATGGACTTCATGATGCCTCTTGGGATTACTAAGTGTCTAACAATGTTCAATTCTGTCTTCACCACAGCACTATGTTGCTTCGTATTTCTGCATTATAAAATCTGCCTGATAAATAATCCGCTTGTTCCTCTCATATGCTGACAGATTTCTGCATGGTCAATGGAGCTTACAGTGTTTATACAAAATACAAGTCTGGGAGAGTTTCCTTATAGTTCAAATATATAAATTTAATGTTCAAAAGAATGTAATTGTTTCAAGCAACATACTAGTAGACAAGCTGGAACTCACTGATTTCATTTCATTAGTCTCAAATAACAAAGGGTACTTCATAGCATCAAAAGCCAGACCTCACAGTAACTTATGTTTTAGTATCTTACAGTTTCTTATTATATAAATAATAAAGTGACTGGGGTTTTGGTGAGAAGGAAGAGAGAAGAGCCACATGGTATTCAAAGAATGCCAGGAAACCACAAATACTGCATTCTTTTGAACATTAAATTAATATACTTGAACTATAATGGAAACTCTCCCAGACTTATATTTTATATAAATACACTAAGCTCCACTCACTGTGAAGAAATCTGTCATCATATGGAAGAAAATAAGTTGATTATGTATCAGGCAAAATTTATAACGCAAAGTGCTAAATCAGGCACATTGTATTAAACATTATACTGACTATAAACATGGATAGAAATTATGGAAGTGCATAGCTTTGGAAATTGAGTGAAAATAACAGCATAATTCAACTTTAATTGGATGCCTATAGATGAAACAATAATTGACTCTTTAACTGTAACTCCAAGATATTTTATGACTATAACATTTTCTAAGTACAGCAATCTATTTGAAAAATACCTCGTTGACTCATCAAATCCTATCTTTAAAATGTTACCCTCATTCCAAGAAAATCACATGCATACACTAGAATGAAATGACTTGTCAAATATAATTTGAATCCAGTAAAACAAAAAAATGCATTAATCTGTACTTTCTCATTAATAGCATGATAATTTTCCAAGTGAAACACATACAATACAATACACATTTGTTGAGTCCCCCCAATGGCTCCCACTTGTCTTTCCAACCTTCATATCCCTCCGCAGGCCTTTGCAGAGGAATCCCTTCCGACTATCGGTTTCTGAAGAATTCTCACAGTTCCTGACACCACACCTCTACTCAGGGTGCTCTGCCCTCCCTACTTGGGACTATAGTGTCTCCTCACCCAAGTCTTATTGGAACATCTTTCCAGGCCCTTCATAACTGCTCTATTTCCCAAGAAGCCTTCTTAGGGCAGAAATAATCCCTCCTTGCTCTCACCCCCATGGTACTCAGCACCTGGTACTCTCATGTGCGACTTCTATGCTCTGGGTTTTCTTACAGCACACATGGCCTATCTCCCATCCACACACAGGAAGCTCTTAAGGCCAAGTAGCACCACTGTATGTCCACAGAAACTAGCACGAAGACTGTGCACATACAAATTAATTGCAAACCACATCGTGAAAATCCTAAGCATAAAGAAAGAAAAAGGTCACATTTTAAACTGTTCTGATACAGAACAGTTTCTTAAGGCCGCTCTGTAATAATTTTAAAGTTAAGGGGAAAATGCTTGGCTCAGTCCACTCCATATAAACTCCTTAAACATTAACTAGTAATTTTAAAAGTATGAAGTGACTTTTTCCCCTGGGGCTTTATATAGAACCATAATAACTGCAACATGAGCTTCAGGCCTCTGTAAATGCCTGATACTAAAGTCCCACTGTGAGATTCCACGTCGTGGCTTGTTATCAGCCTTACATAGAACAAATGTGGTCAGCCAAAAATTTACTGTGGGACTAAAAAACATTTTAGGGGCTCATGCAAGCTTAGGGCCTTGATATTTAAGTGATAACTAAGAGGCATGCATGGATAGAAAATCCTAAGAGACTCAGAAGGGTTTTAAACAATGCAGTTGTACATTTTTATAGGGCACATGTTCTGAAACCTCGAAAATACAGATATGTAAACGTCATATGAAGCCGTGTCATTTTTACTTAATTTTTGGCACAACCTGTCGCCTCAAAAAGTCTTTGTGGCTTGTGTATGGCAGGCAAACAGTGTCAGATGCACTTCCAAAGTGCCATGAGGCGTGGATTGGACATCAGCTCTGCTTTGCACATGCAATTCCTGCCTGCAGAACTGCAGTTAGCATCTGCTGCCTCTGGCATCTGCTGCCTCTGGATGAGCCTCTATTTGGAAAGCAGGAATTATTTTTTCTTCCACATCCAAGACCAGCAGAGTAGCTTTCAATCCCAGTCAACTGCTCTTTGCTGCAGAAATCAATATAAGCAACAGGGGAAAAAAACAATAAAGGGGCTAAGCCTCCAAAATCTTGCATTTTCCCTTGGCTCTGACAAAGGTCCCCTCATTTCTTTCAAGAACACCAGAGGCGAGAGTTTGAGGTGGGGGCCGCAGGAGCACGTACCACAAGACCTTCTTACTGAACCACGATCTGCAGCTAACTCTTGGTCAATCTGTGCAGTGGAGAAACAGCACACAACATACTAAAATCTAGTTAAAAAACAAAACAAAACCCCTCATGCTCACATCTTTGTTCAAACTATCTTACTAGAGCTCGTTCTTACAAAGAATAAGATAGACTCATTTGAGAGTCTACTCTAAATCTTGCCCCCACCCCACCCCGTAGCTGGAACGGTCCCTAAACAGCTCTGAGATGGCCAGAGAATACCAGTGGAAACAGCTAGTAACAGCCACTTCCTACCTCTGTAGGGTTCTACCAAATACTTGCACATACCTTGTCTTATTTGGTCATTTTCCACAGTGTGGGATACCACAGGTGTGACCATTTTCTCAGCTGAGAAAAGGTGGGCTCAGGGAGTGCACAGAGAAATATACAAGGAAATAGGTCCAGGAAGTGCCAGATCTCGAGGTCAAACCATGATACTAACAATTACCCTCGACTGCCTCTGTTGTAAGCCACCATATTCAATCTTTTGATAGACAGAGAAATGGGGGACTCAAACAAGTGACAGAGACAGAACCAGGGGTTTCACACAAGGTCTCACAGAGCCAACAGCCTGAATTCTGTCTCTGCCTAGGAACCCTCTGCAAAATCCAGATGTTCTGCCTTCAGGCCCAGCTGGCCTTCGACCACAGAGCACTCACAAAGTGCAGCAGGGCCCCGCTGGGAGGCCCCACTCCACTCCGAGTGCTGCTTCTAACTGCAGCCCCCGCACGGCAGCCCGCCACCCAACTGACTGCTCTGGGCTATTTATGAGATGGTCCCTGCTCTCGGGAGACGTCCCTCTTTGGATTATTCATCCCCTCCTCACCCCCAAAGCAGCAAAACCAGCACACGCTGTCCCCCCAGCATCAAGCCCCATTCCAGGGTTTGCAGGCAGCTGCCTCCCTCTCCGCCCCCTCTTTTAGAGACAGTCAGGGCTCCAGACTCTACGCTGGGCTCTGTGCTGAATGTTACCCTTTGTCTCAGAACCCTGGGCTGGCTCCGACGGCTGGAAAGCCTGAACAACAAGGATGAATCAGAGTATTTATTTTTGAGGTTTTCTCCAAGCTGCCTCTTCATCAGCTCTTAAATAGCAGCATTCAAGCTGCCACAGACACTTCCCAAAGTTTGCTGGCCTAGGGTTCCCAATGGGGAAAACATCACCTCCCTGGCAACAAACACAACAGCCTCCTAACACCCCTTCTGCAGGAGAGGCACCAACTGCATCTCTCCAAAAGACAGGTGGCCTACATGTTTAAATTGATTTTTGAAATTATTTTCAAATCCCTTGGGTTGCATGAGCAAGGGTGGATTTCTATTTCTAAGTGTGGTGACCTTTTCTAAAACTGTTTTATGCTTTTCACTCTTCTGTGACTGGTGCCACTGAGGACTGCACACTGCATTCATTTGGTGTGTCTGAGTGAGCTGTTTAATCCAGAAAAAGGAAACTCATCCCTTCAAATCTGAATTAAAGACGCATCTCTCTGGGTACGATGAGGTTTTCTGATGTAAAACTCTCACCTAAAAGTTAGCCATTCTTATTAAGATTGAAACCTTAGACGGGGCGCCATGGCTCACGCCTGTAATCCCAGCACTTTGGGAGGCCGAGGCGGGTGAATCATGAGGTCAGGTGATCGAGACTATCCTGGCTAACACAGTGAAAGCCCATCTCTACTAAAAATAAAAAAAAATATGCCGGGTGTGGTGGCAGGCGCCTGTAGTCCCAGCTACTCAGGAGGCTGAGGCAGGAGAATGGCATGAACCTGGGAGGCGGAGCTTGCAGTGAGCTGAGATCATGCCACTGCACTCCAGCCTGGAGGACAGAGCAAGACTCCGTCTCAAAAAAAAAAAAAAAAAAAAAAAAAAAAAGATTGAAAGCTTAAATTAAATGAATTTAATGAAATAACTAGCCTTGCAAAGGGGAAACGTAAGAATAACTCACAAATTAGAAACGTATTGTTTCTTGCTGTGCCGCTTGATGGCTCGTCATAGCAGAATGATATTCTCCACCTAAAGCGTTTATTTACACACATACACTCAGCCTGATGTTTAAGAGTGCAAAGGAGTTTTAAAAAAAGGCAGTTGGGGAAAAACAAGAGTGAAAATCTGAGGACATCACACAGAAATACAATGATGTCTACATATGAAACTCAGTCTCCAGTAAAAAATGTTTTAGTACATTTGCCTGTGAACAGATGAGCTTTGGTAAGTGTTGAGATCAGAAGGGAGTGGACTGTTCTTTTCATCACAGTTCGGAAGATAAAAGGAGAAGTACAGACTGCTGATAAAAGTCTGGCGGCATAACTGTTAATATGCCTGTGCCTGCGATGAGGGCTTCAGATACCGGGGCTCAGGAGACAGCGTGTGGTCAGCAGAAATGGCGAAGCTGTTCTCCCTGGGATGGCCCTCCTGGGTCCTCTGGGCACATTACACTGTCAGGTAGTTTGCTAACTGGAATGCTTTCTGGCTAAGCACAGAATTCTGTTTTGCTGCGGTACTCATTCCAACCTATGAAGGTTATCCTCAAGTCCCAAATGCCACTAATGCCCATCACTGGAACAGGACAGTACTGCCAACAAGGGATGAGAATAAAAATAGCTGCCATTTACTAACTGCTGGAGATCCCACCAGATGCTTCAGGTCTACTCATTATTTAATTCTCACAAAGCCACCCCACTCAACCAAATAAGCTTGAGGTTTTCTCCAAGCTGCCTCTTCATCAGCTCTTAAATAGCAGCATTCAAGCTGCCACAGACATTTCTCGAAGTTTGCCAGCCTAGGGTTCCCAATGGGGAAAACATCACCTCCCTGGCGACAAACGCAACAGCCTCCTAACACCCCTTCTGTAGGAGAGGCACCAACTGCATCTCTCCAATGCAGATGAGAGAGGATGAATAATCCAAAGAGGGATGTCTCCCGAGAGCAGGGACCGTCTCATAAATAGCCCAGAGCAGTCAGTTGGGTGGCAGGTTGCTAGTCTCCCATTTTGCAGAAGAGGAAACTAAGGTTCAGAGTGGTTAAGTAACTCTGAAAGATGCATGGCTTTAAGTGACAGAGTTGGAGTTTCAAAGCCACGTTCTTTACCCTGTGACACATCTCCAGAAAGGATCAGCTCTGGGCCCTCACTACTTCCAAAATAAAGTCTTCAGTAACATCAAGAAAAAGAAAAGGAGCCAGGCGTGGTGGCTCACACCTGTAATTCTAGCACTTTGGGAGGCAGAGGCGGGCAGATTGCCTGAGCTCAGGAGACCAGCTTAGGCAACATGGTAAAACGCTGTCTCTACTAAAAATACAAAAAATAAGCTGGGCATGGTGGTGTGAACCTGTAATCCCAGCCACTCGGGAAGCTGAGGCACGAGAACCCCTTAAACCCAGGAGGTGGAGATTGCAGTGAGCCGAGATCATGCCAATGCACTCCAGCCTGGGTGACAGAGCAAGACTCCATCTCCCAAATAAATAAACAAACCAGTAAAAGAAAAGGCACCATGCAAAGGCTCCTGAATACGAAGCCATCTCTTAATCAAAAGAAATATAAAACGTCTAGGAGCTTCAGAAATGGAGAAGTGGAAAATACTTCTATTTTGTTCAGGGAAACGTTGGTATTTTTCTACTGCAAAGATGAGATGGGAAGATGACAAGTCTTAAACAAATGCTAAAGAAAGTTCCATCAGATTTGTGTCTCATGACTTTCCTTACAACATGCTCTGAAGACCACACAGCATTTGGATGACAGAGAAGGTGGTCTATACAAAATCTTCCCAAGAATGTTAATATTTAAGTGGTGCCCCACATATAGAACCTAAAGAATCCCAACTACAGTCTCAATCAAATCACAAAGAACACTTGACGTTTAACAATGCAGTCGTGATTCTTAACACTACCTCCTAAAATCCTTAGATCCTTAGAGCAACAGACTCATAAGGTTAGAGTTCATTTCAAAATTGTGTACTTTCTCAATGATACTTACCTGCAAGCTTCCACTTGACATCTGTGGCCCCAAATAATTCTCACCATAAATTATGGTAATAATTTACTTTGGTGGACTTGGCTTTGGTGAATTACAGATCTCAAAAAGAACAAAAGGACTGAAATACCGTGGTTTTCCTCCCCACCTCTGATTTTGGGTAGGCAAGAGTCCTCAATTCCTGGATGCGTGCTAAATTACTATGAATAAAAAAAGCTTCAGGAGCACAGTCGGAGCTTCCCTGAGAGTAAAATTCACAAGGAAGAACTGGAGCCCAGAGAGTGAATTACTGAAACAAAGATTCTAATAATTGGGGTGATCTACACAAAGAATGCCCAGCTGTATGCACCGGATATGGTGGAGAGGATTTTACAGGTTGGCTCCGTGAGACCAAGCCCCCATCATTCACCTCTATCTATCAAGCACTCATCTCCGGGACTGGACCCACATGGTGCTCAATCTGATGAGTACAGGAGGATAGAAGAAAGGACAGGTGGCTGAATCTGTCCCAGGAATCCACAGGAATCTGTCACATGATCCACTGCAGAAAACTGTAATTCCCACGGGGGAAGAGCAGTTGGAGCCTGTATTGTTAGCTCTCCTTACTAATAACAATGGTAATAAAAGTGATCACCACCATCACTGATAGCTTCTGCTGCCATTGGCGATGATGACATCAACAGCAGCATCCCCCCTTCTGCAGCTCAGAGGGGTTAAGCAAGAAGCCCAAGGTTACATGGCCAGTAAGAGAAGAAGCCAAGATTCAACCCTGGTCTTCCGGCTCCGAAGTTAACTATGTTTATGTTATTCTAATGTTTCAGGTATTTTAATCTGCGTTATCCTTCTTTTCCCAGACTGCATAATCTATGCTGTAACCTCACTAAAGCCTTTCCATGTGGGTTTTATTTTTCTAATCTTGTGTGTTTTCTGCGGCTTTTCTCTGAATGATTGATCAGTGGAGGATCTATCCACAAGTCTGACATCTGCATTCAGACGGTCTGGACAGAGTAAAGTTCTGGAAAGTTCTGAACTTACACCAGGAAAGTTCTAGTCACACAAATAGCTCATGTTTCTTACACAGCATTTTCCTATCAGGGCTTTTCAATGTCATTTGGGACTGTGATCAGAAATATACTGAGAGGACTGCAAGAAATGTCAGAATTGGAGAGGCAGAGCATGTGCCAAAAAATAAATAAAAAATAAAAATAGAGCAATTAGTTCAAAACGAGGTAAGAAACAGAAATTATGAGTACATTAATATCAGAGGACAGAAGCCAACAGTTATCCAAAGTCAGGCAAATAATTAATAATCAGGGGAATAAGGAGGGCAAAGAAAGGAAATGCTGTCCATTCAGTATGTTCCAGGCATGATGCTGTTTTGATGTAAGTTTTCACTTTTATTTCAAAGGCAGGTATTTTAGTGAAAAGGAAACTGGAGGTCTGGCTTGGATGATACAACCCCACAGCTGTGTGGGCCCCTCATTAAAAGGAGGGGAATGGACTAGAAGACTTTGTGGTCTCACAGTGCACTGATATCCTATAATTGTTTAAATCTTGTTGTGAGAACAGAGATAGTGACCAGGTAGTGAGGAGATCCCACTAGGATTAAGAAGGGAAGGACAGATCCAACAGGGAACTGACACCAGCTGCCAAGAAAAGGTCTCAGGCTCTGGTCATCTGCAGAACCTCTCAAAAGCTGTGTATTGTGCCCTTACTCTGGTGAGAGCCAATCCCAAGGAAGCTGGGCCAGCACAGAGCTGATGGGGACACCCACCCCATCAGGTAGAGGCCTGTTTGGCAGCAGGGGTGGGGGAATTTGGGTCCAAGATGGAGCAGGTTAAAGAAGCTGCACTGCACATTTGTGTTTTATTAACTATCCCACAAGACATCAATACATATCTTTTCTGCCATATGTTGGCTTGAGGTAAGAGCCCCCTAACCTGATGGACACACAGATCAACAGATGGCCTACTTATACTCAAGAAGATCTTAAGGAAGCCTCATCCTTGGTGAGTTTTCCCATCTGGCAAAATATGAGATGTGCAAGAGGCAGTGTAGACAGGCAGTGAAGGGTGGTTAAAAGTGTGAATTCACAAATCGCAATGCAGGTTCAAGTCCTGCCTGCTGCTGAGTATGCCTTGGAGGAGTTACTCAACCTCTCTAAGCTGTTTCTTTAGCTATGACGCAAAATGGTAACAGTGCAATCTCAGAGAGTTTGGGGATAATTTGAGGAATAATTCGCATGAAGTGCTGAGAACAGCACCTTGTAGGTAACACACACAGGGTAAATGCTAACTACTATTATTACTTATTGTGGTGGTGGTGTAAGTAAATAATTGTAACAAAGCATTCTTTATACTCTAGTCCCATTGAAATGGAAATATATTCCAATCAGAAATCTTTGGATTAATAAAATCAGCATATGACACTAGACAGCTGAAGTCTACCCCAGGCAATTCCCCTTCATGTCACTGTCAGTAAAGAATCATACAGGAGGCCGGGTGCAGTGGTTCACGCTTGTAATCCCAGCACTTTGGGAGACCGAGGCGGGCAGATCACGAGGACAGGAGATCGAGACCACGGTGAAACCCCGTCTCTACTAAAAATACAAAAAAATTAGCCGGGCGTGGTGGCGGACGCCTGTAGTCCCAGCTACTCGGAGAGGCTGAGGCAGGAGCACGGTGTGAACCCGGGAGGCGGAGCTTGCAGTGAGCCGAGATTGTGCCACTGCACTCCAGCCTGGGTGACAGAGCGAGACTCTGTCTCAAAAAAAAAGAATCATACAGGAGAGGGTCAAATTACCATGAGTCCTTAAAAAGGTTCACTTGTCCATTTCCCTCATGTTACAAGTTTATTACTCAAATACATTGGGCCCCAACATTCAGAAAGATCAACTTGTGGGTTTTTTGTTTTGTTTTGTTTTTTTGTTTTTTGAGACAGAGTCTTGCTCTGTCACCCAGGCTGGAGTGCAGTGGCGTGATCTCGGCTCACTGCAAGCTCCACCTCCCAGGTTCGTGCCATTCTCCTGCCTCGGCCTCCCAAGTAGCTGGGACTACAGGCGCCCACCACCACACCTGGCTAATTTTTTGTATTTTTAGCAGAGATGGGGTTTCACCATGTTAGCCAGGATGGTCTCGATCTCTTGACCTCATGATCCGCCCGCCTTGGCCTCCCAAAGTGCTGGGATTACAGGCTTGAAATACCATGCCCAGCCCGATCAACTTGTGATTTCTAATACTCAGAATACAAAACCCAAGAGGAAGTCAATTAGGGATAAGAAGCGACCTTCATCAGATATGAAATACCAGCAGAATACACAGAAGACAATGGAATCTCCCTCTTGCCTCAGAGACCCCAATTCTGCCTGCTAGTTAGAACAATAATAACTGACCCAGTTTCTACCCAAGGGGAATATGCAAATACAAAATCTTGGCTCCAACACAGAATCGTGGTTTCACTTGGGAAGAAAGTGGTCAAGGTGAATGTAATCAAAACTAACCATTTTCTAATTTTTTTTTCGGGGGGGAGGCAGCAGTTCCAGAAAAGATCATGATCTTCAAATTGCCTCTAAATGACAGAAACACATAGGCTAAAAGTTGGAAGCTCCACTTCCCCCTCCTCCAAAAGGCAGGGCTCCATAAACACTGTGGCATTACAGAACGAACAAAAGAAGGGGCTGATGCGCTGTAGTCCGACAACCTCCAGACAACTTGTTTAAATGCCTGAGAAACCGGCTTGTCTGCGCTGCCCTTTCCAACAGCCTCTACGGGGGAACACATTCCTCTGCAGCAGCAGAAAGAAGCCTGAGCAACTAAAAGCCGCTCCCCCGAGTCAACAACAGCCTTGCAGGAAACTCGCAAAAGGAACGGGGTCTGCCTGGCCAGGGGGGTGGCAGCCTGGACAGTCTCCTCTGGATCTTGCCTGGTTGCCCACTGGGTATCAAATTAAAGCCTTAAATGGGAAAAACGAATGGGCAAGATCAGTCTGTAAACCAGAAGGAGGCAGAAGGCTGACCCTACCACATTTCTCATTTGCCTAGCCAAATTCAGCATTCATTATAAATCAAGCAGTCAACACACAGGTTAGCAGCCTTGGGTGTGACTTGTTTCGAGACACATACCCTTAATAATTATTCTGAGGCAAACCAGGGGCAATCAGGACAGGCCAATATTGAGCTCCAAAAAGGGATGCAGTAAAACAGGGGATTTGGCCAATGCCCTGCTGCCTTTAGAGGAGAAAGGCCTATCTCATTGGAATTAATGGTGAGCCCAGGAGCAGAGGAAATAGTTCTTCTTTTAGGCAAACCAAATGCAGTTACATTGGTTAAGAGAAGACGTGATGGGGAAAAAATAGTGAATTCATGAAATTTATAAGAAAGGGCCTATGACTTTACTACTGTTTTAGGGCATCCCTTTAAGTATCACTTGGTGAGAGGAGAAGTGCAGGAATCAAAAAGGTATTCTCTAAGAGGTACATCACAAAGAGCTCTACCGTTTGAAGTCTCCTCTTCTTAAAATCCACTTCCAAAGGACTGAAGTGTTGCTGACTGCCTAAGGCTACAATTGCCTTCCAGTATTTTCCAGCCGTGGATTCCCCTTCACTGAAAGAAGGGAAGCAAACGTGTCTGTTTTGTGCTAAGAAAGCACTGTTCCGCTCCCAGGGATGCTGTGTGTGCAAACCAATTCCACCAATAGCAGCAGTTCAGCTGCTGGGAATAAACCCCTGAAAAAAGACCTTGTATACCTCCCATGTTCAGGAGAGGCAGCAAGGCAACTTGTCCATGGTCACAGCAATTGACAGCAAGGCCTGAGATCATCAGCAGGGATGTGAGTGGAAGGAATTCTAGTGAGTCCTTGCAGTAGGGTTTTACCCCATGCAAAGAGGGAAGGAGATGGGGTTGCAGTTAAACTTCAAGGATGGGCTGGGCACAGTGGCTCACACCTGTAATCCTAGCATTTTGGGAGGCCGATGTGGGCGGATCACCTGAAGTCAGGAGTTCAAGACCAGCCTGGCCATGAACCCTGTATCTACTAAAAATACAAAAATTAGTTGGGCATGGTGGGGCATGCTTGTAGTCCCAGCTCCTCGGGAGGTGGAAGCACAAGAATTGCTCAAACCCAGGAGGTGGAGGTTGCAGTGAGCCAAGATCGCACCACTGCACTCCACCCTGGGTGACAGAGCAAGTCTCTGTCTAAAAAAAAAAAAAAAAAAAAATTCAAGGATGAATAAATGCTTATGGAAAACTACAAGTCAGTGGGCGGGCAGCAGCGGGGAGGCGGGCAGCAGCAGGGAGGCGGGCAGGGTAGGGAGGCGGGGAAGGAAACAACCAGCAAAAAGATAATGAATCATCACGTGACCTTTTTAAATCTCTGAATTGGCTCCTTAATTCCCTCTGAGCAAAGATGGTAGGGACAGACTCAAGGGACTCAAGGTTTTGGGTTTTTTTTTTGTTTTGTTTTGTTTTGTTTTGTTTTTAATTTTACCAGAAGTGAGTCACTTGGGAGTAAGAAAATCCATCCCTAAAGGCAAACCATCTGCAATGTTCCCTCTTGGAAATTCACCCTGATCTGCTCAGAAGTGGAACATGCTCTGTCAGCAAAGGCGCTGAATAATGCAGGAGCGAATCCACAGAGGGCTGAGAGAGGCTCGGCCGCTTAGCTCCTCAGCCCGGAAGCCGAACACAGGTCCTCTCTGGGGAAATCAAATTCCACCCCTGGAAACATGGGCTCCAGACTATGAGGTCTGGGGAAGGAAAACAGCACAAAGAAAAGTTTGAGAAGAAAGTCTACTCTTCAAGTCCCTGGGCACCAACCAGGACTTGCAGATATCCACGATGTCTGGCATCCATCAGTTCCATTTGACACCCTGAGGACTGAGGCCTGCCAATAATACACAACACAGGTGTGAAAAGGAATGCGTGAGAGAGGCTTATTTAACCCTTGAAGGGAGACAGCAGTGACAGGAGGACACTGAAAGGTGATTTGTAAGAACGTCAGTCAGGTCGCTGTACCTGAAACAGGGCACGCTGTAAAAATAAGACTCCAGGGAGCCAACAACCCAGGGGATTTTCTGCCTCCTGACAACAGCCACAAAGGGAAGCGATCGCCTACGTCCACAGGTGAAAATAATCGAGCTCAGGCAGGGGCTCTCAGCCCAGGTTTCACATTAGGGTCACTGGGGGAGTTCTGGCAAAGCAAGGATGCCACTGGCTCCCACCCCGGAGATGTGGATTTAATGGACCTGCAATCTGCCCAGGCTGCCAGGCTTCATTTGAAAGCTCGTCGGAGGACTACGGTTCAAGCAGGGCTAAGAACCACTGATCTGAAGAGTACTTGGAAGAAACGGTGGCTCCAAGGCTGCAGAACCCTATGTGAACGGGGCTCCTCCTGACCTCCAGCTGTCTCTGGCTGAGCAGATGAACACGCAGGAGCTCTGTTGGGGCCTCTGTCCATTTAATAGAAGGCTTTCCTGAAGCCCTGGGCTCCGGTGTTTCCTGAGTGAACAGGAGCCAGCAGCGACTACCGATGGAGCAAGGAATGTTACTGAAAAGCTCCTAATTGCCAACAAAAATCTAAGTAATCAATAGAGCAACTAAAAGTGTTGTCAGGAAGACACGACAAGGGCCCTTGTGTCCCAAAAAATCTAAGTAATCAATGGAGCAACTGGAAATATTGTCAGGAGGCCGGCCCCCAGGGTATAAGGGAAGGAGGGTGCTGGCTGTTTAATCCATACCAGGGGCTAGGTAGGGAGCACACAGATGTCTTTTTTTTTTAGATCCTCCACCACTTGCCCCAATATTACCACCTATGAAACGCGGGGAAGGAATATTCACATTTTAGGCAGCTTGATGGCAGGGGCACTGCGCAGAAACCTGCAAAAGAAATCCTTAGATTCTCTTGCCCAGCTTCCACTGAGAGAATGCCTTCAAGTAGGTCAGTGAGCCACCCTTTTCCCTCAGGAAACATGCAGTTGATCCCTCTAACAGCAATAAGAAAATACGGAAGGTTTGGAAGCCAACACCTCCTCACTTCTTTGGAGCAAAGGACAGAGAATGCTGGGAAACATTCATTTTCTCCCTCTTGAAAACTGAGAGTCAAGCTGAGGGCTGAAAAGAGGCAACAAATTGCAAAGCTCCTATGGTGCTTTTGATATCCAGCCATCTCTGTAGCTAAAAAGAAATAGGTATTACTTGATGATATTTTCTTTCTGCCCAAGTATTTTTCAGTTTCCCTGTTTTGGGAGAACCTTAAAAACTGAGAGTACGCTGACAGGTCAGGTGAGGTTTATTATTCTGCCATTCATGTATGCATATATTAATGAGTCTTGGTGTTTCAGGGTCTCTGGGATTCAATAAAATATATTCATGTGTTTATTCCTCCTTCCGTTGCTCAAACCAAAGGATCGTCTCAATGGGAATGAACGTACTTAGGTTGTGTCTCCACCATGACTGTTCAAAATCTTTGATGAACTTCAAGACGATAAGGATTCTAGCTAGGATATGCTTTGCAGCTGCCAAAGAAAACTGAACTTGGGGAAGGAACCAAATATCATTCATTTTCCAAGAACTGTTAAGGATGCATTCTATGGACAATCCAAAGCTAATGTGGTTCATAGCGGCAAAAGGAATCCTACTTCCTCCCTGACTCAGTTTTCCTTATTGCATGTCGCAGATCTGGGATGACAGTTAAAGAACCAAGGAGAAGCAAGGAAAAGTATCTGGAGTCAGCTGAAACAGCAAATGTATTTGATTAGTCTGGCCAACAGGCAGTATAATCGGCAGCTTATTTTGAGGCTTAAGGAGAATTTTGACTCTGATTTAGCCAGCTAAGCCATGAGCCACAGTACTCAGGGACTTAGCACAAGGACTCATAAAAATGAACAACGGCCCTAGAGTGCTTCCATAAAGACATTTTCATAATGATCTTCATTTTGTTGCTCAAAATATGTAAGGCTCACCTTGGGACAAATACAAACAAATGAAAATTTTCCAAAATCTCATTTTACCTGTGGAGAAAACTGCAAAGACTGACTACGAGATTTTGTCATTCCACCCATGGGCCACTCCCTCCCAGGTGACCCCAGGAGGAGCTCATCGGGTAATGTCAATTCCACCCACAAGTGATGGGCAGGAAGCTTGATGGCCTGTAGCTCCATGGCCCTTACCAGTGGCTTCATGAGGCACGAGCTCCTTTCATCAATGAGAAACAAGGCTCTGCAAGGTCACACGGCCCTGCAGTGCCGGAGGTAAGATGAAGAAATGACTCTTTGAACTCAAAAGCCCACCAGGTCAGCTGCTGGTGGAAGTGAGCAGTTAGTCTTATTCACATCTTATAACTTGGAAATCGCTGGACAAAATAGGGATGGAGAGAAAATCGCTATTACCATAATGTCTATGTTACAGAATGCTATTGTCATCTTATAAAATTTGTGAAAGTTTAAAAACATGTTTTTAGCTTAATACTTGCACTCAAACTTTTGCAAAGACCTTAACTACAAGGACACCAATAGTAATCAAAGATGATATTTAAGTTCAAACTCTACTGAAAACCAGACAGAGGCTTAAAAACAATAAAACCACAAGAAAAAAGAAACTGGCTTCTCCATTAAGGCTGGAACCATTTGAACCTAATACATCAAAACCCAAACTGGAGAACAATTTTGCTGGGCTTATTCATCATTTGTACTTGAATGTGAACTTGAAACTACCATTTTTCCCATCTCTAACATTTAAAAGTCATCTGTTGCCTCTTAACCAACCAAAGTAAACTCACAAGCACCCAATCCAAATACACAAACTAAAATATACTGTACTTCCAACTATAATTTTAAAATATCTTCCCTTCCAGTCTTATCTGCCATATTAGTTTTTCATTGCTGCTGTAACAGAATACCAAAAACTTAGTGACTTAAAGCAAAACAAATTTATTATCTCACAGTTTTGGGGTCAGACTTCCAAAATGAGTCTTATATAAGGCTACTATGGAGGTGCTCGCAGGAGTTCCGGGGGCCCCTGCTTCCTTGCCTTTTCCAGTATTAAGAGGCCACCTGTATTCCTTGGCTCATGGCCCCTTCCTCCACATTCGAAGGGCAACCCTCCCAACTCTGCTTCTGCATCCTTTTGTGAGTTCATCCCTCACTCTTAGAAGGTCCTTTGTGATTACACTGGACCTACCCAGATAACCCACAGTAATCTCTCATGAGACCCTTAACTTAATCACATCTGCATTATACTCTTTTCCATGTAGGAAACACACTCACAGGGTCTGGATATTAGGACATAGATATCTTCAGGGGGAAGGCACATCATTCTATCTACCACATGTACATACCTACTTATTCCATGGTTGCAATCATATACCTGCAGCAATTATGCATCTTTTTTTTTTTTTTTTTTGAGACAGAGTTTCGTTCACTCTGTCACCCAGGCTGGAGTGCAGTGGTGCCACGTCGGCTCACTGCAACCTCTGCCTCCCGGGTTCAAGCAATTCTCCTGCCTCAGCCTCCTGAGTAGCTGGGCTTACAGGTGCCTGCCACCACGCCTGGATAATTCTTGTATTTTTAGTAGACATGGGGTTTCACCATCTCACCATGTTGGCCAGGCTAGTCTCAAACCCCAGACCTCAAGTGATCCGCCCGCCTTGGCCTCCCAAAGTGCTGGGATTTCAGGCGTGAGCCACCGTGCCCAACCTGTATCATGTTTTTAATGGAATACTGTATTAAACATTTTTCGTATTTCCATACAGTCACCAAGATTATTGTTTTTAAACCAAATCAAGTCCCACCCAGTTGAAAAGATCATTATGATTTTAAGGGGGTGGAAAAATACAATGGACAGTCTTTTCTTTTAAAATGTCTTTATAATATTTTATAAGAAAGTGATTTTAGTCCTTAAAAAGTAGAAAGAAGAATAAACAGCAGTACAGATATATGCTGACCCATGAGGCCTGGGCAATTACTTCCATCACAATACCAGAGCTGACGGGAGGAGGTTCAAGCAGACAAAGGTCTGCGGCATTTCTCATGGGAGGCAGGCAGAGCGGATCAGTGCCTCATTCTATACAAAACACAATCAGATTGTCTTTCAGCAGAACAGAAATAATCACCCTATTGTCTAACATCATGAATGACCCGCAGACCCACAAAACATTAATAATAAAGGCAAAAGTAGCAACTGGCTCCCTCATTTGTATGTCCTCTAATCTGCAATTTGTCGCCTTATAAACTTTAAGGATTATGACCTGTGGATGCAAATTGCATTGGTCATCAGTGCCAACAGCCAGGCACCAGGATTACTTTACCTCCTATTTTACCTATTTTATAAAAACACAGAATAATGAGCATGCAAAGCACAGTAGGAAAACCCTAAAAGGAACTGGGGCGAGTGTGGGGTGGGCAGGTAGAGAGGTGGAGATTATAGACGAATGGCTTCTATTCAATTGCATCATATCAAACAGGGGTCAGCTAACTTTACCTGCAAAGAGCCTGGTAGTCATTGTTTTCAACTCTGTAGGCCACTCAGTCTCTGCCTCAAGTATTCAACTGTCTGTGGCAGGGCTGAGCAGCTGTCACAAGACACACAGAAACTACTGGACATGGTTGTGTTCCAATAAAACAAGCCTTGGGCAGGATGTGGCCCAATAAGCTATAGTTTGCAACCCCTGGTATACAGGGAAAGACAGATGTCTTCAATGTTATACGCAGACCATATATCCCCAAACTGCTTCTTCACCATCTCTAAACTAATTTACCTCTCCGCTCATCTTTAACAAGTCTTGGCTCTTCTTAGGAGTCACACAGACACAGGGGTGAATATCATTACTGGCCCCAAATGTTCATCCCTGGCTGTAGTATCCGTACCTTTTTTTTTCATATGACTTTGAAATTCCTCCCCTAAAGATACAGTCTATTTCCCTGCTTCCTAACTTTGAGCTTAGCCACGTGACTCACTTTGGCCAACATAATGAGACAGAAGTAACAACATGCCCCTACCAAGCCTAGAATGAAGCAGACTTAGTGTTTCTGCCCGTCCTCCTGGGTTTGCCTTTTCCCCTTAGCCCTGGAAAGAGCACACCCAAGCTAGCTGCCCCAGGTCAGAAGTGGAGAAGAGGTACATGGCGCAGAGTCCATTCACAGCCTCACAATGAGAGGCCAAGGTGCCTAGCTGAGCACAGGTGAAATCAGCCAACCCTCATGTGACATGCTGATTATGTCTGCAAGTGATAACATGACTGTAAGCGATAATATGATTGTTGTTGTAAAGCCACCAACTTCTGGGGTGGATTGTTAGGTGACCACAGCAAATTAATAAATCCATTAATCATAAACCAAACCACTTATTTATTTCAAAGCCACCCAATCATCTTAACTGAAAACCATCTCCTATGAAACAATTTTCAGATATACATAGACACATATTTCAGCTATATATTTAATTACTAATAAATGGTCTCAAGATTTCCTCATAGTTATGTGTAGCTGCTTTTATCCATTGACCAAAACAGATTTCTGTAGAGCAATATACAGTTAGCATACACAATTTCCAAAAATTTTTCAATCACAGCAGTATGTCTTTTAGACCATTTCTTTAAACATATGGTGTATCATTATTATAAAGGCAATCTGGAACCATGATGACTCTTATTATTTATAGGAAGTATTATTAGCAAGGGCATTAAATATTGTTTATAAAATAATTATGTGCACAGAATATTCCAAGACCTTCTTCTGAATTAAAAAAAATAAAAGACTTTTGGAAGACAGGAAAAAGAGTATGGAGTGGCCCTGACATGTTTCTGTTTAATTCATGAAGACAGGAGTTTATTTTCCACTTTGGTCCCACACTTCTGATATTACTGAGTCATGACTTTCATCAACACTTCTAGGAAAGAAGTGTCAGTCCCCCAGAATGAAACCACACTTGTCCAAACTCTGGTCAGGATCATGTTAGACCCACGCCTTTCCAGTACACTCCAACTATTTACATCCATCTGAAGCAGGTCCATGTGCCCTGGCAATCTTCCACCCTTCACTAACCACTGTCTCACATGTGCCAGTGCTAATCTCTCTCTCTCCACAAAACACGTGTACAGCTGGGCACCAGATTTCAAGTGGTTCTTTTCCAAAAATGTGTCTCTAAGTGGATGGTCCAAAATGTGAAAGGCATTTTCCAGTGCCAACCTTCCAGGGCCTATTTCATTCATGACAAATAGGAAATATATTAATATCTATATTAAGTTCATAAATATTTACATCTTTCAATTATTAGTAACAAAAAAATATGATGCTGATGGTGAGCATCTTGAGACTTTAAGCTGGTGAAAGCTTATGCAGCTGCAGGTGCCTGATGGCCTAACTCAATGGTGCTGGTTTGTTTTACACTCATTTCTGCTCCACGCGGTCTCTCATCCTCCAGGAGGGTAATCAGAACTTCTGTGGCTGCAGAAGTTCTGAGCGAATGAGCAGGAGTGGGATATGTGAGGCCTCTTAATACCTCAGCTCAGATGTCCCATGATGTCAACTGCACTGCATTCTACTGGTCAAAGGAAGTCACAAAGCCACTTGACTCACAGGAGTAGAGAAATAGACATCTGACTGAAAGCATGGCAAAGGCATGTTATAAGAGAACATGTAACCAGAATGGGAGGATCTGTGGCTATTCTTCGCAGTACACTACATATACCTAGCAGTCACATATTCTATTGTTTCCACATAAAAAGGCATTGTGGTTTTATGACTTAGTCTCCTTGCAGGGAAGAGGCGGGGGAAGTGATTTTGGATAGAGGAAGACAGACCCAGACACCTGTCACAGACTCCTCCTCACCTGGGGCAATAGGCAAGCGTGCCTTCCAGGCCAATGGCACTGTAACCTAAGCTCTGTGAGCACAGAGATTTGTCTGTTTAGTTCACTGTTGGATACCCAAGGCACAGAAGAGAACCTGGCCCATAAAAGGCAAGCAGTGAAGATCTGTGAAATGAAAAGAATAGACATCTCCTAGGTGTTCTGATTGAAAAATTACAGAAGAGTTCTGCAGTAGGAGATGAGAACTGTATTCTGACATCTGAGATAGTACTAACTGTACATATGGGTCATCTCAAGTCAACTGTTTATAAGTCAGGGACTACCCGTATTTAAAATTAGAGCAGAGAAATGACGTGCTAAGACATTCCCGCATCAGTCTCCCAAAACAACAGTAACAGTTTCTTGTGACTCAAAAACAAATGAAAGTATAATGAAGGATACTTCTTATATTATTCCAATGGAACAAAAATGCTCTTTGCTAACTTTAAAGGAATCTGAATCGCAAGCAAAAAATTAGCAAAACACACAGTCTTCCACGGAACAATGCCCCTTACAGAGTATCAGGAATTGAAAATCAGGACACGCAGTAAGTTTTGGGAAAGAAGTGCAGTAAATGTTTTTGTTGAATGTTGGAGCCAGAAGACCCCAGCTGTTGTCTAATCCCCCATCTCCTCCCACTCACACACACCCTGTATATGGTGCAGAGGCTGAGGCCTGGGAGTTGTCAGGCTTGTCTGATGTCACCCAGCTAGTCAGCAGCACAGATGGGATAAAAACTGAGGAGTTCAGACTCAGCTCTGAGCTCTTTCCACTACACCCTGCTGACAGTTTTCAGCCTTACTTGCAGCATAAACAAGCTTTTGAACATAAGCAACTATAAATAGTAATTAGTCAGAGTCTTGTATTAGATATGTTGACATCATCAGAAGGCAATTCTGTTCATTACAAGCCCCTCTGATGCTCGCTCTGAAAGTCGCTGCCTTCTTCATGTCCACCAGGCACCACCCTGGACCTGCCTTAGGTCCAAAGTGCATCCTTCCAGCATCTTCCAGCAATCTGAGCTTCATTACAATGTCCCCTCCTCCTGCCAGAACTCACCAAATAGTCAGGTGCACTCGCTTTTCTCAGCCATATTCTCAGGGAAGGCAGCATGATTTTTCTAATTCTTTTGCACATTCCCACAGTGCTAAGCAGGGATCTGACACACACATTTTGGTTAAACATAAGCTAATATTTACTGAATGATTACTATATGCTGGGCAAAGAGCTAGGCATTTTACATGCATTATTTCATCTAATTCATCCCAAAACTCTATAAATAAGTAGGATTGTTTGTCTTCTGCCCACAGACAAACTGTGGTCTGGAGAGGTTAAATGCCCTGCTCAAGGTCATACAACCAATAAAAGATGTTGATGCTGAGATTCAACCCAAGTGCTATTTGACTCCAAAGTTTGTGCTTTTTAACTCCCAGTTTTTCCTAAGAATGACCTGCCTGAATTTCGGGGAGGAACTGGGGGAATGCATTTTGGAAAGTATCCCAGGTGATTCAGATGTGCAGCCGAATTTGGGAAGTCAGTGCCCCACATTCTGAAATCCTACACTGATTGACTCATCTTGCTTGTTTTTCTGCAGCCAGAATGACAGTGTGACCAGAACCTGACCCAAGCCCACCTTTACCAGGTGACTCAGGCCACACACACTTCAGAGAGTACTGTCTTCTCTCCTGTATACAAACTTTAATCTCTCCCATCCAAATCCTCCATGGCCATCTCTGGATACTATTGGAAACCAGAGGGCACCAAATCTTTATTCCAGGATCAGTAACAGAATTCATGATGACACCAAAGGTCTATCAAGGAAGTCCTGGTGGCACAGCCCAGGAAGGAGCAGAAATCAACACCCCATTGGATTCATAGTAGGTTTCATTATGAATAATGCCCTCTTCCTTTGGGGCCTGGCTTTTTTTTTTTAATGAGTGACCCACACATACTACACATCAGCCAATGACAGACCCAGCTAGACAGTCTCACACTATTTTCCCAAACTTCAGAACAGACACTACGGTTTTCACTGCTATGCACATAAACTGTGTGTCTTAACCTTCTCTCCTGCAAGCATGCTTCTAGTTTGCCTTGGGCAGCTGGTTCCTCCCCTTCAACAAAGGTGGGGTTCAGCACGAACCCCCAGTACAGGAAGAATTTGGTCTCTTTATTACACAACCACATGGCACCTGGCAATGGACTGAGCCTCTCCGGGAGATCACAAACAGGAGCTTCCATTTCCCTCCCATGTTTCACTTCGCTCAAGGTGCTCCTACTTCAATTACTGTCCCCTCTTCCCCCTGCCTCTTCTTTCCTTTTGGTCCTGCCAACTGACAAGAGCACCTTTCTGCCTAGCATAACTGAGATAAACTCATAAAGATACTACTAAATGCTAACAGGAAATAAACACAGAAACTGCAAGAAGTGAAAAAAAAAAAGTGGGCATTATAAAATACATCCTGCCATAGTCAGGTTCCACTGGCTTTGCCCCAAGTGGCCTGCCACTGGGGGTGTCCACCAGCTCTCCCCGGGGGCACATTCCTCCCACAGGGCTCCTGGTCCACATCCACCTGCAGGACCTGTCGCCCAGGAGCTCCCTACTGGACATGTTGAGGGATGTGTGCTCCAAACCAAGAGAAAGACCCCTGTCTCTGTCACACAGGGTGGAAGCTAAAATATGGCTAAGATGGAAATGAGAGATTGAATAGTAGCTAAGGGAACCACAGACTGAAGAAAGAATTCTTTCAGAGCTAAATTTAAGTTCGTTCCTCAATTCTTTCCTTCACTCAAGTATTTTGTTATTTCAAAGAGCATTCTATATTCTGAAGATTTATCTAACACTAGAAACCAGGTGTCCCTATTTTCCAAGCCAATGTTCTCGCCTTTCAAAGAATCAAGAAATACAACAATTTTTGACCCTATTTTCTCTTCTCACACATATGGTATAAATCCATAAACTCAGGAGGCATTTATTCTCTACAAGATATTTGAATTTGGCTGAGACTGGTCTTCTTTTTCTTGAAAACAGTCCTACTGCATAAAGTCCTTCTTTTCAATATTTACTGTAACTTAAGACACTAAAGAATCCAGCTCCAGCCTGATGACTCGATTTCATCACTGCATAATTGGATGTTTACTTTTGTTGTCCTAATTAGCCAAAAAGGAAAAAAAAAAAGTCACAGTTTAGTCTTTCTTAGAGAAAAGATAAACCTTATTTTCTCATTTGTACCATCTTCTGGGATCTTGGGAGATAGTACTTATTAGAAAAAGTTAAGGGTGAAAAGCAATTGAGAATTAAAGAAAAAAAAATCTCTGCGGCCACGCACAACCATTATCCTTACACAGGAGTTTGCCTCTGGATGCTGAAATCATGTTTAAAAACTATAAAAATGAGAATTCTTTTATGGTCATTATACTTTACACTATAGATCCCCATCACTATAATAGGACACTATTACCATCTTTGGCCTTCTACACTATATAAAAACATGAGTTAGCAATTGCCAAATACTTCCTTTCACTGTCTGTGAATATACTTGCAAGAGAAACTGCAGACTGCTGCAGAAATCTGGTAAATGTCAAACATTTTTAGTACTTTTTTTTTTAAGGGGGCAATTTCCAAATCAACATTAATTGGAGCTGCAGTTTGGTTTGTACTGAGTGGACAGATGCCCAGAGTCCTGAGGCTGCCACAAGCCACACTGTCCCCGAAGCATCTCCTATATGAAGACCTCCTGCCTCTTCATGTGCCAGTGTTGCCCTGGCATGGAGACTTTTAAATCATTGAATTTTCAAAAAACATTCTATAGCAGCCTTTTACAAAGCAATAAAATCAGGAATGACAGACCTCAGAGAATTTCATTGTCTCTAAAATAGCAGTGGCAAGTGATACTGGAATCATTTTACTTTTCCTGATAAGTTTAGGAAGAAATCTTTTAGGTTTTAAAAGTCAGAAATCAGCAGTCACATTGGAATAGGAATGAAGAATATAGAGTTAGAAAAGTGTGGCCAACTGTTTTTTCAGCCCAAGGAGAAAGTATAATTCTAAAAATCTGGATACCTGAAATTTAGGGGAAAAATGGTTGCTAACTGCATTAACTTTGATAAGTTGAACTTAACGTGCCTTTTGATAGCAAGATAAATACAAATAGACCTATGCATTCAAAGTTATTCTGTTCTTTGAAGTGGCTCACACCTGTAATCCCAGCACTCTGGGAGGCTGAGGCAGGATTGCTTGAGGCCAGGAGTTTTGAGACCAGCCTGGGCAACATAGCAAGACCCTGACTCTATAAAAGATTTAAAAATTAGCAGGGTGGGCTGGGCGCGGTGGCTCACACCTGTAATCACAGCACTTTGGGAGGCCGAGGCAGGTGGATCACCTGAGGTCAGGAGTTTGAGACCAGCCTGGCCAACGTGGCAAAACCCCATTTCTACTAAAAGTACAAAAATTAGCTGGGCATGGTGGTAGGCACCCGTAATCCCAGCTACTTGGAAGGCTGAGGCAGAAGAATTGCTTGAACCCAGGAGGTGAAGGTTGCAGTGAGCCGAGATCACACTACTGCACTCCAGCCTGGGTGACAGAGCAAGACTCTGTCTCAAAAAAAAAAAAAAAAAAAAAAAAGCAGTGTGGGTGGCATGTGCCTGAGGCTATAGTGAGCTATGATCAGATCACTGCATTTCAGCCAAAACAGACAAACAAACAAAACAAACCAGTTATCCTGGTCTTCCAATAGCTTAGGAATCCAAAAGCCACCTTATCCAATACCTTATTTTAACAGCGAAGTGTACGAGCTCTGGGAATTGCCAGGAATCCTACATAGAATCTCAACCATATCCAAGGTAATCTTGGCCCCAGAAACACAGTCTAGGGTTGTGATTCTCAAACATAGGCATTACTTGGAGAGTTTGGGAAATGCAGAATGCTAGGCCCCGGCTGCTGCCTTGCTGCTTCAGAAGATCTGTAGTGTGTGAATATCTGCTAATGAGCTCCCAGGTGATACTGATGCTGAGGTCTGGGAGGCCCCTTTGAGAACTGCTGGCATAGGGAATGTTAAAGAAAGTGGAGGCTGGAGGAATTACTGCTTACCAAGCACCAGGCACGACAAGATCCTTTATCATCATCCACCCCATTTAATTCCCAGTATAACTTGTAAAAGAATCACCAATTGAAAGGTGAGGAAACTGAGGGCCAGGAAGGTTATGGTATGTGCTGATTAAGTGGGAAGGCAAGAGATAGTCCCAGGGCAGCAAGAGTCCACTATACCTTCCAATTGCTTCACTCCCACCTTAAGGCCCCAATCAACAAAATCACGTACATCATAAAATGCCTTGCATGAATATCTGACTGGACCATTTTACAAGCTGCAAACTTGCTATTAAAAACATTCTAGCTAGAGGCCTCCAAGCACTCAAACACAATATGCACAGCCATTCTTCATCCCGGGAGCCAATTTCCATCTAAACTGTTGTTGGAAATTTCCAACAATCCATGTGAACTTTCGGTTTGCTCCTTTCCTGGACTCACTCAACAATCTTCCAAATCCTCCTTTCTCAATAAGCCATCCCTAATGGAGAACCTAACAATGGTCGGCCCCAAACCAGGACATAGCTCACTATCTGCAATAGAAATGGCAGGAGCCCATTGCCTCTGCTTTTAGAGGTTCTATGACTGAAGACCCTGATGTTTGTGTAGTGTTTATGGGTGTCAAGGTTAAATGTCTTTAGTGTAAGCTCCAAACACAGATTTCCGAGCTTTGTAGTGTATGCATCATAGCACAACACTTGATATTAAAGCTCTGTGTTGATGATAATGACCTGCAGTAACTCTCCATATCAGGGAGTCCCTTACACGGTATTAACAAAGCAACTCCAAGATGTTTCCATGACAACAGCAGCATCACACAGGAAAGAGAATGAGGAGAGTACAAAAAGGCTTTTTAGAAACTGTTACCAAAATGCACACCCAGTTTAGGAGACTAAAAATTTTCTGGGCATTAGATTTCAGGTTAAAAATCTTTTCTTTTTTGAATATATTCTCTAATGATGTGACTATTTTTAAATGTCTAATAGGGACTGATTCAGAACACTATAAATACCATCCATCTGCCAAATTTCAGGAGGTCTAAAATTAGGTTACCAGGTTCATCAATTTCCCTAAGAAGATTCTCGTAAAAATAGAACAAACCTTTCTGGTAGCATTCACAGTAAAATCCTGATACTTCAAATGCTGTGGTAAATAAACTATACTTATTTAAAAGCTAAAAACTATTAAGCAACTCCAAAAAATCATATTTTTTCCTGAATAAAGTTAAGACAGAGAATATCTTATGAAACAGGAGTTTCTCAGGAGGCCCTTCAATTTACAAAGCCACAGACTGAAAATACCTCCCAACAGAATGTGGTATAAGCAAATGACATATTATCAACCAAATACAAGGAAAGGACACATCACATTTTCCTTTCTACTGTGCTCATTATCAGCCTCTGCTTATGTTTGCTTTTCTCTGGTGGATGAGGTGGAAATTAAATGAAACACCAAGCAATGCCCGTAGCCTTCTCTTCGCCTAATATTTTTTTCTGCCATTATTCCTTCATTGACCATCAAAGACAATACGGCCATCTTACTAAAAATATCCTGGAACAACAGCCAGCATTGAGACCTTTTTTTTTTCTCTCAGCTACTGGGAGGTAAGGTTATTTCACCTACATGTGTACCAAGTTATTTTTAAAACTTGCCTTGTTCTTCTCTGGTTATTCTATTTCAATAAGCAAAAGGGAACCTGCAGCCGTACTCACCACCACCCTAAACATCCTAGCCATTAGATGGTCCACGTTATGGTCATCAACACAGACACAGAGTGGACTTTTCATGCGTAAACTGATATGCAGTAACTGCCTTGCAAAAACAGCTTGATGAGTAATTTTCAACCTCGTCACAAGCACGGAAGTTGCACACCTCAACTAGACGGTACTTGTGCCAAGAACTTGGTGTTATTCTTTTTTCTCAGTAACTGTCCATTATGCTAAAAGGCCACAACAGATTGGCTCAGAAAAACCTGTTAGAATGGTTTTGGCGTGAAAAAAGTTAGAACAGAAATTCAGTCTAACATCGAGGTTAACTCAAGCAGAATCTGATCTCTATCCATTTACTTGCTAATTCAATAAATATTTGCTGAGAGCCAGATACATGCCAGATTCTGTGTAAGCACTGAGGACAGGGACAGGGAGATGAAAGATAGGTTTTACCCTCAAGTGCCACAGTGTATGGGCAGACACAGAGAAACAATTACAACAAGAGGTATGAAAGTCCTCAAAGCGGTACGCAGGAGGTGGAAGAGAAGCAACTGAATTGGGGGCAGGAAGGGGAAGAAAGGAGTCCATGGGGGGAGGAGTAGTCAGGAAAATCTCCTGAGATGCTAATTCTGAAATTTTTTTTTTTTTTTGAGATGGACTCTTACTCTGTCGCCAGGCTGGAGTGCAGTGGCCCAACCTCAGCTCACTGCAACCTCCACCTCCCGGGTTCAAGTGATTCTCCTGCCTCAGCCTCCCGAGTAGCTGGGACTACAGGTGCGCACCACCACGCCCAGCTAATTTTTGTATTTTTAGTAGAGACAAGGTTTCACCATGTTGGCCAGGATGGTCTTGATTTCTTGACCTTGTGATCCACCCGCCTCGGCCTCCCAAAGTGCTGGGATTATAGGCGTGAACCACTAGCCAATTCCAATTCTTGAAGAGTACAAATCAGCCAGGTGGCACAGGAGGAGCTGAGGTATCCCAGAGAGAAAACCCAATATCCATCCTAGCCTCATGTCAAATTCCAGCCTAAGGGAACCATCACTGCTGCTTCAGCCCAGATCAGAGCTAGCATTTCTTGTTAAGCCACCTCAGCCTCCCTGTTCTGCAGTCCTTGTTCTGTTGCTGGAAACATCTACTCACTGGAGATTTTTCTCAGGGTTGTATAAAATGCTGTCCCCTGATAACGCCTTGTCAGTGGTCTGGGTCAGCACATGGAGTTCCCAAGGTGAGTCCACCCTTCTTCCTAGAAAGGCAGCTCTCATATCAAGTCCTGCAACTTATTCTTTTTTTTTAGACAGAGTCTTGCTCTGTTGCCCAGGCTGGAGTGCAGTGGTATGATCTCAGCTCACTGCAACCTCTGCCTCCCAGGTTCAAGTGATTCTCCAGCCTCAGCCTCCCAAGTAGCTGGGATTATAGGCACCCACCATCACGCCTGGCTAATTTTTGTATTTTTAGTAGAGACAGGGTCTCGCCACATTGGCCAGGCTGGTCTCGAACCCCTGACCTCAAGTGATTCACCCGCCTCAGCTTTCCAAAGTGCTGGGATTGCAGGGGTGAGCCACCGCACCCGGCGTTATTCTTTTTTTCACACTGAATATTCCTGGCTCATTTTCTGGGTCTCTATGCTATGGCTTACCTGATCCCCTATCCTCCCAAGTGCCCCTGGTAATACCAGTTTCTTGATCCCTCCTTTAATACCCACAGCCTGTGCTGCACATTGTCCTGCAGATGAAGTCTGCTACCCACGGAGGAGCCCCGCCTCCCTCAGCCTTAGGGATGCTCTGCCATTTCTGCAGGCAACCCAAGCTGCTTTAATGAATACTGAGTTTATTAATACACATGCTTTGCTTCAATCAATCCTTATATCTACTATCAGGAACCATTATATAATAAGAATATTATGACTGAATAAACACAAGTATTGAATCTCAAAATATTTCATGATCACAACAAAATGTTCCTAACAAAATAAATAACTTAGACGTAGTACAACTACCAAACACAGAGAACCAACAAAGTGTTTAAAGATAAAGAAAAGGCTTGTTTAAAAAAAAAACAAAAAACAAAAGCAAAAACTCATTTCTGGGCATGGTGACTCACACCTGTAATCCCAACACTCTGCGAAGCCGAGGTGGGCGGATTGCTTCAGCCCAGGAGTTCAAGACCAGCCAGGGCAACATAGCGAGGCCCCATCTCTACTAAAAGTATAAAAAATTAGCTGAGTATGGTGATGCAGTCCTGCAGTCCCAGCTACTTGGGAGGCTGATGGGGGGAGGATCACCTGAGCCCAGAGAGTCGAGGCTGCAGTGAGCTGTGACCACACCACTGCACTCAAGCCTGGGCAAAAGCAGTGAGACACCCTACCCCCGCAAAAAAAGAAAAGCTCACACAAGACGTCCTCATCCCTGTCTCCTTTTTCTGTCATTAACAGATCAAGAAACTCAGTTAATTCCACTGTATCTCAAAATCTGTCATGACATCATGTAACAGAATGCTTCCTGTATTAGAGATGAAGTCACAGCAATGGGAGCACTGAAAAGACTTACACACGTGTGCACACATGGTGATGCAATCCTTAGCAACTTTACGACAGAGTTCACTGTTAGTTACCTATCCAACATTCATTTTTTTTTTTTTTTTTTTTTTTGAGACAGAGTCTTGCTCTGTCACCCAGGCTGGAGTGCAGCGGCGCAATCTCGGCTCACTGCAACCTCCGCCTTCCAGGTTCAAGTGATTCTCCTGCCTCAGCATCCCGAGTAGCTGGGACTACAGGCACAGGCCACCATGCCCAGCTAATTTTTTTGTATTTTTAGTAGAGACGGGGTTTCACCATGTTAGCCAGGATGGTCTTGATCTCTTGACCCAGTGGTCCAACCGCCTCGGCCTCCCAAAGTGCTGGGATTATGTGCGTGAGCCGCCGCACCTGGCCACATCCCTTCTTTATCCCGAAACTAAGTTAACTCTGTTCCAGGTAGAAACATGCTGAACAAAAGCAAGCAAACAGAACCATCCAAATAAACCAGAAACCTAACATTTTCCAAATCGGAGTGGCTACATGATACAGTTCTGGCCAAGATGATGTAAATGGAAACTGCTGGAATGGAATTGTTTCTGGAGGAGTTCTTTGAATGGGAACGGCCTTAACAAGCATCTGTGATTTGAGTTTACCTTTGGCTCGCCTCTTGCTTGGAGCATGGGTAGGATGCTAATGAAGCAGGCATCTCATACCTACTGGGTAACAAAGATGAGAATGAAAGAAAGAAGCCTACAAGACAAGACAGCTAAACTAAAGGCTGGAGGAGGCCGGGTCCCACACAGAATCGTGGAGCTGCTGTATCAGCTTTGGACTGCCCTGTTCTGGACATTTTGTTAAATGAGGAGAGCAAGCCTCCTATTCAGTTCAAGCCACTGCTGAGTCAGGTTTTCTATTACTCACGTTTGAATCCCAGGATGACACACTTAGCATGTAGCAGTGTAGATATCTGCAACAGACATCTTTCTCATCACACCATTGGGCGAAGGAGAGTTCTCAGATGGGTGGGTATGTTTCATTCACGTAGCATTCTGGGAGGTGACAGTGCTCCGTCATATTTCAAGAGAATTACATGGCCTAGACTAGAGAAAGGTACAAGTACAGTCGCCTTTTTATCTGTAGGGCCTACATCCCAAGAAACCCCAGTAAATGCCTGAAACCGTGGATAGTACCAAACCCTACATATACTATGTTTTTCCTATACATACATACCCATGTTAAAGATAAATTTATAAATCAGGCACAGTAAGAGATTAATAACAGTAACTAATTGTAAAATAGAACAATTATACTAATATACTGTATGTAATAAAAGTTATGTGAATGTGGTCTCTCAAAATATCTTAGTGTACTATACTAAAAGTAACTGAAACCACAGATAAGTGGGGACTACTGTACTAACAGAATTTTAGAACTGTTCAAAATTGTATTGTTCTAACAAGATTAAATCCAAAAAGAAAATCTCCCTATGTCAAATCACCTTAAAAATCAATTAAATGATTTCCATCTTTTAGGTTCCCTTCTACTTCCTGCTCCCCCACACTAACTCTGCTGTAGTGACAATCATGGCAATAACTTTATATTAAGCTTTTGCACCTAGCATCATATAAGCATTTTTCTATGTCTTTATAAGCATCATTCTTAATGGCTGCACGTATTTTATCACACTGATGTATCAATTTACTTAACAACTCCCTACTGCTCACCAAGAATATTAGCAGACAAAAATTAATGACTGCAGAGGACAATCTAAGAGAGGACACTGATCCCAAGTCAATATGCAGCCATAATATTCAAGGTTAGGATCCTATTAGATACAAATTATTCTCAAGGTTTTAAATTCAACATCTACTTCACTTATCCAGAATGGGCGACATTCAGAATCTAGTGGTTGGTTAAGTATTCTAGTTAAATAAGATTGATTGTATGTATTTTATTTTAAAATTAATTTTATAGGCCGCATATTCTAAACATTAAGATTAAGAAGAACACACCTTTTACTTGGAAGATGTCCAATCACACGGCAGGTCTCAGGCTTCACTGGCATGGCATCACAGTCATACAAAGGAAAAAGTCTCTATTGATCTTAGGACATTTCCCTTTAGTTTTATTGTTAGAAGGAAACAAAAGACCCTGTAAGATCTTTCACCTCCCTTGTGCAACTAAAATGCATTCACTCATCCAGCCAACAAACACTCACTGAGCACCTACCACGCATCAGGCACCATTTTAGGTTAAACAGAAGGGTGAGATAACATCCTGTTCTCACGGCGCTTTCAAGTTGGTGGAAAGATACACAATAATCAAGTAACAAATAAATTGTAAGGTTTTAGATGATGACAGGGGCTTTGAAGTGCATAGAGATAAAGTAATAGAAAATAATGAGGGGGACCAGGTGCAGTGGCTCACGCCTGTAATCCCAGCACTTTGGGAGGCAGAGGCAGGCAGGTCAACTGAGGCCAGGAGTTCGAGATCAGCCTGGCCAACATGGTGAAACCCTGTCTGTACTAAAAATACAAAAATTAGCCAGGCTTGGTGGTGCACGCCTATAATCCCAGCCAATCAAGAGGCTGAGGCAGGAGAATTGCTCGAACCTGGGAGGTGGAAGTTGCAGTGAGCCAAGTTTGCGCCACTGCACTCCAGCCTGGGCCAGCTCAAAAATAATAATTACGAGGGGGGTATGATCTATAAAGGCTCTTGAAGGAGGCAGTATTTCAGCGGGGTCTGAAATGGTATGAACGAGCATCATGAAGATCAGTTCTATAAAGAGGAACCGCCCAAAGCAGCAGCCCTGGGGTGCAAATGAGCTTGGGATGTTCTGGTCAGTGAGGTGTGCAGGAGCCAGATCACAATCATGATGGGCCTTGTGGACCAAGGAAAGAAAGAAATACACACACACACACACACACACACACACACACACACTTTCTTTTTTTTTTTTTTGGAGACAGGGTCTTGCTCTGCCATCAAGGCTAAGTGCAGTGGTGTGATCTCAGCTCACTGCAACCTCCGCCTCCCAGGTTCAAGTGATTCTCCTGCCTCAGCCACTTGAGTAGCTGAGATTACAGGTGCCAGCCAACAAACCCAGCTAATTTTTGTATTTTTAGTAGAGACGTGGTTTCACCATGTTGGCCAGGCTGGGTATATATATTTTTTATTCCAGTGGTTAAGAGGAGGGCACTGAAGGGTTCAGAGGGAGTGACACAATGATTTGATCTGCCTGATATTAACACATGCAAAACATCAGGCTGGCTATTGTGGAGGGTAAACTGTAGGGGATGGGAATGGAAACCAGGAGCCAAGCTAGGAAGCTATTTGGCAAGCAGTGTATTTCTTCAGAGGCACTACTGTGCTGGACTCTCTCATTGTCTGGCTGCCAGATGGACAGAAGTTCACTATCTGACAGCTGGGTACAGTAGCTCATGCCTGTAATCCCAGCACTTTGGGAGGCTGAGGGGGGTAGATCACCCGAGGTCAGGAGTTCAAGACCACCCTGTCCAACATGGTGAAACCCTGTCTCCACTAAAAATACAAAAATAAGCCGAGTGTGGCGGTGTGCACCTGTAATCCCAGCTACTCAGGAGGCTGAGGCAGGAGAATTTCTTGAGCCTGGGAGGCAGAGGTTGCAGTGACCCAAGATCACGCCAGCCTGGGTGACAGAGCGAGACTCCATCTCAAAAAAAAAAACAAAGTTCACTATATGAGAGAATGACCTGATTTGAGCACACGTGTCCAAACTGATGGCGCGCAGCAAATCCTCAAGACCAAGCCCCTTTAATACCTAGGAATGTGATTCCTTCTTAAATATTCAGCCTACCATTTTCTTCCCCGTCTAGTTTTACACATTAAGTTATTCCCAGTTACCAATTCTTAATAGGGGAAAAAAACGATTACGATGAATTACCTAAATCCTGGTGCATCATTCAAACTTAGCAAACGCAAAAGAGAGCAGCCCTGCCTTTCTAATTTTAAGACTTGCTATATGAACTCCCCTTCTTTTTCAAGCCTCCTTGGTCTTTTGTGATTAATTTTAGTTACTGGAGAACAACCTGTTTAAGAACAAATGAGTCATAATACAAGCTTAATATCTAGAAACCTAAAATCACCCACCTCCACAGAGAAGATCATTTTTGAGCATGAAATTCTTATGTTTTAAACATTGATATCCCATGCTCATTCTACAAAGCTTCCTGCCTTGAAAAAGGGATGAAGAGGAACAGGCTTGGGACTGGAAAGTGCAGAAAGCTAGCAATAGGCGTATTGCTTTCCTAAAGGCATTAATCACAGGCATGTTTTATGACACGAAAAAAAATGCCTCACCTATTGTAAAGCAGTTATAATCTGCGTGTTATATTATTTGGGTGGCGGGTGGGGGGGGGGGGCGCAGATCACTTGAGTACCAGAGTTCAAGACCAGCCTGGGCAACAAGGCAAAATCCCGTCTCTACAAAAAACACGAAAATTAGCCGGGCATGGTGGTGCATGCCTGTAGTTCCAGCTACTAGGGAAGCTGAAGTAGGAGAATTACCTGAGCCCAGGGAGGTTGATGCTGCAATGAGCCATGATTGGGCCACTGCACTCCAGCCTGGGCGACAGAGTGAGAACCCATCTCAAAAAAATAATAATAAAATTAGTAAAATACATACTTTCCTACAGCAATCTCATAACAATTTCTCATGAACAAGAATAGTAAATTCTAAAATTTCTGAAGACAGTCTCTATCCTGGCAAAGGCAGGCTATGTAAAGGCAGGAATATACCCAGAAAGGCAGTGATCAAACGGGAAAGAAATCAAAGGCTATTGACTCCTTAAGGTCTTAGCTCTCTCCATTCCTCCCTTTTGAATTGCAATTGGTTATAAACCTCTCTACACGATAAGCCATCACTTCAAGGACAATCACCTTAAAATACGCAGGTCACAAAACAAGTTTTGCCTTTCAATAGGCAGTTTTTTCTATCAACATTTAACCAAAAAATGCTCATGAGGTTAAGAGATTCTGGTCACACAGCAGGCACAGTTCAGTGGGCATCTTGCATAATTTTGTTAGGCTCAAACTTCAAGCACTGAAGAGTCCCTCAACACAAAAAACCTTTTCCCCCCGAAAACAAAATTATCTTTCTAAAGATGGTAACTTGCAATCAGGAAGTGGCTGGTATTGATTCTGAGAGAATCCCAGGAAACATTTCACAGATATTCCACTCCTAGGAGTGTCCAATGGAGAGAATGCAGTCATGGGTTCTTAGTTTCTGTTTCTTGTTGGGCCAGTAAAGCCCCTTCTCATCCCTCTTTTCTGCTTATCACTAGAGACAGAAATTTAAAAACCATGGCTTCAGGTTGCTAAAAGCCTCAAACAAAACAAAACAGAACCACCACGACAACAAAATAAGGTGGGTTGGACAAGCTTGACTCAAAGCTACGAAATTATTTTCATTTTCTTTAGGAAATCAAAGACTTCATTTTTTTTCCATTCATTCGCTCTTTCAACAAACATTAATGATCACCTACTATAAGTCAGAGATTGTACTAGGCATTGGGGATACAGAGACGAGTAAGATTTACAGGAAAGAATTATAATATAACCCAAACAAGTCTGCCTGTGGCAAATGGTTACACTAACGGCCCCAGTGACTCATACCCCCAGGTTCCACACCCTTCTGTGATAGTTAATTTTATGTGCCAACTTGACTGGGCCCCGGGTGCCCAGACATTTGGTCATATGTTATTCTGGGTGTTTATACAATGGTGTTTTTGTATGATACTAACATTTAGATCGGGAGGTTGAGCAAAGCAGACTGTCCTTCCTAGTGCAGGTGGATCTCATCCAATCTGTTGAAGGCCTGAATGGAACAAAAAGGCTGCCTCTCCTCCAAGTAAGAGAGGATTCTTCTTGCCTGAAGGCCTTGAGATTTGGTCACCAGCTTTTTCTTGCTCTTGGACTCAATCTAAAACATCAGCTCTTACTTAAGAGCTGATGTCTTAAGCTTGCCTGCCGTTGAACTTGGACTGGAACTTACATCATCAGCTCTCCTGGCTCCCAGACCTTCAGAATCAGACTGGTACTACCCTACTGGCTCTCCTGGGTCTCCAACTTGCCAGCTCACCCTGCAAATCTTGGGACTTGCCGGCCTCCATAATTGCATTGAGTCAACATCTTCTATCAAATCTCTTTACTTACACACACACACACACACACACACACACACACTCCTTTTCTCTGGAGAACCCTGATTCATAAACCTTCACAGTGACTCTGGGCTTTGGCCAATGAAACACTGGGAAACACAGCGCCAGGGGAAGCCTGTTAAGTGTGTGTACACTGAGGTGTTCCTTCTTCGAAAACTGCCACTCCCTTGTAAAAAACCTGCACTACCCTCCCAAGCTAATGTGGGGCAGACCTTAGGACACCCTGGCCAGCAGCCACAGCTAACAGCCAGTGAGGCTGCTGTGAGTGACTCTGTACCAACCTTGGAAAATGATAAGCAAGAGAGTGCATAATCACATTAAAAAAAAAAAAAAACTGGAGTACCACAGGGTGGCAATATGAAAGACAGTTCAGTCCAGAGTCAGTAAGACCAACTCACAGCACACAACAAAGCCTTCACAAAGACGGTGGCTATGGAGATGGAGAGGAAAGAGAGTTGAAAGCAGAACTCGTAGCACTTGGAAACCTATTAGGTGCGTGAGACAAAAAAAAGGTGGAGACAACCAAGAAAATCCCGAGGCTTCTGGCTTGGGATCCTGTGTGCAGAGGACAGCCGGGTGTTACGCCATGATCAACCAGGGTGACGTAAGCATTGTCTTACAGGGCGGAAGAGATGCACGGAGAACAGGCAAGAGTGCTGGAAGGCTGAGGACAGTGACGTAAGTGGGTGGCATGACATCCCGAACATGAGGAGCAGAGCGCTCTTTCCACACAAAGATGGTCACTGGGAAACCTTCACCCAGTCAGGACCACGGCAATGCCCAACGGCAATGTTATCTTCATGGCCATGACATTCTTCTTAGAACCTGACTTTTCCCCTTGGTTTATCATTCTCAAAACAAATATGTTTTGGAATATGCTAGATTATAAGAATAAATAGAACAGGCTGAATTACTAACAAAATAATTAGAATGGACCTTCCCACTGTCCATGTGACTCTTGCTGGTACATGGTACAAGCCTCTACGTTTGAGGGTGCTGGATCCCAGCTTCCGGTACAACATAATAGAAGCGACTGTAGGGGGTGGGGGTGCTCCCCACTTGCTGTTTCTCTCTTAGCCACCATCAGAGGCTGAAACAGTGAGTGGGTTCATTTGATTGTTATGATTGGTTCTGGCCCATGATCCATTTGTAAATAAATAAAACAGCACAGTTATAATGACAGCTAGAATACCCACAGTAAACCTTCCTTCTTTTCTTAGATCCTGGGAAATCTACTTCTCTGTCCACAGACCCTTCCTAAATCTCCTGCTGGAAATGTATTAAGCATCAAAAACAGAAAACAAAGCCAAGGTGAAGAAGGTACCAGCTAATTGAAAGGGACTCAGCTTAGAAATTTAGAAGTTCAGCTTCTAAAAAACATGACTCATTAGAATCCAGGAATGAGTCCAGCATGAGCCAAAAAGCTCTCTGGGCTGGCTTTCAGCTGAGGGTGTAGACACTTGAAATGGATCTTTCCAGAAACCCAATGTCCTGAAAAGTCCCACTCTGCACCCTCTTCAGAAGGACCTAAACCAAGTCTCCAAACTGCTGCCAGCTCCCACCTGCTCCCATCAGCCCCACATGCTTCTGTCTTTACTAGTTCACATTGCTGATCTGTCTTGTCAATGTTTTTACTGCTAATGTCTCAGGATTGTATGATTCCAAATTTCTTTTACCATTTTAAGATTTCTCATAGTCACAATGACCCCAGACTCCACCCACAAAAACAGAGCCTTCACTGACAGAAAACCTGCCCCTAAGTTAGCTTTGCTGTTCAGTCACATGGTACCGTGGAAAAAGAACAGGTTTGGAAGTTGAGAGGTCCAGTTCAAAGCTTAGTGCTCCACTTACTACTGCACTCAGGAGAATCACTTAACTACCCCAAGCTTCAATTTGCACACCTGTACAATGGGAACAATGATGCATACCTAGTGTGTTTATGTATGTTATCCACTGAAGTGACTATTTGAATAGTAGTATTTATTCATATACATGACTTCCCACTAAGGATAAGTTGTTTGAAGACAAGAACCATGTTTTTTAACCTTTGCCTCCCATAATACCTCACACACAATAAATGCTCAAGAAACATTTAATGATTACATACAATGAATAAATGCACCAGACGCATAAGAGACGCTAAATACATGGTGAGAGAGTATCACAAAGATGTCACATCTTGTGCCATGGATCTTCCAACTCTGGGCTTCTGAGAATTTGCACTCCTACAGCAGGCTCTCCAGACACCATTTCCAAAAACAGTTCTCAGGGACAGGCAATTTGGCTGTTTGTACATCATGAAATGTCTAGTATTACTGAGTCACTTGGATTGATCAGAAAAATACAAGGAATCCATCATACCAATTGTTGATCCCAACCAGTCAAAAGCTATTGCCTCACCCACTACTTCTTAAACTAAATTCCAAATAGTGAAGACTACACTTTGAAACAGTTACTGGGAAAAACAGAAAAGCCCATCAGGTGTGTTTCCCCACACCGCCAGCATCAGCCGTAATAATGATGCTGATGAGACGGCTACTCTTGGGTATTAGGGGAGTTCAGTAAAAGTCTCACGCATAGCTGGAACAATTCAAGTAATTCAAGACCCAATAAATACAACTGGTGATCAAATTAGGTTATCAGACCTTCACCGACTCATTCTCTTTGGTTCAACGAAGATTTTTTGAGTATCTAATTTGTGCCGGGCCCTGTATCAGGCACTCAGTTTTCAAAGAGAAAACACACAGGACCCTCTCACAAAGAATTCACTGTGTAAACATGATCATTAAGTAATATGACCATTTTTTTTTTCAATTTAAGAAATACGGTCTTGCTACGTTGCCTAGGCCAGATCTCGAGTAAATAATTTTTTTTTTTTTTTCTCGACAGAGTCTCACTCTGTCGCCCAGACTGGAATGCAATGGCGTGATCTTGGCTCACTGCAACCTCCACCTCCCGGGTTTGAGCAATTCTGCCTCAGCCTCCCAAGTAACTGGGAGAACAGGTACGCACCACCACGCCCGGCTAAATTTTGTACTTTTAGTAGAGATGGAGTTTCACCATGTTGGCCAGGCTGGTCTCAAACTCCTGACCTTAGGTGATCCACCTGCCTTGACCTCCCAAAGTGCTGGGATTACAGGCGTGAGCCACCACACCTGGCCTCCAAGTAAATAATTTTTTAAAAACCAAATATGCCCCAGGTGAAGCTGCTCATGCCAGTCTCCCCAGCTACTCAGGAGGCTGAGGCAGGAGGATCACTTGAGTCCAGGAGTTCAAGTCCAGCCTGGGCAACATAGCAAGTCTCATCTCTAAAATTCAAAATAAGTAAGTAAATAAATAAATAACCATATTAACTAAAAGTGCCCCAGAGACATTATACAATGATGCAAACACACTCTCTATGGTTAATACACAAAGGTCTGTTCCCAGACTTGATGTCAGAGGCATTTTATAAGTTTCACAACAAAATCATTCAATTTATCATCTCACCTCCTTTTTTGACCAAAAACAATTCTACCCACCTCAAAGGGCTCCCTTATTCTGACTGGGTTCCCCTGGCCTTTTGTCTGCCTCCCCAAATAATCTCACCACCCTCTCAGAGGCTGACAACTTGGCAAGGGTAAAGATTTTGAAAAGGATGTACTACTGGCTGTCCAGGCCATTCAAAAGTGGAGTTCCAAAGATGGGAGGTAGGAACTACAACCTAGGGATTAAGCTGATAAGCCCCCAGGGTGACTCCCTTGAAAACATGCCTTCCAAAGATTGGTGAAAATGGGAGCATTTTCTTTGTAATTACATCGTGCATTTTTTCCCAGCTAATCAGGTGCAGACCACTGGGCAAATACTCATCCCTCCCTCTTCCCTGTGGCCAGAGGTTGGTGGGTCAAGAGAATGGCCATGCCACCCACTCCCCCACTGTCTCCTTTTGCTCATCAGAACTACAGATGAGGATAGAAGTCTTAAGGCTATTTTTAACTCCCAGCTAAATTAATTTGGTCCAAGTGCAGCAGGAGTCCCTTCCCTTGTAGGAAATACTTCTGTTACTGTGAATCTGGTACATAAAATAATCCACCCACTAAAGAGCAGAATTAGCACTGGAGTTTTTTTGTTGGGTTTGTTTCCCCGAAATAACTTCTTTTTAAGGTTTCCTGTGGCATCACAGCAAGTGAAGAAGGGTACCTGCGGGCAAGTGCCGAGGGTGGTTTCAGAAATGGACTTGGGCTTCCTCAGAGGCTCATGGGAGGGGGTGTCCTGACAGGACATGCAGAACATTACAGGCTTCCCTCCGTGCACTCTTATGACAGGTACACTGGCAAATATGTCACCTGAGCGTAGGCACTGCTGGATGGCAGCATTAGGCAAGAGATGTAACTCCCATGGGCCAACATGAGCAACAGGAAAACACTGACGGACTTATTTTTAAAGGAAAATGATGAAAAGAATTGAAATACATCTTGAAATGTCACCATCTTCATGAATCTCTTCCTGCATTCTCCCATTAGATGCAGGCTGGCTCTCTCCCTGCTAAACTCAGCAGCATTTTATTTCTTCCCCACTTATGGCACCTACCCTGTGCAATCTTTTTTTTTTTTTTTCTTTTTCTTTTTTGAGACACAGTTTCACTCTTGTTGCCCAGGCTGGAGTGCAATGGTGCAATCTTGGCTCACTGCAACCTCTGCCTCCCAGGTTCAGGCAATTCTCCTGCCTCAGTCTCCCAAGCAGCTGGGATTACAGATATGTGCCACCACGCCCGGCTAATTTTGTATTTTTAGTAGAGATGGGGTTTCACCATGTTGGTCAGCCTGGCCAGTCTCGAGCTCCTGACCTCAGGTGATCCACCTGCCTCGGCCTCCAAAAGTGCTACAGGTGTGAGCCACTGCTCCTGGCCTACCCTGTGCAATCTTATAGTACAGCTCTTTGCCTGATTGGCTTATCCTTGCATTTAGAGGATAATCCCTGCATTGGGAGGGCAGGAACTCTCGTTACCTTTGTAACCTTCATAGTACAGGGCTGTCAATCAATGTTTGATAACAGAGGGACTATAATGAAACTTGGGGCTGAAGGCAACTTTAAAGATCACTAAATTCGACCTCCATATCTATACATAAGGAAACAAAGGTCTAGAAAGGGCTTCAGTAATATGGCCCAGCAGGACTCCCAATTTCCACTCCAGGACTCTCTGCACTATATACTCTGCTGAATTTTAAATGCAACTTTTTAGCTCCTGTACCTCATACAAATCTAACTTTACTGTGTCAGTTCAGGAATATAAAAATGCTTTGGAGGTAGAACTGGCTTTGCTCACAACATCATCTTTTTCTAAATTAAATGTTTAAAAGTACACTTCGAAAAAAAACAGAAGATTCACTGTTAAATTTATTTCTAGGTTTATTTTAAATGCTTTAAATTTTATTATAAATGAATCTTTGAAATGCTGAATTTTCAACATTTCAGCAGCCTTTTTTATTTGACCAGTTTCTAAGACACTGAAAAGGACTGGAGAAAGAGAGAATTCTCAAGATTGTAGTAAAGAAAAGAAAGCAATTTTGCTTTCTAGACATATAGTCCTCCAAGGAGTCCAGTCTCACAGGGGATATCACTTTTGGTTTGTAGCAATTTGTGCAATAGGTTCTGTTTTTAGCTTTAAGTGTTTACAGTCAGTGCTTTCAGCGTCTTCAAACAGATCAGTTTTACGATCTTCACTGACTTGAAGGTGTACCCAGGTCTGAAGCAAGCCTCTCTATCTTTTAACAAGTTAATTAATGTATTCATTTGGTCCCCTTCCAAACATTCTGGCAGGTTTCAGCGAACCTGTGACGTCACCGGTATACATGTTGGTTGTCTGCCAGGTGAGGTACAGCAATAACCTGCGAGGTCACCTGAATTCTGTCCAACGGGACAGTTCAAACACAAAACATGCAAAATACTGCAGGGAAAGTTTCTCCCCAGAGAAGCCAGGGTCACTGGTAAAAATGCACGGGACAAATAAAAACATAATGGCTCAACAAAAATGCGGGGAAAGCTTACTACCTCCAGACACTTGAAGCCTTTTAATGAATCCCTCTCCCACTCTCTCCCACTACCATCCCTTACTTTCTCAAATGTCCACATATCCAATGCACAGAGTAAACACTCTAAAGATTATGTGTAAACAGTTGCTTAGCATGTGTGTTATTTTATGGATGACACATAAGAACAGCTTCTCTCCCTACAACTTTTGATGAGAAAGCTGGGGGGCACGCCGGGTGTGGTGGCTCATGCCTGTAATACCAGCACTTTGGGAGGCCAAGGCGGGCGGATCACAAGGTCTGGAGATCGAGACCATCCTGGCTGACATGGTGAAACCCCGTCTCTACTAAAAATACAAAAAAAAATTAGCCAGGCCTGGTGGAGTGCAACTGTAATCCCAACTACTTGGGAGGCTGAGGCAAGAGAATGGCGTGAACCCGGGAGGCGCAGCTTGCAGTGAGCCGAGATCGCGCCACTGCACTCCAGCCTGGGTGACAGAGCGAGACTCCGTCTCAAAAAAAAAAAAAGCTGGAGGGCAGGGGAAGTTGTACATTGTGGCCCAAAGGGCAGGACTGAGCTTGGTATGATTCTCTCAAAGTGCTGCTTTGTAGCTTTCCCACTTAAGACACAGAGAAAACGAATTTTAAAAAGGGCCAGGCACAGTGGCTCATGCCTGTAATCCCAGCAGGTTGGGAGGCCTAGGTGAGTGGATCACCTAAGGTCAGGAGCTCGAGGCCAGCCTGACCAATATGGTGAAACTCCATCTCTACTAAAAATACAAAAATTAGCCGAGTGTGGTGGTGCATACCTGTAGTCCCAGCTACTTAGGAGACTGAGAAAAGAGAATCGCTTGAATCCAGGAGGTAGAGGCTGCAGTGAGCCGAGATCGCGCCACTGCACTCCAGCCTGGGAAACAGAGTGAGACTCCGTCTCAAGAAAAAAAAAAAAAAAAGAATTTTAAAAAGGACTGAATGTGCTAATAAACATACACACACAAATACATATCCATACATCCATGCACAGATGCATAAGGGGAAGCCCCCAGACCCCGTTCTTCCTCTTCGTAGCAGGGTGGGCTTCATGAACAGACATAATCGAAAATGAATAGAAACTCTTCTAAGAACAGGGAGCTCCGCATTGATCAAGAAGACACTGGTGAGCTAAGGTTTTAAGAAGTGAGAGGAAGAAGTCTGGAAAGAGCCAGCCCTGCAGACCCCACACCACTAGCCCTTCCTGAATCTGCCCTGCCCCATCATGGCCAGAGCAGGGAAGAGAAGCCCACGGAGGCAGGCGATCGATGGCAGCCAAAGAAGCATGGGCACTTGCTGCCCTTCAGCAGAGCAAAGCCACGCTCACTACTCCCACTGCCCCAAACACCACGGCCCTACTCTCCTTCTACCTGCCCTTGTCCAAGTCTGCATCTTAATTTGGTGGAGAAGGGGTAAAAGCTATTTCTAAACACAGAGCACTTTTGTCTTATTTTATGTTGCCTGATGAAACCTCGGATGCGGGAATGGGGTACTGGGCAGAGCCCCAAGCTGCATTCTGGGGCCACACACCTGGAAACATACATCCTGCACCAACTCAAAGTGCCTTCCCAACACCAGGTAAGAAGAGAGCTGCTCGTTCCATGAGCCACATACTGCAGCGTCCAAGCCTGAGACCCAGCTGCAAACACAGGCAGCGCCAGGGAATGAGCTCACCGCTAACACTGGTTCTTTTAAGTCTTCTGCTTTCATTCCTTCACTACTCAGCGTGTATGGGGACGGACTTAAAGTCTAGGAATTGCTCAGCTTTTTGCTCTAGATTTGCTGGTACAGAATGCCATCTCATCCAGAAGGGGCAGAGGATCCTCGAGAAATTGGCCTGAGGATCTCCAGGGAGGGTCCTTCTGTGAACCCAGGAGCCTTTTCTCTGCCAAGATTCCCTGCACTAATGCACACTCTCAACTGCGACTGCTCCTTGAGTCTTGAAGAGCATCTCTGTTCAAAAGAACTTTGTAATGTCTTCCCATCTGGCTACTGTAACCTGGGTATTGCTATTTTATTTCTCAGTACTTTTCCCATCCTTTCGTCTCGAAGATGGCAGACCAGGTACAATATTTGAGGATTTCACAAGGATTGTACCTGCTTTTTCCCCGTCTGTGAATGTGTTAGAGTCTGCCAAGCTCAATTAAGGTACTATTAAGCAGCACATGAACAGGACATCTTAACCATTCTTCATGGTATGAAAAAAAAAATCCTAATTTAAAATTTTTGAATTTTTTAGGGGAAAAATGCTTAGGGCAATTTTTTTTCTCTTAAATTCTGAAACCTCCCATTCTTTTCACTGGTCTTTCTCATTGAGCCTGCTAGCAGGCATTTTTTATTGGATCGACTTCTAAGACACTGAAAAGGACAGGAGAATAAGATAATTCTCGAGATGGTAAAATAAGCCTGCTAGTTTTCCAAACACCTGACCAGAATTTTCAACAAATGCACCAAGGAATAGCTGTCAATGTGCTCCACTGGCAGCACAGTCCAGTCAAGCCACCAACATCTCGTTTCTCTTCATGGCCAATTGCCTTGAAAGAATCAACCACAAGCCCACTGGATATTCAACAGATGACATATGACAGTACCCCAGATCATTTTTGCCTCAGTTGTCTCCTCATCAACAAAATAAGGTTAACCCAGATAAATCTTTAACACCTCTTCTGGCTCAATACTTCTGGGATTTGCAGAAAAATGGTATTCAGAAAAGAATAAAATTAGAAAATTCTAGCATCTCAGCTCAGTTCTACCTCCCAATGCCTTCATGATTTTCCAACTATCTCCCTGGTGCAGGACAGTTTGGCCACCTTGTACCTTCATAAGATTTGCTTGCAGATTTGCACAGTAAGTAAATCATCCTGTGTAGAGCCAGTCAACACTTCTCAGGCCTTGGCTGCAGAAAGCCCTAGTCATAGGTCTCTTGCTCCAAAGACCAAAAATCAAATTTTCTCCTTTCTCTTCCAAGATCAAGGTGCCAGCAGATTCTGTATCTGGCACCAGCTGGGCTCTGCTTCCTGGATGGTGCTTTTGCTGTGTATACACATGACAGAAGGGCTAAAAGGGGAAATGGCGGTAACAGCTCCCTTGTACCTCTCTTATAAGGGAGCTGGTCCCATTCAGGAAGGCTCTACCTCATGGCTGAATCACCTCCTAAAGGGCCCACCTCTTAATACAATCACATTGGCAGTTAAGTTTCAGCATATGAATTTTCGGGGACATGGACCATTAGTAGACACATTGAACATGAGATGTCTGACACTGAGAGTCAGTCGAGTATGGATGCAGGTGTGAATGCATGATCTTTTGGGTGAATGCATGATCTTTTGTGAACCAGGCAGGCAGGGCTGCACTGAATATCTAATATATCTCTTTCTCTTTCACATTAAAAAAAATTCATCTAATCTTCATCACTTTCAAGGATACTTTAAGTGTAAGACTCAGCATCTATAGAAAGTCAACACAAGATTAGGAGCAGGACATGGCTGGGCATCAGCTCACAGGTGTGTTTCCGTTATATTTCGCACCAAGCATATCTTTTCTAAAGCTTTTTACCTGGCTCCAGGCCCTAGGAGTAGGATGACCCCATAATGATCAGCCAAACAAGATAAAAAATCTGAGCATGAAAGGAGTTACCAAAAATAATTAATAGACATCAATTAATCCATGGTGGGCATAAACAAAGACTTTCCCATGTAAATAAGATTGTCCTTTACAAGCTGTATGCTACCTACTTATAAGCAGTATCAACAACGTAGAGAATTCATAACAAACACTGAGATACGATCACAGTGTTGGCCTATAGCCCCTTTAGGAAATCGTTCAATCAGCATCACACTCCCCTGGTTTTCTTCCTACTTTTCTGGCTGCCCCTGCTTGGTTTCCCTACCCTGATCTTCCTCTCCCATGCAACATGTTGGAGTTCCTTAGAGCTCTCTCCTGGGACCTAATCCCTTCTCTCCCCACTCTATACCCTCTCCCTAGGCAAAATGATCCACATCCAAGGCCTTAAAAAAAAATCATAGGCATCTTTATCTTCAGGACATACCCCGCTTCTGACTGCCACACCTGCCTCCATACTCAACTGACTCCCAGTGTCAGACATCTCACACTGAAGGTGTCTGCTAATGGTCCATGTTCCCGAAGATTCATATGCTGAAACTTAACCGCAAATGTGATTGTATTAAGAGATGAGCCCTTTAGGAGGTGATTCAGCCATAAGGTGGAACCTTCCTGAATGGGATCAGCTCCCTTATAAGAGAGGTACAAGTGACCGGTTTACCCTCGTTTCTCCTTTTAGCCCTTCTGTCATGTGAGTACACAGCAAAAAGACACCATCCAGGAAGCAGAGCCCAGCTCACGCCAGATACAGAATCTGCTGGCACTTTGATCTTGGACTTCTCAGCCTCCAGAACTGTGAGTAAACATTTCCTATTAATTACAAAGTACCCAGTCTACAGTATTTTGTGTTAGCAACAGGAACAGACTATGACCAAAGTGAAACCCCTGATCTGCCCCATCTCACTCTCCCAAATACATGCTGTCCCTCCAGAGTCTCCATGGCTTTCATGTACCTCCATCCATTCATGTGTTCATGCCAGAAGCCAGGGAGTTATTTTCAACATCTCCATCTCCCTGATCCAACAATGACCAAGAACTGCAGATTTGGCTCCTAAACGTATCTTGAATGAGTTAACTCTGTCCATCCCATTGCGTCCGTCTACACCAAGTCCCCATCACATCGCCCAGAGGGGAAGTACCTCTACACAGTATTCTCCAGCCTTTGCTATTTCCCCATCTCCACCAGTACACCAAGCACACTTCCTGCCCAATTCATTTCTCACAAGGCAACCAGAGTAACCTTTTTAAGATGCAAATCGGACCTCATCATTTTTAGGTTAAAACCTTTCCTGGGCCCCCAGTGCTCCTAAGACTGTGCCCAAAATCCTTGCCAGACACCCAACTCCCAGCTTTCTGTTTGTTATTGATTAAACTCCTTCCCATATCTTGGCGTTCTCACTTGCTCTTCCCTTTGTCCAAAATAGCCTTTTCCAGGGCCCCATACAGCCCAGCATGCATATGTGCACACATGCGCGTGCACACGCACACACACACCCTTCCTTTTGTCTGCCTATCTCCTACCCATTCGTCAAGCTCAGTTTAAAGGCAATAGGTCCCTTAGAGAAACCTGCTCAGTGTACCTGTATCCTATTTTAATTAGTGATATTTTAATGTCTGCCTTCCCCCAGCAGAATGTCCAGGAGGGCAAGGAGCACATCTCTGTGCTTAGTGTTATACCCCAGGACTCAGCGCAGACTTTGGCCCATTATGGGTTCTCAATAAAGAATACTTAACCAAAAGAATGAAAAAGCAGAAGGAGAAAAAAAAAAAAGGAAGAGAAGGGGGTCAGACAAACTACTCACATCCTGAAGCCTGCACATCCTCCCTCCCCATTCTTGATGGGGCAGAAATGGGAGGAGAGAGAAGAGAGGAAAGAAAAATACAGCAAGATGAAGATGGGAATGATGAGCAAGGAAGTGAAAGGCTATGACATGAGGTTTTAGACAACTCCAAACAAGTGCAATGGGACTTGGCTTTTTGGAAAAGTTAGTACTTTACGTTCCAGCTATTTTTATCTCTAAAATGCCCCAAAGGAAGACAATATTCCAGAATATGCCAGAAGAGAAGTATGGAAAGTGGCGGGGGCAGCGGGGAGGGTGGGGGAATGACACTAACTAGTTTTGTTTGTATCCACGCAAGTCACTCAACATTCATGGACTTGGGCTTCCTTGTCCACGAAGTTATAAAACAAGATGGCGCCTGAGCTTCCTCTGGCTCCCACGTCCTGTGAGCCTTTGTGGAACCCGTGGTGGCTCAGAGCCCACAACAGGCACTCCATCTTGCCTCCACGAGCACCCTAACCCCATTGTGCATGTTCCTGTGCACTGAACACCAAACGGTAACTTCCTTCTTACTTGTGTTACAACAACGCAAATCGGAATCCCTCAGAGCACACTGCAAAAATGTCATCTTTCACAGAGGGAAGAATTTAGTCTTGCCTGCACTGAGAAAGCCACTTTCAAATCAAAGTTTCCTGAAGGGAACAGGCATTAAAGATGGAAATCGCTTCAAGCACACAACTTGAGTGACTAAACTGATCAAGCAAAAGCAATTCACAACAGCAATGTCTACTTTTCTAAGCCTGCCTGACAAATTTTTTGATTCAGTTAAACTATTACTTTTCATATAACAGCTGAAGTTTCTCTCCATGCCACATATTTTAGACATTGGTATTTTCCGTGACTTCTTTGTGGATCCTTTTTTTTTGTTTTTTTTTTTTTTTTTTTGAGACGGAGTTTTGCTCTTGTTGCCTAGGTTGGAGTACCATGGTGCAATATCAGCTCACCGCGACCTCCGCCTCGTGGGTTCAAGCGATTTTCCTGCCTCGGCCTCCTGAGAAGCTAGGATTATAGGATGTTCCACCACGCCCAGCTAATTTTGTACTTTTAGTAGAGACAGGGTTTCTCCATGTTGGTCAGGCTGGTTTCAAACTCCCAACCTCAGGTGATCTACCCGCCTCGGTTTTCCAAAGTGCTTGGATTACAGGTGTGAGCCACCGTGCCCAGCCTGTGGATCCCAGTTTTAAGTACACAAGAGATGCAACAGAAATCATCAGAATTGTATACAAAGAGATGAAATTATGTGTTCACACATGGGCAACTTCAGAGATCACTGTTCAGTGAAACAGATGCTAAATTATTTCAATCAGCAGCAGTATTTTTAATATACACCGAAAAGGCAGCAAGAATCCCCTGGAGTAAACCAGGAGCAGTTTGTTACACTGGCCCAAAGCAATGATGCTCCTATTGGTTTATTTCAGCTTAGAAGCAAACTGAAGGGTGGCAGGGCCGGGTGGCTCACACCTGTAATCCCAGCATTTTGGGAGGCCAAGACGGGTGGATCACTTGAGGTCAGGAGTTCAAGAACAGACTGCCAACATGATGAAACCCCCTCTACTAAAAATACAAAAAGTAGCTGTGCATGGTGGTGCAAATCTATAGTGCCAGCTACTCAGGAGGCTGAGGCAGGAAAATCGCTTGAACCTGGAAGGCAGAGGTTGCAGTGAGCTGAGATCGTGCCACTGCACTCCAGCCTGGGCAACAGAGTGAGACTCCATCGAAGAGGATGGGAAGGGTGGGGAGGGGAGAGGAGGGGAGAGGAGGGGAGGAGAGCGGAGGGGAGGGAAATAAACTGAAGGGTGATAAATGTTCATTGTAAAATTTGTCAACAACTGCATTGTGTTTGTGAAAGCTATTATGATAAATTTGGTGGATTTAGTCAATGCAGCTGCCCAAAGTGGAGCAGTACATACTACCAAGAAATTCTCCTCTGAGAATTTCTCTAAGACGTAGTCCAGAGCTCATATGGGCTATAAATCTGCTCATTAGTACAAGCCAACGCTCTATGAGAATTGAGTCTTCCCATTAAGTGCCAAAACTAACAGTTGCACAGGCATTAAAAAAATTAAAGCTCAGAAATCCACATTGACATCAAATCATGATTTCCGGACTACTTACATCAGTGTCAGGTCCCTTATCCGCACCCGGACAAGAAAAAGTAACAAATTCATGGCACCTCTTGTGGACCACAAAACAGCAAACTGATAGAGAGAAAAGAAAACTAAAATTAGAATAGACATGATTTAACATACGAGCTTTATTTCCCAAACAGAGATACTTGCTGTTAGACGTCAATTTAATTTCACTACAGACGGAATCTTATAAACAGCAATCAGAAGGCATTTCATTCTAGAATCAGCAACACTTGGTATTGATTAGACTCATAGATAACAGAGTCCCAAAATGCTAGCACTGACAGGGCCACAAACTGTGACTCTTACTCTCTGAAGTTGAGGGAGAGGAGAATCAGATTGTAAGGCAGTTTCCCAAAGTAGAAACTGAGAAACAAAATTTATAACATTTTGCACCATCCTAGCCGGGCACGGCAGTTCATGCCTGTAATCTGAGCACTTTGGGAGGCCGAGGCAGGTGGATCACTTGAGGTCAGGAGTTCAAGAGCAGCCTGGCCAACATGGTAAAACCCCATCTCTACTAAAAATACAGACACACAAAAAAATTAGCTGGCCATGGTGATGGGCGCCTGTAATCCCAGCTACTCAGGAGGTTGAGGCAGGATAATCGCTTGAACGCGGGAGGTGGAGTTTGCAGTGAGCCAAGATCCATGCCACTGCACTCCAGACTGGGCGACAAAAGTGAAACTCCATCTCTAAAAATAAAATAAAATAAAATACTTTGCACCTTCCTATAGCAACACACTAACACACACATATAAATGTATATAAACATTGTATTCCGTGGTTGAAATAAAATATAAAGAAAATAACTGATTATAAATTGTGTGAGTATCCCTAAATGTGGGTTGGAGGACTTCCTCAGCAACTTAATAAACTCATTCAGACACAAATGCAATCTACAGAAAACAGACCTTTGAAATGAATCAAAACAATCTTAGGAAACACCTTAACACCTTCCTGTATCTGTCTTTTTGCTACAGATTCTGTCACCAGTTGGGAGAGTTACTGCAAATTCAGCAAAATCTACTACCCAGTAAATATTTTCAAAGCTTAACATGGTTTTGATAAATAGTCCTGAGGATGAATCAACAAAATAACTGTTATAGAAAGTAATCCCCTAAGAGGTATTTTTTTTTTTTTTTTGAGACCGGGTCTCACTTTGTCACCCAGGCTGGAGTGCAGTGGGGTGATCTTGGCTCACTGCAGCCTCAACCACCTGGGTTCAAGAAATCCTCCTGCCTCAGACTCCCAAGTAGCTGGGAATATAGGCAAGTGCCATCATACCCTGCTAATTTTTACATTTTTGTAGAGACAGGGTTTCACCATGTTGCCCAGGCTAGTCTCAAACTCCTAAGCTCAAGCAATCTGCCCGCCTTGGCTTCCCAAAGTGCTGGGATTACAGGCGTGAGCCACTGCACATGGCCCCCTGAAAGGTTTGTATTGATGGTAATAAGATAGAGGATGCAAAAAATAAATGACCTAGTCTCTCCTTGAAAGCTTGAAGTCTAGCTCCAAAAAGGCATCATCTACTACTCTTATCATTTGTTGAATAATAACAACATGTTAAAAAAACAGTATACCCTCAGGAATACTAGGTTAGTCCTAAGTCTTTACTGCATGCTGTGGTTTGATTTCATGTCAGCTCTGAAACCCATGTTGAAATTTGGTTGCCATAGTGGCAGTTTTGGGAGATGGGACCCTTGGGGGGTAACTCGGCGATGAGGGCTTTGCCCTCAGGGGTAGAATTAATGTCATTACAAAAAGGTGAGTAGAGCCCCCTTTTGTCTCTTTGCCCATCTGCCTTCTGCCACATGAGGACAAGGTCTTCCTCCCCCTGGGAGCGTGCAGTAAACAGGCCCTTGCTCAATGCTGGCACCTTGATCTTGGACTTCCCGGCCTCTAGAACTGTAAGAAAACAAATTTATGTTCTTTACAAATTACCTAGTCTCAGGTATTCTGTTATAGCAGCAAAAATGAACTAAGACACTGCACAAGGAAGGTTAGAGCTTCCCAAATGTGTGGCTCGTACGCTATTTTCTCCTCCCACCAATGATAATACAGTTCCCTGCACATATGGCAGTAGATATAGAAGACCAAAGAGGGTGAGTCATTTCCGTAGGTGGCAGAGGGTGGCAGGATGGCTCAGAGCTGAAATCCCAAGAGGAGCCCAGAGTACTGAGAGGGCTGTGAGTGGCCAGTAAGAAATTCAGAATAGCCTCGGAAATCACTGAAAGGTTCTGAACCAAGAGTAACACAGACAAAAGCAATGCTTTAGAAGCGCAAATGGTGGTAATAGGAAGAATTTAATAGAACAGATTGAGGCCTATAATGCCTCGTTAGAAGCCTCTTGCATAGTATAGGTATGAAAATAATTGGCCATCATCATGCAGACTGCTAAGAAATGGAAGTAACAGAGGCCAGGGAAATTACACAAGAACGATGAGACTTGCTGACTGACCACACAGCACCATTTACTGAGCATCCTATCACATGTCAGGCTGTTGCTGTTGTTGTACTGGGTCCCTTCACATGCATTAGCAAATTGAATCCTCCTAACAACGCTCCTTAATATGCTGCAATATCTATATTTTATGGATGGGAAAATGCTGCCCAGATCCCCCACATCTAGCATGCTGTACAACAGTACAGTGAATGCTTGTGAACGGGAGACAGGAAGGGAGGCAGGGAGGACAGACAGATGGATAGATGAATGAACCAACAAACAAAGGATGGTCTTTCCCAAGGTGAGTCACCATGTGATGGAACTGGGATTCATGCTAAGAGTTGCTGGACACCACGACCCCCTCTCCTTTCATCATGTCATATGCACTGGCAGGATTTCCAGAGCAGAAAGGGCACAGAGCTGATGCCAAGATTTTTTACATGGTCAACAGGAAAATGGGTACATGACAAAATAGACACACACACACATACACACACAAATATACCCACATAGACATACACATATACATACATATAAAACCCAGAGGATGAAGATATGGTATATTAGGGAAATAGAATCATGGATAATTCTTTTTAAAGGGTTTTCTTTTAAGGTAATCATAATATATTGTGATTGTAAAAATACACATTTTAAAGGTACTCATGATACCATGTCACTGTAAAAATATACATTTTAAAAAAGAAAATGCGTGCCCGGCATTGAGCAGACAAAGAGCCAGATATCCAAACAGGAACCATCCACAGAAAGGTGACAAGTGGAGATCTCTTAAAGCAAGCATCCCTTTAGAGGGGGAGGTGCCCTGGGTGAGGGATCCTGCTAGCTGTGGAGCACGCTGGCCACACCTGTCTGCCCTGCACAGCCCGGGGCAGGAGGAGGTGAGTGTGAATAGAAGAAAACAGCCCTCTTGGCTGCCCAGGCAGCACACAGACACTCAAAGGGCAGTGCTTAGCTCCTACAAGCCCTGAGAGAAGTGGCCTTTCTCCACTGTGTTTCTGCTAAAAGCATCTTGATTGCAAAACTCTCGAAGGATGGATAATAAAGCTGTGCTGTGATGGCACAAATTAATCTGATCTGCTCTCTCTCCCCAGGCACAGAGTCATCTTTCATCCCTAGAATTAGAAAGATAAATTACCAAAGGAAAAAGGTTACAGGGGCATTACTTCCTCATCATGGTTTATTACAGATGCAGTGTTTTGGTTGGAAAATAAGCATTCTTATTCCCTACTTAATCATTCAAACACTTGGGCCTTTCATCTCTTTTAAAAAAAAACCATCTCCACATTCAGATGAACACTGTTAAGAAAATTCACACTTATCAAATCCCATGGAAGAATAGTTTGCTTTTTGTATCTGCTCTTTCTGTCTACGATTTACAGGTCAATGCAATTATGTATCTACAGCTGGAAGTATTTCTATTGTACACCTCAAAAAATCTCTTATGCCAAATTTTATCCTAAGAAGACCCAGGCCCTCATTATCCAGTACAATTTGCAGGGGCAGCAAAAACTTTACCTATCCCAAAATAATTTCCTCCCGACCTGCCTTAACTACCCCCTCGCCCACCTACCTTACATGAAAGATTCCCATTTGAAGGACTGGATTCACCCTATGAGAGGCAGACAGAAGGGCCATGTGTTTCCAGACAGCCACTCATAGACACGTTATCTGAGGGATAAAGAGCCCTCTAAGCCTACTTGAAGATTCGGAATTCAGAATGGATGATCTCCAAAGGAAGAAGAAACAGAATGTGCCCAATCCTGGGTGACTAAGGAGAAAAAGTGTAGATGCCCCCTCTCCTCCCCAACACCCCCACTTACCGTGAGGGGAGCAGGAAAGAGGAGCTTGGAGGTTGGCCGACGCTTGCTGCCTGCAGCATGTGCCTGGGAAAGGCTGCCCCAGAAAACTGAGCAACAGCCAGAGGTTCCAAAAATCACAGATGGCTGGCCTTGATCTTTGGGTCCAAGTTCCAAACTAAATTGGGTAATGCATATTTTGTAAGATAATCTAATGAAGACATTTGAGAAGCCTTGCTAGTGTCTTTGAAAGAGGAAAACACTGGCTCAATAAAACAAAAGGATGCATTAGGTTTACCTGGAGATGGACAACATAGGCTTTCCCCTGGCTAAAAATCAGGAGCTATTGCTTTTTGTCTTTTTTTAATTTGGAGCTCTAAAGGAATTCATCTCACCATGGTATATGAAGCAAAGGAAATTGGAGTAAAGAGGTAATAAGGTGGTACCTGTTACATAGCAAACCTTCAACAAACATCTCCCTGACCTTGGTAGAAGGAAGGCAACTTAAAGACAGCAGCCACTCAGCTGGAAGGAAGTGGAGATGTGTCAAGGAAGATTCCACCTGATGATTGTCATGGGGGCCACTCTTGGCCCTTAAACAAGTCTTTGCTCAAGCAAGCATAGGCTATCCAACAAAAACTCACTCAGAGATGGAGGCTTATCTTCAAAGACTTTAGGTCACCTCTGGTTATATAACCCAATGAGAAGTTTTAAAACAGGACGCTATCCTGCAGCTTCCAGTCACAAAGTAAATCTTCATTCAATTATTTTCTAAGCACAAAATCACTTTCCTCTAATCCTCTATGTGATATGCGTATGCTCCCCAGCAGTGATGGATGACACAGGAAATGAAGAAATGACACTGAGCAAATGACATGGTGGGACAAAAAAATAATAAAGACCACCGACTTGGCCAAATAACAAATCTTGACATTACCTGGCTTTAAAACTGAGAACACCCAATCTAGTGATCCATATTCCTTGCTAATCTTGCTTCTGGAAGTAAACTAGATGGGACTTATGGAGAGTTTTCACCACTTGTCAAAAGTATATCTCAGAAACAGAACACGTAACAGTCACCTGTGTTTGGCTCAAGAATTCATACAGCCAGGAGTGGTGGGTCATGCCTGTAATCCCTGCATTTTGGGAGGCTGAGGTGGGCAGATCACTTGAGGTCAGGAGTTCGAGACCACCCTGGCCAATATGGCAAAACATGTCTCTACTAAAAATACAAAAATTAGCAAGGCGTGGTGGCTTGTGCCTGTAATCCCAGCTACTTGGGAGGCTGAGGCAGGAGAATTGCTTGAATCCAGGAGGCAGAGGTTGCTGTGAGCTGAGATGACACCACTGCACTCCAGTGCAGCCTGGGTGATGGAGCAAGACTCCATCTCAAAAAAACAACAACAAAAAAACAAGAGATCAAGATCATCCTGGCTAACATGGTGAAACCCCGTCTCTACTAAAAAATACAAAAAATTAGCTGGGCGTGGTGGCGGGCGCCTGTAGTCCCAGCTAATCGGGAGGCTGAGGCAGGAGAATGGCGTGAACCCGGGAGGCAGAGCTTGCAGTGAGCCGAGATAGCACCACTGCACTCCAGCCTGGGCGACAGAGCGAGACTCCAGTCTAAACAACAACAACAAAAAGAATTCATAAAAATTGTGGGAAAAATTGAGGTGTATTTTGACGCTGCCATGTTGATGTGAACAGTGGTTCTCAATTGTGCTCATGAGCTTAAAGAGAACAAAAACCAGAAAAGGGTGTGCTGAAGGCAAACACTCTTGTGAAGGAAACAGCACTCCCTCTGATGCTGCTCCCCCATGAATTTGAATAATTTAGCAACAATGAGTCTTGGCCCATTAAGACACACACAGGGACCTCAGAGTACCTTGTTTCTGTGTCAAAAGTCATCACCCTATGGATGGATGAGCTGGGGCTCTCAACCCTGGACAATGTTTCCTAGAGTGATCTTGAACAAATGGTAAGTCCAGAGACTTCATTCATTAAAAGAGGTTTACAGAAAAAAAGAAAAGAATATGGCAAACTGATGCCACAGATACAGGAATCAGCTGCAGCACAGTGCTTCCAGTCAATCAAGGCAAATTCCTCCTCAAGCGTGCAACCAACATGAATCACACACATGTCAGCCATGGTTGCAAGCTGAGGGAAAATTCCAATTAAAAGTAATTCATCACCACTTCATACCCATTAGAATGGCTATTATTTAAAAAGGAAAAGAATGTGGCAGGGCATGGTGGCTCACACCTGTAATCCCAGCACTTTGGGACGCCAAGATGGGCAGATCACTTGAGATCAGGAGTTCGAGACCAACTGGCCAATATGGTGAAATCCCGTGTCTACTAAAAATACAAAAAAGTAGCCGGGCGTGGTGGTGGGCACCTGTAATCCCAACTACTTGGGAGGCTGAGGCAGAAAAATCGCTTGAACCCGGGAGGCGGAGGTTGCAGTGAGCTGAGATCCTGCCATTGCACTCCAGTGTGGGTGGCAAGAGCAAAACTCCATCTCAAAAAAAAAAAAAAAGAGTTCTGGAAATGGATGGTAGTGATGGTCGTCTAACACTGGGAATGTACTTAATGCCACTGACGTGTACATTTAAAATGGCTAAAAAGGTAAATCTTATACAAAACCTACTATAAAAATTTTTAACTTATCAACCCAGAGCAATATTTATGAAATTATAAATAAGAGGAATAGGAAGAGGCAGTAAGAGCCTTGCTTATATAGACTTTTTATGATTACTTGTGTTCATAATTGAGTTCATTATGACATCAAGAAAGAGTATTTGGGCCAGGTGTGGTTGCTCACACCTGTAATCCAGCACTTTAGGAGGCCAAGACAGGCAGATCACTTGAGGTCAAGAGTTTGAGACCAGCCTGGCCAACATGGTGAAACCCTGTCTCTACTAAAATTACAAAAATTAGCTGGGTGTGGTGTTGCATGCCTGTAATCCCAGCTACTTGGGTGGCTGAGGCAGGAGGATGGCTTGAACTCAGGAGGATGGAGGTTGCAGTGAGCTGAGATCACGCCACTCTACTCCAGCCTGGGTGACAGAGTGAGACCCTGTCTCGAGAAAGAAAAAAAAAAAAAAGAAAGAAAGGATAGAAAGGAAGTAAAGGGAAAGGGGAAGGAAAAGAAAGAAAGAAAAGAAAGGATGAAAGAAAGAATAAATTTGCTTCCATTCTATAAAATTCTAAATAAAATCAGTGCTGGCATAAAGTGGAGACAAAGGGAAAATTCAGACTTGAGAGCAAAGGACTCACATAACCTTTGAGGATTAGAAACATGTTCCTTGCACCCTCCCTGCTCACTTGAGCACATAATTGTCAATAATGATGGTGGAAGTGAGGCCCCTCAGGCTGCAGGCTTGGCTTTCCTGCCAAACTACTGAGACATTTGGTCACTGAATCTATATGCAAAATGGGTTCATCCCTATTTATACCTACATGGATTGCTATATTCACTGAGGGGGGGAATATATATATATATATATATATATATGCATTGCTAAGGGTCATTTTCCATTTCTCCTTTAAAAAATAATTTCCTTTCCTTTCCCCCTCAAGTCCATGTCATTTCAAATTCAGGACACAGTCATGTAAAACGGAACACAGGCACAGAAATTCCCTATTATCCAAAATTAATGAAGAAAAAGCCATTATGTAACAAATTCTGAATTCTGGAAAGAACCTACTAAATATAATAGACTTTGTTTAGAAGAGAAGACTGGTAGCTGAGCTTCTTTGAATTCTTTTTTTAAATACAAAAATGGCTGCCATCATGTGATATGGTTCTAATTAAATTTTGCTTAGCTGGAAGGGATTAATGAAAGGCAATGTCACAGCAGAATATAGAAAGGAAAATCTCTAAGGCAAGTCAACTGCTTTCAGCTTTGTAGGGAAAGTAAAATGAAAAAGTGAGCTTATATTATATCTGCATGTTAAAAGAAAATTATTGGTTTCAGATTTGTAACAATGAAAACAGTCTTCTCCTGGGATACACATTAAAAGTTGTGTGAAAACAAATCAAATAAATGCACTCTATCACATATTATAAAGAATGTCATTCTTCAGACAGCACCTTGATTCTGCCTTTCAGCATCTGTACACATGCTCCCAATGAACTCTTTCAAAAATCCAGTATTCTCAATTCTAAGCAGGCAAGCCTCTTTCCCCCTTCTTTAGAAGATTCATCTTTAATTCTTCCCTTGCCTTCTTTTTTTCTAATTTCAGCAAAGACTACTGAGCATCTTTTGTGCATTCTTCCCTGGTTGGACCTAAGACATACGTTGAAGACCGGGCTGAGATTGAATGTGGGATGTGAAGGAAAGGTGAGTCAAGAATGGCCCCCAGCTTCTGTCCAGAGCAACTGAGTAAATGGTGTTACCATTCTGCAACCAAGAGGTGAGCCTTATGATGAAACAGAGTACAGAAGACTCAGAGGAGAAAGAAAGAAACCAGATCTTGGCGCCAGCAAGGCTATCACCTTCAGACTGCTCAGTCACGCGAACCATTAAATACCCTTTAAAAATGTCATTTCCTTCATTTACATACCATATAATTTAATACACTTGAATCCACAAAGTCATATCATATATGCTTTTATTGTTCACGCCAGTTTGAATGAGTTTTCTGTACTTTCCACAGAAATAATTCTAAATACTAAAGGGTAAATTGGCAGGTTGTAGAAAATGAACAGAGAAGACCAAGGGGCAAGTTAAGAATTAACTTGGACTTGGGGACTTGCAACCTGAGTATTATACGAGCTCAAAGAGGAGAAACTACTCTTCATGTTGTTTAAACAGGGGTTTTATGCTACAGGGCATTATGGTCTGGACAAAATTTTGGGGTAAGACCTCAAAAGCATAGAAAACAAAAGCAAAAACAGACAAATGGTATTACATCAAGCTAAGAAGCTTCTGTGCAGCAAAGGAAACAAAATGAAGAAACAACCTACAGAATTGGAAAAAATATTCTCAAACTCTTCACTCAACAATTTTAAAACGGGCAAAAGACCTGAATATACATTTCTCAAAAGACGACAAACAAATGGCCAACAGGTAGAAGAAAAAATGTTCATCATCGCTAATTATGAAGGAAATGCAAACGAAAATCACAGTAACATCCCACCACAGTTAGAATGGCTATAATCAAAAGGACAAAAAAGAACAGATACTGGTGAGGATGCGGAGAAAAGAGATGGCTGGGATGCTGCTGGTGGGAATGTAAAGTGGTAGAGCCACTACAGAAAGCACTATGGACGTTCGCAAACAACTAAACACAGAGCTACCGTAAGATTCGCCAATCCCACTGCTGCGTATACATCAGAAAGAAAGGAAATCAGTCTACCGAAGAGACATCTGTAATCCCACATTCACTGTAGCACCATTCACAGTAGCCAAGATACAGAATCAACCTAATGCCCATCAACAGATGAATGGATAAAGATGATGTAGTATGTCTACAAAATGGAGTATTATTCAACCATAAAAAAGAATGAAATCCTATCATTTGCAGCAACATGAATGGAACTGAGGTCATTATGTGACATGACATAAGCCAGGCACAGGAAGACAAACATCATATGCTCTCACTCATATGTGGGAGCTAAAAAAGTGGATCTCACAGAGGTAACGGGTAGAATGGTGGCTACTACCAGAGGCTGGGAAGAAAAAAGAGAAAAAAGGGATGAAGATCAGTTAGTTAACAGGTTGAAAAATGCAGTTAGATAGGAGGAATAAGTTCTAGTAATCGATAGCACAGCAGGGAAATTATAGTTAATAACTTATTGTATATTTCAAAATAGCTAGAAGAAAAGATCTGTAATGTTCCCAACACAAAAGATAAATGTTTGAGATGATGAATATTTCAGTTGCCCTGATTTTATCATTACACTTTGTATGTAGATATATAATAGTTGTACATATTTTGGGGGTGCATCTGATATTTTGATACCTGTGCACATGTTCCCAATGAACTCTTTGGATGGTATTTTGATACCTGTATCAAAATATCACATGTACCCCCAAAATATGTACAACTATTATATATCAATAAAAAATAATGAAACAATAATCAGGGGTCTCAATTTGAGAAAAGTATAATATGCTGCTAGGTCACCCAGACAGATGTGTCAGGCAAGCCGGTGGAAATTCAAGGTTAGAGGCCAAAAGACAACGGGGGACTGTGGACCAAGCCATGAGAGGTGTCTTCATGGTGAGGGAGAACTGCAAGGCGAGTCCTGGAAACACCCAAGTTTTCTGGTTGACGGTAGAAAGGACGAGGCTGTCTGAGGGGTGGGAAGAGTCAGGAGAGAGCAGGGGGGCTGGAGAGGGTTGAGGGAAGAAAAATCTCAAGAACAGTCGGGCAATCACTAGTATAAAAGACTCCTTCCAGAGCCAAGGAGAAAAGATGAGAATGGTGATGAGATGTGGTCATTACTCACCCATGATGGCCCAGAAGCCACACACTTAGAAGGATGCAGATGATGACAGTGACACGTTTGCCAACAGATAAACAGTCTCCTTCTTTTACTTATTTCAACTTATTCCCATATTCAACTCAGAACTACAATGAAATAGATTTTTCTCGTATCGACTAAGAACACACATGAATGAAATCTTGAGTACCTGTAGCATAAAAGGGTATCTGCTTTATGGAAGCAACAACAACAACAACAACAAAATAATTCTTAAGGATAAGTATATGACAAATCACGCAAAAATATTTAAAGAGAAACCCGAAGGTTTGCTTTTGAAAACTCAGATCAAGCACTGTTTGGGGGCTGATTTCAGAATCATCTGATGAGTCCCACTTTCCTTTAATCTCATAAGGGCATAAAGCCTTCATCACTTGGCAGTACGAGCTTCATGTCTGAACACCCACAACCCAGTGTGCATGTCAGGTTTCCTCATTTTGACCTTAAAAAATAATCATTGCAACACGTTCTACACAAGGGTTTATCATGACTCTAATACCAAACTTCTCTCTGCAGTATTTTTAAGGTTTTTGTTTTACAGTCTGGAATTACTTAAACTGGGGTTTGAGAGTGAGTTGCAAGGAGCTAAGGAGGCTGGACTGGGCTTTGCCTTCTCTCTCTCTTGCCTTCAGTCCAAGGCCTCCTCAGTGTAGTGGAACAGGACTTGTTTCCCCTGCATCAATGTCACTCACATCTATAAGCGTGTAGGTCTGCCTGCAGTATGGACATCTGAGACTGCAGTCTCTTTCTTCAGCAAAATGTGTAGCACTTTTAAGTTTCACAGCAACCCCAATCTTCTCCCAAATGGCAGGCAAAACAAAGTGTGGCTCCAGAATTCTGAGAGGATGGAAGGTAGTCAAAACACTCAGAACTCAGGCTTCGATTCTCACTTAATGCAAATGAAGAATGAGCTCTCACAGCATGGATGAAACCTCTCCACCTCGCTAAGGGCATAAGCACTTAGCACATTAAGATAGTCCTGTTTCTTGGTGGGGCTGCAGACATGCTACACAGGATCTAAATGTGAGGGAAAATATCCTGGAAACTGTGAGAAGCAATGTACCTTTCAGATCTTTTTATTTCTTTTTTCTTACCTCTAGAGCTAAATGTGTATTTTTCTGAGCGTGTCTCTGTATTTTTCCATGCAAGGTTTTGGGGGAGCATCATTCATTCTTTTATTCATTCAATTATTCAGTAAATGTTTACTGATGTACACTTACTATACACCAATTCCCTATAAGGTATGAAGGTAACTGGGGGACCAAGACAGTTTCTGCCCTCGAGGAACTCGGAGTTTAGTTAGGGAGGGAAACGTGGTAGGGAGAGAAACGTGTAAAGGAGCTGGTGTCTCTCACATCCTCTCTCTTCCCATCCCCACCCTCCCCACTCCTCCTTTATCTCCTGCTTTTCCTTCTTTAAATTCATTACAATGTAAAAGCCAAGGTGTAGTCCTAATACTTATCATTAAGTAGCTTTACTTTTCTCCTCAATTTCAATAGTGAGAAAGTATAACATTATATTTCTCTAACTTAAAAAAATTACACAAGTGAAATAATAGGATATCTGCAATTCCTTAGTAAGACTCCAGCAAGAAAAATATGTGGAGAGAAGATGGATGAAACAAGATTGGTAATAGTTGACAATTATTAAAGCTGCAAGAAGAGTATATGGTTTTTATTATACTATTCTCTCTGCTTTTCCAGATACATGAAAATGTACAAAATAAAAAGCTAAAATATAAATAAATACATTAGTTAGATTGGATTTTACAAATGGGGTCAAACTCTTTTTCTCCATTAGCTGAAGGACATTGGGAAATTATTGAATCAGTATGGACAAAGAGCTGGTCAGAAAAAAATAAGAGAAGAAACCTGAGAAATAAGTTACTTTTATATGACATATGTCAAAAACAACCCCCCAAATTCTTTCATATAATTTAGGATCTGACAACAGTTGCCTTTCTCGATAGTCTCTGATCACATACTCAATGCAATTTACTATTATTTCTACCCATCTCTCCTACACAGAATTGCCAAATAAAAATGTCATCTGATTATTTCAGGTATTAGCTATACTCCTAGGGGTTGAACTGTGATATGGTTTGGCTGTGTCCCCACCCAGATCTCATCTTGAATTGTAGTTCAAATAATTCCCACATGTTGTGGGAGGGGCCCAGTGGGAGACAACTGAATCACGGGGGTGCTTTCCCCCATACTGTTCTTGTCGTAGTGAATAAGTCTCACGAGATTCGAAGGTTTTACAAGGGGTTTCCCCTTTCACATGGCTCTCCTTCTCTTTCTTGCCTGACACCATGTAAGACGAGGCTTTCACCTTCTGCCATGACTGTGAGGCCTCCCCAGCCATGTAGAACTAACTGTGAGCCCATTAAACTTCTTTTTCTTAATAAATTACCTAGTCTCAGGTATGTCTTTATCAGCAGCATGGAAACGGACTGATACAAACTATCCCCACAAAATTCATGTTGATGTTCTAACTTTCAGTACCTCAGAATGTGATCTTATTTGGAAAAAGTGCTGCTGCAGACATAATTAGAGAAGATGGGGTCACACTGGCATAAGGTAAGGCCTCTAATCCAATATGACTGGCATCCTTACAAAAAAGGGAAATTTGGGCTGGGTGCGGTGGCTCACTCCCGTAATCCCAGCACTTTGGAGGCCAAGGCGAGTGGATCATAAGGTCAGGAGATCGAGACCGTCCTGGATAACACAGTGAAACCTTGTCTCTACTAAAAATACAAAAATTAGCTGCGAGAGGTGGTGGGCACCTGTAGTCCCAGCTATTTGGGAGGCTGAGGCAGGAGAATGGCGTGAACTGGGAGGCGGAGCTTGCAGGGAGCTGAGACTGCACCACCGCACTCCAGCCTGGGCAACACAGACTCTGTCTCAAAAAAAAAAAAAAAAACAAAAAAGGCGGGGGGAAATTTTGACATAAACACACCCTGGGAGAACTCATGTGAAGATGGAGAAAGACTGGGGTGATGCTTCTGCTTCTGCAAGCCAAGGAATGCCAAAGATTGGCGGGAAACCACCAGAAGCCAGGGGGTCATGGAACAGATTCTCTCTTGCAGCTTTCTGAGGGAACCCACCCTGCCAGCATCGAGCCTTTGGAACTGAGGCAACACACTTCCGTTGTTTAAGCTGCCCGGTTTGTGGTAATTTGTTATGACAGCCCTAACAAACTAATACATGCAACAAGGTGGTGTTTAGAAAGCAAATGATTCAGCAAGTGAAAATTAAGTACTATGAACAAGAGCAAGTGGTTAGGGATTCAAGGCATTCTTCCCCGACAGCTCCACGGGACAGCACGTCTGTGTCTGTTAAAAATATCGAGGGTAGCTGGGCGTGGTGGCTCACGCCTGTAATCCCAGCACTTTGGGAGGCCATGATGGGTGGATCACAAGGTCAGGAGATCGAGACCATCCTGGCTAACACGGTGAAATCCCGTCTCTACTAAAAATACAAAAAATTAGCCGGGCACGGTGGCAGGCACCTGTAGTCCCAGCTACTCGGGAGGCTGAGGCAGGAAAATGGCGTGAATCCGGGAGGCAGCAAAGAGCTATTACCAAACTAATGAAATAGGGTCCTGTGAATACTTCCACAGGGAAAAATAAAGGCACATAAAGATTACAGGTGAGCATAAGTGAAAAAGTTATTTAAACCTAAATCACAATTAGGAAATAGAAGTTGCCAAATTCAAAAACATCTGAGGCATTAGAATAGACTCATTTGCTCATGATTATAAATGAGTTTAATACAGTCAGAACTCTTAAGGGGTTAAATATATTACTTTAATCCAAAGTCCAATTTAAAATCATTGCCTTTGTATGTGTGTGTTCTCCTTAATACACCAGCTGGTACCTGCTGTTGTAATCATACAATGACATACAAGTGATACTTGCTGGCTGGTGAAAGTACTTTCTTAATCTTTAGTGCTGAGATAAGAATGTGGGTTCCCACACAAATAATACACAGCCACCCAGAAAATGAACACTTGGAATCTTCACCTCGTACTCAGTGAAGTAACCTGTAGCATTCCTTTTTGTGAAGAACATTCCTAATTTAAAAGGTAGTAAAGATCACTGAGAGTCTGAGAATGAACTTCAGAAAGAATCCACTGGAACGGTTTTGAAGCTATGATCCCTGAAGGGTTCTAGGTGGGCACTGGAAGGGGTAAGCAGTGAGTGAGATCATGATTCTTCCTCGCCTCTGTTCTTCTCTTTGGGTCCTAAGCTACGGTTTTATTCTGAAGTCAATGATTTCATGCCCTAAGTTCCATGAGGAGCCATCATCCTTAGCACATATTTGTTTATTAAACAAGCCAGTTGTTTGCAAACTCAAGGGCAAGGCCTTGCAAGACCCACATCTATCCTTCTAGTCTTTGCAATTTCATAATTCATACTCGATCCACTTTCTTTTTTTTCTTTTTCTTTTTTTTTCCTTTTTTTGAGACAATCTTGCTCTGCCTCCCAGGTTCAAGTGATTCTCCTGCCTCAGCCTCCCACGTAGCTGGGATTACAGGTGCCCGCCACCGCACCTGGCTAATTTTTGTATTTTTAGTAGAGATGGGGTTTCACCATGTTGGCCAGGCTAGTCTTGAACTCCCGACCTTGTGACCACCTCTGCCCCCCAAAGTGCTGGGATTACAGGCGTGAGCCACCGCACCCAGCCCCAATCCACTTTCAAAATAGAGTTGTACGTTTGTCCATTGGTCACTCCTTCCACAGACACGCATGAAGCTCCTAGTTGAAGGCCGGAAAGCCTGGCAGGCCTGGGAAGACTACATGAAGCCCAGTCCCTTCAGGCATCTGCCTAGAAGAGATGCTGGAGACCTCGAATGCAATTTCAAAAAAGATGGTGTGGGGAGAACCAGAATTCCTTGCTCACAGTGCTGGAGGGGTGACAAGAGGAGTTGGCCAAACCTCAGAGACAGGCCTAGGAGAGAGGCGAGCAGAGAGCAGGAGCCCCAACATCTGACAGGGGGAAACGTTTCAGGAAGGAAGAAGTATTCAATTGTGTCACTCTTACATGAAATCAGGAAGGAGCTGACGGGGGCAAGTCTATTAGGCCTCGGACTGAAGAGTGGTAGTCATAAATATACAGAGGTTGGCAGGAACGTAGGCAAGAAGAAACAGACAATGGATAGGGAGTACTCGGTTCACTTACCTTCTGGTCAACAAATATTTATCGAGCAATAGCTACATCCCAGATATGGTGCTGGGCCCTAGTGGTTGTAAAGATCAACTGTGCTCAGGGGCCCCCCGGAGCTTTGAGTCTAGTTTGGAAAAGAGTCACTAAGAGAGCATTTCAGGATCATACAAGCGGAGGAAGGTCTTGTCAATGTAAGGTGTGAATGCCTGGGGAATAGCCCTCAGCCCAGCCTTGAGTTCAGGGAAGACTTGTGGCAGAAATGACGCTAGTGCTGAGAATGAAAAAGGACAGCAGATCCAGGGACTTCTCCCCACCAAGACAGGCAGCCATCTGGCAGCGTTCTGCGGTAACACCTATGTAAAATTATGGAAAGAGGCTTGGGCCACCTCATGCAAACTATGGAGATGGAGTAGGTCAAAGGAAAATCAAGCAGCAGGGGGAAGGAATGCAATTCACATTGACCAAGAAAACGTTACCTTCGGCCATGGTTCACTGAAGGAAAGTAGGAAGCTGAAGCTGTTCCAAATATTTTACTAAACACTCTCATTTAAGAATTCAGTGCTTTTTTTTTTTTAAGCGACATAATTACAAAGCTTCTGTGGGTGAGGGAAAAAGCATTTCATATTTAATGTTCTGGTTTGGCTTTGGTTTCAATCAGTGGTGGAATGGCCATAAAACAGTCTCAGAACCGATAGGAGGGTGTTCAAGTTTGGTTAGAAAGGCAGGGCACGGTACAAGTAAACACAGCACAATGTTGCTTCTGAAATCTGAGGCCACCATAACGCAGTGGCAATTTTTAATTCTTAGAGACAAATACATGTGGAAACTTTCCATAAATAAAATGCTTTCATTTTCTCATGATTACAGTGAGCGTTTGTGACAAAGCCTGGTCACATTATTATGTAAATTTTTACCCATGTAACATTTCCCTCTGCTTATCTTGGGGAACAATTCAAAAAGAAGCCATAATACACTAATTACCTCTCTTATATCAAGTATGTTGGGAACTAATAAAACATCGGGGACGTGGAACACCACATAATTACAAAGGAATGGGGCCAGGGGCTTCCAAAAAGGAAATCTGAAAGCGTCCAAGGGATTCTAATGCCCATGGGTAACAGTGAAGAGCAACTGGGGAAAAACATGAGACAAAGGAACCAGGGAAGTCTCCACACAAAGAAGGATATGAAGGCATAGAAGCACCCGCAAATTTTAAAAACTAAAGAAAAATCTTACAAAATAAATATATTACCTTTCCAAACTGGATGCCAGAAAATATAAGACAGAATGAATTTAAAAATAAATATGATAAATTGTTATTCAGAATTCTAAAACCAAAATGGTTTTTTTTTAAGTTCAGGGATACCTATGCAGGTTATATGGGTAAACTTGTGTCATGGGGGTTTGCTGTACAGATTGTTTCATCACCCAGATATGAAGCCATGTATCCATGAGTTATTTCTCCTGATCCTCTCCCTCTTCTCACCCTCCACCTTCCGACAGGCCTCATTGTGTATTGTTCCCCTCTGTGTGTCCGTGTGTTCTCACTGTTTAGCTGCTCCTTATAAGTGAGAATGTGCAGTATTTGGTTTTCTGTTCCTGTGTTAGCTTGGTAAGGATAATTGCCTCCGGCTCCATCCATTTCCCTGCAAAGGACATGATCTTGTTCCTTTTTATGGCTGCATAGTATTCCATGGTGTATAGTACCACATTTTCTTTATCCAGTCTATCATTGATGGGCATTTAGGTTAATTCCATGTCTTTCCTATTGTGAATAGTGTTGCAATGAACATAAGTGTGCATGTGTCTTTATAACAGAACAATTTATATTCCTTTGTGTATATACCTAGTAATGGGATTGCTGGGTCGAATGGTAGTTCTGCTTTTAGCTCTTTGAGGAATGGCCACACTGTCTTCCACAATGGTTGAACTAATTTACATTTCCACCATAAGTGTAAAAGTGTTCCTTTTTCTCCACAACCTCACCTGCATCTATTGTTTTTTGACTTTTTAGTAACAGCTATTCTGACTGGTGTGAGATGGTATTTCAATGTTTGATTTACATTTCTCTAATGATCAGTGATGTTGAGTGTTTTTTCATGATTGTTGGCTGTATGTATGTCTTCTTTTGAAAAGTGTCTTTTCGTGTCTTTGCCCAATTTTTTATGGGGTTGTTTTTTTCTTGTAAATTTAAGTTCCTTATAGATGCGGGATATTAGATCTTTGCCAGATGCATAGCTTGCAAAAATTTTCTCCCATTCTGTAGGTTGTTTACTCAGTTGATAGTTTCTTTTGCTGTGCAGAAGCTGTTAAGTTTAATTAGATGCCATTTGTCAATTTTTGCTTTTGTCACAATTGCTTTTGGTGTCTTCATCGTGAAATCTTTGCCCATGCCTATGTCCTCAATGGTGTTGCCTAGGTTGTCTTCCAGGGTTTTTACAGTAAACCAAAATGGTTTTTAATCTACACTTATACACAGTGCTTCAAAAAACTTATATTTAATAATAATCATGATGTGGGGGCTATTTACTGTTTTAAAAATACTACAAGTTGTTGTTGCAAGAGAAAAAGTCTATAAGGACACAGACCAACGTGATACACGGGCTGTCTCTAGGGCAGTGTTTGGGAAAATTTAATTTTACTTTTATTTTTGTTCACCTATATTCTCTAAATTTTTCAACCATTAATGTATTACTTAAGAAATTAAAAATCTTAACTTTAGAGCAATGTTCATAACAATGCTACTGCAATGCAAGATCCTAAAGTGTTTTATGAATTATCATTTAAAAAATAAGTTGAATATGGGCTGGGCGCGGTGGTTCATGCCTGTAATCCCAACACTTCGGAAGGCCAAGGTGGGTGGATCACCTGAGGTCAGGAGTTCAAGACCAGCCTGACCAACATGGTGAAACCCCAGCTCTACTAAAAATATAAAATTAGCCAGGTGTGGTGGCACATGGCTGTAATCTCAACAACTCGGGAGGCTGAGGCAAGAGAATCACTTGAACCTGGAAGGCGGAGGTTGCAGCAAGCTGAGATTGTGCCACTGCACTCCAGTCTGGGCAACAAGAGTGAAACTCCATCTCAAAAAAATAAAATAAAATAAACAACAACAAAAAAGCAGATTCACGGAGCTAGAGGAATGCACAAGTGACTATTCCTCTACTCCCTCTCACATGTGAACAGCTGATGAAAGACTGAAAAGAATGCAACCCTCTGCCTCTTATCTACCCACACCTTTTACAATTTCTTCCTCCTTCCCCTTTAAACATTGAAGCACTCAAAATCATTTTTGGCGAAAAGCACAGACCTGTCTCCTGGGCGCACGTCCTTAACCTTGGCAAAATAAACTTCTAAACTGATTGAGACATGTCTTAGGTACTTTTTGGTTTACAGAGGGAACAACTAAGTTGGTAAAGCTAGGTCAAACAAGAATTAGAGTCCACCAATAAATACATCCGAAAGAAGTCTGCCCAGTTATAGAATGGGGAGTAACTGCTAACAGGTTTCTTTCTGGGGCAATGAGAATGTTCTAAAATGGACTGTGCTGATGGTTACATAACTCTGAAATTACTAGAAACCCCTGAAGTGTACACTTTAAATGGGTGAATTGTACATTACGTGAATTATATTACAAAGCTGTGTTTGTTTTTTGTTTTGAGACGGAGTCTCACTCTGTTGCCCAGGCTGGAGTGCAGTGGTGCAATCTCAGCTCACCACAACCTCCATCTACCAGGTTCAAGCAATTCTCCTGCTTCAGCCTCCCAAGTAGCTAGGACTACAGGGGCCCGCCACCACGCTCGGCTAATTTTTGTATTTTTAGTAGAGACGGGGTTTCACCGTGTTGGCCAGGCTTGTCTCAAACTCCTGACCTCAGGTGATCCACCCGCCTCAGTCTCCCAAAGTGCTGGGATTACAGGTGTGAACCACCGAGCCTGGCCACAAAGTTGTTATTTTTTAAAAGTTAAAAACAAAGCCAGGTATAATACCCTAAACAAATAACCCTTGGGTAGGCCTGTTAAGCAACGCCTCTGGCTAACATTTGAAGAACGACATGCTGCTGTTACCTTTATGCCTTATTTCCAAATTTTAAATAATTTTTCTTAACATTAACATGATATTTTTATTCCTTTTGAAGTTTCTGTGGGTTTGGCTTTGTGCTAAATGTTCTGGTCTAAGCATGGATCTTTGAAATGGCTGTATCCGTGGGTATTTATGTTTCCCAGGTGGTTTCTAATGGGCCAGAGTTTAGCACGAAGCCCCTCGTCCTGGTAGGGTGGGTGGGACAGTGCCCTGTGTCCTCACCTTCACACCCCCCTTCTCCAGCTGCATGACCTTGGGTATGTGAAGCTCACATTCTCAACTGTCTCCGACTCTAAAATAGAAATTAGTACCACCAGCCTTGCAGGATTGTTAAGGACAGACAAGATGATGTACGTGAAGCTTCAGCCTAGCCCTGAGACACAGCAGACACTCTCCAAGTAATTCCTCTTCTCTTTCTCCAGATTGAAGGGAAAGCAAATTTATAAAAAGTACAGGTCTTTTAACAGGACTCCAAAATTATTGGGAACTTGCAACAAGACCGAGGGAAAGGAAATGTGGCGTATTTTTAAATGAAGAAAAAGAGAATCCAACTAAAAAGAAAGTCAGTGATTAGAAGAACAGGCAAGGCTGAGCCTCAGGCAACTGTAGCCTACACAGGCCAGTGAGGGGAGAAATTTCCTCTTTATTTACTATAAAGAGAAAACATACAAAGGAATCCAATGGCCACTTCTAGGCTGAGAGGTAATGGCAGAGAACCAGAGCTTGTGCCTCTCATAACCTCCTTCCCCAGCCCTCCCAGTTCCACCCAAAGGCCAGGCACTGGCAGGGTTAGACCAGGCAGGGCCTTGGCTGGCATTCTCTCGGGGCTCCTCACGGCCTCCCTCTGGGCCCAAGCTCTCCCGTAAATCGGGAAACCCAGCTTGACCAGGACAATGGCAGGAAGTGCTGTGCAGCAGAGAGGCAACATGCCCCCAAGCATCAGGCTTGCAGAGCTTGGGCCCCGCCATCCCCTCTTCAACACCAACAACTCGAGGCCCTCAAAGTGTGACCACGTCCATCTAAAGGTAGAAACGGTAGCAGAAACCAGAGCCTCTTCCAGTCTGAGAGTAGAAGAAAATTGGCCAGGCATGGTGACTCACACCTGTAATCCCAGCACTTTGGGAAGCCGAGGCAGGCGAATCACTTGAGGTCAGGAGTTCAAGACCAGCCTGGCCAACATAGCAAAACTCTGCCTCTACTAAAAATACAAAAAAATTAGCCAGGCCTGGTGGCAGGCACATGTAATCCCAGCTACTCGGGAGGCTGAGGCATGAGAATCGCTTGAACCTGGGAGGCAGAGGTTGCAAGTGAGCAGAGATCACACCATTGTGTTCCAGCCTAGGTGACAGAGCAAGACCCCATCTCAAAAACTAAAAACTAAAAAATAAGAAGAAAATCAGTTATACTAATAATTAAAAAGGACCCCTCACAATTAAGAAGGAAAATCTTCATTGACCACAATCAAAATCTCTCGTTCCACAATTCTGTGTGATGGCACTCAGTCCCCTGGGCATTAATCAGTTCCTACAATGTGCAATTATCTGTATCTGTAAGACACAGATATAAAGAAGACCTTCTGACAAGTACCCAAGATAAAAGGTATCTGCATTACATGTGAGCTGAGAGGGGGATTGGTTTAGGAGAGGTAACAGGCTGCTATGAGGCTCCATTTTCCATACCTCGATGAACTCACACAAGGCAAATGTTTCAAATGGGAAGCGGGAAGCTGGGAAAGACAGTACACATCTTGCATGACTAAATTAGAAACCAACAGGAAAATCCAAAACTGGACCAAGCTAATAGCGATCAAGACTCCACTGAGTAATAAGGATCATTCGAAAATCCCCATATCTAGCTTCAGAACTACAGAAATGTAGATCGACAGCTGAAAAGACTGAGGCATTTTAACGAACACATTAATGCGGTGCCGTGGCTGCCAAAAGAGCTACTAGGAGAAGAGACTGCATTAACAGAGGTATATTATCTAGGATGGAGGAGGTGAGAGTTCCATACAACAAATCTTTATTTATTCCTTCTGAGACATGGTTCAGGGTTCCAAGCCCTGATTGTTGTGGTTGCAGCCTCTGTCTGAGGTAAGTTTTCCAATGACAAGAGAATGAAACTGGAAACCACTTCCTAAGAGGAGTGGGGGATTCACCTAGAAGGGAAAACAGCTTGCAACTTAGCTGTCTGCAAATACTTGAAGACCTGATATTTGCAGGAAGGATTAAGCTTGTTCTGTTTGTCCCTGAAGGATGGAAATCCTGTAGAAACAAAGGGTGGAGGTTACAGGGTATCAGATTTCAGCTCACTTTCCGAGAGAAAGATGTAAGGTCTGCCTGGAAACGGAGAAGAGAGGACTCAGTGGTCACCAGAGCTGTTGCTGCTGCAGATCCTGCATAACTGCTCCATATGAATACTGGGGAAAGCATCCACATACTCTACACGATCGAGGTTACGCGCAACACACGAACCTTTTTATACATCCATCCTGAATCCCAAAACTACTGAATTCAACCACATTGAGAAAAAGCTTTAGTTGTTGTTAATCATTACTTTAAGTTGAGGAAATGGGCTTCCGGTGTAATAAAACACAGCTAAAGGTTTCTTCAGAAGAAAAAAAGAGCGCTTTATTTCAGGAGAGATAAAGCGCTCTTTCAGGAGAGAGCGCTTTATTTTACAGCTGAAGGTGAAATATGGATCTTGAAGCAGCAAACTTGGTCCTTTTCCATCGGATTCATTACAACGATTAAACTCTTCGGGAGCCCTAAGCACACTGCCACCCTCAGCCATTTTGCAAGAGTGTAGCTTAAAAGTGTCCTTTTCCAATTTGCGTAACAATAGCAGCCTTCCAGCTAGGCTGACTCCTCTTCCCAGCAAATGTATACAGATACAACATTGTTTGGGCATCAGGCAGGAGAGCTCCTTAGCCAGCAGCCCAGGGTCCCCATCAATTTTTAAAGCTCTCGTGCGTGCATGCACATACACAAGAAAACAGAGACAATGTCACTGGAAAGTTCTGAACATATCAATAGCACCATCGGTGTTTTGGGTTCCTCCCCATCTGGGTGTTGCTGCAGAAGAATAGGTTAAATTGTATAATGTTAGGTCACTTGAACTTGATAGGTCCCATGAGAAAATAAGGATCAACGCTAAGAGTCTTCATAATACTGATGGTATTAATAATCTTCTTCATAAATGCTTTTATTTATTAAGGGTGAGAAACAGTGATGTGGTGAGAAGTAGTAAACTGCAAAGTCACACAGTTCATATGTGTGAGGCTGAGCTTGAATCCTGACAGTCTGGCCTGAGCTTTTTTTTTTTTTTTTTTTTTGGAAACAAAGTTTCGCTCTTGTTGCCCAGAACCAGACTGGAGTGCAATGGCGTGATCTCAGCTCACCACCACAACCTCTGCTTTCCTGGTTCAAGCGATTCTCCTGCCTCAGCCTCCCGAGCAGCTAGGATTACAGGTATGTGCCACCATGCCCAGCTAATTTTGTATTTTTAGTAGAGACGGGGTTTCACCATGTTGGTCAGGCTGGTCTTGAACTCCTGACCTCAGCTGATCCACCCACCTCGGCCTCCCAAAGTGCTGGGATTACAGGCGTGTTGGCTTGAGCTTCTACCAAAACATTAGCTGCTAGACACTGTACTCCTTAATAGTAGCTACTGTAGTTATTATTTTGGATGGTGCTACAGTTATCATGATGCTCTCATTTTCTCTACCATCACACTTGAACAACAGTAGAATGGGAAAGGCTGTTCTGAGGGACTCTGGTAACGGAGGGTCTAGGCTGCAAGTGCCCCCTTCCTGAAGGAGGGCTGTTACAAGGGAAGGGCTGGAGTCCAGGTGTGAAGGCAGAGTCTGAAATGGGCACAGCGGCTCCAGCTGAAAGGAAGAGATGGGTAGGAGAGTGTTTCGTGTGAGCAAGCCAGGGCGAGTCCGTGCAATCCACATGCATGTGAAGGGGTAAGCAAGGTACTGGGGAAACACAGAGATTGAAGCCAATCCCAGAGACTGAGAATCTTGGCCCAGGGCAGAGGGAGCAGGTACAAGCACTAGAGCTACAAAGACCCAAAGTCTAGGTCAAAGGAGTGTGCTACCGGGGGAGGCAGCCCGCTGCACAGTCAGGTAAAAATATGCAATACTGGAGCAGGAGAGGAAGGAGGAGTGGGGGAGTGGGGAAGTGGGGAAGTAGGGGAGGAGAGGTGGCTACAGGGCATGGGGCAATTCCTCCGTAATGGTAGCTCCTGTGGTTATTATTTTTGGTGGTGCTACAGTTACGATGATGCTCTAAATTTCTCTACCATGCTCTGGACAACAAGCCATGCTTAAGGGCTCTGACTAAAGCCTGGCAGAGAACAAAGGCTGCCTCATTCACCTCCACAAATTTGGCAAGTTCAGTCGGAGGCAGAAAAAGCTATGGTCTCTTTCAAAGGCACTGATTTCTCTGAAAATGGAAAAATGACCTAGAGTCATTTCCCATGGAACTCGAGATTCTCCTGCTACTTTATATGTGGGATCCTGACATAATCCCAAAAGATCTTTTCCAAAATCCTCCTTTGCAAGAAGGTGGCTCAGCAGAGGTGGGCATTTGTGGGCTAAAGGCAGGAAAGGGATGTTACGTCTTGTTAATTTGAAGATATTCACTCCAAGTGACTTCACATCAACTCTGATGACTCTTCACTTCTATTTTGGCAACTGAGCATTAAACCCAGGAAGGAAATATGAGGTCAATTTTGTGGAAATACCTGATAATGGATTTCTGTTCCCTTGACAAAAACAGAGAAAATTGGAGAAATGCTACTAGGATTCACAGGCTGTAAGTAATGACTGAGAAATTTCCACCACTACCATCAACGAGCCAACCCAGGGACACCTGCGCAGAGGCTGGTGGGCTGTGAGCAGACAGGACTTCCTTTTCCTAGCAATAGCAGTTCCTGGAACCAGAAGACAAAAGTCAAGATGTCTAAAAGGTACCACTCCCTCTTCTTGGTCTCCATGGAGGTTGCCTCATTGGTTATAGTAAAATTTAGGCTGGGTTTGGTGGTCCACGCCTGTAATCCCAGCACTTTGGGAGGCTGAAGCGAGAGGACCACTCCTGGGCAACATAGCAAGACTTCATCTTTGCAGAAATTTAAAAAATTAGCCAGGGGCAGTGGTGCAAGCCTGTAATCCTAGCTACTCTGAAGGCTGAGGCAGGAAAGGATTGCTTGAGCCCAGGAGTTCCAGGCTGCAGTGATCTATGATGGAGCCCCTGCATTCCTGCCTGGGCAACACAGCGAAACCATGTCTTTAAAAAAAACAGAAATTAAACTTGATCAAACTGATTGGTCAAATTTTGAATCTTCTGCTTCTAAATATTTTATAGTACTTGAATATGCATTTGCCCGGCCCCACCCACATGGTTCACAGTGACCCTGAAGGCAAGTCACTTCTCACAGCCAGATACGACTTCGCTGCAACTTGTCATGAAAGCAGGCAGGCATGGGATGAAGGGAAGCACAGTAATAAAGGTAACCCTCTGTGGATTTGATAAGTCAGATTCATTTCTCACTCTTCAGCCCATTTTTAAAAAGTAACTTTCACTGTTGCTTTATATCCCAGATGCAAAAAATTAGAAAACAGTCCATTCAATTTTCCAAGATAGTCAGAGTCACCCGTTTGAAAATGTGTTTTATATTTGCTCTCCCCTAAAATCATGGAGGGCTGCAAAGTGCAGTTCTGCTCAGTGATGACTACTTTTCCTTGTGGACTATACTGTCTATAACACACTGTTGCAACTCAGTTCCACTCAGGATACCTTCAGTGGCTACCTATTCTGTGCCAGACACTGGCCTCTATGAGATAAATAACCTGAGGGACTTCACAAGCTAATTAGCAGACAGACACAATGCACATCCAACAATGATAAATGCTCTCTTAGAAGTACAAGTTGTCAGTTGCAGTTACAATCTATGGCATTGCCAGAGAACACAGTTCAAAGTATATTTGATACACGAGAGTATCCAGTCTTTCTTTGTGTCACTTACTGAATGCCACCAACATAAAATAAACTTTGCGCTGATGAATGCTACTTATAGAACAAAATTGAGGAAACGCAATATTAGGTCATCAAATGCTAAATTAATCTGAAGTTTCAGGAATTAGAGAATATAATATGTCCTAAATGAAGCTAAAGCTCTTGTATATATTCTCATGCTCTGCAACTTGTAGAGCACTTTGTAGAAGTGCAACTTAAAACAAAACAAAAAAAAAACTAAACTAAAAAAAAAAAAAAAGGTTCCCAAATACAGGCCAAAAGTAAGGAAAGGCTAAGAAAAGGGCATATTTCTTTTCTCACTTGAGATATAACCTAGAGGGCTGTCTAATTATACATACTGTTAGTTGGAGATGCTAGTTGTTGTCTAATCAGCCTACAAGGGGGGAAGCCCATTTGAAGATCACTTTTCAAGTTTTAATTCACTCAGTTTCCTCTTCTACTCAAGTGGTTAAACATTTGTTTCAGAGTTGCATCTCACTGCCTCTGCTCATCTCCCTAATAATTAAATCCTAGAATGTCAAGTCCTTCAAGACCCTTTCAAAAGGGCAATTCTTGATATTGAAACAAAGGGCTGACTCTGCCCTTTAAGTCTGAACTGCATCGACATGTGGGGAATTACCACGTCTGCACAGATCAGGTCCCAAAGCCAGGCAGGTAGCTCCAAGTGCCCTTCAGTTTCTGCCCTGTAAAAAAGCAAACTGGGGCCAGGCATGGTGACTCACGCCTGTAATCCCAGCACTTTGGGAAGCTGAGGCGGGTGGATCACCTGAGGTCAGGAGTTCAAGACCAGCCTGGCCAACATGGTGAAACCCCGTCTCTACTAAAAATACAAAAATTAGACAGGCATTGTGGCGGGGGTGCCTGTAATTCCAGCTACTCAAGAGGCTGAGGCAGGAGAATCGCTTGAACTGGGTTGGCGGGGGTGGGGGTTGGGGGGGTGGCAGAGGTTACAGTGAGCCGAGATTGTGCCACTTCACTCCAGCCTGGGCCAAAGAGCAAAACTCTTTTTAAAGAAAAAAAAAAAAAAAAAAAAAAAACCAAACTTGTTCAGGTCCATTAAGCATCAGCTCTAAAATACGTCAGGGGAATCTCCTTCATGGCATGTGACCCTGAGGTTTCATTTCTGTGGCCTCTTCCTGGGACATGCAGCCGAGTCATGTTGTTATTTTCCCACTAAAAAAAAAAAGTAGTGAATGTACACAGCATGCCACAACAGACACATATTGAGGGTAATTACCACTTAGAAAGGTTAACTTTCCAAATCATCTCTGACCTTCCTAATAAAACGCTAACCCAACTGTTTCTTTCGCAGTGCTCTAAGCTTGTGGATACTCACTGGATCCTAGAGGTTTATGTTTCCTCTAAGACTCTGGCCATTGGCCCTGGGTACTTCTGATTTACTTCCAAAGTTTCTCTCCTAAAAAAACATAAATACCCCCCACTTAGGGGCTGGGAGACTTAACCCAATTGATTGTGTTTGCATTTCAGAAAAAAACAACTCAAAGCTTAAGTATTTGCAGACAGCTTTTTGTCCTACTTGCAAATGTTTCCTCAATAATACAAGTGACAGAATTAGGCAATGTGCTAGGGAGGAAGATAATTTAATGTAAAATGTTCTTTACAAGGTATCATGTGCTAGTAAATCCCAATCTACAAAATTAATTATAAACCCACAAAAATTACATAGAATAGTAATGAATTGCTCAGATACCTAGAAAGATGGACTTTCTTTTTAAATTAAGACCACTTTCACCAAAGTGCTATATTGTGGTTGTCACATGATTGAGGGGTGTTTGTTTTCAATATTATTTATTTCTATCTTATTTCCCCCAATGAGCATATGTCACTAAATTTTTTTTTTTTTTTTTTTTAAGAAATACAGTGCCCCTCATATTTACTCCTACACTAAACAAATCATCACTCAGGCCACAGAGCAGCAAAAAAGAATGGCAGGAATGTGTTCCAAGCAAGCCTTTGTAAAATGATAGCAGGGCACCTTTCTCTTTAGCAGATTTGTGGATCACAACTAAATGATGGCTCTTGCTGGGGGTAGAGGAGGGTGCCCCAGTGTTCTCAAGATGGTGAGCGACTGGAATGTGGACAGAAAGAGGAAGGAAACTGTGGCCATGGAGCCTCGCTTGCATTTCGAGGGAATAAGGCATCTGTAGGGGAAGAGGAACTAAGTGGAGCCCGGCGGAGACTTTAAATGCCATTCTCAGAGTCCATGGCCTTCTTGGCTCTGACTAGAAAGTCTATAGTTGAAAGTGGTGGCCCAGAAGGGAATTGGGCTGAGCTACTTCCCTTCAACATTTCTGCTGGGAAGACAGCATTCAAAGCAGAACCTTCAGGGGAAATAGGATTGCAAAATAGAGAGGAATGGTGGGTAATTTCTGGAGGTGAGAGGAAGTGGTGAATGGGAATCTGGGTTTCTCCTGCATGCCAGCCACAACTTCTGTTTCTCTTCAGTTTCATTCACGTTAGCTCTCGCCCCTCCCACTTTCCCACCCTCCACCCTCCTTCACAAGTCCTTTACATGTGTGCTCTTGCCCTAATGCTGCCATAGTTAGCTGGTTTCAGACCACACCTTCCATTTAGAGACCTCAGACAACCCTGGGCATTTACTCCAGGTCAGCTTCCTATTGAAAAGCATACAAATATGTTGTGAACAAGAGGCAAAAACAGAAGGGTGCCCATGTTTCTCAGCCAGATAGGATCTGTCAGTTATAATAGGGTTGGACCTTAGGAAAAACATGAATTATGACTTGCCACGAAAAAAAAATGCATGTGCAGGAACAAGTCAGCTGACTACAAACTGCTGCACCAAGATAACAAATGTGTGCCTCCCACAGCCAGCGACCCAGCCAGCCCACACAAATGGGGACAGAGTCCTCAGTGAGAGAGGCCCCGTGATGTTGCTGCAAGAGTGTGCGTCTTGATTCAGACAAGTTCATTTCAAAAAATATTTTTCATCTGTATATCTTTTTAAATGGGTAAGTACACAGCATAGACCCAGATAAAGGAAAAAGTCATTCTGTAGTTTTCATTTCTTTAAGCCAAAATGTTGAATGGAAAATATGTGCTTTTTGACAAATGTAGCTTTATCATTTCAGAGACATCGTATCTTCACCTTGTATTTTAGTTGTGTAGAAGAAATAAAGAAGCATCAAAGTGATACCCCACTGCTCCTGGAAACAGCTAATGAGGAGTTGCTAAACTAAGAGTCATTTCTGTCAAACACAAGGAAAGTGGAACTATCAGCAAGGAAAGATCACTTGTTAGTCATATAAATGCTCCTGGGAGCCATGAAAAGTTTTCTGTTGTTTTTTTTTATTTTTTGCTTTTGTTTTTTAAGTACAACCAAGACCAGACGCAGTGGCTCATACCTGTAATCCTAGCACTTTGGGAGGCCAAGGCGGGGGATCGCTTGAGCCCAGGAGTTCAAGACAGGCCTGAGCAACATAGTGAGACCCCATCACCACAAAAAATTAAAAAATTAGCTAGGCATACTAGCATGCACCTGTGGTCCCAGCTACTCAGAAGGCTGAAGGAGGAGGATCGCTTGAGCCCAGGAGTTTGAGGCTGTGGTGAGCCAAGATGGTGCCACTGCACTCCAGCCTGGGCGACACAGTGAGACTGTCAAAAACAAACAAAAATGTACAAACAAAATTTCATTCTAATTTTTAAAAGCACTAGAGGAGGTACTATGGTGATAGGCTGTTTTTCTGCCAAGAAAAACGTGTTTGCCCAGCTAAACAAGCATTTTGTTCACAATGAAAACCAAGCTATTATTTAGTCAAAAGCCATCATTTACAGATGAGGAAACGGAGGCAGTTTACCTTAAATCAGCCAGTTATAGCACACTATGTATAGTAACTGCTGAGATTAGCTACATGACATCTGGCTACATAGCATGAAATGAGAGTACAGCTGACATCACTCCGTTCACACACTTTGGAATTCCTGAGATTTAACCACTCATGGTATTGGAATGTACCATGCCATGGCCTAAATGAGAGTCTGTAAGCCACGATACAAACCAAAAGATCTCTGCACACCACCTCCTGCGCATGAGGCAACATGCAGTCATCCCTCTCTAAGATGCTCAGAGGAAGAGGAAAATAAGGTGTTGAACAACAGACAGCCATCTCTGCCATTGTGTGTTTGCAGGGCAACGAAGCCATCAGCAAACATCTTTTCATTGTAGGTTCAGTTTGAATATGAGCATCATTTTGCTTTCATTTTCAAATTTTCTTGCTACAAAGAAAAGTGAATCATTCCATAGTTTCAAATGTCAGTCACAAATTTAAACTGAGGGCATGAGTAATTTAAGTCTTTTTTTTTTTTTTAATGAAGAAAGAGGTCACAATTCAAATATCCACGTGGACTTCCCTTCTTTGACCCCAGCGTGAAGGAATTCACATGTCAAAGGCTTTTACTGCTAATGTTAGCACCAGTTATTTCCACTTCTCTTTAGAAATAAAGTCAATTCTATTAAAAGCTGAAGTTTCAAGTTTTTGTGCATTACACCAAAATTTTAATTTAAAAAATGATGTTTAGATTTTATGTGGAATACTTTTCAATTCTTAACAGCACAGACTCCATCTTTGATTATTTATTTATTCATTTATTTATTTTTGGGACGGAGTCTCGCTCTGTCGCCCAGGCTGGAGTGCAGTGGCGCAATCTCGGCTCACTGCAAGCTCCGCCTCCCGGGTTTTGCCTCAGCCTCCCGAGCAGCTGGGACCACAGGCGCCCGCCACCACACCCGGCTAATTTTCTTTTTTGTATTTTTAGTAGAGACGGGGTTTCACCGTGTTAGCCAGGATGGTCTCGATCTCCTGACCTCGTGATCCGCCCGCCTCGGCCTCCCAAAGTGCTAGGATTACAAGCGTGAGCCACCGCGCCCAGCCCTTTATTTTCAAATGTTCAGTGTGGCCAAATTATGTTAAATGGTATTTTGCCAAGAAGTTTGTTCCGTTTTGAGGTAACGAGAAGAAAACGTGGAGGAAGAGAAAGTCACTTGTTGCTCAATGGGAACCACTTTGCAGAATAACTCAGACCCCCATCTCAGCTCCACAAGTGAGTTCCCAGAAAGGGCTTCCCAAGGCCTGTGGCTTGTGAGCAGTGCAGGTGGCCTCGAATGTAGGGCTCCCTGGATCTGGCTTCAAGCTCTTCCAGCTGGGACACCTGGGACCAAGCTCTGTTTCTCCCAGCTCAGTTCCCGTTAGATGCTTCCTCCACCCACACACAAATTCTTTCCACATGTGCAGTTCACTTTCCAAAATTTCATTCACTGACTACAGAAAAAAGGTACAGGCATCTAGAGTGAGGAGATCCAGACCCATCCTCGTGCTTCGACATATTTCAGTGACTTCTTAAAATTCTCAGTATTGGGCTCTGCACACAGCAGCTACATAACAAAACAGCTGCTGGTGCACTTGGATGTAAAATGCTTCTGTTTCTTCTTAACATAATGGAACTAAGAATGATTTCCTATGTCAGAGAACTATATAGCCCTACAGAAGAAAAACTTTTGACTTATTGCTGAGATTACATTAGGCTATACAAACTGAGTTATCCATGTGAAGAAACTCCTTAAAAAAAAAGTCAAATCTTACACAATAAGAAAGTAAGTACATGGAAGTAACTCCAAAATGCATTTAACATGTTACTGGCCTCAATAAATTTCCTTGCTTGGGTGGAAAGAGGTCGTGGAATGGGGATGGTTGTCTCTTGGAATTAAAGCTACCTTTGTTCATAATACCAACTTTTCTCTCTATGCAGATCTAGTGTTAGAATTAAAACATATCAGGCCAGGCACAGTGGCTCCCACCTGTAATCTCAACACTTTTGAAGGGCCAAGGTGGGAGGACTGCTCGGGCTCAGGAGTATGGAACCAGCTTGGGCAACATAGCAAGACCTCATCTCTACTTAAAAAAAAAAAAAAAAATAACTAGCCAGTCATAGTGGCACATGCCTTTGGTCCCACCTACTCAGGAGGCTGAGGTGGGAGGATCTCTTGAGCCCAGGAGTTTGAGGCTGCTGTGAACCATGATCACACCACTGCACTCCAGTCTGGGCAAGAGAGTAAGACCTATCTCAAAAATTAAAAAAAATTAAAAAATAATTATAACATATCAGTTGACAAATTCCTTCCAGATATACCACTATGATAAGTCAAATTTAAGAATTACCCAGTGATATCAATTTCTTAGGGAAGCCATGAAATAAAATTCCCTTTCCCACAAAACAAATCTCGTTTACAAAACAGCTCACAGGACTAAAGTTCTGGATAGACATAAAAGATAAACTGAAGGATTAGTCCTTCATATTCTGCAAATGTTAAGTTGTGGTTATTAAGGCTGTGGGGATTGGCCTAGTCAAGAGTTTCCTAGTCATTCATTTATTTACTTAAGTTATTGGTTATGTCACTGGTAAAGAAACAAACTATGTTTCCACCAAGAAATAAAAACCACCAATCCCTTTGTATTTAATTTAAAAAACCGAAACACAAAATTATAAAACTCTACAAAATAACAAAGGAGAAAAATCTAGATGACCTTGGGTTTGGCAACAATGTTTTAGATACAATACCAAAGGCCAAAGGAGCAATCCATGAAAAAATAATTGGTAAGCTGGATTTCATTACAATTAAAAACTTCCGCTCTGCAAAAGACACTGTCAAAAGAATCAGAAGATATTATAAGCTGGGAGAAAATATTGCAAAAAATAAATCTGATAAAGAACTATTATCCAATATATACAAATAACTCTTAAAATTCAGCAATAGGAAAACAAACATCCCAATTAAAAATGGGCAAAGACCTGATATCTCAGCAAAGAAGATGTACAGATGGCAAATATGCATGTGAAAAGATGGTCAATATGATATGTCGTTAGGGATCTGCAAATTAAAGCAACAATGAGATACCACTACACACCTATTAGAATGGCCAAAATCCAAAACAGGGACAACACCAAACACTGACAAGGATGTGGACCAACGAGCCCTCTCATTCATTGCTGGAGGGCATGCAAAATGGTACAGCCACTTTGGAAGACAGTTTGGCAGTTTCTTAAAAAACTAAACATATTCTTTCCATATTACCCCACAATTGCACTGGGTCATATATTTACCCAAATGAGTTTAAAACGTATGAAAACCTGCACACGGATGTTTATGGCGGCCTTCTTCGTAACTGCCCAAACTTGAAAGCAACCCAGACGCCCTTCAGTAGGTGAATGGATGAACTGTGGTGCATCCAGATGATAGAATCTTATTTAGCACTAAACAGAAATGAGCTATCTAGCCACGAAAAGACATAGAAAAAACATAAATGCATATTACTAAGTGAAACAAGCCAATCTGACAAGGTTACATGCTGCATGATTCCAAATACATGACATCCTGAAAAAGGCAAAACCATGGAGACAGTAGAAGGATCAATAGGTGCCAAGGATTGGAGGAAAAAGGGATGAATAGGTGGAGCATAGAAGATCTTTAGGGCAGTGAAAATATACCCTGTATGATACTAGAATGGTGGCTGTATATCATGATATATTTGTCAGAACTCACAGAAGATACACCAAGAGCGAACTCTTACATAAACTGTGGACTTTGGGTGATAATAATGTCAATTCAGGTTCATCAATTGCAATGAATGGACCACTCTGGTGAGGGATGATGACAGTGAGGATGCTGTGCACGCATAGAGAAATGAGGTGCATGGGCAATCTCTGTATCTTCTGCTCAGTTTTGCTGGGAACCTAAAACTGCTCTAAAAAATAAATTAAAACAAAACAAAACAAAACAAACAAATAAAAAAAACTGGCTGGGTGCAGTGGCTCACGCCTGCAATCCCAGCATTTTGGGAGGCCAAGGCAGGCGGATCATGAGGTCAGGAGATCGAGACCATCCTGGCTAACACGGTGAAACCCTGTCTCTACCAAAAATACAAAAAATTAGCTGGGCATGGTGGCACATGCCTGTAGTCTCAGCTACTCAGGAGGCTGAGGCAGGAGAATCGCTTGAACTCGGGAGGTGGAGGTTGCAGTGAGCTGAGATCACGCCACTGCACTCCAGCTTGGGCGACAGAGCCAAACTCCATCTCGAAAAAAAAAAACAAAACAAAACAAAAAAACACAGAATCAAGGCTAAGAATTTCACCATATAAAATCAAATTCCTGGGTAGCTGCAAGTTTGCCCCGTTAACTCGTGTAGTTCAAGTGACTTAACTCACATAGTTCAAGTGACTCAGCTAGTCACTAGACCTTTTCTTATGGTTTCAGAGAAAAGTCAGCAAAAACTGCACATTATACGGGGCAACAGGCATGGCAGCAGTTTCTGGTCTCCCAGTGACAGAAGATAACAGAGGCCTAAGAGCGCATATATACCCGAAGAGCCCTAAGGCTGCCACAGGAGAGTAAACAACTCCACCCAACACTGCTCCAGGCCGAGTGAGGCAACCTCTCTGGAGCCTGTAGGCTTAAAATCGATTTTGGGGAAATAATTTATTATGATTGCCAGTCAGGGACTCATAAACATGTGTGTGTGTGTTTGTATGTGCGCACGTGCATGTGTGTGCATGTCTTTGTAATTCTTCTTCCACATCCTTTAATTATTTTCTAAGCACCAACAGTAAACTTCTGGGCTACTTTTAATATGAGATTCTTTTTCTCTGCAGGAGGACATTTCATTCCTCTTAGCTATGACATATTCAACATTTTTATAGAAAGCAAAAACTGTACGTGGGAGGTAGGGGTGTTCGTGTTTTTGTAAATTGCCTCTAAAGAAACTGCCACCATTGGTGGGGAAGACCTATATCATGGCTTACAAAAGAAGTATCCTAAAATGGACATGAGCACTATTCATGTGCTTCAGTAGATTAAAAAAGACGGTTAGTGTCTTTTATCTATTTTGAGAAAGAAACAAATTTATATAATGAAAACGTTCACAGAAACTAGAGGTAAGGTTGTAAAAATAAGTAAGTGCCTTGCTTTCTTATACAATAAGACATTCAAGTATTAGAAAAATGGAATTGCTACACGGGAAGTAATTATTATGTTAAGGCAAACTTTAGCTATTAGATGCCTTTTTTCTTCTCTCATAAGCACAACCATCACTTTTCATGAGTGGGCCCACTGGCTGCTGTCTGGAATGAAGAATCCTATGTTGCTTTCCAGCCTCACATTTCCCCTTTGTGTACTACAAAATAGGAGCTGTTTCATTGGAAACATAAAACAATGAGGAAGAAGCTGTTATTGACAAACTGGGTTTGGCCTTGTGCAGTGATCTCAGAAACGGCAGAGCCATCAGCCAGCTTCCATCCATGAAGGGATTTGTCTGTCCAACTTGAGTTCAAACAGAGGGAAGCAGACCCGACGTTTAAGAGAATATATCACACACCCTCTGCCCACAACCAAGGTCTCATCTTAGAAGTGATGAAAATAGAGGGTCAAAAAAGAAAAAACTAGACACTGTTCACGGACCAGGAAACACCTCAAAGACATCCCATAGAAGCATGCTCAGTTGTTAGGAACCAAAGTCTCCTCCTCGGCAGCTAGGAACCCCAGTCTCCTCCTCGGCAGCTAGGAACCCCAGTCTCCTCCTCGGCAGCTAGGAACCCCAGTCTCCTCCTCGGCAGTTAGGAACCCCAGTCTCCTCCTCGGTAGTTAGGAACCGCAGTTCCTATACACCATTATCTCAGGGGTCAATTATTTCACACTCCAGCTGTGAATTAACTCATGGGCCACCACGAAATCCACAGAATGCTTCTACGCCAAGAAGGTTCTCAAGTATCTGCTATCATAATATAAACCTAAGTGCCCAGTGAATACTGTTTTTCTATTACAAATTGATCTTTGGATACATTTCCCCAGAAAATGTTACATCATTTTTACCACTTAGTGCCTACCTAGCATGGGAGATCTCTGAGCCTCAATTGCCGCATCACAAAATGAGCACAGAATTGGGAGATAACTAGGGGAATTATCATAGCACTGAAATCTGAGGTCATTTCCTCATTTTTGAATACTGGAAAATGAAGGATATTTGAAATTGTTCACCACAACTCAGGTGACACGGGCATACCACTACAGAACATCTCACTATTGCTAATAATTACATACCTGTGCTTAAATGTGCCAATGACATATGCTGATTGAGACTGATCAAAACAAGTCTGGAAGAAGTCTGGTTAGAAGAACATTTTTTTTTACATACAGATAACATGCTAGCAGCTTGAATATTAAATGTGGCACATGAACTTTTAAAAATATTAGGATTGGGATGTGATTTTCTTTTCTTTTTCTTTTCTTTTTTTTTTTTTTTTTTGAGATGGGGTCTCATTTTTTCACCTAGCCTGAGTGCAGTGACGCGAACATGGCTCACTGCAGCCTTGAATTCCTGGGCTCAAGCAATCCTCCTGCCTCAGTCCCCTGAGTAGCTGGAACTACAGGCGTGTGCTATCACATCCTGCTAATCTTTGTATTTTTTGTAGAGACGGGGTTTTGCCTTATCACCCAGGCTGGTCTCCAACTCCTGGGCTCAAATGATCCACCTGCCTCAACCTCCCAAAGTGCTGGGATTACAGGCATCAGTCATCATGCCCAACTGGGATGTGCTTTTTTAAGGAAGAAACTGACACATCAAAACAACAAGACAACCTCAGAGAAGGTGGCTCCACATACTGATGTTTTATAAATCTGTGTCTGCGACTAACCTCTGGGGTAGGAGCTGGGACACCTGAAGTCTTCAGTCCCTGCTTTGCTAACCTTACCATTTCCTGCCTGTCAAATAATGGGGACGCAGTTCTGCTTCCGCAGCAAAGGAGACGCTCAAGCTGCTGGTCTGCCCCATCAGCTGGCAAGTTGGCACAAAACCCAGCAACATTCAAAGGTGCAATTCAGCTGGTTCTCCAACTAGGAGGGCAAGACAAGGTTTTATCCCACTAAAATGTAATGAGCAGCAGAGACAAGCTATACAGTGATTTTAGTTCTTCTCCCTGTCTGCACTGCTGCAACTCAGAAAGAATAAAAATGTACAAAAATACCAAAAAAGTATTGTGAGAAATGGGGGTAAAGGATGAAAGGGGTGGACTTAGAAGGGGTGGCATGCCTTAGCTTATCAACCCTGGATATTAAGTATGTCTTTTTCCCCCCTCTGTCAAGTGCAAACCCTTTCACATACTTTGAGTTTTAAAACTAGTTAAAATCTGAAGGAGCTATTTTTAAAAAATACATAATCATATAGTAATAGTAAGAATCACGACTTCAGCCATATGGATCATACACACACAGCCCACATACCACATTCAACTCTGCTAGGCACTTCTAAGTCCACAGGCAATGACCTTCATAGATTTCATAGGTAGAATTCAATACCTTGGATAATAATTGAAGCTACAAATGCCCAGTCCGTTAGACTTACTTAGAAAAAAACAATACAACTCTGTGGGCTTCCTATTTCAAAAGCTGTGTGGGCAACGAGCAGAAAGCAAAGGTTAATTTTGCAAAAAAAATCAACTTTGCAAGAAAGGCTTGCATCCAGTGAGCGGGATGGAAAACTGCTTTCATGAATGATTCATCCTTCGAGACTGCGGATGGATTACTCAAGGGCTGCTGATGTGGCCCTTCCTGCACATGTACAATATAACCCTGACAAACACCAGCTGGGAGGCCACATCCCTTCTCACTTGGAAGTACTAAAAAAAATAAATAAAAATAAAAATAAAAAGATCAGGAAGCAGTAGAGAGTGATACTTACGCACTGAACGAAAAAGAGCAACAATGCCCCAAAATAATTACTTACTTAAAAGCACCCCCGATGGAGTCAGATCTATAAATACAGTAAAGATAAAGAGAAAAGCCTCCCAGTGTGCAACCATGTGTCTCTCGTTGCTGCTTAATAACAACAAGGAAGAACTGGACGTAGAAGTTAGCACTAAAATCAAGCGGAATCTCATTTATCTGGCACTTTTAGAGAGCAAGGTGTTCCACCAGAAGAATTTTCCAGAAAATAGAAATTTGCCCCACATTTACAAAACTTTAAAAATAATTCTAACCATTAATATTTCTGAGGGATTTCTACTATATACTTTCTTACCTTCTTCAACAGAGGTAGAGAACCTAATTTGATCTTTCAGTGAGTATTCATCATGTGTTTTGTTTTGTTGTTGTTATTGTTGTTCCGTCATCCAGGCTGGAGCGCAGTAACATGATCAGGGCTCACTGCAGCCTCAACTTCCCAGGCTCAATTGATCCTCCTGCCTCAGCCTCCTGAGTAGCTGGGACTACAGGTGTGTACCACCACCTCCAGTTAATTTTTGTATTTTTTGTTGTTGTTGTTGTTGAGACAGGGATTTGCCAGATGGCCCAGGCTGGACTTGAACTCCTGGGCTGAAGCAATCCACCCACTTCAATCTCCCAAAGTGTTAGGATTACAGGTGTAAGCCAGTGTGCTCAATCATTATCCCATTTTTTTTTTTTTACTTACAATACCTGAGTGCGTTCCTTAGTGGTTCAAATCCCAACTCCATTACTTCATAGCAGGGTAAACTTAAGTTACTTTACCTCCCTCAGCCTCTAAATTCCCACCTGTAAAATGGGGATAACATGCAACATGTCAAGTGGTTGGCACACAGTCAGCATTTAACAAATGTTACTTCTCTCCTTCCCCCTTTTCCCTTTGCTTTCTCCAATGACATACTGGGAAAGTCAGTAATAAATGTGTAAGGAATATTACAATAAGACAATTCTCAGAAGATTCTGAAAGGGGCGGGGCATGGTGGCTCACGCCTGTAATCCCAGCAGTTTGGGAGGCTGAGGCGGGTGGATCACCTGAGCTCAGGAGTTCAAGACCAACCTGGCCAACATGGTGAAACCCCATCTCTACTAAAAATACAAAAATCAGCTGGGCGTGGTGGTGCACGCCTGTAGTCTCAGCTACTTGGGAGGCTGAGATAAGAGGATTGCTTGAGCCCAGGAAGTGGAGGTTGTAGTGAGCTGAGAGTACACCACTACACTCCAGCCTGGGCGACAGAATAGAAACCCTGTCTCAAAAAAAAAAAAAAAAAAAAGGAAAATAAAGAGAAAAAATAGAAGACAAACCTAAAAGGATCTTCAAGGCACCCTAGCAGTGTTGCATATTCTACTGGGGGGTCTTAAGACCCCTGTGTCCATTTTTGTTTAACTCCAGAGTCTAAGCTGTGTTCCAGGAAGTTGTAGACTTTTTGTACCTTACTTCAAGGTTTTAGATATAACTTTATTTCAATGGCCTAAATAGAAAGCAGATTAATTGACATAGCAACTGTAAGATGCTGACAAAAGATGGAATGCCTCACTGGTTGATTCTGCGAAATAGACTTTCTTTCATGTTCCAATAATATCTCAACTTTTAAAAATTAAAATCAGTATACCCTCATCCACTAAGTGGTTTAGAGCTCTCACTTACACTGCCTAGTTTTGGAAACTGCTACTTTCACAACATGACTTTGTGAAGGTCATACTCCTTATGTCAGGTTGCTTGCTCCAAACCAATTTGTAAGTGGGAGGTGACGGAGATTCTGATATACAAAAAGAGCCCAGGAGGATATAAGGCTTCATTTTTCTACTCTGTAAAGATTGAGGTATACAGGAGTACAGCAGGTGACCCCAGCAGCACACTAAGCTAGTGATCATGGCTGTATTAGTCCATTCTCACGCTGCTAAAAAAGACATACCTAAGACTGGGTCATTTATAAAAGAAAGAGGTTTAACTGACTCACAGTTCCACAGGGCTGAGGAGGCCTCAAGAAACTTACAATCATGATGGAAGGGGAAGCAAACATGTCCTTCTTCCCATGCTGGCAGCAAGGGGAACTGCAGAGCGAAGAGTAGGAAACGCCCCTTATAGAACCATCAGATCTCATGAGAACTCACTATCATGAGAACAGCATGGAGGTAACCACCCCCATGATTCAATTACCTCCCACCAGCTCCCTTCCACGTGGGGATTATGGGAACTACAGTTCAAGATGAGATTTGGGTGGGGACACAGCCAAATCATCTCAATGGCTAACCTCTCCAGAGAGCTCACAGTGAGCCATATGCTGTGTTCTATGTGCATCTCACATCGTCAACAGCCCTCTGAGGTGGCACCATTATCATCACCCCAAGAGAGGGATGCACCAAGGCTCAACGAATTAGAAGAACTGAGCCATTTAGGTCTCCCAGGCTCCACGACCATCCCCTACACTAAGAAACCCCACACATCTCTTCACCCCAAATGCCAAGGTAGCTCCTACCTTCAGTAGAGGTACAAACATGCTATTCTCCTGACCCCCACAGGCCCAAAATACTCGTTAAGAACTCATAAGTTCTCTTGGGCAAACACCCAAAACACTGGTCAGAAAACAGGACAAGAAGACGACTCCAAGATGAGTCTATCCCTTAAATTCTTATTGAAATATTAAATCGCTCTGGCATGATCAGTGTAGGCAAAAAAGTTTTCCATCCTAATCATGCCAAGCACCCTTCCATGGCCACACAGCTGGGCCTACAACCTAAGAGGTTTCCATGGCCACACAGCTGGGCCTACAACCTAAGAGGTTCCCTAAGTGAGGGAACCTCTCACTCCCTACTCAGACATTCATGACATTCATGTACAGATGAAGCAGCAAGCCAGTGGCCTAAGGCATACCTAGAATCACCAAGTCAGCCTAAACCACTGAAACGACTCCCATCAGCTATCCCCACTCTGTGCTTTCCTTGCAGCATCGAAAGCTGTTCCTCCAAAGCTAGGTCGGGCTCCTTAGCAAAACAGCTACAGGCAGGACAGAAATATGGTGTGGCCCAGAGCTCAAGCTATTTCATTCCTTGGACACCATGTGGGAAGCCAGTAGGTGCAGGGGATTTTTTGGCCTTTGTCTTTCTGCCATCTATTTCATTCACTTGCCTCGCAGTCAGTCCCCAAATAATCTCCAACAGCAGAGAAGGGAGCTGGAAGCAGCACAGAACCTGTGGCTGGAAGCCAGCACAGTGGATGACAATTTTAAAGTCTAGATGTTGAAGAGTTTTAGGGATCTATCATCCCCAAACCCATGGCTGAGAACACCTGGGCATCACATCTAGGGAGGATCTTTGACTATTCCAAACCCTTGGTTTGGGGCAATGGTCTCTTACAGAGCCTTGGATGGGAAGAAAACTTAGAACAGGCCACTTACGGCTCTTAAACTTGGGTTGGACAAGAGGAAATTTAGAATGAGCAGCAGTACGTACCTGGCATTAAAAAGGGAACAAAGACACCTCAGAAGTAGAATGAGTTTATTCATTTCCCAGGGTTGCCCCAGCAAAGTACCACAAGCTAGGTAACTCAGAACAGGAATCTATTCTCAGAACTGCTACTGGAGGACAAAAGTCTGGAATCAAGGCATTGACGGGGCTGGTTCCTTCTGGAAGCTCTAAGAATCTGTTCCTCATCTTTCACTCCTAGTTCCTGGTGGCTCCTGGCAATTCTTGGCATTCCTCGGCTTGTTGATGCATCGTTCCAATCTCTGCCTCCAGCATCTCGTGGCCTTCCTCCTGTGTGTCTCTGTGTCTTCACCTGGTCTTCTTATGAGAACAACAGTCAATGGATTGTCTACCCTAATCTACTACCACATTATCTTAACTATTTACATCTGCAGAGACCCTATTTGCAAATAAGGTGACATTGTGAGGTTCTGGACAAGCATGAATTTTGAGGGGACATTGCTCAACCCAGTACAGAGAGAAATCAGAAAAGAGAGAACAAATAAATGAGTGTAGCTAGGCCTACTGCACAGGCTGATATGAACTTCTCACTCCCTTCTCAGATGTTCATTTACAGATGAAGAAAAGAGCAGAAGGCAGGCAGGCACTGAAGTTTCTTCCCACCCCTGTGTTCTTAGAGATTAAGTGGAAAGAAAACCCCACACAGGTAAGATCCCAGTTAATCAAAATGCCACGGCAGGGCCTTTTCTCTAAGTCCACTAAGTTGATGGATGAGTAAGTTTGACTCAGCCAGACTTCCATCACCTTTAAAAGTTAATCAGTGTTTACAGAATAAAAGAGATGAAGATAATCCTAACAAATTTGGAATGATAAATGATCATAAAGCCTATGGGTTCACTGATGCTTCTGCATTTAACATCATTTTCCTGGCAGCTCCAGTTCAAAGTGCTTCGGGGGACCTTTTCTTCTCACAGCATCAACATAAATGGCCGTCCTCTATATGTGAGCATTCAGCACTCCTGGCAATTTCGTGGCGGCTGTGTGGCGATAAGAGGCCCTTTATTTTTTCAAGCACATTTGTCAAGTGTGTGGGGAGCCGACTAAAATTAATGAACTTTTCTTGCCAAAAAGAACTAGGCTCCAAATTCGGTCATGTATTGCCAAACAGACGGTGTGAATGAAAGTCAGTTCGTGGGGAGAATAAGAACATTTCAAAGGAGCGCAAGTTGAATACAAGCAGTCCCTGACCCAATTATGTGGACTTAAAGATATTCCTCATCTGGGAAAAGTAAGTCCAGACCTATAGCTGCGTCAACCACAGGGCCCTCCATCCCCAGTTTCCCTCAGCCCCTCCATCCCCTCAATCCCCACCACTGCTGCCTGGGTCCACCATCTGCCGGCCCTTCCATCCTGTGGTCAGGCACCTGCCCTCACCTGGCTCACCCCAGGGCCCACAACTGCACAGAGTAAAAAGGAGAAAGAAAGGAATCCCCAGTAGAAGTTTCTCTGCCCTGGGGCTGGCGACCTTCCAAACCTTAAACCTACTGATATGGTTTGGCTGTGTCTCCACCCAAATCTCATCTCGAATTGTACCTCCCGTAAATTCCTACACACCTTGGGAGGGACCCAGTGGGAGTTATTAATTGAATCATGGTGGACTGTTAGCATCGTGGTAGTGAAGAAGTCTCATGAGATCTGATGGTTTTATAAACGGGAACCTGTTTCGCTTGGCTGTTACTCTTGTCTGCTGCCATGTAGATGTGCCTTTCACCTTCCGCCATGATTGTGAGGCCTCCCCAGACACATGGAACTCTGAGGCCATTAAACCTCTTTCTTTTGTAAATTGCCCAGTTTCGGGTATGTCTTTATCAGTAGCATGAAAACAGACTAATATGCCTACCCAGATCCTGCCTTTTCCATCCCTAAATACCCAAATCTGGGTTTTCTACTAAAAAAGAAAAGAATGTTTTATCATTTATCCCAAATTCCATGACACTCGCCTCCATGGTCTTTGCTGTTACCTGGCATTTTTGCAGCCCCAGGTCCAGCCTGCATTTGTCTGCAACTGAGGCATTAGGCCCCTGGGACTGTCAACCCCAAAATGCTTTCCCCAGGAAGCCAGCACACTGACCAGGGAGTCCACAGGGCCTTAGCACCTACAAAGCTGCCACGTGCAAGTTACTGCCCAGAGAGGGCAGTGGGCTTGGTTCAGCCAGCAGACTGTAATTGAAGCTGAATGCAATTAATTGTATAATTTTGAGTCATTTCAGATTAATTCTGCTAAAATCACAACATGAAACTAGGGCACGAGGAGGAATTGTTTTCAGAAAGAAGCCAGACATAAATAAAGTCTCCATAAGCACTGGGTTCACATCCAGTTCTGACAGTTTAGCACGATAACACCCGAGGTTATCAATAAACAAATTAATTTAGCCCAAATACACACAAATCATATCCCACAGCTTTAAAAGCCTGGATGCCCCTGCTATTGGATCTGAAAAAACCCAAAGTATTTTGACTTGCATGTAAGCTAAATGATCACACTTAAAACCTCAAAAAATACGTGTGTGTTTACATCAGGGAGAGAAAAGTTGAGTAAAACCCAATTTTAGTCAGAACAACCCAGAAGAGTCCCAGGAAGCCCTACTCTGATTTTTCTCCCTAGTTGATGCCCAGTTCTTAAACCAATTCGATCTAGAGCAGACGAGGGCGGCGCAAAGGGAGGCAAGCAGGGCAGCTCTAAAGATCACGGGGGCTGGGCACAGTGACTCACGTCTATAATCCCAGCACTTTGGGAGGCTGAGGTGGGTGGATCGCCTGAGGTCAGGAGTTCGAGACCAGCCTGGCCAACATGGCGAAACGCGTTTCTACTAAAAACACAAAAAATGAGCTGGGCATGGTGGCGGGCGCCTGTAATCTCAGCTACTTAGGAGGCTGAGGCAGGAGAATTGCTTGAACCCAGGAGGTGGAGGTTGCAGTGAGCTGAGATCAAGCCACTGCGCTCCAGTCTGGGTGACAAAGCAAGACTCTGTCTCAAAAAAAAAAAAAAAAAAAAAAAAAAAGGATCACGGGACCCAAGGAAAGGGGACTGTGGATCCGTATGAGGGCAGATGGGTCCTGGTTCCCAGTCTTTTCCTGGGATTCCCTCAAGTCTTCAGTGCCTGCCTTACCCCAGAGCCTCTATTCCAAGTCAGGAGCTCCATCTTCAGTGGTTTCAAGTTTGGGATATTTCCACATCCGTGACCACCTGGCCAGTGGGAAGTGAGGGGAATGAGGGCTCCTGTTGGATTTCCTAAGCCACTGAGGGGAAAAATATTCTTGGCCTTCCAGGCAGGACTCCTAAATGCCACAACTGTACAAACGTGGCTGAATGTGACAGGCAGCACATCTCAATGCTACAAGCTCAATGGGGGTTCAAATAGGCACTTGCGGTTTAAGACACCAGCCGTTATAAACCTCATAATTTCTAGTTACGTGTTTTTTTGTTTGTTTGTTTCTTTGCTTGTTTTTGAGACGGAGTCTTGCTCTGTCACCCAGGCTGGAATGCAGTGGTGCAATCTCAGCTCACTGCACGCTCCGCCTCCCGGGTTCATGCCATTCTCCTGCCTCAGCCTCCCAAGTAGCTGGGACTACAGGCACCCGCGACCATGCCCAGCTAATTTTTTGTCTAGTTATGTTTTGTGACTCAAAAAGTCACTGTAGAAAGGAAGTTCTGGAACCCACTGGTGGGTTTCCTGGATGTCGTTTTCATCACAGGTGCAGAGGCCCCATTCCTGAAGGCTTCAGTGCAATAGGAACAAGCCGGGCCGGTTCCTATCAGGCAACAAAAACACTCCTCGAGGTTCTTGGAATGCACAACATTTCAAGAGGAAATAAAAACCCCAAGATAAATTTCGGCAGATCCTTATTCTCACTACACATAGCTGCATTTCTCCCTCCTCACCCTGCTTCTTCCCTAGTTCTGTCTTCCTGTTAAGCCTCACGAAAACAGATGATCCTTTCCCGAAGGGACCAAATAGAAGGTTCTGGAAGCACCTGTGCTGCACCTCGATTCTGGGGCTCTCTATTCCTATCTGAGGTCTGGCTCCTTAGCAAACGCTACATTGGCTAAGAAAAAGATGAAGACTTCAATGAGGTCATCATAGGTACCCAAATAAAAAGAAAGTAACAGAAGTGCAGACAGTTCTCTGGAGAAAATGAAGCCACCGGCAGTATTTTCAATGAATCAAATTGGAGGGTCACCTGATGCCTTGGTTCACTGGGTCAGCTTGGACGCGCCCTGCTGCATGGAGGGGCCATACACGGCTTCATATACATGAGGGACACGCACTGCAAAATGAAATGTCTGCTGGAGGCTGTGGCAGAGGAAGCCCTAATCTGATTTACTTCCCAGTGGTGTCCTGCTTTCAATCCAATTTTCTGGACAGTTAGATTGAGATAGAATCAAAATGGGATTTGCCAGGAGCAAAAGAAAGATATTTCTGTCCCCTGGCCTTTGTCTTTATTAGAGATCACCCTAGAGTTAGCCAAACTGTACAATCCAAGGTTCATCATACAACTTTGCTTCAGAGCCTTTGACTCAGGAGCTGTGGCTGGTGGGCAGTGCTGTGGACAGGAAGGCAGACCTACGGATCCTTCCTTGGCCCGGCCCCCTCCTCTCCATCTCTCGCCCCACTTCCCCTGCTCCACCGACCCGTTAGGGGGTGCTTCCTTATCCAGGCTCCTGACCAGAAAAGCAAATACAAATACGATCAAAGTACTACTCCTCCAAAATACCTGGTCAACACTTAGACATTCGCTACTACATGAAAATTAAAATCCCTCTTCTCCTGTAGACGTATTCTAATTAGAAGAAACGGATGCTCATATCATTCTGTGAAATAGCAAAATTTCATTCATATATGGCCTGCATGTTACCAAAAACAAAAGCCCAAAATGTGATAATAATCAAAAAGCATCTTCCACTGAACCTGTCTTAGGTAATAAATAAATAAATTCTAACTCCGTATTCTAAAAGTTTTGAAATCAAAGAATGGACTCCTATTATATTCAATCATTAGAATATCCACACATAGATCAAAACTGAAAAAAAGGCACAGTTTTAAGTTTTAAGAGGATTTAATATGTGGCTTCACCAGACCAGCACGGATACTTTGTTCCCTTCTAAGATGAATAGCAATGTCTAATTTCCTAAATTTCATCATTTTAAATTAAGATATCACTTTGTTAATAGAAGAGTCAAAGAGAGAAGAACAGAGATCCACAGAACATATTCACTTCATCATTTCTTATAGATCACTGGAAACACACCAAGTCTTCCTTTTCTTCCATTCGCTCAACAATCTTAACAGAGAGACAGAGTGAGACCCACAGAGCAGGTCAGGTTACTTTCAGCAAAATTCTAGAACTTCACTCAGCAGGAAACCCCTGCATCCCAGTTCCAAACAGTGCTATTTTCATCAAAAGTTAAAAACCAAAATGTTTTACTAATCGCATCAGTTAGCGGTTTTAAAAATTAATTCAGCACAGCTTATGAAGACAAATGTACTACAGTACAGGGGCCCATGATTGCGTAACCAAAACATCAGAACAGCATCTGCTGGTACCAGCTTTTGTGGTTATTACCTTCTGTGAAAGCAGAAACCTACCCTTCCCCAAAACTGTCCCTGCAAATAGTGTTAAGTGTGTGGATGAAAGTCATCCTGGTAATAACTAATCCACAAGAGAAAGAAGTGCACCTGTGCTGAAGTCTTCTTCCAACCGCAAGCTTTCTGTTTCCTCCCCTGCCTCCCTTTTCCTGGGACTTCTCTCTCCACCTGCATCCCACCTCACTGTGGAGGCTTTCTGTGAAGTGCCCACCCTCTGACCACACACCTGTGGGACATGGCCGTCTTCAGGTACTGCAGATAGGGACCCACTTTCATTCATCAGACTCTGTGGAAGGCATTTCTAACTGGTTTTACTTAGCACTCAGCACCACCCCTCTGCAGTACATTGCCCCTACTTCCAGACAAGGAGACTGTGACTAAGAGGGACTGTGTCTCTCTTCCACCAAGCTGTTCCAATTCTTGCAGACTGGCTGGGGCACCCCTGCTCCGTCCTGTGAGCCTAGCTCTGCTGGCCCCCATTGAGCATCTCTCTCTCCAGAACAGGAGGTCTTTGAGGTCCCAGCATGATTTCCAGCATGAAACAGCAACTCCACTCAGTAAGCGATGACTGTATGAGTTAACGATCTTGTCAAAGGTCACCCAGTTAGTATGAGATAAAAACGTAATTCCAAAGCCTCCCCTCTTTCCAATGACATTCTGTCGTGGCTATAAACAATGCTTTAAAAAAAAACAAAAACAGGCCTGGCGCGGTGGCTCACGCTTGTAATCCCAGCACTTTGGGAGGCCGAGGCGGGCGAATCACGAGGTCAGGAGATCGAGACCACGGTGAAACCCTGTCTCTACTAAAAATACAAAAAATTAGCCGGGCATGGTGGCGGGCACCTGTAGTCCCAGCTACTCGGAGAGGCTGAGGCAGGAGAATGGCGTGAACCCGGAAGGCGGAGCTTGCAGTGAGCCGAGATTGGGCCACTGCACTCTAGCCTGGGCGACACAGCGAGACTCCGTCTCAAAAAAAAAAAAAAAAAAAAAAAAAAAAAAAAAAAAAGCAAAAAACACTCCCACTCCCCAAGGGATACCTCCTTGAAAATGAACACGAAGCACAATAAGAAATCACTTCTTCAAAGTTATCAACGTGTACAATATAGGCTGCTTCCAAACTGAAGCTCCTGGCAAAAAAAAAAAAAAACACACAAAAAAACAAAAAACTGCCTACACCTGAGGCCATTCATCCAGCATCCAACCATGGTGGGAGATTTCACTCCTCCCACCACTGTCTCCACCTTTACACAGGCGCTGCAGGTGCACACCCAAAAACAATCACAGCAACAACCTCAGCCCTAGAAGCCAGCCCCCTGTCCTCGTCTGTGTAGTCCCTCTGACTTGAACACTTGATGTTCGGCTCATAGAAGGAACAGCTTCAGACACAGGGGCCTTTTCTCCAGACTAAACTGTACTTGACTCACAGATAAGGACACTTTGTTTGCATTTAGTGCTGTGCTAGGGATAGTGAAGATGAGCTATCTGGGGAGAGGAAAAAAGGCTGAGGATGTACTACTGGTTGGGCAACGAGGTTCAATTGAAAGAATATAAACAAGAGCAGTGTTATACTTATTTGCTGAAATAATTTTGCTGCAAGTAGTATACACAACTTTTTTTTAAAGGCAATATAGCTGAGGAGTTATGAAAAAATTCCCCAATCTCTCTACCTATCCATTCTCTTTAAAGCTCATGCTTTTTTTGCTTTTCCTTTTTTTGTTGTTTTTTTTGTTGTTGTTGTTATTTTTGAGATAGGGTCTTGCTCTGTTGCCCAGGCTGGAGTGCAGTGGTGCTATCGCTGCTCACTGCCACTTCCATCTCCTGGGCTCAAGCAATCCTCCCAGCTCAGCCTCCCAAGTAGCTAGGCCTACAAGCACACGCCACCACACCCAGCTATTTTTTTAATTCATTTTTTGTACAGACCGGGTCTCACTATGTTGCCCAGGCTGATCTGGAAATTGTGGGCTCAAGCAATCCTCCCACCTCAGCATTCCAAAGTGCTAGGATTACAGGCATGAGCCACCTCACCTGGCCACCTTGTTTTTTTTTTTTTTTTTTTTTTTTAAGTTTAGAGTTTTTCAAAGCTGGACCTACTCTCCTCAAAATACTATGACTACTACAAAAAAAAAGTTGAGCAAGACTGACAGATTCAATAAGTTTAAAAAGCTTTTAGATTTTTTTTTTGCCAGAATCTCACTTATGCCTGTCCACAGAGGCATTATTTGATACCATTAGACTCACTTATCTAAAGCACATTTTGAGGGGTAAAACTGGATGAGCATTTTCATTGATTGCTTAAAGGAATGTGTGATGTTGCTGAATTTTTGTTTGGTTTGGTGTAAATCAAATCATATGTCAGGAGTGAGCGAAAGCCACAGTAAATTCTTCTGAAAGGACAGACTTTCCTTATAACATGAATTATGTACTCCTAATGTATTTTAATCACTAAACTTGGATTTTTGTGTGACTTTATTTTAATATATACTATAAAGGGTAGGCACAGCACATATACAGGTTTCAAAAGTTTAAAAGCCTTTGGAGGATGGGAGTTCACTGCAACGTGCCACCCTCATTAAGCATAGCAGTTTAATGGCATCGAGCCTAATAGGGCTCAAGAAGAGCCTAACGCAGCCAAAACGATACACAAACTTCCATCAGGCATCTCGATTTCCGAAACCAACTTTCAGCTTTCAACAAGCTCCAAGGCAGCAAAATTCATTATTCCCTTTAACAGATCTCATTTTTCCAATACTATGTTTATTAGGGCAGACTGCAATGTGACAAAAATGACTAATGATCCACATTTTCCTAAGGTTTAGAAGTACAAAGTCCACACTATGTTATCAACAAAACAAAATAACAGCACGATATCACTTGTTAGGGGGGAAAAGGGCACAGAATAAACAGAACACAAAGGCCATCTTTCACCACGATTGTATTCTAAAGAACCTAAGCTTTCTACTGTAATTTCAAGGATTTAATTCCATTCAATCCATTCACTTTTGAGTGCTCATAGTTACCAAGGTGAATAAGGCAGCCTTACCTGTCGATACCCACTGCCCAACAGAGGCAGAAAAATAACCAAATAACTACATGACAAAAAGGGTCCACACACGATGCTCTGGAAAGGAGGCACAGGAGTCCCTAGTATTGCCCAGGGTACCCAAGTTTGGTCTTAACCAAGCCCTCCAGTAAACAAGAAAGAGGGCATCTCAGAAGCAGGAGAGCCTAGATGTGAGGAGGTGGCCACGTAGCCCCAGGTGAAACTGGAATGAGCGGAGGTGGGGACGGAGCACAAAGGGCCAGGGGACTCTGGAGGCTGTTGGAAACCACCTTTGATGACAGACTCCTAGAAGCTCAAAGGAGCTTAGAGATGGTCACACTGAGTCCAGGTTTCCACATTCAGCAGCACAGTCCAGGTCCAGATCTCTAAATTCAGTGCTTTATGAACGCCTGTCATCTATGCCACCACCCTGCTCTTTTAACAACTCACTCCCCCAAATAAGCTTCACTTTAGCAAGAAAATGCCGTCCCACATTTTACTATTCAAATTATTGAACCGATGGTCCAAGGTGGCTACTCAGAAAGCACTCAGGCCCCGTGCCTTTGGGAGTGAGGAAGGTGTCTCCAGAAGGCGTCAGCTGCACAAGAGGACTCCCCATGAGTCTCCGGCTCAGAACTCGCCTGGCATCCCCGACCAGCCAAAGCCGCATGCAAGAGGCTAAGGGAAGAGCTACTCAGAGGACAACGAATTGGCACTACAAAAATCGCTCCCTTCTTTCAACACCCCAAGGCCTCTCTCACTCTGTCACCATCCCATATACATCTTAAGGGTATGACACTTCCCTGTCTACACATGACTGACATTTTCAAGTCCCTGCCAAAACATTCTCAGAAAGCTGGCCCTCCACAGAGAGTGCTTAGACTCGGAGTGACTTCGCAGTCTGTCTTTTGATGGCTTGATATCGAAGTGTTTCTGGAACTATGTTAAAACTACTTCTTACACTGAAAGGGAGTCAAAAGTGAATTTCTCCAGGCATGAAAAAGGATTTGAACACACAAGTGTACTGTCTTTAGAAATCACTGAGTGACAAAAAGCAAAGCAAGCTAGAAGTTTTTATCCTCAGAATTCAGTACAAGAAAATAACTGCCCTAACCCCTCCAACACACACATACCCTGACCAAATCCTCTATTCCTCTAAGCTATCTCTTCGCTTTGTAGATCTAAGAGATCACTAGGGCCCCGAGATCCTCTTCCACTGCAGCCCAGGGGCACACCTCAGTTCCAAAGGCTACCTGGGTCCTCAGCTTCCTGAGGTTGAGTCATAGGTGAGACTGAACAGGGCAGTGCTGCCTTGGAGGGGTTTAAGTGTGCAGACCCCTCTCGTCACAAGCAGCAACGACTCACCAAAATATACAAGCCCACCTGGTGCTCAGTGGAGGCAACATTTATATAGCCTTTGACCACAATCTAGATGGGGCTTTGTCTAAATTTAGCCACATCAACAATGCAACTGCTTAGGAAAAACAAGCCCCATTTAAACAGAAGTAGTCTGAGTATCCTTCAGGGTCTGGATAGAAGACATTGAAAATGCCTGGCATATTTCTTGAGCAAGGCTGATGAGAAAGAAGAAAATTGTTTCCATCCTGGAGAAGGTGAATGGGGGTGCTGCACCTTAAGGCCCATATCCCACAGCCAGGCTGGCCACACCAAGGACAACTGTCTCCACAACTCCTGTGGTCTTCTCAAGAGGTGGGAGTGTGAGTGAGAGTGTGTGTGTGTGTGTGTGTGTGTGTGTGTGTGTGTGTTGGGAAGAGTCATCATTTCATAAAACTAGAAAACAGCACCTTCCCCAGAGGCAACATTTCAAATCACAGAAAAGACCAGGGTTCTAAAGCTCACCTTAACTTCTAATTCAAAGAGTGAGCCAGGCACTTTGGCTGGAATCAAGCCTGTAATCCCAGCACTTAGGGAGGCCAAGGTGCACGATCACTTGAGCTCAGGAGTTTGAGACCAGCCTGGGCAACACGGCAAAACCCTGTCTCTACAGAAAATACAAAAATTAGCCAGGCGTACTGGCATGCACCTGTAGTCCCAGCTACTTGGGAGGCTGAGGTGGGAAGATGGTTTGAGCCTGGGAGACAGAGGTTGCAGTGAGCCAAGATCACGCCATTGTACTCCAGCCTGGACAGAGCCAGAGCCAGACCCAGACCCTGTCTCAAGAAAAAAAAAAAAAAAAAAAAGTGAACCCAACCCTAATGTAGACAGATTAAAACACCACCAAGGACACCACCAAAGAGCAGCACTTCTGCCTCTGGTATCCTCTGTCAAAATCACGGGGACAGGGCACTTCTGCACTGTTCACAGCCCAGGACACACAGTGAGGCCTTAAGGGCTGGTATTGCTGTCCTGAGCATCACCTCAGGTTCCCTAGCCACAAGTAAGGCCACGAGATTAGCATTTCTTCATACATAACTATTCGAGTCCTCTGAGGAGTCAGACTTAATTAGATGTTCTCCTCCCAGGATGGTTTCAATTAGGCCTGTGCCCTAAGAATGGGGGGTTCCTCCTTATTGCTCATTAGTAAGCCTTCTACTCCGAGGTAATTCTTCTGGATGGCCTCTGGCCTCCAATGTTTGGACTCTCCAGTGTCAGGATAAGCCTGGATCAGCTGTTCCCAGCCAGCCTTGATATGTGTGAATGCCAGACGCCATTTGGAGTGGGACAGAGCTCCGTTTTCACTCTCATTTGCTTGCAGCCCTCCCTGGGTTTCTCATCTGGAAACACTCCTCGTCAAGTGGAGACTCCATTAAACCACAGGGAGCTCCCGCTGAAAGGAACCAGAGAGACAGTGGCACAGGCTTTATTCAGAAGTCCCACCCTAGGGGGGATAGCTCAGGGGTAGAGCATTTGACTGCAGAAGTTCCACCCTGGGTCAGTGTCAAGGACTTGACATCCAAAGGCAACATCTGGATGACAAATTCGGGGCAGGTACATGTTGCTACAAACTCCAGTGCCTATGTGTTTAGCAGAGCAAAGGGCCCATAAAGTCAGTGAGAGAGTCTGTATGTGTGAGAGTGTGTGTGTGTGGTGTGTTGTGTTCTGAGTAGTGGGGAAAGGTGTTAAAGAACTCTAGAAACTGAGTGGGGTTGTCTAAAATCCTAAGAAAAGAAACAAGCAGGGAAGGAAATTATATTTTGCTCTTAGAAGATTTATTGTCTCCACCAGGTGCAAACAAGGGCTTCAGAGGTGGGAGTATCTTTTGACAAATAATTCACAACTGCAACTGCTAAAATTAACTCCTACACAGGCAGACAACAAGGGGAAGATTCTCCCCGAAATTCATTGCCAACACACTTCTCCAAATCCACTGAACCTCAGCCTCAAAGATAAGCCTTGTGACACCCCCACCCTAACTCAAGGAAACTGCAAACCTGATAACATGCAGTATTTTACACTCCAGGAAAAGGGATGTTCCCTGGAAGGTCATAAGAAGGAGGGCTCTGAGTCCTGAACCCTCATTCCTTAAGCAGCCTAGCTCTGAGAATCGCTCCAAGGAACTATCTGACGATAGGTCTCTGAGAATCCACACCCCCGGCCATTGTAGATGCACCTCCAAGAAATAAAAGGCTGCCAATTAAACTATGACAGGCCATCATGTAAGACACCTCTGGATTCCAGAATGTTGAACTATGAAAGCGCACACATCTGGGATTCCATGAGAGTTGGTGGCAAGCCAGTTTCTCTCTATCCAAAGTGCCCTGACTACAGGAACTAGACCCTGTTCAACTCCTTATTCAGAACCTGTAGAGCAGGTCAGCACCCAGGGAGCCCTCAGCAAATACATCCGTGATAACTTGGATGGTCTGACATCTCGCCCCTTTGAATCCATGAGTATTTACTCAGGTTTGTGCTAACACCAGTACTAGGAACTGGCATTTGAGTTACAACTCTCTTGTCAGGTTTTATCCTTATCATCCCCCAATTACAGAATGAGAAACTGAGACTCAGAAAAAGAATCAACAGCCTTCTGAGGCTAGTGAGGCGGAGGGCATAGGTCTCAACTCAAGTCTGCCCAGGTCCAAAGCCATCATTAGATTTCCTGACCGCCTGCATTTCTAGATTAAGTCTGTGCTCAGATGAAGCAGGTATCCATCCACATACTTTTCCTCCTCCCTTGGTACCTCGCCAGCCTAATTCACTGCCTCTGCAAGCAGAGAACATTCTTTTTCATTAGGTGTGGGTGGTCAGGAATTCAATATTAGCTAAACGTCTCCCCCTGCCCCTTCCTCCATCCTCTGTGGTCTTTACTTCTCTCATTAAATGGGCCACGCATGTCATCGTGAGGACTACCATTCAGTAGCAAGGCATTTACTAAGGGCCCATCCCGTTTCAGAGCAGGCAGCACAGCAGGCTGTGTGTGGACTCAGTTTCATAGAGCCCAACATGCCACAATGTCACTCACCATAACAGACATTTACTTGCAGCTGAAGAAAAGGGTATCATGCGTTGAGTGGGTTATTTATTGAGTCAAGTTCATTCTTCCATAAACTCTCATGGGCACACTCTACAGCCAGAGCAAATGGGCTTTCTGTTTAATACACAACAACATCTAAGAAGCCTCGCTTTATTTCTTAGCCTCCAGTTTCCAAGGCTACATTTCTTTCCAAGAATTACAAATGCCAACAACCTCATCATAGTTTTCCCCTAAGTTACTTCCCATTCATTATTTTCTGGCCTCCAGTCAGAATGCAGCTGGTGAGGGACCGGCCCCCTCATCATTATAACATTGAACAGACAGGCATAGAAACAATTCAGAAAGAGCAGTCCCAGCATCAAACCAGAAACAGAAGGTCTTGATTCCAGACCCTCATGGACCACTTGCAGCAAATGGGGCAAGTTTCTGAACGCCTCTGAGCTTCAGCTGTTTGTCTATAAAATAAAGTTTCTACTAACCAATGGGAGTCCGTGAGATCAAATGAGATATGACGTGTGTAGCTGCACAAACGTCAGATGATCACCACAAAAGGGACGATGGCCAGGGCTCCTGGCAGAATCACCCCGTGTTCAGGTCAACAATGGCAGCGTTTATGGTTCCCAAAAGGTGAGAACAGTTACTGGCTCTGAGGCAAACAGGGATCCAAGGATTGCTCATAACCACTCAATTCTGGAAGTTATCTCAAAAGAGAGAAGAGTGTACATGTATGTAAGAAAAGGCAAAAAATGGATATGAAACACAAATACCTGACAAATGAGTACTTACATGTGCTATGGGTTGGGGTTCAAGGGTAAATAACAAAACAGCCCCTGGCCTCACTAAGCTTGCAGTCTAATGGGAGAGGTGAATATGAATTAAATAATTATCCAACAAAATTCTGCATTACAGCTGGGATGGAGGCTATGAAGAAAAAGTGTGGGTGACAAGAGCAGGGAGTTGAGGCAAGGTCATGGCACCTGGAGAATAAGGTGGGTGATGAGGAGAGGCGGCTGGAGGCGCAGGGCAGCTGATGATACAGGGTCTTGTAGGCCAGTTTAAAGATCCTGGACTTCATCCTAGAAGCAATGGGAAGCCTTTAAATGATTTGAGGCAGAAAGCGCGGGGTGGAGCTGGGAATGCTGAAGATCACTCTCTGAAGTGGAAAAGAGATTGAAGGAGGGAGGGGGCCAGGAATGGGTACAGGGAGGCCAGGTAAGGAGCTGGGGGACTGGATTCAAAAGAGAGACTAACATCATGATGTTACAGGCAGGTGCAGTAGCTCACACCTGTAATCCCAGCACTTTGGGAGGCCCGGGTGGGCGGATCACTTGAGGTCAGGAGTTCAAAACCAGCCTGGCCAATATGAAACCCTGTCTCAACTAAAAAAAAAAAAAAAAAAATTAGCCAGGCATGGCGGGCACCTGTAGTCCCAGCTACTCAGGAGGCTGAGGCATGAGAATCGCTTGAACCCGGGAGGCAGAGGTCACAGTGAGCTAAGATCGTGCCACTGCACTCATGATCGGGCAACAGAGCGAGACTCCATCTCAAAAAAAAAAAAAAAAAAAAAAAAAAAAGAGAGAGAGAGACTAACATCATGATGAAAAACATGATGCTATATAAAAAGTATCCCTTGGCAGAGTTGGGGCCCTAAAGCCAAACTATCTGGAACCTGGGCACAGTCTTGTGTGATATTTCCACCTGTCCGCCCATCCATCCATTCACCCACATTTATCAGTGGAGTGAAATGCTGTGGTATAAACACTTCTGGGACCATCACCCAGAAAGGACACCATTAGCATCTATTGTGGTATAGATATACATACATCGTAGCTTTCAGACGGTCTAAGAGGAAAAATCATTTCAGTGTAAATTAAATGTTCCTTATCTTCACCTGAAAAAAAAAAAATATTATTTTGAGAACAAAAACATGAAAACTGGCTATAGGTTGAAAACAACGCACATAAGCTATCCGTGCCTCCTTTAGAAGGGGGATCACAGGCATTGACTTCCACTCAAAGGAGGTGCACAGACGCCCCCAGTGTGCCCGGAAACCACCTGAAGAGGAGAAGCAGCTCTGAGAGGGGAGTCGTATGAAGATGTACAAAAATAAACATTTTCAAGGGTTTTCAAATACACGAGCAAACAGATGGGGTTTCAGTTCATTTTTAGAAACAGAAGCAGACTTTGAAGTGAAAGGGGAAGTAGGTTTCCCCCTCAGGGATCCACGATCTCCCTCCAGTTAGGAAAGAGGAGATGGTCAGAACTGTGAGCTTAAGAGCACCCCAATCTTTTTTTTTTTTTTTTGGAAACAGGGCCTTGTTCTGTCGTCCAAGCTGGAATGCAGAGGTGTGGTCACAGCCCACTGCAATCTTGAACTCCTGGCCTCAGGCCATCCTTCTGCCTCAGCCTCCTGAAGAGCTTGGCACCACAGGCACGTACCATCATGCCTAGCTAATTTACTTTTCTTTTTTTTTTTTGGAGACAGAGTTTCGCTTTGTCTCCCAGGCTGGAGTGCAGTGGCGCGATCTGGGCTCAATGCAACATCCGTCTCCCGGGTCCAAGGAATTCTCGTGCCTCAGCCTCTTGAGTAGCTGGGATTACAGGTGCCTGCTACTACGCCCAGCTAATTTTTTGTATTTTTAGTAGAGACAGGGTTCATCATGTTGCCAGGCTGATCTCAAACTCCTAAGCCCAGGCGATCTGCCCGCCTCAGCCTCCCAAAATGCTGGGATTACAGGCATGAGCCACCACACCCGGCCCTGACTAATTTACTTTTCATAGAGATGGGGTCTTACGGTGTTGCCAGGGCTGGTCTCAAACTCCTGGGCTCAAGTAATCCTCCCATCTCAGCCTCCCAAAGTGCTGGGGTTCCCGGCCTGAGTCATCATGCCCAACCAATCTTTTAAGCGCTGGTATCTTGAAGAGTGTCCCTCATTGGCTCTCACTAGTCCACCCTTGGTCTGTGGGTTGTCCAGGCCTCAAAAAAGCCCCCTTGACCACCAGTCCCAGACTAGGTAACACCTCAGTTGTATGCACTTCCAGTGTCCTATAGTTCTCCTGCCTGTCACTCACTGCCACTGTGGCTCTGTCACTATTTGGAGATTTCCTGAATACCCATCTCTCTGCTACACTCTAAGCTGTGAAGAGGCAGGGGTCTCTTCTTGTCAGCAAAGTCTACCTTAGGACTTTAGAAATAGGAAGCAGGAGATGGAGATGTGTGCTGACTTCCTGAATAACCCAATTCATTCAAAGTAATTATGTTTATAAAATACAGAAAGAAGAAACAAATGAACATTGGCTATATGTTAGGCACCACACTCTTCAGGTACAAAGGATCAGGAGTCCTTTCTGTCCTGTAGCTTTCGGGAACTGGTGGGGGGCTCTTAAAACCATGGGGTCTGGACTCATTTTGGGCTATTTTTATTCGCCTTGTCAGTCACTTGAGTTTAATCAATTCAGTGTGGTCATAATCACTGAGGACTTGGATCTAGGATTTTAGGACTTGGTGTTTCTGGCATTTCACAGGAAATAAATAAATCAAAGCCTACAGTAAGCAATCTTCTTAATACATCTTGGAAGGGGGGAAAAAACGCAAGACCCTTATTTAGGATGAATATATTAATACGATACAAAGCACCCAACTTCTTTCTGGGAATGACTTAGGAAATCCATCAGCAGAAGGAGACAGTTGCACTTATTATGGGATTTCCAGGGCATGGGGGTGCAAAGACCAAAAAGAGCCTTGTTTTACTTTTCAAAACATGGAAATGCTGATTCCCTTTCTCTGCTTATGCTATCCAGGTCCTTAAGGTAAAATGCACAAAAGGTTTTCTTGGCAAATGATGAAAAACAGTGCTTCTTGCCAAAAAGAACATCAGCAAAAGACCATGCGCCATGACCTATAGTATCCTTTGGCAAAATGCAGATAAGCAGAGACCCCAGGCACCCTATTTTCCAACTGTGGTCCTCCACAAACCTCCAACGTGAAGAATCTCAAACTGTAAAGCACAGAGGACAACGAGGAGCCCTGTAAGAGCTGCAGAGCAATCTGACAGACACGTATTTTGGAACAGGACAGTAATAGGCCAGCCCATGCCATTTGTGGAAATGGTAAAGCAACTTAATTTTTTTCACCTGTAAAATGTGGGTAACAGGCCGGGCACGGTGGCTCATGCCTGTAATCCCAGCACTTTGGAAGGCCAAGGCGGGCGGGTCACAAGGTCAGGAGTTCAAGACCAGCCTGGCCAATATGCTGAAACTCTGTCTCTACTAAAAAATACAAAAATTAGCTGGGTGTGTGGTGGCACACGCCTGTAGTCCCAGCTACTCGGGAGGCTGAGGCAGAAGAATTGCTTGATCCTGGGAGGCAGAGGTTACAGTGAGCCAATATCGTGCCATTGCACTCCAGCCTGGGCAACAAAGCAAGACTCTGTCTCAAAAAAATAAAAAAAATAAATAAGAAAAGAAAAGTGGGTAACAGTAGTATTTAATGTAGTACAGGCTGTTGGGAGGGTTGAATGAAATTAAACAAGACACAGAATATAAAGTGCTCAGTGCAGTGCCTTATGCACTGAGGTCTTCAAGAAATGTCAGTTACTGCTGACAATAATGATGACAGGCCATTATTCCTACCACTGTTGAGAGGGGATGTTTCATTCTCTGTTCTCCCCTCAATCACTGACACGGTTTGGCTGTGGCCCCACCCAAATTTCATCTTGAATTGTAGTTCCCATAATCCCCACATGTCGTAGGAGGGACTAGGTGGAGATAATTGAATCATGGGGGGCGGTATCCCCCATCCTGTTCTCGTGAGAGTGAGTTAGTTTCTCACAAGATCTGATGGTTTTATAAGGGGCTTCCCCCTTCACTGAGCACTCGTTCATTCTCCTTCCTGCTGCCCTGTAAAGAAGGACATGTTTGCTTCCCCTTCTACCATGATTGTGAGTTTCCTGAAGCCTCCCCAGCCATGCAGAACCATGAGTCAATTAAACCTCTTTCCTTTATAAAGTACCCGGTCTCAGGTAGTATCTTTGCAGCAATATGAGAACAGACTAATACAATCATCTTCTCTTCTTACTCTGTTTTAAATGAAATAACTGGTTCTTAAAAATAATGTTCCACGAATGCTCAAAGTCCACAGAGTTTTCAAACAACTTGCTTCCTAAAGCACTCCATTATTCAAGCTTTTTATGGCCAGGAAAAAGCCCAGTTGGGTGTTCACAGGTTTGGGCTCATGATTTCACACCACTCAACTCATTTCACAAGGGCACATGTCCAGAAATCATCAGCTAGAAATATGGCAAGAGACATTGAAATGCCGGAATTCGCCCTTTACCTACTGAGCTGCTTTGCTGATAGAGGAATTGAAAGAATACATTCCTCAGGACTGTCACTGCCAAGCAAGTGCGGGGTCCTGAGGTCACCAAATCCTTTAATCCTGCAGGTCTTTCTCAACCGCAGTCACACAAGATAGGGGGAAGGGGGACCCGTTCAGAACAGAGACCCCTCAGCTCTTCTGCTGCCTCAGCCCTGTTCTTTCAGGACATTGTTCCCCATCCTCTTTGAGGGTTTAAGAGTTTCTCTTTTCCACACATACCACCCCAACCCCCACCAGACTGTATAAATGGCACAGTAGCACCTAGTCCAGAATCCTTGAGTATACTTGCAAAATCACTTATTTACTCCTGGTATCGAAATATGAAGAGAACCTGTTAAAAGGTATTTATAGATATAAGTCAGCTCTTAGAAAGGATGTACAGAAAACTAAGCAGAAACAGACAGGGAGATGAGTTCACCTACCAGGGTTTGAACTAAGTAAATATCCAACTCATTTGCTAATCTCCAGTTTGAAGCCGCGCCCCCTCCCCCCCCCCCCCCCCCCCCCCCCCCCCGCTCAAAAGAAAAAAAAAAAAAAAAAAAAGGAAACTCGAAACAACTACCCAGTTGCTTCTAGGACCCACAGCATCCTGACTCAGGTTTCTCTAGGGTTTCCTGTTCCTAAATTGTGTCTGCTTGGGGGACTGCCAAGCACGCAGGCAGGTCCTCTGGCTCTGGGGCTCTGCTCCAACCAAAAGACACCTTATCTGTCAGTGAGAAAAAGCAAATTCTTTGTAAACTGTTTCCAAAGTTGTTTCCTGGGAGACAAGACCTCTTTAAAATAAAAGCTTTTTAAAACTCCCTGAGTTACTTTTTTCCCAATGCTTAGAAGCAGTATGAATAAGAAACTTATCATTTGAAAACCAAAACAAAATGCTGGAAGTTTCTTAAGGTTTGAGAAGCATCGACATTTATACCAGTCACAGGCAGATATTTATTATGATAGAGAAAACCTGTTCTCAGCCTGTGCCTTCCCCTGGATCCAGATTTCTCCACCACTGCACACATCCCCCCACCATTGTTTGCCAAAAAAGGTCCTCTCCACCTGCTCAGCAGGGCCTTTCTCCTCTGTGTTCCCCACGCTGCCAACTCCCTACCTGGTCTCGCACATGCATTCCCGCCTGCATCTGTATTTCTGAATTCTTGCCCTCTATTAGTTCTTTTCATATAGCTTTTAAATTCTTAACCCCTGGCTTCGTTTGCTGCCTCTTCTAAGCACCACTCCATCTTTTTCCTATCATCTCCCATCATGGTTCCCATATCCCATAAACTCTGGCTTCTCAATCATCCCACAGCTGAACGGCTCCAGCATGTTTAATAATATTCAAGCCTAATCAGTGGTACATTATGTTAGCCGCAATTTTCACTTAATTCTCATTGTATCTGACTTATATGACATCTTTAAAAAAAAAAAAAACTCTCCTTCCTCAGTTTCCATGACAACATAGTCTCTCGATTTGCCTCCTAATTCTCTGGTTATTCATTGTCTGTGTCTTTCTTGGATTTCTCATTGTGCTCCCACCAATCCACAGAGATATTTCCCAAGGCACAGTGTTGAGCTCCATTTGCACTAATCCTCCTTTTATCAAGCTCTGAGTTCACTCCATTAGCAAGATCCTTTCTTCTCAGACTTTCATCGTCCACCTCTCTGTGACTGATTCCGAAATCTAGACTTATCCTCACTCCCATAACCGGTTCCACACCTACGTGTCTGATTTTCAATACAATGAATATTCACCGTAATAAAAGCACTGGCATTCAGTGGGTACTTATCACATGCCCTGCACTGTTCTAACCATTTCACGTGTGTTCTCTCACTTAATCCTTGCCACCATCTTATGAGGAAGGTGCTACTTTCACCCACATAAATGGGGAAAACAGAGAGGTTCATTTGGTCAAGGTTGCAAAGCTAATGACTGGTAGAACTGGGGTTTGATCCAGGTGTTTGCAGAGTCCAGAATCCAAACTTCAGGGACATACTGCCTCTCCTCTTTTGAAGAGTGCTAATGACTTCCCCCTGCTAAGTCATTCATCTCCAGCTTTCACATGATTTTCATTCAACATCAATGTCATCCAACCTCTTGATTCTCAAGCATTGAAGACTTGGAATTATTTCTCTTCACTCTTTTTCTTTACCATCCAATTATTGAACAAATCCTGGTAACTCTTCTCTATAATGCCTGAAAATGGGACCCCCCTTTTCTCCTGCCAGGCATCACCAGTTTCCACCCATTTGCACCATGGATCCACTCAGAAGCTGCAGTGGTTTCCTCTCACCCATGATGACAAAGCTACTTTCCTTATCCTATAACTCGGCCTCTCCAATCCTAACCTCACTACTAGGTTCAACAGAGCATGGGTCCTTCACGATGGTCATATCAAACACGCAATCTCCTTTATTCTTAGCGCTATGCCTGCATCCACTTAACTCATGTCATCCTCTATCTGAAAACCTCTCTTCACATTTTTTTGGCTTTAAGACACAGCTTAAGATCACCACCCCCATAAAAAGTCCTCCATGCTTGCTCATGAGAACCACCCCATAGACTTTGTGCTTCACGCGCATTGTTTTAAACACATCTTTTCACATTTCTTTTTGTCAGTGCTTTATATCTTCCCAATTTTATATAACACTTTTTCCCCCCACCAAATTTGTACACATCTCATCTTTGGTACTCCCCCACCTCTCTCTCCTCCCTCCCAGAGCCTAGTCCAGGGCTAAGTAAATAGGCTACCTGTTTTTATGGAACATAGGTACCTTTTGTAGGTGGCATCTGTGATCCCGTGAGCGCGTCTTGCGATTGCCAGTAAGAACGCAGCACACAAGCACCATCACACCCACATGACAAAACGCCGGCTGCATGGGACTGCAGCCTTATTGTCACAACATTTTGAGCTTTTTGACAACATAAGCTGCACTTACAAAGAAGTCAGAGCAAGGAAAGAAAAGTCTCAAACTGTGCTAGTTGGTTGGTCTAGCAAGGTACTGTGACAGCAACTTAAGTGGGGGAGAATCAGGAAGGCATTGGACAGAGAGGGCCAGGACACAGTCCCCAGGCTGAAACCCCTGGATGCAGCACTAGCCCCTCTTTGCCCTCAAGCTTAGCAAAAGCTTCTATCGCATTCTGATTTCAAGCACATTAGATCCCATGGTAAAAGCCTGGCATTTGAATTTATTTATTTCATTCACACATCAAAGGTTACTCCCAAGAATACAAACAGCAAAGTAGAAGTAAAGGTGAAAATCAGCATTAGGGAAAATGTCGATCAAACCAAAGAGTTAAGTTTGAGAGACAAGACTAATGTCAATATTCAAGCTAGGATTTCATGAGTGGTGATAGTTTTGTGAACATTAATGGGATAGTTACTATGTTCTAGGAAGGCTCTCAGCCCTTGACGTTATGATTGTACTTATTCCTCATAATAACCCCACGAGGTAGGTAGTAAATACTGTAACCGAGGAATTGTTATTATGACTATTGGGGTGCTATCATTCTAACCCAGGCACAGAGAAGTTAAGCAAGCTGTGTAGGCCACGCAGCTAACAAGCTGAGGAACCAAAGTCTGAACCTGGGCAATCTGACTCCAAGGCCACATTCAGGGAAGAAAGGCGTGCCTAGGAACAAAGCAGCAGCTACAAATCTGGCTCTGTGCTTCCAGATCACCATAGCGAAACGGGAAATCGTCAAAATGCCAGCACCGACTACAGAAATGGGGAGCTTTGCTAAAACAACTCCAGCAGTGGTGGCTGGAATGAATCAAGCATCCTCCCATTTCTGACCTCTCCCTGTTCACCCAAGGACAGGATCTCTAAGCTCAGATCAGTGCATTACCCACATTTCCCAAATTGTCATTGAAAGCCATTGTTTTCCTTTCATTCAGGTCCCTCTTAGCACTGTGAGGCCCATGATGTCTTCACAAGGTCTACAAACACTGCACTTGATAAGCCACATTGTAAAGTCTAGTGAAGACGGGCCGTCTTCCACTCACACTCCCATCCACCCCTTGATGGCATTAAACTGCCAGCCCCATTAAAGGATGCTGCCTTCTCTCCCAGTTAAGCTGCTCCAAACCTCAAGACTCAAGCAGAAATAGGACCCATTTGCCCAAGAGCTCCTGCTGGCACCTGACAAGCCCAGGGTGACAGCAAAAGGCCCAAGAAGAGTGTGGCAGGAGAGAAAGAGCTCAGGCTGAGGGAAGCTGGAAGTCAGGGTCCATCCTGGCTCTGCTGCTCCTGGCTCAGGAGATTCACCTCCGTGCGCCCTAGCTGCTCCATCCACAAACTGAGGAAGCCTGACCATGGCAAGGCCTACTAATCAGGAAGACCGAGGGTCCTCAGGGAAACTCAGTTAACAACCAGGTGCCCAGGCCTCACTGCTGGAGGTTTGACTGACATGTTTCAGAAACTCCTCAGGTGGGCTGGGTGCAGTGGCTCACGCCTGTAATCCCAACACTTTGGGAGGCCAAGATGGGTGGATCATTTGAGCTCAGGAGTTCGAGACCAGTGTGGGCAACATGGTGAAACCCAGTCTCTACTAAAATATAAAAAATGGGCAGGGCGTGGTGATGGGTGCCTGTAGTCCCAGCTACTCGGGAGGCTGTGGCCTGAGAATTGCTTGAACCTGGGAGGCAGAGGTTGCAGTGAGCTGAGAGAACACCACTGCACTCCAGCCTGGGTGACAGAGCAAGACTCTGTCTCCATAAAAAACAAAAACAAAAATGAATTCCTCAGGTGAACTTCTGAGCTGGAGGAACTCAAGCTCCATCCCTGCTCCTTTAGCTCCTCTGTGCTTAAAACAAGCAAACACGCATCCTCACTTCACGTTTCCGAGAAAGGAGAGCGGAAGAAGAAGGGGGAGGGATCCGCAATAGCTCAGCAGGGAGAGAGGCTGCTCTTGACTATGTTCATAGGAAACTTCAGTGGAGGTAATTTCATTACAAGATGCCTCCAGGGCCACGACAAGGGCCAGGGGCAGGGGCAGGGCCAGGGCCAGGGCCGGGGCTGCGGGGAAGCTCTAGGCCCTGGGGTTTCCTCCAGGGCACACACTACTGGGATATACACTGAAGTATACATGGCCTTCCGAAAGCATCCCAGTTATTGGAACACTTAATCTCTAGAGTTCTTGCTTTAAAAAAAAGGCAGTGATGATATATCCAAATAAGGAGGCAGGGATTCTTAATTCTAGCTGCCACCTCCTGGTTTTCTGAACTACCTCCTTCCCCCTGGCTAACTGCACACATCAGAGCCTAGTTTTGGACACTTCACCTTCAGTAGCTCACACCTCACAAAGAGCCTGGCTTCACAAGCTGCCCTCTCACTTACTGAAAGGTCTTAGGTTGGTGTAAAAGTAATTGCAGTTTTTCCCATTAAAAAAATAGCAAAAACCACAATTACTTTGGCTCCAACCAAAAACACAATAGGCTGATTGCAAAAGTGGGGGTTTTTGGGCTTTATCAGTACTGATGGGTCCTGTGCTTACTTAGAAACAAAATCTGACCTGCTCAGTGCACTGGTGGTATCACTTATTCAATCAACAAACAGCAAGTACAGACCTACTACATGCAAAATACCAAAGAAACTCACACAAGTAAGGCCCAGTCCCTGGCATCAAGACTCTTAAGATCTCAAGAAGCGACAAGGCCTAGGTTCTCAAACTGGCCAAACACAGGAACTTAGAAAAGCCCCATGACCTCCCTAAGCCATAGTTTTCTCACATATTTAATGCAAATGAAAATCAGACCCCTTGAAAATAAAATATTATCAGGAAGGAAAATTATAACCACAGGGAAGATTCTCCCTGAGGGTCTCTCCTGAAGCTTTGTCTGAGAAAATATCAAACAGTGTGTGTGGAGGAAGACTGTGCTTGGGGGAAGTAAAGGTGGGGGAATGATCTGTAGTCATGGTAACAAGAAACCACCAGTTTAAGAATCAATGACAGCTCAGAACCAGTACACAGGCTTCTGACATCCCCATGCTTTTGTCAACAGCTGATCAACAAGGCACTCATCCAAGGACCCTGCTAATGACCTCTCACTCCCACCTCTCAAAGCCTGACCAGCCCCGAACTTCACGCTTCCCAAGATCCTAAACAAGATCGGCTCCCAGCTTTGCTGAGGAAAGCTGTCACTGAAGAGAGCTCTGCTTCTTACTTGCATGAGTAATAAATTTACCTTGTTGTTGCAAATTTTTGGCAATGTTCTCTTTCTTGAATATGAGTCACTAAAACATTCTCCCCTTCCTTTCAGGGCATGTTTCAGCCTAAGGATAAAAAAAGGGAATGGTCTTGAAAGTGCTTTGGAAAAACTGATTTGAAATGAAAAAAGAATTAGGATGCGGGGGGAAATTATTACTGGTTTTCCATGGGACAGGTCCTCAGGTTTACCCAGTGCCAATTTGGCCTTGCTTCAGACATAATTCTGTTATACTTAATTATTGGCTTTCAGTGAAGATTAAAAGCTGCAAATGATGTGCGGAAGAGGCACGGAGCTGGCAACCAGGGCTGAACTACTAATGTGTCCAACTCAGGAATCAATTCCATTTACTGCTAAATTCTTAGTTTCAGAAGGAATTTAAGAGTAATACAATGGAGGGGAAGGGAATGTGTGTCACTGACAAGCATGGACATTGCTGGAGTGCAGAGGGGAAGAGACAGCTACCCAGAGTGAAGCTTTCTCAGCCAACCTCTGGAGAGCAGAGACTAAACTTCTGCAATATTTCTGATGCAATCAACTTTATTCTGACCAATTTGGATCATGAGCCACAGGAAGCAATGAAACTCAAATTATTTGCCCTGCAGACAAATGAAAACATGAGGCCACCTTTCCTGAAGAAATGTGCTTGTTCCATTAAGAAAAGTATGAAAAGATCAGAACGACCAAAGAAAAGAAAAAAGCAACAAGATGAATTCATTTCCATGACTATTGTCCTGCACAGCTGCACTGAACTCATTTACATCGCTATTAAGTAGCCCTAATAAATATGAATATTGCACAACATAAAGCACATAAAAGGTCCACGTTTGAAATATCTAAAAGTATCGAAAACAATAAACCCAGTAGCCCAAGGAACTTCAAATACATTGTTATTCTTCCCATCAGAAGGACAGTAAATTAGTGGACAATTATGAGAAGAAAGTAAGCACTCTGAAAGCTAGTCATTAGTGGTACACAAACAAGAATAAATTTTCCAGTGTGAACAATAAGGGCTGGCTGTGATTTTATTACAAACTGGAGGCCCAAACCATGCCTTCAGAAAGCAGTTTCACCCCATGAAGCAAATTAACACTCCACTTTTCCTTGGGGCCTGTGATTTCCTTGGAAAGCCCTCTGCCAGTCAGTAAGTGGGACTTTTCCTCTCTGCATGGAAGGTAAAGGATTGGTGGGAGGAACTGAAGTAATCAGCAGTAATCAAGCTACAGTGCTGAGAGCCCTGGCCTAAAATAGCCATCTTCAACTCTGCGTCCTATCACCTGGCCATTTCCTAGTGCCCCAGAAAGTCTCCTGAAGGCCACCTTGCTCCTCGTCTATGTGGACAAAGGCAAAGGAGGAATGGTAGAGAAGGGCAAATGAAACTTGTCCTGCAAGTTCTCTGCACCATGAATAAAAATCAAGCTCTACTGGAGGAAGATCTGTAAAGGTTTCAATCTGGAACCTCTTTGTGGCTCAGTGCACCACAGGGCTGGCCCCCTAAGGACCTGCATCAGACCCATGCCCCAGATTTAGGCTTCAACCCTGAGAGAAAGACCACCCCTTAAGAATAAGGGAGGGACACAGCAGATGCCTCAGATGGCTTACCACGAACCCAAGCACAGGTTTTGACTACAGGAGACCTCTGTCATGCCTCTGGTCCCAGGGCCATGACTCCAGATACTGGCTCTTCCGGAGCTATGGCCCTGGGAAAGGAGGCATGGCAGAGGTCTCCCTGTAGTCAGCTGGGGGCTGAGGCTGCAAAAGCTGATGATGCTGGATGGGCACCACACTCTGCCCCCTGTATTTGGTGTTGCCTCCAGAGCCTAGAGGCTTCAGGGACTTGAAATGGGGAAAGGCGGGAGATTGTTGTCTCTCTGCATGAATCCACTCAAAGCCTGAAGAGGAACCTTGATGGAAAAGAAGGATGAGGGCCAGTTTCCAGCAGAGCAGGGAAGAGCTCATCAGGGGCTGTGCAGACAAAGAAAACGGAACTTCCATACAGAACCACCCAACAGATATGTATATCTATAATTTTCTCTATCAAATAAAAAGTGTGTAGCTCAGGAGTCCTTGAAGGGTGCAGAGAAAAGCAGTATTCTATCACACAGACCACAGAGATGCTGGTCACAAGCCTAAGCAGATGCTTATATCCATGAACTCAAATCTGCTAAGAATAAAGGTTTCACTTCAGTAAAAGATCTTAAAGCAATCAGAAAACTACATAAACCACCACTCCCAACATCCCTATAGTAACTTCTTCCTATCTGTCACATTAATTCTGTTACCCAGTGTATACTCTTATGAAGATGGACTCTACCTTTGCCTAAATTTTGCAGGGAGGTACAGACAGGATTGGGGGCAGGGAGGATAGGGCAGTGAGGAGAGAAGGAACCAGATAGGTGGTAGCTTTCCTCTATGAAAAGAATCGGCAGTTGGACCTTAGGTGAGGAAGTTACCTCAGTTTCCTCATTTGGAAAAAAAAAAATGGACTAGATTCAACTATCACTAAATCTCTTCCCAGCCCTAATATTCCATGCAATGTACATGTAACCCCTCACTACTAACTGGTTGTTAAATTATAATCACAAATCAAACCATAGTGAAGTAGAAAACTCTTACTTCCCAGAGCTGCAATGGTATAGACTGGGGTTCTGTTTCTAAAAATCAGTTTCAAACGTTAAATTCATCAAAACGCATCATGAAAAGAAAGTAAAATCCCATATATGCATTCAGACACGTATTATGTTCATGAAACCCAACAATATTAAAGCTAAGTTGTCAATCTTCATTTTAGAGGATGTTCCTACTATGTGGAGCTTGACTACTAAAGCAGCTTAAACACAAGTCTTATAAAATTAGGAGTAAAGCACATTTATTTAACACATATTTATGAAGCATCTACTAGATGCCAAGCAGTATGTCAGATTTTAGCTGAACAAAAGAGACACAGTCCATACTCTCAAGAAGTTTGGATCTGGCAGAAGAGCATGAAAAACTATCACGAAAAGAAATCTCCTGGTGACAAAAAAGGTGTTCTTTATCACCCCCAAAGATCTTCCAACTACATTTAAAAATAAGACAATTTATCTCAAACTTTACCTAATACTTTCACGTACGTTAATGGCTCTTAAAAGTCTTCAGGTGGTATGTGCTTAAGTACGAGTTTAAATTTACAGTGACTCCTTTAATGATCCTTTATTCTCTATTTTATCAAAATTAAATACATGCAGCAGGCACGGAGTAGCAGCCTTCTCCTTCAAGATTTTCAGGCTGGGCACGGTGGCTCACACCTGTAATCCCAGCAACTTGGGAGGCCAGGGCGGGCAGATCACTTGAGGTCAGGAGTTCGAGACCAGCCTGAGTAACATGGTGAAAACCCATCTCTACTAAAAATAAAAAAATTAGCTGGGCATGGTGACACATGACTGTAGTCCCAGCTTCTCGGGAGGCTGAGGCAGGAGAATTGCTTGAACCCAGGAGGCGGAGGTTGCAGTGAGCAAAGATTGTGCCACTGCACCCTAGCCTGGCTAACAGAGCAAGATTCCATCTCAAAAAAAAAAAAGAAAGAAAAAAAATTTTTCAGCTTAACTTTTCTGGACTTTTTCAACTTTCTTGAAATGTCTTGTGCAGTTTCCCTTGAATTCTGATGTGATGTCAACTGGTTTTATTCCCCCTGAAGTGATCAAATAAATCATCTTTGGTTCATGCTGTCTTCCTTTGACATCTCACCTGTTCATTAGTATTTTGAACACAGCTCAATGTCGGTGCTGGAATCCCTGCTTCCTGCAAAGGCCTATGGATTCGACCTTCTCTAATCACACATCCTTGCCATCAAATCAATCTATCAGGTTTCTTTATCCCTGTTGACTCTGGCACAGCAGTGCCTACAACCTTCATGCAACATCAGCCACAGAGAGTGGAATCAAAGTGAATCACGTGAGTCGGGCAATTACTGTGTAAAAGGACTATTTATGATGGGAAAAAAAATCATACAAGTAAGGGGCTATCAGTCAAACCATTATACATGAGGGTCTCATATATACCTTAAGTCTTTGCTCAGTCAGTACCAGCATGGCAGAGGTCAGGAGGAGGAATCACAGAGGCTACAAAAACAAGTTACATGGGATGCATTTTTGCCTAACTTTGTCCTCATTTGGAGCAAGTCAGATTAAACATTAATTTTCATAATCTAGGACCATCAAGATGCATCCTAGGTTCGCAGGTGAAATATCTGAAACATTTCTTTTTAATTTATGACAATAAACTGATCTTCCCACTTATTCCCTTTTTAAGCACCTGCCATCTTGGCTTTTCACCACCATACTGAAATTGCAACCAATCTGCACTTGATGTTATCGACCCCCCATACTTAGAAACTTTCTTAACTGCTTTCTGAGATATGAAAGTGAATCCCAAATGCACATCTTCAGTCCTGACAGCACAACAGCTTTACAAAGCCCTTGCCTACATGGCAATCTCCAGTTAATAGGTATAAAACAAGGCCAGCATCTTAAACAGGCTTTGGCTACAAATAAACAGAAAACCTAACTCAAAACAGCTTAGACCAGAAGTGAACAAACTTTTTCTCTAAAAGACCAGATAGCAAATATTTAAGGCTTTGTGAACCATACTGTGTCTCTTTCATAACTACTCAATTCCACCACTGCAATGCAAAAGCAGCCATAGACAATATGACATTGCTGCATGCCAATAAAACTTTATTTACAAAAAACAAGTGAGGCCGGGCGTGGTGGCGCATGCCTATGATCCCAGCATTTTAGGAGGCCGAGGCGGGTGAATTGCCAGAGCTTAGGAGTTCAAAACCAGCCTAGGTAACATGGCAAAACCTCGTCTCTACAAGAAATACAAAAATTAGCCAGACATGGTGGCACACACCTGTAGTCCCAGCTACTTAGGAGGCTGAGGTGGGAGGATCACTTGAGCCCGGGAGGTGGAGGTTGTAGTGAGCCAAGACTGCACCACTATGCTCCTGGAAGACAGAGCAAGACCTCGTCTCTTAAAAAATAAAAAATAAAAAAAATTTTTAAGTGGCTGGTGGCTCATGGACCATAGTTTGCCAACCCCTGTTTTAAACAATAAAGGTTAATAATCTTACAAAAAGGTCTGAGGCAGGAAAACCCCAGCGTTAATTAATTTAGCCACTCAACCACCTACAAAGGTCCTGTTTCCTTCTGCCAGCTTTCCTCATGGTCACAGGATGGCTGCCACTGCTCCAGGAGATACACGCACACATGGCAACATCCAGCAGCAGCTGAAACAACCTCTTCTTTGTGTCCCTTTTTAGGGTAAAGAAACCTCTCTCAGAAGTTACCTGCTCACTAACAGGAATCACTTGCCCACCCTTGAAGGGTATTCCTATGACTGTCTCAAAGCAATCAGGATTTACCCAAGTTACATGGGCAAGGGTTGGACAGTTGAACAAAACGGGGGTTCTTGCAGCACAGGAAGAGGAATGGCTCTGGGGTAGATAGTACTGGTGCCAGCAGACGGTGCTACAGTAATCTTCCTCCTCAAACCACTCCCCTCTGCAACCACCCAAATCTTTTAACTTTTCACTTATTCCTTCCTGTCTTCCTGTTTGCTCGCTCTACCTCCCTGGACCATTGACACGACCTGAAATCTTGCTCCTGTATAATCACTTTGCACAACACATGCTGCCTAACCTTTATGGTCGAACACCACTCCCTAATTGTCACTCACTAGTGTTTCTCCTCAAAAACTTACAAAAGTTCCTATAGATGATGAAAACCAATTCCTCAGTCGGGCAGAAGGGCGTGACTTCTTGCCAACCTTTCCTTCCCCACCCTACACCAGCACTCCCCACGCCAGTTGGACTGTCTGATCATCATTCCCTGAATATCCTGGCTCATGTTCACCTCTATCCTAGACTTTCACTCTTGCTTCCTTCCTAACCTGAAATGCCCTATGTTTCCGCAAATAATGACATTTTTCTCATTTTCTAATGCTGGTAGACACAGAAAAAGTAACCCAACGTAGACAAAGGAGGCCTGGGTGTGACTCCCAGCCAGCTTGGCCATTTGCTGCTACATCATCCCTTGCCCAGACAGGGACTCACTGTGCTCAACCAGAAAGCCTGGTGGTCATGGAGGGTAATTCACAGGATCACTACGAGGACGAAATATGTGTGGTGACACTATACCTGGCATGCAACGGTTTCCTTCCTCCTCCTAACTGGCACCACCTCTAAGAATCCTTTTAACATCATTCCTGCTTCCACAATTTAATGCCGTTTGCATTGGGGTTACCATGTCACAGATACCTTAGAGTTCTTGAAAGGTAAGAGACACGCAAACAAATAATATGCTAACTGAATCGCTGGGTTTCAAAAAAAAAAGACACAACACCTTCTTTTCTAAGATCCCTAAAATCGCTTTCCATGCAACACTGTTTAGTTTCAGAATCAGGTAAACAGGCCAGAGGAACACCATTATTTTTCTCATCCTACCAGGTATTACGAATATACCTTCAAATGTGATTTTTTTCAAGAGACTGCCAACTGACACATTTGACAATGAAAACAAAAGCCCTCAAACAACAGTTTGATATGGAATTGAGAGATTTTCTCCAGAAAATAAGCAACAAATAACAATACTCTATCACAGGACCGTGGGGAAGGCCTGGCCTGAGTGGGCAGGACAGAAAAATACCAAACCACACACAGAACAAAGTGAGGACAGTAAGCCTGAGCAGTGCGATCAAATCTGTCAGAGGGCTCGGTGGTTGTAGCCTTGGTGGGAGATGTCTGTGGATGCTGGTGGAAGTGGGAGAAGAAGGGTCTTGCAGGGATGTGGCCTGTCTGAATTAATCATGAAAAGAAAAGAACCTAGCAGCATTCAGTGATTCTGAAAACTTTGGCTACGTTTAGTCAAAAATTGTGCAGCTTCTGGGAGCGACAGGACCAACGACTATTTCTTGAATGTTCAAATATGAGCCAGACTTTACTAGACTCTTCTATATAGCAACAGTATACAGGCTGGGCATGGTGGATCATGACTGTAATCCCAACACATTGGGAGGCCAAGGAGGGTGGATTGCTGGAGCTCGGGAGTTCGAGACCAGCCTGGGCAACACAGTAAAACCGCATCTCTACTAAAAATACAAAAAAACAAATTAGCCAGGCACGGTGGTGCAGGACTGTAGGCCCAGCTACTCAGGAGGCTGAGGCGGGAGAATCGCTTGAGCCCAGATGGTTGAGGCTGCAGTGAGCCCAGATCATGCCACTGCACACCAGCCTGGGTGTCACAGCAAGACTCTGTCACAAAAAAAAGGGGGGTGGGGTGGAGGGAACAGCATAGAAACCTATCACTGCACTCCTTACATTGTGCATAGACACATTAAGACAAATTCAGAATATTTATGGATCTTTCATACATTGATTTTTCCAGATTTGGAAGACTTCCATCCCTATCTGTAACTTACTTCAAAGACGTGTGTGTGTTGGGGGGCGGGGGGGGTGTTTGAGACAGGGTCGTCCTCTGCCACCCCGGCTACAGTGCAGTGGTACCATCTCAGCTCAGTGCAATCTCCGCCTCCTGGGTTCAAGCAATTCTCATGCCTCAGCCTCCCAAGTAGCTGGGATTGCAGATGCCGCCACCATACCTGGCTGATTTTTTTATTTTTAGCACAGTTTCAACATGTTGCCCAGGCTGGTCTTGGACTCCTGGCCTCAAGTGATCCACCAGCCTCGGCCTCCCAAAGTGCTGGGATTACAGGCATGAGCCACTGGGCCCAGCCTCAAGTAATATTTTTTAAAATATGTGAGGTTCCAGGAGAATGGGAGTTTATATTAGATAGACATCAAAGAAAACCATCATCATGCTGTTGCTTTTCTCCAGAAAGACATTCAAAATGTGAAGTGCAAGCTGAGACAAAGCCCTTGACTAAGGAAAGAAATGATGCTTGTCCCGAAGAAATACAATGGGAAAGAATGGTCCTCCTCCAGAGCCTCCCCCTAGGAGTTCACAGCTCTGTACACTTCTGCTAAGACAGCATTATCATAATGCTGCAAAGTGCCAAAGAGAATTGTTTTAATAAACAGGGTTTTTATGCTCTTAAAAAACTTGAAGACAAGCACTTGATTCTATTAGCTAAAGTACACTGCAGCTAGCGAAGGATTCACAGTGGAATGGAGCCACATACTGCTGTCTCCAAACTGACATCACCGGCACTTAAAAGATTGAATTCTTAAACACATTCGGCTCCAGGGAAGCACTCCCAGACTAATTAGAGTTATCTATGCAAAGTTCTAGAACTATAAGTGTGCTTTAAATATTTTTTACTGCATGGTATGATTGTGTTTCTCAACTGGGGGAGGCCACTCAACTAAACCATAATTACTATTGCAGATTACCTGGGAAGAAAAACAGTATGCATTAAAGGCTTCAGTAACAGCCAGCTTTAAAGCACAGACAGTGACCAGGACTGTCAGATGACTTCCCTAGGGGACTTTCTTCTGAGTCAGGTAATTATTGTATGTAAATGATGCTTCTAAAGAGATCTGTAAGTAATGAACATCTTTCTTAGTCATATCATTCCAAACTATTGTTAGTAAATCCCTTGTTTACAGATAAAAATTAATTTGAGTCCAACCTCTCTGAATTATCAAACTATCAAACCTGCAAAATTCAAATAAGCCAAGATTTCCAAATATGGGATTGTAAACATGTTAAGCACAAGTTTTCACTATGGTGCATAAAAGGTTGCATCAGACAAGAAACCGGGCACAAAACAAACTACTACCAGCTTGATGACACCAGGGGCAAAATCTTCACTACATTCCGGTGAGACTCTCTCAGCATCATGAATAAAATTAAATCTGCTATCAGTCCCCAATGCTTTTGCTAACAGAGTCCAGAGTTCTAAGAGTATCTCCTTCTCTGCAATAATACTTTTTTTTTTTTTTTTTTTTTGAGACGAGGTCTTGCTCTTATCACCCAGGCTGCAGTTCAATGTCATGATCTGGGCTCACTGCAACCTCCACCTCCCTGGTTCAAGTGATTCTCCTGCCTCGGCCTCCCGAGTAGCTGGGATTACAGGTACCTGCCACCAGACTCAGCTAATTTTTGTATTTTTAGTAGAGACGGGGTTTCACCATGTTGGCCAGGCTGGTCTCGAATTCCTGACCTCAGGCGATCCACCTGCCTTGGCCTCCCAAAGCGCTAGGATTACAGGTGTGAGCCACCACGCCTGGCCTGCAATAATGCTTTAATGAGGTGAGAGCACTATCTACCTGTGGTTATTGAATGAATCTAAGAATGCTTATAAATAATCCAACCACTGTGTTAAAAATAGAGTCACGGTATATAAAAATGGTTTGACACGGGCTCTCTAATGTCCTAGATTGCATGATGCTGCTGGAAAGACAGGACTGGCTATAAGAAGTCAGTCCTGTTGACTGGCTTCAGTGTGAGATTCTCTATTTCAATATTATTGCACAGAGCCCTGAAGACAATGAAAATCCTCACTGCCCTTCTGGGCCTTTAGAACATTTCGAAACTAACATGTCTTCAGGGCATTCCTTTATCCTTCTTATAGATATGACATATATTCATCCAATAATATCCAACCAATATTTATTGAGGGCTTATGCTATGCTCTAGGTGCTAGGGATACAGTTTTATGAATAAAACAAAATCTCTGTTTCACGTTCTAATCCATGACACATCAAATAATTATTAACTGAGCTCTTGAAACAGAACTGCCAGTGTACTAAGTGAAGTGGGTGCTATGGGCTGAACCTCACCCCCAAAAAATTCATGTTAGTCTCCCCTCAAATCATTCATGTTAAAGTCCCAATCCCCAGTATCTCAGAATGTGACCTTATTTGGAACTCAGACCTTTTAGAAAGACAACAGGGTTATATGAGGTCATTAAGGTGGGCCCTAATCTGGTAGGACTAGGATCTTTATGAGAAGAGATTATGACAAACAAGGACAGAGAGAAAACCATGTAAAGCTACAAGGGGGAGATGGCATCGACGAGTCAAGGAGAGAAGCTCCAGACAAAACCAACCCCCTGCTGACACCTTGATCTTAAACACCTAGCCACCAGAATTGTGAAAAAATAAACTTCTGCTGTTTAAGCTACCCAGTCTATGGTACTTTGTCACAGCAGCCCTAGCAAACTAAACAGTGGGTAAAAAGGAAAAAGTAGAGAAAAAGAAATTTCAAGACTGGGCATGGTGGTTCACACCTGTAATCCCAACACTTTGGGAGGCCAAGATGGGTGGATCACTTGAGGCCAGGAGTTGGAGATGAGCCTGGCCAACATGATGGAAACCCAGTCTCTACTAAAAAAAAAAAAAAAAAAAAAAAGTTAGCCAGGCCTGGTGGCAGGCGCCTGTAATCCCAGCTACTTGGGAGGCTGAGGCAAGAGAATCGCTTGAACCTGGGAGATGGAGGCTGCAGTGAGCTGAGATAGTGCCACTATACTCCAGCCTGAGTAACAGAGTCTTACTAGACTCTGTCTCAAAAAAAGAAAGAAAGAAAAGAAGAAAGAAAATTTCAGAGCTATCTTTCTCTATAAAGCTGAAAATCACTTGATAGAGCTACAAAAAAAAAAAAAAAAAAGGCTGTGGCTGAGTTCTGACATAATTATACAAACTGACAATAGAGGTAAGCGGTCAAAGGGAAAAGGGACTGCCCCTTCCTTCCAGAAGGGCAAAAACCTGAAACTGGCGCGTAGAGCAGTTCTCTGTTCCATTAGAAGAGCCTGTGAACTCCCATGACAAACACCAAAATCTTTTTACTCCCTCTCTGAATTCCTCAACCAAAATCTTTCAGTTTCAACTCTCTTCCTCCTGAGCAAAAGCAGAAGGCAGTATATGCATGTGCCCGACTGGAGTAGCCATCAGGCAAGCATTTTTCAACTTCACTGGAGTAGCCATCCAACATGCATTTTTCATCTTCATTGTGCAATGACGCTTGGACTCCGTCACCAGACAGTCGTCCACCAACTTAGAACCTAGGAAGACAGGTTTCCCATGACAGCATAACAATAATGCATTATCAACAAGCTAGTAGAAATTCCAGTCCTTTCTTTCTTCAGGGTTAATTTCTCTCATTATGTGAAGGGGGTTTTGAAATTCCACAAAGGAGGGGAAGGGGAATGCAGGGGACAACGACATCACTGAATTCCAAAACTTCAGGCCAAAAGAGAACATTGATTTCACTGTCTTCTTAGTTCAAAACTGGTCTCAAAATGATAAAAATCGCCAGTCAAAATCCTCCAAATGTCTTTTCTTCCCTCTGACTACAAATGCTCCATGCTCCTCAACCTAGAATGGGCTACATCCTGAAAAACCACCATATATTGAAAGTATTGTCACGCATTTAATACACCTAACATCATATCATAGCCCAGCCTACCTTAACCGTCCACAGAACACTTACATTAGCCTACAGTTGGGTAAAATTATCTCACGCAAAGCCTATTTGATAATAAAATGTTAAGTATCTTGTGTATTTACTGAATGCTGTGCTGAAAAATGAAAAACAGAATGGTTGTACAGGTACTTGAAGCACGATTTCTACTGAATTTCTATCACTTTTACACCATCATGAAGTTGAAAAATCTTAAATTGAACCATGCTAAGTTTGGACCATTTGTATTAGTTCTAACTCTTGCCTAAAGCTTAGACAAAGCTGATGCTTCACTATCTTTAAGAACATGTCCCCTGGCCAGGTGCAGTGGCTCACACCTCTAATCCCAGCACTTTGGGAAGCCAAGGCAAGTGGATCATGAGGTCCAGAGATCAAGACCATCCTGGCCAACATGGTGAAACCCCGTCTCTACTAAAAATACAAAATTAGCCGGGCGTGGTGGCGTGCTCCTGTAGTCCCAGCTACTTGGGAGGCTGAGGCAGGGGAATCGCTTGAACTCGGGAGGCGGAGGTTGCAGTGAGCCGAGATTGTGCCACTGCATTCCAGCCTGGCGGCAGAGCGAGACTCTGTCTCATATTTAAAAAAAAAAAAAGAACAGACTCAGAACGGGGTTTGTTTACCCCTTCAACAAACACTGACTGAGGACGCGTTATGTTTACTATACATTGCTGTGGCTCAGTAAGTGCTGGGCACAAGATGTCAATAAATGAAGAAATAAATGGATGGACCTATGCCTTGGAGACTTTCCCAATCATGCCCCAAGACATCAATCTCCAAGACTCTATATTAAACTTGTAATTTTAATAAAGTAGGCAGGTTTCTTTTTTCCTTAACATATGAAGCATAACATAATCTGATGATTCAGAAGGGACCTCAAGATTGTGTTGTGCCGTTTTTCTCATGCAGAGTGTTAGTAAAATTACTTCTGGTTAGTAAAATTTTGAACCAAAAAAAATTCACATATAATTCATATCAAGTGACTATAGACAGATACAATATGGGCATTTTGATGTGTACATTTGTACTTGACCAGGACAAAATTTATAATATACTAAGAAAGCTTTTAAAATTAATTACAAAATGAGTATTTTTAGCACACTTAGTGACAGCTACTTGTTTTAAACTATTATTTCATTTTTGGTGACCAAATTATATTTGACCATAATTAAAGAACATATAACCTTAAAATAATATTTAAGAAACACAGTTACAACAGACACGTTATATTAAATGAAGAAAGGAAAGAAATGTACATGTATTAAAGGGTACTAAGGTTTTTCAAACCCACTCTTTTGAAAAGGCCTTTTAATTCACTTTCATTTAAGTCAATTTAAGCCTAAAAAATGTCTCTACTCAGTATGCTTACAGAAAGAGGTGACAACAGTGTTGAGCAAATGACTGCCTAACAATCATTCAGTGCTAATCATTCAACTAGTATTCTTATTTGATTATCCTAACATAATAATTGAGCCCATGTATACACGCAAGATGTGGAGGATCCAACTGATCAATTGCAGAAAGAAAAACACTCAAAAAAAGCTGAGGCCTGGTGCAGTGGCTCAAGCCTGTAATCTCAGCACTTTGGGAGGCTGAGGCGGGTGATCACGAGGTCAGGAGATCGAGACCATCCTGACTAACATGGTGAAACCCCTTCTCTACTAAAAATACAAAAAAAAAATTAGCCAGGCTTGGTGGTGGGCGCCTGTAGTCCCAGCTACACAGAAGGCTGAGGCAGGAGAATGGCGTGAACTTGGAAGGCAGAGCTTGCAGTGAGCAGAGATCACGCCACTGCACTTCAGCCTGGGCGACACAGCGAGACTCCGTCTTTAAAAAAAAAAAAAAAAAAAAAAAAAGCTGAAACCGGCTGGGCACAGTGGCTCATGCCTATAATCCCACACTTTGGGAGGCTGGGGCGGGCAGATCACCTGAGGTCAGGAGATCGAGGCCACCCTGGCCAACATGGTGAAACCCCGTCTCTACTAAAAATACAAAAATTAGCCAGGTGTGGTGATGTGCACCTGTAAGTCCCAGCTACTTAGGAGGCTGAGGCAGGAGAATTGCTTGAACCCAGGAGGCGGAGGTTGCAGTGAGCTGAGATCGTGCCACTGCACTCCAGCCTGGCAACAGAGCAAGACTCCATCTCAAAAAAAAAAAAAAGGGGGGCAGAAACAAATGACAAATGGATATGGCTGAATCACTGTACCTTTTTGATACAATCTTAAATCTTGGTTTTACTGTTTCACTATATATTATTTCTGTATTCAAACATATCTACAGAATGTCAATATAAAATGTGTGCATATATACATTTACTATACACACGCGTACACACACAAGTAGGCAGTTTCCTCATTGCCTTTAGATCTGCTTAATCCACAGACATTTGCAAGCCATTCCCATCTTTTCCAGCAAAACTGTCCTTCCTTCACACCTGCAAGTCCTTCCAAATGGGGGACATAGCTTCAACAGAAGACAGTAAAACCCACGCACACCAAAAAGTTTACAGAAATGTGCGCTGAGTGATCTGCACTGCCCATGAAGGGTCCACGCTCAAACATGGCTAATTTGGGGAAAATAAAACAGGTACAGAGTGTGCAACGTTGCTGTGCAGATTCGTGTTTTGTATTCCTAGCATGGGAGTTACCATAGAAATAAAAGAGGTAAGTAGTTTTTTTTTAAGAAAAATCCCAGTTGCATGCATCCTGGGGACTGTGAACCAAAGAATGGCCTGAGCAATTCTAGGACTCTTTTTTGCCATGCAGAGAATGATATTTAAATTGGATTTCAACAGAGGAATAACTATTTCTTTTTTTTTTTTTTTTTTTTTTTTTTTTTTTTGAGACAGAGTCTGGCTCTGTCACCCAGGCTGGAGTGCAGTGGCTCGATGTCTGCTCACTGCAAGCTCCGCCTCCCGGGTTCATGCCATTCTCCCGCCTCAGCCTCCCGAATAGCTGAGACTATAGGCGCCCGCCACCGCGCCCGGCTAATTTTTTTGTATTTTTAGTAGAGACAGGGTTTCTCTGTGTTAGCCAGGATGGTCTCGATCTCCTGATCTCGTGATCCGCCCGCCTTGGCCTCCCAAAGTGCTGGGATTACAGGCATGAGCCACCGCGCCCGGCCTGGAATAACTATTTCTATCAGAAAAAGTCATGTGTTTCACCTTCCAATACCTGAGAAGCAGCCAAGCAAAAAACCAAATGTGAGCCTGGGCAATAGGCAACAGGTAGCTGTAGCCTTGCAGTGACACTGGAGGCAGAGGGACCCTCCTTACCTGGGGTGGTGTGCAACTGAGAAAAGAGACAGCAGGGGCTCTCTGCAGGTACATGTGATGAGTGTTTGCTCAACTGAAAACCTAAGCTTAGAGCAATTCCAGAGAGAGATTCCAAGTCTCTACAAGTAGAAACGGCCTGAAGCCATCCTTGAAGCCTAGGAATGGATGGGCCACAGAGGCAACACATGACAGTAACAACCAAAGATGATAATCCAGGCAAAGACAAATTCCTCTGCTGCACCTGGCTAGGGATTTCACCAGAACTTTAGGGACCAAAGTTCACACTAGCCAGTTTTGTGGTATTTATACTTAATTTGTGTGTCTGTAATTATACTTAAATTGAACAATACGGTAAACTGCAGTGAACTATGCTATGGATTTAATAATTTTCAATTAATCTTTTTATTGTACTTAAAAAAAAAAAGGCCAGGCTGGGCACGGTGGCTCACACCTGTAATTCCAGCACTTTGAGAGGCCGAGGCAAACGGATCACTTGAGCTCAGGAGTTTGAGACCAGCCTGGCCAACATGGCAAAACCCCCATCTCTACCAAAAATACAAAAATTGGCTAGGCGTGGTAGCGGGTACCTGTTGTCCTAGCTGCTCAGGAGGCTGAGGCAGGAGAATCACTTGAACCCGGGAGGCGGAGGTTGCAGTGAGCCGAGATCCCGCCATTGCACTTCAGCCTGGCAACAGAGTGAGACCGCCCACCCACCCCCAACTTTTTTTTGAGACAAAGGCCAGAGTTACAGAACCTTTTCCAATATTGTGACACATGGACAGGGTAGATCTCAGACAGACAATCCACGGTGAGGTTTCTGGCACCCGGGATGGGCAGTCCACACACAGGAACTGCGTGTTTCCAGCAGCAGGAGGAAGCACCAGGTTACACAGGCTTCAGAGTCAGGCTGCCAGGGATCAAATCCCAGCACCTCCTTTTTCCTGTGATGGGGCCTGTTCAACTTCTTTGATATCTCTAATCTAGGGACAACAACAGTGCCCGCTCGAGACTACTAGGTGGATTGAATGAACTCATCGATGTAAAATGCCCAGCACATAGTAAGCATTCATCAGCTGTTATAATTAAGGTCAGTCCTTGAAAAGCCTTAGTGGAGTTTTGGCAGGCCACTACACGGTGGCAGAGGATCCAGCTGTGCCAGTCAGTCCCCAGCTGCCGGCCACATGGATGCTCCCCCACTCCCCTAGCCACCTCTGCCCGTGTACACTTCCACCACTGCCGCTGCCTCTGCTTCCCTCTCCCTGTTCCAGCCCATCAGGCACACACGTGGAGTTGCACTAATGCCACTCCGCTGCAGCTTTCTGCACGGCCCACACCCATCTTTTCCCGGGTGCCCACTCTCAGCTAGTCAGGATGGTGGTGGGTCCAGGACCTGTAGCCTGTGTGATAGTCACAAGCAGCAGCTAGTCTATCAGCCACCTCAGTAGAGGCAGGTGACAACAGTGCAGGCTCTTTCATGATGGGAGACTTTGGAATTAGTTACAGATGATTAAGAGAAACTCATAGCGAGGGAGGGGTCTTACCCGTTCATTCATCCATTTAACCACCATTTACAGAATGCCCACTGTGTGCCAGTCTGTATCCAGAATTCCCAAGGAGGCACCTAGCGAATGGGAATGAATGAAGCCTGACAGTGCAGGTGGCTCGTCACTTACAGCAGCCTCCTGCCCAGGTTTCTTTAAGCCTTTCAAGGACTGACCTTAATTATAACAACAGCTGATGAGTGCTTATGTGCCAGGCATTTTATATGGACGGATTCATTCAATCCACCCAACAAGCTTGAGCAGGCACTGTTGTTATCCCCATTTCACAGATGAGAAAGCAGACAGCAAAAAAGGCAACCAGGCAAAGTCCCTATCGCCCAACCTACCCAGAAACCAACAGACCCTGGGGGCACTTAGAGCTGGGAAGGGCTAGAAAGCTTACCACTTTTTTTCTTTGAAGTTGAACACTTCTTTGAACGCTTTCTCTAACATCGCTTTCTCTAACATCGATTTAAGGATATCTTTGATCTTTGTGAAAACAAAGAAGAATGCTTTAAGACTGCTCTTAGAAACCTGGCCGTTTGGTTTTAAGGCCATTGGCCTCTGCCTACCGTGCTCCTGAATGAAGAGCTCAGGACTTCCAGGGCTACCTTTGGGCCAAAAGTTAATAATTTACAGCTGAGCAAGTGTAGGTAAACTGCCACTTTACAGCAAGCTTCTAATACCTCACTGATCACTTTGAAAATTACAAAGGACATTCACTTCAAGTGTGAGCCAATTCAGAATCAACCTCATGCTAATTTGATATAAGCTGTTCACTGAGGGAAAAAGTCCAAAGGAGGTTCTAACTTATTTTCTAAATGAACATCATATCAAAATTAAAAATTCAATGACGGCATCTTTTAGCTCAATCATGGTTAAGTATATAATACTGCTGAATTTAAAGTCAGCAGAGATTATCTAGACTCTACTAGGAAATATAGATAAGCTGCTCTTTTAAAAAGTTTATTTAAATTACTGATTATAAAAGTAATCCAAGCTCATTTTTGAAAATTTGGAAAATGTGGAAGAGTATAAAGAAAAAAAAAAACTACTCATTATATGAGCACCGAGAGATAAACGTTATCACGTTGGCGCACTTCCTTCTGGCCTTTTTCTCTGGGTACATTTAAGTATATTTTCATTGTGGTCTATTTATAGGCATTTGTACCTTGCCACTCTTCTTAACATCATGTCACTAAACTAGTCTTTAAAAACAATTTCTAGTGGCTTCATAGTATGTCTTACTATGAAGTAAGTCTCCTGGCATATAGTACATGCAGGAAGACCACAATGTATCAAACCAGTCCCTGACTTTTTCTATTTCCTCCAGTACACAGTACACCCGGTGTTCGCGGACTATAACATCTGCTTGAATCACATTGTCACACACAAACAGAAACCAAGCATAGTTAGTAGCAAAAGTCCTAAAAGACTAGATCCACTGCCAAGCTGGGCATACTACGTAAGACAAGCAAAAACATCCTTGGTTATACACATGTGAAACAAAGTACGATGCTGTGTAATAAGAAATATGTATTTGGCCCCTGGTTGTATTCATCTGTTCTCTCATTGCTATAAGGAAATACCCGAGACTGGGTAATTTATACAGAAAAGAGGTTTAATTGCTTCACAGTTCCACAGGCTGTACAGGAAGCATGGTGACATCTGTTTCTGGGGAGGCCTCAGGGAACTTACAATCATGGCGGAAGGCAAAGGGGAGGGAGGCGTTTTCCATGGCAGGAGCAGGAGGAAGAAAGAGGGAGCAGGGAGGTGCTACACACTTTTAAACGACCAGATCTTATGAGAACTCACTCACAGCACCAAGGGGATGGTGCTAAACCATTCGTGAAGGATCCACCCCCATGATCTAATCACCTCTCACCAAGCCCCACCTCCAACAATGGGGATCACAATTCCATATGAGATGTGGTTGGGGATGCAGATCCAAACCATATCACTGGTATACATTTAGTTCCTGATGTAGAGCTCCTGAAACCCTTATAAATAGGGACACTACGTCCCTATCTATTTATATGCATCTTTTGTTCTCATATTTAATTTTTTTTTTTTTTTTTGAGACGAAGTCTCACTCTGTTGCCCAGGCTGGAGTGCAGTGGCGCTATCTTGGCTCACTGCAAACTCCGCCTCCTGGTTCAAGCGATTCTCCTGCCTCAGCCTCCCCAGTAGCTGAGACGACAGGCGCCCGCCACCATGCTCAGCTATTTTTTGTACTTTTAGTAGAGACAGGGTATTGCCATGTTGGCCAGGCTGATCTCGAACTCCTGACCTCTAGTGATCTGCCTGCCTTGGCCTCCCAAAGTGCTGGGATTACAGGCATGAGCCACCACACCCAGCCCTAATACTTAATCTTTGACCCCAGTTCCTAACAGAGCTCATCAGAGCTCTGTAATTTCCTGAGGGACAGGAGTGTCTGATACAGAGCTGCAAAATCTTTTGGAATCTGTTGGGTAATGGGGGCATCTTTTGTTCTAATGAGGTGACTCTTGGTGGGCTCCTCAACAGTCTCCTGATGCGTAGGTGGCTGGTTGCCAGGAAATCATCTGATTAGAGGCTGAAACTCTCAACCCCACTCTCTAACCTCTGGGGAGGGGAGAGAGGCTGAGGGTTGATCACCAATGGTCAATGATGTCATCAGTCATGTCTACGTAACAGACAAGCTCCTGGTTGCTGAGGTGCCAGGAGGCTGGCACATCTGGAAAGGACATGGATACTCCAGCCCCCTGCCTACATGCCCTACTGTGCATCTCTTCCTTCTGGCTGTTCATCTGTATCCCTTGAAATATCCTTTATAATAAACCAGCAAATATAAGTATTTGCCTAAGTTCTGTGAGCTGCCCTAGTAGATGAACTGAGCCTGAGAAGGGGCAATGGGAAGCCAAAGTTAGAGACAGTCAGTCGGGAACACAGGTCACAATCTGGCGATTTAGGTTGGCATCTGAGGAGAGAAGCAGTAGTCTCTTGGGACTGAGCCCTTAACTTGTGGGATCTGACACTATCGCCAGGTGGGCAGCGTCAGAACTGAACTGAACTACACAGCTAGTGTCTGCTGGAGAATTTATTGGTGTGTGTGTTGTGGGGGGTGCGGAATCTCCACATATCTGGTATCTGAAGTGTTGTGTTGAGTGGTGCATCAGAGTAGGAAGAACACCTCGGTTCTTCCCATCTCTAATGGCTGGTATCTGCTGGGGAACGGATTGGCTGCTGGTGTGGAGAAATCCTCACGTTTTAGAGGCCAAGGGCAAAGTGGTCTGTATTAGAATAAAAAGAACACTTTGGTTTTTTCCTATCTCTTACAGACCAGAGGAAGGGGAAGGGTGGTGTACCTTCATGAAACTACTAACCCGAACCCGAACACAGCCACCTCGCTACTGAAGTAAGTCAAAAGCACTTGGGAAATTCACAAAGGAAGGACACCAGCTCGGTCACAAATCCCTGCAGAAGCTCATGGGGCAAACGGGTCCCTGCAGCTCCTAGTGTGGACTCTACCATTTTCCAAGGGCAGATGTTCACAAACTTGGGGCTTAGGACAAATACTCAGGGTTATTTCCCTTGAATTGACAAATTAACTTCATTCATTTTAAAGAAAACGTCTGACAAATGCCCAAGTCTGAAAAACTGATTTGTCAGTCGCTCTTTTAAGTAAAAGTGCAAAAGTAAATAAATAAATAGAAATTTAAAAATAGGCCAGGTGCAGTGGCTCACGCTTGTAATCCCAGCACTTCAGGAGGCCAAGCCAGGTGGACGGCTTGAGCTCAGGAGTTCGAAACCAGCCTCACCAACATGGAGAAACCCCATCTCTCCCAAAAATACAAAAATCAACTGGGTGTGGTGGTGTGTGCCTGTGGTCCCAGCTACTTGGAAGGCTGAAGTGGGAGGATCATCTGAGCTCGGGAAGTCAAGGCTGCAGTAAGCAGTGATCATTCCACTGCACTCCAGCCTGGGTGATGGAACGAGACCCAGTCTTAACTAAATTAATTAATTAATTAAACTAAGTAAAAGTGATGCTCCATGAGAACAGTGGCTAGTTCCATTCATTACTCAAAAAAAAAAAAAATTTTTTTTCCTGAAAAATAATGATCTCTCAGTGTCCAGAGGCGCTCTATCCATACTTCTCATTTTATTACAAAGAATATTTTTAAAAAGTAAGGTTTTTTTCATATTCTCAAAAAATACCAAAAAGCAGGCGGCCCATTGCTCAGACAAGAATCCCTGCAGCACAGTCAGGGTTTAATGACATCAATACTGCTTCATCAAGGCCACTCTCAAGTGAAACTGACTTTTTTTCCTTTATTACTGCACGTGGTGGGAGGGGAAGATCAGAACGGCCGCTAGTGGCTGTGCAGCCACTGCCTTAACTCACACCAAGACACAAGCAGTTTCATCCACCTCTGCTTTTGCACCATTCGGGCAACTGTTAACAGTGAAAACAACAAAAGCATCTAAGTACTACCACGAAAAGTGGTTTGGCCTTAAAGACCCTCTGGTCTTGTAGACTCCCGGCAGTCCACAGGCCATGCCTTGAGAATAGCTGTCCCAGAGGGCAGGAAAACTAAAACTTCAGGATGGGTTTTCATGGCTGTGTGTGTGTGTGTGTGTGTGTGTGTGTGTGTGTGTTTGAGACGGAGTCTCGCTCTGTCGCCCAGGTTGGAGTGCAGTGGCGAGATCTTGGCTCACTGCAAGCTCCGCCTCCCGGGTTCATGCCATTCTCCTGCCTCAGCCTCCCGAGTAGCTGGGACTACAGGCGCCTGCCAACACGCCCGGCTAATTTTTTGTATTTTTAGTAGAGACGGGGTTTCACCATGTTAGCCAGGATGGTCTCGATCTCCTGACCTCGTGATCCACCCGCCTCGGCCTCCCAAAGTGCTGGGATTACAGGCTTGATTGTTTTCTTAACAAAACAATAAGTACACAGATAATCTTAAAACATCTAAGTGTGTCTAAAGACCAAAGATTGCTCTTTTTTTAAAGACTTAAGAATTTGCAAGCATGGCTGCGCACAGTGGCTCATGCCTGTAATCCCAGCATTTTGGCAGGATCCTTTGAGCCCAGGAATTCAAGACCGGCCTGGACAACATAGAGAGAACCTAGCTTTACAAAAAAAAAAAAAAAAAAGCCAGATGTTGGTGCTACAGGGGCACAACTATAGTCCCAACTACTTGGGAGGCTGAGGTAGGAGGATTGCTTGAGCCCAGGAGGTTGAGGCTGCAATGAGCCATGATTGCACCACTACACTTCAGCCTGGGCGACAGGGCAAGACCCTGTCCCCAAAACAAAACAAACAAAACAAAAACAGAATTAACAAAGAATATATACAATTATCAAACATGGAAAATACTAAGTCTACGCACAGATCAGCTCACTCAGGCTCTGTGGGTGGGTAAGGGCATCTCTAAGGCAAAGCAAAAGCAAATTCCTGTCCAGAGTAGAGAGCGCACACATGAAAAAGTAATTTACTGGTTAAGTTCAAAAGTTCAACTACCTGGCTGGGCAAGGTGGCTCACGCCTATAATCCCAGCACTTTGGGAGGCCAAGGCAGGCGGATCGCCTGAAGTCAGGAGTTTGAAACCAGTCTGGCCAACATGGTAAAACCCTGTCTCTACTAAAAATACAAAAATGAGCCAGGCGTGGTGGTGTATGCCTGTAGTTCCAGCTACTCAGGAGGCTGAGGCAGGAGAATCGCTTGAACCCAGGTGGTGGAGGTTGCAGTGAGCCGAGATCGTGTCACCACACTCCAGCCTGAGTGACAGAGTGAGACTCTGTCTCAAAAAAAAAAAAAAAAAAAAAAGTTCAACTACCTAACAGTGTCAATGAATTGGAAGGAAATTTATATAACTGCTCTCAGAAACCAAAAATAACAATATTTTTTAAGCTAAGATGTAATTTTCTTATACTGAAGTGTTTATTTAGCAGTTTCAGCAACTGCAGACGATTCCTCAAACAAGGAAAAACTAATGACTTAGACCAGTTTTCAGTGACAAGCAACACAGACCAGCCACGTCTGAGTTTCCATTTGTGAGTTCATTCATGGGAAATCCTTTTGCAATGTTCACAGTATTCATCATGTACAAATATTCCTCATATAAATAGGAAAAAGCATCCCCAAATAATGAAAACACAAATGAAAAAAATCATTAATAAAAAAAAAATCTCTGTTGGTATCACCTATAAAATTAAAGAGAGATTCCCAAGGTAGAAGTCCATTAATATATTTGCTATAAAGTTTCGTGAAAGGGACTGGGGAGATATTGAACCAGTCCTCACCTTCACTCCAAGCCTGGCATAGCACCTGGCACTAGGAGGCCAACAGCTGGTACTTGTTTGTTGAACGAATGAACACACAAACGAATGAGTGAACAAAGTAGATGATGACAGACCAGCAGGATCTACTAACTGAGTCTGATTTCTTCTCTTTTTTATTTTTATTTTTGAGATGGAGTCTCGCTCTGTCACCCAGGCTGGAGTGCAGTGGTGCCATCTTGGCTCACTGCAAGCTCCACCTCCCAGGTTCACGCCATTCTCCTGTCTCAGCCTCCCGAGTAGCTGGGACCACAGGCGCCTGCCACCACGCCCGGCTAATTTTTTTGTATTTTTTAGTGGAGACGGGGTTTCACCGTGTTAACCAGGATGGTCTCGATCTCCTGACCTTGTGATCCGCCCACCTCGGCCTCCCGAAGTGCTGGGATTACAGGCGTGAGCCACTGCACCCGGCCCTGAGTCTGATTTCTATGTGGAGCTCTCAAAATACTGCAGACTTCTCATTTTATCTATCTAAAACACAAGCCTATTTTCAAATACAGAATTTTGAGAGGTTGATAGTTTCTAATACTTCCAATCCATCTAAGAGAGTAACAACATATATTGTACAGAGCTATCAGGTATACTAATGCAGGCAACAGGCATTGGCTTTCCTAAGTTTTTCCATCCCTAGAAAAATAATCTATCATAAATGCTAATTCATCAATGGAACAGACATGGTACACAGGAGTCCAAGACAAGGAGGTGTCGCCTGCCTTGTATGCAAAAATAGAGAAGGCACAAGTTACACATGGTACCCCCAAGGCCTCGTGGAAGCATCCAAGACTTTCAACAAGTGAACTTGAGGAGAAAGGGAGAACGAACCCCTAAGTCTTATTCACCCCCTGCCTCCATCCAGTCCCAGCCCTGGTACGTTCTGTCTTTCATGAGTGGACGTCACAATGTTTCCTAAGCTCCCTCAAGCTTTATATACAAGAGGTAACTCGAAAACTTACCAAAAAGTTGAAGTTTTCTGATAACTGACAACCACTATTTCTTCTTCTTTTTTATTTATTTATTTTTTTTTTGAGACTGGGGAGGGAGTGCAATGACGCGATCTCAGCTCATTGCAACCTCCGCCTCCCGGGTTCAAGCGATTCTCCTGCCTCAGCCTCCTAAGTAGCTGGGATTACAGGCGCACGCCACCACGCCCGGCTAATTTTTGTATTTTTAGTAGAGATGGGGTTTCATGTGTTGGCCGGGCTGGTCTTGAACTCCTAGCCTTGTGATCCGCCCACCTGGGCCTCCCAAAGTGCTGGGATTACAGGCATAAGCCACCGCGCCTGGTTGACAACCACTATTACAATCAAAAGTGCTATACTTCCCACACATCAAGTCAACTAATGAACAGCAAATTATTTGTTGTTGACCTTCTCTTTTTCTACTGGTGAAGGTAAAATGAAATGAAGATTTGTGCTAAAAATGCATGGAGTAAGACTATAACCAATTTTTTAAAAAGCTAGATACACCAAACAAGGTAAAAATAGGTAACAGAAGATTGACATGGACAGTCCCAGTTAGACAAGCACACGCAAATATATACATGGTGCTTTAATGCCCAAGCTGGAATTTATGTCATTGATTCAAACTAGTTGACATGGATTAAATGTATTTCCTCATTTTTACAAACTAGTTTTCAAAGCTCAAGTTACAATATTTAACAGCCTTGAGACTAAAGTAATGCCCTAAAATGCAGAGCTCTAAATTATACCATTACAAAGGTACTAATTAATTAATAGTCAATGAAATATAGTCAACTCAATCTCATAGCCAGAAGGTCTAAAAACACTGGATAATCAGATTGAAATTCTTTTCCTTCCAAATATTCTTTTTCTCGAAATTTCAGTGTATCTGCAAATAACACGCCATCAACCTATAGTTGCCTTGGACAACCTATTTTGATTACAGCATCTTTTCCAGTAAATCTTTCTTATGCTGTATATCATCCATCTACCCAAAAGAGACACAGAAAGTGAATTCGTGTCAATGCCAATTTTTATAATATGTAATTGAGCATAACCTCCATGGAGGATGGGTGGTTCCAACAACAAATTACATAAATGCTCAAATCCTTACCCAACCTATTTCAAAAAGACGAATTTCAGCTTTTATGGAAGCAATGATTTTAAACTGCTTATCTGTTATTTCTAAGAAACACACATAAAAATCTATACCTATGTTACATCCAAACTTTCAATAGGGCTTGCAATTTTCAAGAATAAACACCATAATCTTTGGCAAGTTAGAAAACTGTAAAATTCTGTTAATGAACCATAAAATACAACACTTTTTTAAACTAATATGCTAATTTAACTGTAAAGAAAAAGAAATCTATTTTTGTAAACAAAAAATGCAAAACATTTTTCAGAGTAGCAGAATCACATGAACTTCAAATGTGCATATACAAACTACATTTTCAGTCTAGCACAATTCCTGCGATATATTTAGGTCCAAATAAATAATGCATAGATGGTGCATGAGTCCATTTTCACACTGCTGTAAAGAAATACCTGTGACTGGGTAATTTATAAAGAAAAGAGGTTTAACTGGCTCATGGTACTGCAGGCTGTCCAGGAAGCACAGTGGCTTCCGCTCGGCTTCTGGGGAGGCCTCAGAAAACTTACAATCATGGCAGAAAGCAAAGCCGGAGCAAGCTTTCTTGCAGGCACAAGTGTCAGGGGGAGATTCTACACACTTTTAAACCACCAGATCCCCGAGAACTCACTATCACGATAACAGCCCAAGGTGATGGTGCTAAACCATCCACAAAGGATCCGCCCCCATGATCTAATCACCTCCCACCAGGCCCCACCTCCAACACTGGGGACCACAGTTCCACATGAGATTTGGGTGGGGCACAGATCCAGACCTTTTTAAGACGGATAAAACCAATGAAAAAAAAAAAAAAACGTTGGCTAAACACTACAATTCATAAATTTAACTCATACTTCAACAAAGTGTCCACTGAACAAGCAAAATATTAGTTGCTCTGAATCTATGCAATGGTGTAAAAATATTAAAACCCAGGCTTTCGTTTTAAAGCAACGAAGACTGTCTAGAGATCACAGGGGAAAGACCTTTAGAAGTGCGATCGTTTTCTCAAAATTAGATTTCCTGGAAAGGAAGTGTCCTCTACAGATCAAGAAGTTGCCAGCAATTCGCAGTCCCTTAGAAGCAGACAGGAGCTCTTTTCTCCAGGCGTGGTAAAACCCTGCACTGAGCTGACATCCCTCTCTCATCTGGCAGACAGTGCAGGGCATTGCAAATGGGTGGAAAAGAATGAAAGTAGATGGCCGTGTAATTTTGCCTACCTGGTATCAGGCTCCAACCACCCAAATGGATTAGCCCAACTGATCAAATGCATTCTTTAAATTTTAAGTTCTAACTGCCATCCAACTTCAGCACAAAGGATTCATATCCACCGGTATCTTTTCTATGACATTTAAAAAAAAAAAAAAAACAAAAAAACCTGGAAAAGCTACAATGCTTCATGAAGCTGCCTGGGCAGTGTTTTCTACCATGCCATAGACTCCTGGCAAAGGAGGCTGTGTATTCTCCAGGCATGATACAGAAAGTGATAATTAGCCACCTGGGAACCAGTCTTATTTTGGATTCCAGACAGACCCTTAGGTGATCCAGATAAGCCTTTTGTTCACGGAATGTTGTCAGCATCTGTACAATGGGGATCTTTTTATAAAGAACTTTGAGAGTATCCAATGAAACTTTCTTTTTAGAGCAAGTCTTCATAGTAAAGCAACTAAACCCATAAAGAAGTCATATTTTTAATTCAAAGCTGCTTTTTTTCCCCCGTTCTTTGATGGGAGACCTGTAATTAAAATGAGCAAGCAATCAATGTACTGAAACCCAGAGGCAAATTTCTGTTATCCCGTTTTCCTAGACATCTGTAGCAAGGGATTCGGGGTGTGTTTGGAAACTGGCAATCATTCTAATGGGCTTCTGCCAGCTCCCATCACTCAACCCACTAACTCGATGATGACAGAGCAAACTGGGGCAGGCGTTCAAATCTGACAGCTGGCTGGAGAAAAGGGAAGGAAGCCACATTTTATAATGAAAAGATGAAAATAATGTATTCCATTTTTCCTCCACATCAACCACAATAATTGTGCACAGGAAGCCCCTGAAGCCCACTAACAGGAACACAGCCACAAGAAACTTGGCAGAGTCCAGCAAAGCATATTCTCCTACCAAAATGCTTGACTTTTTCAAGTTAAAAAAAAATTGCCAACGAAGAGCACAGATAGCCAGCCGCCAAGAACCTTCCATCTTGTACCTATTGGGAAGGATTAATTTTACATGTAAAGGAATAGGGATTGAATTATTGGATTATAAACCCTTAGAGAAATATGCTTTGCCTACCGGGAACTTCTAAATTTACATTTTAAAGCCAACTAAATCTTTAAATGTCTACTCTAACTGTGAAATTCAAATAGCAATTACACAAGGGTTGGGTTTTTTTTTCTCCCTATTATTAATGAATATGCAGCAACAGAAAACAGATGCTAGAAGATCTAGTGGTCCACTAAATGTAGGTAGTGTTTTCCAAGGAAAGCAAGGGCTTGACCCGATCCAGAGAGCATCACAGGGGAGTGGACAGCCCGTGGATCAGTCTGAGGAAAGCAGAGGGACAATGCTGGTTTTAAGTTCCAGTTCAACATCACTTTGCCAATGCACCATTGAAAATGAGAAGTGAGCAGAAAACTCTGGGTTTAAGCAATGACACTTCAGGGACAGCAGGTTCACCAGCTGTAAAATCCCCCATGGCCTTCAGGCAGCTTCATTCGCACACCTGCCTCGCATGTGCAGTGCACGCAGTGTCGGCACTTTGGGGAAGTGAACAGAGACCAACCCACGGACAATCGCTGTGCCCTGCCTTCTCTCCTGATGGGAGAGGCAGGGGTGGGCTGAAATCCCAGGAAGAGCAGTTTCAATCCCATCAAAAAGGCCTACCACTCTCTTTGCTGGGCGCGGTGGCTCACACCTGTAATCCCAGCACTTTGGGAGGCCGAGGCAAGCAGATCACTTGAGGTCAGGAGTTCCAGATCAGCCTGGCCAACATGGTGAAACCCCCATCTCTACTAAAAATACAAAAATTAACTGGGCATGGTGGCGTGTGCCTGTAATCTCAGCTACTTGGGAGGCTGAGGCAGGAGAATTGCCTGAACCCAGGAGGCAGAGGTTGCACTGAGTGGAGATCATGCCACTGCACTCCAGCCTGCACTACAAAGTGAGACGCTGTCTCAAAAAAAAAGAAAGAAAAAAACAGGCCTACCACTCCCTTTCCAGCAGCCGGCATGGAAGTGTGTAGAACGGAGACTGGGGAGCTAAGACAGAAGATTCGGGGTGAATAACAAGTTTGGTGCTTGCCTTGCAGCCTTGTTTCTTCGTATTTGGGTAGTTGCTAACAAGACAAACAGGTTCCAGCAATTCTCAAACGTTATTGCTAAGGACTAAGGGACAAGCTTGCTGCTTTCTGAGGCTTGTAAACAGTAATCTGCCAAAATAAGTAAGTAAAAGAACAAGAACTAAAGACATAAACACTAAGAATAGTACCCAACCACCCTTGGCACTTTGGGCAGCATAATGCTGCAATGTATTATCATAGGAAGCTTTCCCCTCTGCCGCCCCCATGAAGGAGTCAAGAATAGGAACCAGCTACTTGGCCAGGATTATTTGAAAGTTGACGTTCCTAGAAGCAGAGGAGATTTCCTGTAGAGGCTTTTCTAGCAAGACAAAGTGAAAACTACCAACAAACATTTCCTGGGCTTCTCCTAGCACGAGGTCCTGCGCAGGATACTGTCAGGCAAATTAATATTCATCACTCTCTTTCCAGGCACCCAGGAATTGTAGTTTTCTGTGCAACAGAGATTGGGGAGCTAAGGCTGAGGATTCAGGGTGAATAACAAGTCTGGTGCTTGTCTGCAGAACAGCCAGCTGACTTTCGAAGTTGACTCCTCCAACATTATGAAGCGTATGTAGCTCAGGAAAAACGGCAGCCGGCCTTAAATCATATAGCATAAGCAAAGGGCTCTTCCCTGGAATATGTCTTATTTACTATTTGAATAAACAAAATTCAACAACCTGAACAATAAATAATAAGGGAATCTGCTGGATCCACTGAAAAATAATGCTTACTTATTCAAATTTATTATGCCCCACTTCCCCATGCATTACATTTAAACCTGATTTTTTTTAAAAAATAACATCATTATTGAAAACTAATGTTATGCTTCAAAGCTCTATTACTTGAACTGTTCATAAATGGATTTATGGCTACTGCTGAGTTCTGTGAAAGACCGTATTGTATGCATTCTCCTTCAGTTTCACCAAGACCATTAATAAAGATATCCCCACATCAATATTTGCCCTCCTGCAGGGAGCTAGGTATTTATACCTGAAAAAACTTTCACTTAAATTGCTATAATGGGTTTTAAGTAAAACACTACTCCCAGTGATTTATTTTTCCCTTTGACTGGCCAAGGATTTGAATTATAGCTCACAGGGTAAATTCATAAATAATCATGCTAGCACCTTATTTGGGAGCCATAATGCAATAGGAGCTGCAGGCTGCTATCTGCCCATTGTTGAAGCCTCCTAAACCATTATAGAGCTGTGTATGTAGGTGTGTACGGAATAATACATCATCCAATATAGGCATCTCTGTCTCTCCCACTAAATCAGGGTCAGGAATGACATCTCCTTTGTAGACTAAATTGGAAACCAGGTATATTTCAGAGGCTAATAGGAGCTTCTTAGCTTTTAAAACATGTAATATTAAAACACACTGCAACAATTTCAATATGTCCCCAGCATAAGATTTCTCAACACAAGTCACCAAGAATGGAGGGCATGCTATCATTTAAGTCACTGGACTGAAAATAACCCAAACATAGAGTAGGTTCTTAATATAACACTGTTAAAATAACAGAATGTCACATACTCGATGACAGCTCAAACCGTGATAATAAAGAAACCAATCAATCCATAAATGTGACTAAAAGGACCACCTTGTGCAGAAAAGAAACCAAAACCACTGTTCTTGCAGGAGGCAGAGCCAGGACAGGCTCCAATATTTAGGAGCTTTCTCTATCCAACTCTGTTTACTGTCCCTATTTTTCCCTTATGATTAAACTTTTCATCTTCATTTAAAAAAATGAATTTCACAAAGCTTTCAGCCCATCCCTTCCAGTGTCTTCTAGAACTTGGTTCTATTAATTATTCCTTCTTTACCCTAAATCTTCAACTTCTCCCTCAAAACCAGCAAACATCTCAGTACTCTGGTAAATGGTGACATCTACACAGGTTATGAGAAACTGGGCTCTCTTATTGCTGGTGTCACCCAGAGCCACTTGACATCCTTGTACCTCAGTTTCTCATTCATAACACTGGGAACAATAATTGTCCCAACATCTCAGAGTTGTTGGATGGATTCGATGAGCTCTTTGATACAGAGCTGTTGGATGTAGGTGATATGGAGCAAGCCCTCCAAAATGTCAGCTACTTTAATTATCAACAACCTCTTCCCTTGCCCTGTAACATGCTCAAGTCTCTCATATTCTTAAAATTTAAAAAAAAAAATTTATTGGCCTCTTTTTCACTTTTCCCTCTTTCCTCCTAAGTTTCCTGAAGGAGTACTCCATAGTCACTCTACTGCCATTATAAACATTTACCTGAAATTAGTTTCCCAAACACCAAGCTCCTAAAACCGCCTGGGCAAAGGTCCTAGGGATCTTCACACCACCTTGTGTCTCCACGCTGCCAACTTATTCAGTCTTTGTATCTTGACATGGCAAATGACTCCATCTTTACATTCTAAGACCTCTTTTGCTACATCTGAAGTTCCTGACCACTCACTCATTCTGGAGCCTTTCTACTTTCCCCAGCCCCTGAGACACGACTCCCTCTTGGTCCGCCCCTGATTCTCGTTCTCCAGCTCCTTGGTGGGCTGCTCCTTCTCTTTGGGCCCCTCCAACATAGGGAATGGATCTGCTTTCATAGTTTTAACTACTGCATACATCTAATAAGAACCAAGAGTGCGTCTCTATCTGAATCTATCAAATTTGACTCACAAACCCAAGGTGAACTGGACATCACCATTTGTGTCTTCTACAGACACATCAAATTCAAAATGTCCAAAATGGAATTGATCCTGTCTACCCTCAGTGTCTATTCTTATATTCCTAATTTCACATCACAGAACCACTGCCAGAAATCTGTGGGTTATCTTCAATGTCCCCTCTGTCTCACCACTCACACACTTAACCGGCATATGGCTACTAATTTTTTGAAGTATTTGGCAGGTTTTCTCCCTTCTCCTCACCCTTACTACCACTGCCCTAGTTCATTCCTTATCTCGCTTGAACTTTCACAAAATTGCCCTCAGAGTGGTCTGCAGAGACCACAAAGCCGTCCACATCACTGAATGCGTCATGAGCTTTCCATCAATGATTGCATAAAAAACACGTTCTCTGACACACATCCAGCCAAATTCTTTGGCCTCACCTTCTGCCTATCACCTCCCTGAATGTCATGTCCACTTGGCATCATGCCACCTATGGTTTCCTATACAGGCTTTCCAATTGCTCAAAGTGGGTCCAGCCGCAGGCATTCCACTCACACCTCCCAGGTTAGCAGGTGAATTCCTACCATCTTCCAAATTCAGCTCTGGCTTTACCTGCAAGAAGCCTTCTTTATCCCACATCACAAGCCGACCTGGTTTAGTGCTTCCTTTCCTCATCTCTCACCTGGGCTCCTATGGCAACCCATGGCCACCTCCCTTTGCCACTTCATTTGCCCATTCCTACAAAACGTGGCTACTTCTCATCAGTCCCTTGAGGGCGGGAACTGTGTTCTGATTATCTTCGTGTTCTCAACTGCCACACAGTAGGACTCATTATTAACTGAACTGAGAATATTTGCACTAAATTATAAGCAAAAAGAAACACCCCAAATACTTAAAGAAGAACAATGCCTGGAATAGTTTTATACAACCAGTACTCTGAGATAGGTATCAATATGGACATATATGGTATACTCATCCTCCCCTGGGGAGCAGAGCAGCAAACACAGATAAATCACTCATCACAATATTCGTTTATAACCATGAGGAAAAGCTTGACATAATAAACTATAGATAGTCTTCATGCCCATTAGGATGGCTACCGTTTTTAAAAGGTGTTGGCAATGATGCAGAGAAATTGGAACCTCTGTGCACTGTTGGTTAGACTGTAAAATGGTTGTAACCACAATGGAAAATTGTATAGAAGCCCCTCAAAAACTTAAATAGAACCATCATCTAATCCAGCAATCTCAATTCTGGCATCTATCCTATAGAATTGAAAGCAGGGTCTCAGAAATATTTGCACACCCATGTTCATAGCCACACTGCTCAAGAGTAGCTAAGAGGTGGAAGCAACGAAGAGCCGTTGTTTGATAGGCAGAGAGTTTCAGTTTTGCCAGACAAAAAGTTCTGGAGGTCTGTTTCAAAAGGTGACTATAGTTAGCCCAAGCACGGTTGCTCACACCTGTAATCCCAGCACTTGGGGAGGCCAAGGCGGGGGGATCACCTGAGGTCAGGAGTTTGAGACCAGCCTGGCCAACATGGCAAAAACCCATCTCTACTAACAATGCAAAAATTAGCTGGGTGTGGTGGCGTGCGCCTGTAGTCCCAGCTGCTCGGGTGGCTAAGGCACGAGAATTACCTGAACCCATGAGGTGGAGGGTGCGGTGAGCCAAGATTGTGCCACTGCACTCCAGCCTGGGCGACAGAGCTAGACTCCATCTCGAACAACAACAAAAAAAGGTGAATATACTTAACACTACTACCAAACCGTATGCATACAAGTGGTTAAAATTGTAATTTTATTCATTGACAGATAAAAAAATAGAATGATGTTGAAGATCCCTAACACAAAAATCTGAAATCTGAAATGCTCCAAAATTCGAAACTTTTTAAGTACCAACATGATGCTCATGGAAATGCTCATTAGAGCATTTCAGATTTCAGATTTTTGGATTAGGGATGCTCAACCTGGAAGAATTATGCAAATATTCCAAAATTTGAAAAAATCCCCAATCTGAACCATTTCTGCTCCCAAGCATTTCAGATAAGGGATATTCAATGTATATATCCATATGATGTTATATTATTCAGCCCTAAAAAGAAAGCCTGTAACATGCTACAGTGTGGGTGAGCCTGGAGGATATTATGCTAAGTGAAACAAGTGAATCACAAAAAGACAAATACTGTATGAGTCCATTTATGAGTTAGCTAAAGCAGTCAAATTCATAGAAACAAAGTAGAACAGTAACTGCCAAAGGCTAGGAAGAGGAAATGAAGAGCTGTTGTTTGATAGGCAGTTTCAGTTTTGCAAGACGAAAAAGTTCTGGAGGTCTGTTTCAAAAGGTGAATCTACTTAACACTACCAAACCGTATGCTTACAAGTGGTTAAGATTGTAATTTTTATGTTAGGTGTCTTTTACCACAATTTTTGTGTAGATTAAAAACTGTAGATTGAAATTTTGAAAAATTTAAAAGGAATATGCAAATTTTCACTTACTGCTTTAAAAAAGAATGCTGTCAGCTAGGTAACCCCAGCACTCTGGGAAGCCAATGCGGGCAGATCACTTGAGCTCAGGAGTTCACGACCAGACAATGGGGCGAAACCCCGTCTTCTACAAAAAAATACAAAAATTAGCCGGGCATGGTGTCCCACTACTTGGAAGGCTGAGATGGGAAGATCAACTGAGCCCAGGAGGTTGAGGGTACAGTGAGCCATGATCGTACCACTATACTCCAGCCTGGAAGACAGAGCAAGGCCCTGTCTCAAAAAAAAAAAAAAAAAAAAAAGAAAAAGAAAATGCTGTCTACCAAGTGGTGCATCAATATCCACAGCATCATTTGTCTGTGCTTTCTACAGCCAAACTGCCCATATATTTCTTCTCTAAATTGGATCTTAATCTACATGAGAAAATGCAGAACCAGTAAATACAAAAATCAAGCATTAAATAAAATTAAGTCTCTGGAAAGAGAAGTTCGATTTTTAAAGTAAACATCATCATCCTGTCTGCCCAGTACACTAAAATCTCTGGAAGCTTTTAGTATCAGCAGGATCCTAATTGCATAACCTTGTTTCCAATGAGTGAGAAATTATGCTATAATTTTACTTATCAAAAGAACATACGAGTAGCGTGACGCCACCCACCTCCCCATCATCCATCTGCCTTTCTCGTTCATTAATTATATATGCTTCTGACTCTTCCCTTATGATTACCCTGAATACTAACACTTACTCTCCACATGGGGACTATTCCCTCTGTCTTGCTTCCAAATTGTCTGATTAAACCACACTCCTCACAGCTTCTAATCCTACAGTTACTCAGGGAGCTTTCCTTCCCCATCTTACTCTCTCCACATCAAAATGCCTTCCTCACTCCAACCATCACTTAGTTCTTAGCCACTTTCCTTTTTCAGCTAATCTTCCACAACACCAACTTTGATTTTTCTCCTAAGACGTTTAAAGCCATCATGAGCCACTATTCACTTCAAAACTGTGGTTGGGTTTTGAGTCTATTATTGTACGACCACCACCTTGTTTCTTCAGTTTCCCGCTATGGGTATAAATCGTGTCTGCAAGTGGCAGATAGAATCTCTGGGCTGGGATCTTCATGGTTTTAAGTGTTACTCTGATTTTAGTCTGTTTCGTTTCCTTCCAGGTCTCAGAGATATTGAGCTTGGAGTTTGACCATGGGTTCTGGAGTCCATTCAATTCCCAGCCTTGCCCATTCCTGGCTGTGTAATTTCAAGGAAATTATCTAAACCCTCTGAGTTTTGATTCTACCGTCAATAAAACGAAGGAAATGCTAGCACTTGCCATGTACACTGACGTAGGGATTAATCATGGAAATAAAGACTTGAGGTCCGTGTCCTGGTACAGAGACTCAAAAAATGTCAGTGATGGTAGATGCCAGCTCCCTTGGGGAAAGAAATATAATGGCTATACTTCTTCGGAGTTTAGACTATGTCACAGAGCCTTATGCTGAGGAGCTCCCCAACTCTGCAGAGGCCATGAACAATGTCACAAACATAGAGTTGGACTACAGTGGTGCCATCAGGATGCAGGCATCAGCACTGTATCCTGAATAATGGTACCATTAAGAGTCACTCCCCTTGAATGGCTCACACCCCCCATGACATATTACAGACTACACGTCTTGATGTTACCACAAATCCCTAGAGGCCCTTGATGCATTCAAGTCTTCAGTATAATAAGTCACAAAACTAGTGCTGAACTTAGCTGAGTTGGAAAAAAAAGAAAAAGGGCAATGACAAACCACCTGTGACCCACACACCCAGCATCTCTCAGAAAGACATTTGTTCCTTAAGTCAAAGGCAAGAACTCCAAAAGACAAGCTAAAAAAGAAAAACAGAAAACTTTTTTAAAGATATATCTTTTCTTCCTTAAAAGTCCTGCATCAAAATGGCATGTCCATCATCTATCAAATTAATAAATTCCCTTAAAATTATAAATCCAGCATGGTCTAGACTGTAGGGCAAAAGGCACTCACACCCCAGGGGTGAGAATGTAATCTTGCACTAGGTTTTCAGAGGGTAACTTGGCAACAAATATCAAAAGCCCTAAAAAAAAAAGTCTACATTAGGGCCGGGCACGCTGGCTCACGCCTTTAATCCCAGCACTTTCGGAGGCCAAGGGAGGTGGATCACCTGAGGTCAGGAGTTCGAGACCAGCCTGGCCAACATGGAGAAACCCTGTCTCTACGAAAAATACAAAAATTAGCTGGGCATGGTGGCGGGTGCCTGTGGTCCCAGCTACTCGGGAGGCTGAGGCAGAAGAATCGCTTGAACCCGGGAGGCTGAGGTTACAGTGAGCCAAGATTGTGCCACCACACTTCAGCCTGGGTGAAGAGAGAGACTCTGTCTCAAAAAAAAAAAAAAAAAGTCTTTATTGTTTGACCGAATGATTGATTCTACCAGTTTTTACTGCAATAATCAGATATTCATATAAATGTGTATGTAGAAAGATATTCATGCCAGCATTATTATAATGAAAAATAAAAAACAACAATAGAGGGTGAATTAAAGGTTAAATTAATGATAGGGCCAGGCATGGTGGCAGGCGCCTGTAATCTCAGCTACTTCGGAGGCTGAGGCAGGAGAAGCGCTTGAACCTGGAAGGCAGAGGTTGCAGTGAGTGGAGATCGCGCCACTGCACTCCAGTCTGGGCAACAGAGCAAGACTCTGTCACAAAAAAAAAAAGAAAAAGAGAGAAAATGAATGACAGAACATTTATAAGGTAAAATATTACACAGCCATTTAAAAGCTAAATTCTTGAAAAAATAAGAAAATGCGAAAATACACATGATGAGTGTAAAAAGCAGCATAAAACTATGTAAAAACTACATTACCAAATACACATCTAAAGGTACAAGGAAAAAAAGACTGTAAAGATATGGCATTATGGATGATTTATTCTCTTTTTCAAATTGGCTCCAAAGAACATATATGACTTTTACACGTGAAGGAAAAGGCAAATGATTTTTTGAAAAATTTTGCCTGGTGTTTGCTAGCAGTTTTTACCACACGCCTTCCCACAAGTCTAATTTTCACACACACAAAATAATGTTTTCCAAAACTTCCTTCATAAACTGACTCTAAACTAACTCCTTGATTTGCAGCTGAACCTGAAAAACTCAGATGGAAATTATTCTAATTTCATTCAACAAGTAGCATTTCACCCACCCAAAGACTGAGTAGGTGAGAGAAGAACTATACTTAGCAACCATATCCTTAGGTTTAAACTTAATAGTTACAATATTCAATTTAAAAAAAAAAAACAGTTTAAACCCATATTGAAATAATGCTAAAAATAGACATGCTGCCTGTGCCAATTATTTTCCCTAGTGGGAGACTTTCCAGGTTAAACATCAATGTTGGTGGAATTCCTTCCCATAATTAAGGAGAGAGTGAAAAAGAAGGAACCTGCAACACCTACTTTCCTGTACAGGAAAGAAGATCTCTGACAAAACGTAGCCCCTGGAAACCCCAAAGCCTTCTCTCAAAGACTACAGGGATCTCTCTCCACCGTCACCTCCTATAATGTTCAAGGATTTCTCATTGCCTGTCCTTGGAGAATCCCATTCAGTGTGCACACAGCAAAACTGCTGTTAAAAAATCAGCTGAAATCTGGATTAAAATAATAATTTACCTTGATGTATGAGCACATTAGCAGCAAACAAAACACAACATAGATCAGTGGTAGGAACTGTTCCTTGTGCTTATTTAACGGGACTTTTCTTAAAGATAACCATGCAATCTAAAGTGGACCTGTACCACCGCCCCCAAGCACTAAGTCTGTGCTAGCCAAAGCCACTAGCCAAGTGTGCCTACTGAGTATACGAAATGTGGTTAATCCAAGTTGAGATGTGCTCTAAGTATAAAATACACACCAGATTTAGAAGACTTAATACAAAGAAAATGCAAAATATCTCAATTATTTATATATATTATAATGGTAACATTATGAATATACTGGTTATAAGTTACATTAAGTTAGTTTCCCTTGCTTTTTACTTTTCAAAATGTGGCTACCAGAATATTTAAAATTGTACATCTTGCACTGGATCTCCATTCCACTATGCTGCTCTAAGCCATCATCACATTGTTTATCTTCTTTAGAGTTCACATCACCGTCTGAAATGGTCCTGTTGGTTTGTGGGGTATATTAGTCCGTTTTCATACTGCTATAAGAACTGCCAGTTCTTTATAACTTAACAATTTAAATTATAGTGAGAGAAGAACAATACTTAGCAACTATATCCTTAGGTTTAAACTTAATAGTTACAATATTCAATTTAAAAAAATGTTTAAACCCATGTTGAAACAATGCTAAAAAGTCATGCCGCATGTGCCAATTATTTTTCCCAGTGGGAGACTTTCCAGAGTAATTTATAAAGTAAAATGGTTTAACTGACCCACAGTTCAGCATGGCTGGGGAGGCCTCAGGAAACTTACAATCATGGCAGAAGGCGAAGGGGAGGCAAGGCATCTTCTTCACAAGGTGGCAGGAAGGAGAAGTGCTGAGCAGGGGGAAAGAGCCCCTTATATAAAACCATGAGATCTCGTGAGAATTCACTATCACAAGAACAGCATGGGGGAAACTGCCCCAATGATTCAACTACTTCCACCATGTCTCTCCCTTGATACATAGGGATTATGGGAATTACAATTCAAGATGAGATTTGGGTGGGGACACAAAGCCTAACCATATCATGGGGTTTACTTATTATGGGTCCCATCCCCCCCAACACTACAGAAGAAAAGCCCCTTTACAACAGGATTTGACTGTCCTATCCACTGCCAAATACTCAGCACCCAGAACCCAGCAGGTGTGCCTGATGTCGTGATTAGGGAATAAATGATGAGTGAAGATTATACATAAATAACCACACTGTCATCGGTGAGTCTCATCCCACGGTGAGCCAGCTCCTCTGCTAAGCCAGTACTTTGGAAGTGAATCTTTCCTTGCCAATCCATCCTGACTTTCTCCCTAACTGCACCCAAGCACACCTCATGGGTCCCAGCTTGGGCTAGTGCTGGGTGTGGAGGTGTGAGATGAGCACCCAGTTCCGATCCTGGCCTGGGACATCTAAGCTTAGCCATGTCACAGCTTCTGTGGGCCTCTGCTTTCAAAAAATATATATTTCTTTGTGGTAAAACGCTAAACTAAGACTCCTCTAGGAAGAACAGAGCTGCCTTTTCTAAGGCTTCTCCCTCAGAACCTCTTGTCCCATATTTCAAGTGTCACTCTTTTTTCTTTTTTTGAGACAGTCTCGGTCTGTCACCCAGACTGGAATGGGATGGTGTGATCTCAGTTCACTGCAACCTCCGCCTCCCAGGTTCAAGCAATTTTTGTGCCTCAGTCTCCTGAGTAGGTGGGATTATAGGAGTCTGCCACCATGCCCGGGACAATTTTTGGATTTTTAGTAGAGATGGGCTTTCACCTTGTTGGCCAGGCTGGTCTCAACTCCTGACCTCAAGTAATCTGCCCACGTTGGCTTCCGAAAGTGCTGGGATTACAGACGTGAGCCACCACGCCCAGCCAAAGGTCTCCTCTTTTAAAAGCCGACCCTCACCCTCAGGCCCTACACTCAGGCCTCGGCTAGACACGCCTGCCCAGAGGGTTCCTGGGGTGGTCCTCAGCAGCTCCAACAGTTGAGGGCACACACACACACACACACACACACACACACACACACACACACGTACACACACACACACACATGCACACACATGGAAGAAGGCCGAGGGGGCTCCTGCAGGGACCCATGTGCTACCTGCCCTCTGCACACACCCAGGCTCTGGGGTCTTGCACTCAAGTCAGTCAACGTCAGGAAATGACGGGCCGTCCCGTCCCTCCGAGCTGTTCTCCAGCACACATTGGGGGAGTGTTTTGGTTACGTGTATTTCCTCTACTAAATTGAGATGGCTGCAAATGTGATGTGTGTGTGTGTCTGGGAGAAGCATGTCAATAAAGTAATGAAGGCCAGTCCCAGTCCCTGGGACACAGATGGGGTATGCAACCCAAATGAACGAAATCACCAGAAGCTGGGGCTGCTCTAAGATGTGTCTTCCATGCCTTCTGCACATCTTCCTCCAGTGTAAAGTCACCTGTTAGAACGCTGAACTAACCAGAGTGGTTAACCTTACTAGACTCAAAAGGGGGTCTAAAGAAAGGCAAAACCAATACCCAGATTTGCTAAGCTTCCCCCTCCCCCCACCACTTCCCATCATAGCCTGTGCTCTGAAACCCACTGGCTTATGTTTAAAATCACCTCCATTTCACACAAGCTGTTGTTATTCCCTCCCCAAACTAATATTCAGTATTTGTTTTCCATCATTTCCCCTCTATTTAGCCAACAAAATGCCTAACAGGCCTGCAAGTGCCTTTCTCTCGCTGGTCTAGGGTGTGTGCCATTTGTTTGCTTCCCGACTGTTGGAAAGCGAACACTCTCCCCAGAGCGTCTCAGAGGTGGCCTTTCAGCTTCAAGGACACATTTTCAATAGCAAAACCCTCCATTATATGGCAGAAAAAGCTGAAGTTCTGACTGCTTAGAATGGCCTATACTTTCTTTTATTTAGGGATGTATAGAATTGTTAAGCATAATCACAAAATAAAGCTATTATTAAAATGCAAAAATTGGATTTTGGTGTTGCTCCAAGTCACTGAGCTTTCACCAGTGTTTTGCACAGCAAGACGGATGCAGCTGACTAAACACCTCACTAGTCTATGCAGCCCCTCTGCACATGAATAAATCTTACTAGTAAATGCAAGCGAAATTAAAGGCACTTTTTCAATGACAGCCCCTGAGAAGCTAAGGAAATAGTAAGTGTGGTTATTACAAAATCACAGAGGAATCATAAAAATCAAACCTCCAAATATGGTAAAGGGGAATGAGTTTTTTGAGGAGATAATAAGCTTTTTGAAAGACTGTATCTCTTCCCTTTTGTTAAAGTTTTAGACCCAAACACTGTAAACCGGTATCTATGCAAATGGCTCAGCACACGCGTTACCTTCTCAAAGAAACCATTTCTAATTGTTTCCATTTTTTTTTTGGAAAGTAACTTTTCCCACTCTGTACTCCCAAAGCACATGGTCCTCTGTAACCACATTTTTTTTTTTTTTTTTTTTTGAGACAGAGTCTTGCTCTGTCGCCCAGGCTGGAGTGCAGTGGCACGACCTCAGCTCACTGCAAGCTCCGCATCCCGGGTTCATGCCATTCTCCTGCCTCAGCCTCCTGAGCAGCTGGGACTACAGGCACCTGCCACCATGCCTGGCTAATTTTTTGTATTTTTAGTAGACACGGGGTTACACCTTGTCAGCCAGGATGGTCTCAATCTCCTGACCTCGTGATCTGCCCACCTCGGCCTCCCAAAGTGCTGGGATTACAAGCGTGAGCCACTGCGCCCGGCCTGTAACCACACTTTCTAATGGCGTATCTTATTCCTAAGACTGAAATATTTAGGGGTGGTGTGCCTACTTTCAGATGATTTAGCACAAGAGGAGGCTGTGTCTGTGCACATGTGTGTGTGCACACAGGGGAGGGAGATGGACAGAGTGGGTGTGCCAAGTTGTTAACAGTTGCTGGATCCAGACAGAGGAATACCCAAGTGTTCACTGCTCTGTACTTTCAACTTTTCTGTTTGAAAGTTTCCGAAAGAAAATAATTTTGAAGTGAAAAAACAAACAGAAGGGGCTCAATCAGTGCTTGTCCAATAAAGTAAAAAACTGTTGTTTTTTGGTTTTGGTTTTGGCTACTAAGTGACCATCTAGTGGTTGAGTAACAGGACTACGAAACTTCTCATCCAATAAGTGTTTATGCTTCCACCTCCAGGCACTGTGGTAGGTGCAACAGATGAAGTGACAAACAGGCCTCTGTCCTGACCCTACCGACCCTTGGCCAATGTGGAGCAGATGACACCACTGGGGATGCCATAGGCATTTGGATGGGAGATGAGGAGGAGCTGTGTAAGGAAGGAGAGGAACATCCATCTTTTCTTGAAGGAGGAGGAAGGGGGAACCAAGGAGCACTCAAAGATCACATTACAACCAGTAAATATTTGTGTAATAAATGAACAAAGTATATGCAAGTTGAACGGTGCCTTGAAGCACCTGGATGAATCTGTCCACGTGTGGGGACAGGGTGAAACAATCCAAGCAAAAACAGCAGGGACGACGACCTTCTCCTCCCACCCACTGCTCTCCAAGCTCCATTTCAAGACTCGCAGCATGCAGGGGACTGATATAGAAAAACACCCGGAGATCTTTATGATGACTTTTGATTCCCTGCCCAATGGTTTGCCGAAGATGAGTCCATGGGATCTGTCAAAATGGAAAATCTCTCTTTACACCAGCAGTGGACTGCACCAGAAGTCTTCAGGAGGGTCTGATTTCTTCTCAGCAGTTCTTTGGGGTTGCTGAGTTTCCTCTGCTACAGACTTGGTTCCTTCGCTTCGCATGCTGATGGCCCCAGTGTTGACTCCTGGCTTGGTTGGGTCAGTCTGCACGGACCTCCCTCTCCAAGGCTGTGATGGTGGAGCTGTTTGCCAACTGTGGCTGCTCACCCCATAGGGAATTCTCTTCTGATGGCTTTGCAAATTAGGCTTCAAGTTGCAGACAATGGAGAGGCCCATGAAGTCCCCATGAAGCTCCTTTTGTGTACCCCATGGGCGTCACGTAATTAAAAAGTAACTAAGGTATGACCTTTTGGGGACCAATGGTAGGATTCATCACCAAGAGGGTCAATTTGATAATCAGAGGGGAACTCTGAAATCCAAGTTCATGGCATTTCCTCTCCATTTTCCAGAAAATCACCGCAGATGCCACTGACAGCTGAGAGAGAGAAACACATCTGTGGAAATGGCTGGGCCTTTCTCTTTAAAATGGAGTGTTCCTTAAAAACAAAAAGCTGGGTGAGAGCCCACTGTACACACTTCATTTCTTTCCTATATGGCTTTTTGTTAGCTCAGGAATGTATTTTTCTTCTGAATGTTATTTCCTATAACTATATTTTGGCTATTGCAGCCAAAGAAGGATTAGTTTACATCATGATTAGAAGCATTGCAGAATATAGGTAAATATATATATAAATTGCAAAAAGGTCCACTCATCATGATTTTTGTTTTTTCTTTTTTGAGATTGAGTTTCACTCTTGTTGCTCAGGCTAGAGTACAATGATGTAATCTCAGGTCACTGCAACCTCCGCCTACTGGGTTCAAGCAATTCTCCTGCCTCAGCCTCCGAGTAGCTGGGATTACAGGCATGCGCCATCACACCTGGCTAATTTTGTATTTTTAGTAGAGATGGGGTTTCACCATGTTGGCCAGGCTGGTCTGGAACTCCCGACCTCAGGTGATCCACCCGCCTTGGCCTCCCAAAATGTTGGGATTACAGGCGTGAGCTACTGCGCCCGGCCTCTTCATGATTTTATGTTATTCCAAGCAACTTATTTTCACATGGATTATTTGCAAGTGGGTAAGCCATTATTCGTGTGCATTTTACACGGGCAAAGCCCTTCTATCGCTTTCTTAAAAAGAACATTAAGGCTATGTGTAAGAATTAAATGTTAGGATCAATGATTTTCTCAACCCACATCAAACAATAGATGAACTTGATCAGCATGGTTCACAAAAGGTGATGCTCTTCAGCCAATCTCTAAAAGAACCAGTCGCGTGTTTCAAACAGCACCAGAGCACCACAGAGCACGATGGGCATGCCAGACCCCCTCACTGCCAACCATCCTGGCCCAGGACAACTATGGCAGCAATGATGATGACAATGAAAGATGCTGCTGAAGAAGATGCTGGCCCCATAGGCCCATCTGAGGGCCCCATAGGAACCAGATACTACTGGCATATTTTTCAATACAGTCTCTCCATTCCTTACGATATCCCTGCAAAGTTGTCCTTCTGCAGGAGAGGCTACTGAGGCAGAGGCCACTCCAGTCACAGAGCTAGAGACCCCCCAAGAGTCTAGCTGGGGTCAGCCTGAACCCCGAGTGCTGTTCCTCCCCACCCACTACGCTGCAGGAGAGGTCAAGCCTGCCTCTGGGAGGCCCAAGTGACTTGTGCTTCTCTCTTTCCTCCCCCTTCAAGGTCAACCTTTCTGTATTAAAGTGAAATTTAACACCACAGATACTTACCCTAAGAACTCTCTTGGTGTGGGCTATTGTGAAGGGTGTTGCAGGAAGATGTAAGGAAAAGGAAAGCCATGTTTATCTCTGGTTAGCCTCGTGGCTGCAAGTTGTGTGGGAAGGTGCCGCGCCGTTTTATTAGAAAGGCATATACATGATGCTGTTTCTTAAATAGAATCATGATGTTCCCATCAAGGGTTGAAATGAACCTTTCACCATCAATGTCCACAAATTCACAATTTCCCACAGCTTTTTCTTTTCCTTCCACATCTCTATGTGTTTCTTTCCCAGTGAGGTCTTCGAATTAAACAAAAAATAGGTCACCCTTCCCACCAAAGCAACATAGTGGGGTATAAAATGCAAGATACGGCTCTGCGGACCAATGACTTCTGGTACACTGTCTCCAACTCTGTGACCCACACAAGTGCCCTCTCTCCACAACCCTGGGTCTTTGTGTATAGGAAGGTGCAGCTGCCCCACAGTGCAGATATGCAGACAAACCTTCAGGGCCTGTGAACCCCTAAACTTACATGCACGTGTTTGGTAAGTACATCATGTATACGTTTTTATGGGGAGAGGTCCATACCTTTCTCCAAATTCTCCAAGAGAACTATGGCCAATAAGAGCTAAGTATCGGCCAGGGGCAGTGACTCATGCCTGTAATCCTAAGTACTTTGAGAGGCTAAGGCAGGTGGATCACTTGAGGTCAAGAGTTCGAGACCAGCCTAATCAACATGGTGAAATCCTATCTCTACTAAAAATACAAAATTAGCCAGATGTGGTGGTGCACACCTGTAATCCCAGCTACTTGGGAGGCTGAAGCAAGAGAATTGCTTGAACCTGGGAGGCAGAGGTTGCAGTGGGCTGAGATGGCGCCATTACACTCCAGTCTAGGCAAGAAGAGCAAAACTCTGTCCCAAAGACAAAAAAACAGAGGTAAGTATCGATGGACTCAGACATCTCTATCTTCAAAATTATTTGATTCTACAAAATAATGAAAGCATGTCTATGATTTCATAGAAAGTTAAGATGTCATCCCTGCCGCTCCCACCCAAATATCCTTGTTATGTCATGACACATCCAGGCTCACGGATCTCTGCTTACTTTGGCCATTCCTGGATCTATCTGTGGTTTCCTCCCCCTGCCTCAAGCCCAGACATAGGTTTTCTGCTCTGCTATGTTGAAGCTGAGACAGCTATTTCAAAAAGAGATACTCCACACCAGGAAAGGAGAACGCCAAGGCGGGGGACAAAGATCTAGACATCTTGAAGAGGAACAGTTGGGAACGGGACAGCACAGTTAAGCTTGGGCATTGTGAAAAGAAATGTCCCACTCCAAGGTGAAGTGGGTAGGAATCGGGAAGGTCTAAAGCACAGGCTGGGAGGGCTCCAATCGCTGTGTCAAGTGGCCTTCTCTGGCTTCCGGTCCACCTCTGCCCTACCCCTGGGGCTCCTTCTCAACAAGCTGCTCTAACTGCTGTGGGGCACCCCTGGGGAGCAGACAGGAAATCAGTTGGAGCCCCACAGTTTAGAGAGAACCAGGGGACTTTTGGGGACACACAGAGGATGATTACAAACTAAGAAGTAGCAAAGCAAGTGATAGCCCAGCCTACAGCTTCTATTGTTCTCTGCTAAAAGCCACTTTCCCAAGAACCCCTCCCCTCTCAGCCCTGTAGGAAGGGCAAGATGAAAGTCCCCTTTTACTGAGCCATCAAGAGCCTCTACAAAAGATGCATCACTAATTACAGAAGACAGGAGCTCTCCCAGGACACCAGATCCTTCTCAACTTTGTCAAGAGTCCCTCAGCTGCCTCTTATACTCACTTCTCTCTCTCCTAGTTTTCCTTTGCACTGGGGATGGCCAGGTGTTAGACATGATCTGACCCTGTGACAGAACCCGGCTCACCAGGTCCTGTATCCAGAAATCTCAACTTTTCTGCCCATGCTGCTGCTAAACTATTATTCATAGCTCAAGACAAACCATCTACCTGCAGCCTAGCATTTCACTTGCAGTTGCCCTCTAGCCCTACCCAGTGAAAAGGAAAATTAATCTCGGAATGTTTTCCTGTTGTACTACAAGTTGATGTCAGTCATCCACATGGCTCCCAACACTGTTCATCAAGGAAGATGTGCCTGCCCATATGCAAATATCAAGCCCCATTAAACATGCAGGAAGTAACCTTTACTCTATTAGTCAGGTACCTTGTTGCAAGGGAGAAACTCAAACACAAGTCTGAAGACCACTGTGAACCTTTACATTTTCACCAGTTCTTCCATGGAAGGACTGCACAAAACGCTTATTATCACACCAGTATTTCATAAGATGTGTCATGATGTAGTAAGGTCAAGAGTAGAGATAAACAGGAGGAAGTAATCAAGGAATGTTCTTGCTTTCAAGCCTTACATTAAAAGAAAAAAAAAAGGCTTTTAGAGGTTAAAAGTTTAATTACTAGTGGAAGAATAACTTGGTATAATGTGTGTAAGGCAACTGGGAGTACCCATCAGAATTTGAATTGTACATTTTTTGAACCAGCAGTCCGGCAATTCAGCATTTAGGAATTTATTTGACTGACTTGCTCTCAAGTGTGCAAAGGCACAGGCAGCCACACAGAGCTAATGATCACTGATCACTGACTGTGTCCCAGGCATTGTTCTGGGTATCATATGCATTGGCTATTTTATTCCACATACCCATCAGATATTATTAATATTCCCATTTTACAGAGGGGAAACCTGCAGACATGAGAGGTAAAGCAACTTGCTCAGAGTCAACAAACTGGCAACTGCTGGAGCCAGGATTCAAATCCAGGCAGTCAAAGGATATTCACTGCAGCTTTGTTTTAAAAAGGCAAAACACAGCATGTTTTTTACATAAACGCCCATCAACTGGGCTCTGCTTAAATAAATTTTGGCACATCCACACAACGAAGCACTACTGAATGATTGCAAAAGTATGTTATGTCTCTGTGCTGATGGGGAAAGAGGTCCAAGATCTATATTATTCATGAAAAAAGCAAGTCTCAGAACTGCAGGATGATACAATGTAGGGCAGAGATACCTCAAAAGCAGTTCTTAAACGACACAATGAGACTTCAAAAGCGGTTACATCTGCAAAATGAACCTATAGCATGGGAAAAGAAACTTAAAAATAACTGTGCCTGGCCTGGCACGGTGGCTCTCACCCGTAATCCCAGCACTTTGGGAGGCCGAGGTGGGCGGATCACCTGAGGTAAGCAGTTCAAGACCAGCCTGGCCAACATGGCAAAACCCCATCTCTACTAAAAAATACAAAAAAATTAGCCGGGCGTGGTGATGGGTGCCTGTAATCCCAGCTACTTGGGAGGCTGAGGCAGGAGAATTGCTTGACCCCAGGAGGCGGAAGTTGCAGTGAGCTGAGATCACGCCACGCAGCCTAGGCAACATAGTGAGACTCCATCTCGGAAAAAAAAAATAATTGTGCCCTTTCATCTGTTTGAATTTTCTATCAAGTATTATAATTATTTTTTTTTATTTTGTAGAGGCAGCATCTATGCTGCCCAGGAAGAGTCTCCCTGTGTTGGCCAGGCTGGTCTAAAACTCCTGGGCTCAGGCAATCCTCTGGCCGCGGCCTCCCAAAGTGCTGGGATTCCATGTGTGAGCCACCATACCAGGATCTATTTTTAATTTTTAAAAGAGTTTTTATTAAAAAAATTATAAGTTTATCAATGAAACCAGAGAGAGAGGATAGAATCATGGGCTTTATATTACAAATATTTTGGCTAGAGGAGAAGGGCAATGCCCTATAAAATAACATGACCAAAATCACCCCACATCTATGTGTGGATGATTTAGAACTAATACCAGGCTACTGATTAAATGAGGTTCTTGATTCCCATGAAAATGACAAAAAGAAAACTGTCTTCAAATTCCTTCTATAGCACATACAAAACAATCAGAGCAATTTAAATACTTGATTCAATGCACTCTTTCCTACTCAACTCTAGGTTGATGGGCTGAGAGGAGAGAAGGCAGCAAATGCTCCAGTGAGTAACGTAAGACAAGGGAAGGAAGGAGTTGAGCCCCACACGGTGCCTGCCAGGAACCGTCCTGGTCCATGTCTGCTGTCTGATCACATGATGTACTACACAACCACCCAACCCAGATGAGCACACCTAATCCAGGGTAAAGCAAAATTGCTACATAATTCAGAAAGATAACACTGTACAAGAAATAAGTTTTAAAAGTCAAAGAAGAGGAAGGCAGAGTTCTCAAAACCCCTGCTCAGGCATTTACTGACACATACTAGTAACTAAAACAGTCGGCCAGGCGCAGTGGCTCACACCTGTAATGCCAGCACTTTGGGAGGCCGTGGGGGGCAGATCACAAGGTCGGGAGATTGAGACCATCCTGGCTAACACAGTGAAACCCCGTCTCTACTAAAAATACAAAAAAAATTAGCCGGGCGTGGTGGTGGGCACCTGCAGTCCCAGCTACTTGGGAGGCTGAGGCAGGAGAATGGCGTAAACCCGGGAGGTGGAGCTTGCAGTGAGCCAAGATGGCGCCACTACACTCCAGCCTGAGAGACAGAGCGAGACTCTGTCTCAAAACAAAACAAAAAAAAAAGTCATTTAAGATGTTAGAAGAACCAGAGAAGGGAGTCATTGTCAAATGCAAATATTTAAAGACATGTACTTGTACAACTTGGAATGGTTCCCTCGAGAAAGAATAAAAATTTAGAAAACATGACATGAAAATATAAGAAAACGTTTTATTCTAAAAAGGAGCAAATCTTCAAGGATCAGATAATTTTTATCCACAGCTTTTCATATTTGTAATTCTCTTAGGAAATGTGAGAAAATCCCTGCTTTTAATGAATTTCCAAAGCCCTGTTGCAAGACAAATCACTACTCCGTAAAACAGGTTTGCCACTGAAAAAGTGATATAATTGGAGGTTTTATTCCTGATCAAGCCTTCAAAGTCAAGAAAACTATAATCAGGACCAACAGTACATCAAAAGGTCACACTCCACTATAGCTCTCTGTCATCATTACAGCAGAAAATTATACTCTTGGCCCTAAAGTGTGGGCAGAAGTTTGTTCATTCATATTTAATACATTTTCACTGACCATTCCACGTGTCAAGCATATATATATTCTACATATATGAAATGTCATAGTGCTATGTGCTCCATTAAATACACAAATAACTCATAAAAAATAGGAAAGTGCAATGGAGTCCTAGCATACCTAAATATATTTTAACTATAACACTAATGGCTTCATCAAAAACAATTTTTTTTTTTTTTTTTTTGAGACAGAGTCTTGTTCTTTCACCCAGGCTGGGATGAAGTGGCACCATCTCGGCTGACTACAACCTCTGCCTCCCAGGTTCAAACTATTATCCTGCCTCAGCCTCCCGAGTGGCTGGGATTACAGGCATGTACCACCACACCCGGCTAATTTTTGTATTTTTAATAGAGATGGGGTTTCGCCATGTTGTACTGGCTGGTTTTGAACTCCTGACCTCAAGTGATCCACCCACTTCGGCCTCCTAGACAATTTTCTTAAGAATTTGACAGGATTTTCCATGATAATTTGAGTGGATCTTGTTCTTTTAAAAGTACTCCAAGAAAGTTGAAACTATCGCAATTTCTCTTAATAAACTTCTTCACAGTAAGTACAGACAGGCATCATTCCACTGACCTAGAATAACTCTCAGAGTCTTTGTTAAACAGAAACAGATGGTTTTATCATGACTTCTGAGGGTTGTGACGACAGTGATCAGAACAATGTTTCTCCCACACAAAAGCACTACTAATCAAACACATACCACTTTTTGTCCATTGACTTAGCCAAAAAAAAAAAAAAAAAAATAGGTTTCTCCCCACAACTTTATGCTTTATGCAGGCAAAAACACAAGCAAACAGGAAGTCTATACATTGTTGATGACACTGAAATTAGTACCATGCCTTTGGAAAGCAACTTGGAAACATCTGTCAAGAATCATAAAAAATTCACCACTTAGAAAAATAATATGAACACTTATAAATACTACCCTTAAGAAATAACTAGAAATTAAAAAAAAAAGAAAAGCCAAATACACAAAGTTATTCATTACAGGTTATTCACAATAGCAGTAAATTAGAATATATGTAGTATAGGAAAGAAATGTGTGAGTTTTAAAAATTTTGAAAATTACAAAATTACTCTGTTAGGATATAATGCTCAATGAAGAGAACCAGACACAAAAAAACTAAGTACACAGTTACGTATAATGTGGAAAAAAAATAATGAAAGAAAATATACCATCATAACGCAATTAGGGGTTGGATTATTATGTGTTAGGGGTAGATTCTTACAGAATTTCTCAGTCTTGGCACTACTGGCATTTTGGGCTGGATCACTCTTTATTGTTGGTGGTAGTGGGGGGGGGGTGTCTATCCACTACATACAAGATGTCGAGCAGCATCCCTAACCTCTACCCACTAGATGCCAGTAGCAGCCCTCCAGCCCCAGTATAACAATAAAAAATGTCTCCAGACACTGTCGAGTGTCTCCTGGGAAGCAGAATCATCCCTGATTGAGAACCACTATGTTTACGTTACTTTTTTTGTCTACTCCCTATTTTTTCCTGTCTTATTATTACACATATTTTTTTAAAAATAAAAATAAATGGCAGCTGGGCACAGTGGCCTGCTGTAATCCCAGCACTTTGGGAGGCTGAGGCAGGCAGATCACTTGAGGTCAGGAGTTCGAGACCAGCCTGGCTGACATGGTGAAACCCCATCTCTAATAAAAATACAAATATCAGCCAGGCATGGTGGCACGTGCCTCTAGTCTCGGCTATTCGGGAGGCTGAGGCAGGAGAATCGCTTAAGCCTGGGAGGCGAAGGTTGCAGTGAGCTGAGATTGCGCCACTGAACTCCAGCCTGGGCAACAGAGTGAGACTCTGTCTAAATAAATAAATAATAGCAGAAGCCAATATTTAATGACTATCTCTTTACTCAAAACTAAAAGCACTTCTCTTCAGTGCATTGCTCCCGAGTAGAGATCACAAGACTAGCAGGTCTCTCTCTTCCACAATGTGGAAGACCAGCCACAATGTGGAAGACCAGCCCTATGGTCGCCCTGAAGGCCAAGGCTTGGCAGGACACCAGGTTTTCTCCACCAAAGCAGCTCCCCCAGGATAACGTTCCTTGCCTTGCACTGCTCCACCTCTGCAAAGTTAATCCACATCTAAAAGTTTCACATAATGGAGATAAACAGAGGAAGACGTCACCATCTCTCTCACAACATTTAGTATTTTGCTGCCGTGGTTTTGGAGCACCTTATTCTCCACTGAGAAACATCCAACACATCATCATATTACCAGCCTGCATTTCAAATGGAGCTTCGAATCCTTTCCTAATTACTACAGAGCTCTACAAACAAGGGTGAAATCGTATTTTGACTGGCTACATGCTGTTGCTTTGGAAACAACAGGTCAGAGAGAAATCACAGAATGTCTACAAAGTGACGGTAAAACAAGCTAAACTGTTTCTTAGCAGCCAGCAAGCAGGGCAGTAAAACTGAAAACCTGTAAGACAGTGGGGATGGTCTATTAAATTTTAGCTTTATGTGTTAGCAAATCCACATTTGCTAACTCCATGTTGCTAAATCCACTATTTTGCTGCTCCATGCTACATAAGTACATTCATAGGCAAATCTGACTCCTTGTAGAATAGAGCAAGATGTGGAATGAAGTCCAAACTGGCCTCAAGCTGCTTTACAACCTGATTGTCCAATCCTTCTCCTCCTCTCAAATTTAAACTTCATGGCCCTCCCTCTCATGCTGATGCCCAGCAGTCATTTCATTTCTACCTGGATGGCCGTGGGGTTGTCATCCTAAACCTTCCACCAGGTGGACTTACTCCTTCCACAGGTCATCCATCCAAACAAACCGTCTTTGCTCCTTGAACTCCAAGCTAGAAAAACTGACACATAACTGGCCTAAAGCCATCTTCAAAATGCTCCATGAGTTTCCCTTTCAAATTCAGGACTTTTCTCCTGTTTGGTCTGGGAGAGAAAGTAGACACCTGGCCAGGCACGGTGGCTCACACTTGTAATCCCAGCACTTTGGGAGGCCGAGGCAGGGGGACTGCTTGAGGCCAAGAGTTTGAGACCAGCCCAGCCAACATAGCGAGACCCTGGCTCTACAAAAAATACAAAAATTAGCTGGGCGTGGTGGCTTGCGCCTGTAGTCCCTGCTATTCTGGAGGCTGAAGCAAGAGGATCGCTTGAGCCCAGGAGTTCAAGGCTACAGTGAGCTATGATGGTGCCAATGTACTCTAGTGTGAGTGACAGAAAGAGACCCTGTCTCCAAAAAAATAAAAAGAAAAATAAAAAAGAAACATACCTTAGATTATTTATAAGGAACAAATGTAAATCTTATATGAGACCGTATTTTTGCCCATTTGGTTTTGCTTTTTATTTTGGGCGCATTCACAGAAGACCTAGCATTACTTCATTGGTTAAACTATTGTGATTAAGGACAAGTAACTCAACACACCAAAACACTCTGCTACCCAGTTCTACAATTGCTTTTCTGAATTTAAGTAATTATAACTAAATGAAAAATATGTTATAAAACAATAAAAACATTATTAGACTTCATTTATTCATGAGAACTGTTTATTATTCCTTTACTGCGGGCAAAAATCATAATTAGCATATATTTATACAATAATTCAAAAATATAGCAGTATTTAACATTAAGTGAGAAATACTGATTATGCTGGTGGCTAAAATGTACTGGAAATAGCAGGATAAATAAATGGAATACTTAATAACAATAAGCAGTTTGTAAGCATTTACTAAGTGCCAGGTTTATTCCAACCCTTTTAATAAACTTTTCTAATCCTCACAAGAACCCATGAGGTATCTAATATTATTTTATTCATTTTTAAAAAGGGAATTATTAGGAACTTGAGGAGATACATCACTTACTCCCTGAGTAAAACTACAGAAATTGTACTTACACATCCGAACATATATATGTATGGGCAGACAATCAAGTTGCATACTTTCAAGTGTTTCTCATAAGGTTAAACACAACACTTAAAAAAAAAAAAAAAACCCCTATGAAGCAGCCCACATGAATGCTTTCTTATTTTTGCTTATGTGCTTCCCAAATTGCTCACTGGGGGTAATGTCAAAACACTTCCTAAATTGGATCTCATCTTAGTAGTCAGCTCAATTTCAGAGCAAAATTAATTTGAGATTGAGGCATTTATTTATTCCCTTAAAAAACTAAACCTATAATTTTAGCATCCTGTGACTAGTAATTTCGACAGGACAGAGCTAAGTACCACAGTCCCTTTTAGAAAAATCAAGGCTTTTTTTTTAGCTTTATACTTCAATATCCTTGACTAAAGATTACTTTTAATAGAAATTAGAAAGACCTCAAAAATTAACTCGAAATGATCACAGACCTAAGTGTAGTTGCTAACACTTTAAAATTCTTGGAACACAGGAATATCCATGACCTTAAATTTGGCAATGGTTTCTTGGCTATGACACCAAAAGCATAAGTGACCGACCTCCCAAAAAAAGACAAACTGGACTTCCTCAAAACTGAAATTAGCTTTAACCAATGAAATGCTGCTAAGTCTTTCATGAATGATACCAACAATAAGAAAATCCAAAACCAAACAGGCAAAAAGTGCAGCCTGGTATAAAATTTACATTTGTTCCTTACGAAATTACAATTAGTGAAGCTTCAAAGGGCATCACTAAAAGACAACTCGCAGAATAGGAGAAAATTATCTGCAAATCCTGTATCCGATAAAGGGATTCATGTTTAGAAAATATAAATAACTCTTCCAACTCAACAATAAAAAGATAACCCAATTAAACAACGGGCAAAGAATCTGAAGAAACATTTCTCCAAAATACATCTGGCCGATAAGCACATGAAAAGATGTTCAACATTATTAGTCTTACCAGGCTGACTAAATAAAAAGGATGAACAATAAATGTTGGTGAAGATGAGGAGAAACATGAACTCTACCATACTGCTGGTAGGATTGTAAAATGGGGCCGCTTCTTTGAAACATAGCTCGGCAATTCCTCAAAATGTTAACCACAGAATTAACATATGATCCAGCAATTTCAGTCCTAGGTATATACCCGAGAGGAATGAACATATATGTCCACAAAAAAACTCATACACAACTGAATGTTCACAGCAGCACTATTCATAATAGTCAAAGTATAAACAACTGTTTACCAACTGATAAATAAAATCAATTATTATTAATCCATAAAAAAGGAATGAAGTACTGATTCATTCTACAATATAAATGAACCTTAAAAATGTAATGCTAAGTGAAAGAAGCCAGATACAAAAAGCCACATATTATATAATTACTTTTTTTCTTTTTTTTTTTTGAGATGGAGTCTCACTATGTCGCTCAGGCTGGAGTGTAGTGGTGTGATCCTGGCTCACTGCAACCTCTGTCTCCTGAGTTCAAGCAATTCTCCTGCCTCACCCTCCCAAGTAGCTGGGATTACAGACACGTGCCACCATGCCCAGCTAATCTTTGTATTTTTAGTAGAGATGGGGTTTCACACCATGTTGGCCAGGACGGTCTTGAACTCCTGGCCTCAATGATTTGCCCACCTTGGTCTCCCAAAGTGCTAGGATTACAGGCGTGAGACATTAAGCCCAGCCTGCTAAATTACATTTATATGAAGTGTCCAAACTAGGCAAATTCAAAGAGACAGAAAGTAGATTCATGGTTGCCAGGGGCTACAGAGAGGGAGAATAGACAGTGATTGCTAAAGGGTCTCGGGTTTCTTTCTGGAGTGACAAAAATGTTCCAAAGTAGATGGTATTAATAGTCATTCAATTACGTGAATATACTAAAAAAACACCAAAATGGTGAATTTTATGATACATGAATCATACCTCCATACATCCTTTATATTTTAAATGGCATATGTGATAGAGGGAAAAAAAATCAGAAGAACATTTTTTTGATACAGGGTCTCGCTCTGTCGCCCAGGCTGGAGTGTAGTGGCACGATCTCAGCTCACTGCCTTCCAGGTTCAAGCGATTCTCCTGCCTCAGCCTCCTGAGTAGCTGAGACTACAGGCACACGCCACCACAGCCAGCTAATTTTTGTATTTTTAGTAGAGACAGGGTTTTGCCATGTTGCCCAAGCTGGTCTCGAACTCCTGACCTCAGGTGATCCGCCCACCTGGGCCTCCCAAAGTGCTGGGATTACAGGTGTAAGCCACCACGCCCAGCCTAGAAGAACCTTTATATTAATATGTTGGGTACAATATAACGTGCCCATCAATGGTTCTTAACTTTCCCTTTTATCCATTCACAGTAAACCATGACGATCAGTAATGACAGTAATAAGCAGCAGGCCAGGGACAGGGGCTTATGCCTAATCCCAGTACTTTGGGAGGTTGAAGGGGGAGGATCACTTGAGGCCAGGAGTTCAAGACGAGCCTGGACAATGTAGTGAGAATCTGTCTCTATTTAAAAAAAAAATTTTTAATTAGCAGCCTGCAGCCTGGGAGACAGAGTGAGGTCCTGTCTCAAAAAAAAAAAAAAAAAAAAAAAAAAAAATATATATATATATATATATATATATAATATAGACATTATATATGTAAAATAGACATATACATATATACGTATATATACATATACGTATGTATATGTATACGTATATATATACGTGTGTATACACACACACACACACACACATATGTATACATATAAAAGCAGCTGTGTACCTAGGCTCTGCATTAGCTCAGCCCCAAATAGACCTGGGACAAGTAAATTCCTGTTTCTTGGTTTTCTGAGGCAGCCAAGAGAGTAAGGGGATTGACAATGCTCTAAAATCCTGAGGCTCTGGGGCCTGACGCAGCGACTCATGCCTGTAATCCCAGCACTTTGGAAGGCTGAGGCAGGCGGATCACCTGAGGTCAAGAGTTCGAGCCCAGCCTGGCCAACATGGCAAAACCCCATCTCTACTAAAAATACAAAATTAGCTGGGTGTGGTGGCACACACCTGTAATTCCAGCTACTTGGGAGGCTGAGGCAGGAAAATCGTTTGAACCTGGAAGGCAGAGGTTGCAGTGAGCCGAGATCATGCCATTGCACTCCAGCCTGGGCGACAAGAGTGAAACTCCATCTCAAATAAATAATAAATAAATAAATAAATAAATCCTGAGGCTTTGGGATTTTGCAGGGGACTGAACTCAAGCTCTGAGCTGGTTTGATGCCAGAGTTTCCAGCATCTTCTCTGCCTCAATCATGCAGGGCTTCTCCACCACTTGAAACCAGCAGAGAGGAGGCCTTGACTTGCCTTTCCAGGGTGTGTGCTCACAGGTCCACACAATAAGGAGCTATGCAGAAGCCACAACCTGAAGTAAGGACTTACATGGGGACCCCCACCCATCCTCACCCCCTCTCCCAGATGCCCAGGACAGCTCCCCAGATATGCATATCTTGAACTGGTACGTGAAGTCTAGTGCTCCAACCCTTGGGCCAGGGGATGAGAGCTGGGGTGGAGGGGTCCTCACCCAGCAGACGACCTATTCAATTTTTTTTTTTTTTTTTTTTTGAGATGGAGTCTCGCTCTGTCACCCAGGCTGAAGTGCAGTGGTGTGATCTCGGCCCACTGTGTGCAGTCTCTGCCTCCCAGGTTCAAGCGATTCTCATGCCTCAGCCTCCCAAGTAGCTGGACTTACAGGCGCCCACCACCATGCCCAGATAATTTTTGTATTTTTAGTAGAGATGGGGTTTTACCATGTTGGCCAGTCTGGTCTTGAACTCCTGACCTCAGGTGATCCACCCGCCTCAGCCTCCCAAAGTGCTGGGATTACAGGCGTGAGCCACCGCGCCCGGCCAGACTACCTGTTCTTTTACTATCTCCTCCCACTGCCTGTGCCAGCCTCGCCCATAACAGTTAGCTTGTCTCTGAACCTCTCCTACCGTGCCAGGGGGCCTTCTCAAACATGACTGGGTATCAGTCAGGGGAGGGTGGTTAAACACAGATTCCTGAAGATTCTGATGCAGCAGGCTTCAGCAGGGCCCAGGAAACCTAGGAAACAGTGTCCATCAGGCTGAAGCTTCCTGCTCAGGGACTGCACTCCAAGGAGAGCTGGTATGTAGCTCTGTACCTAGCACACAGAAGGAAGTCAATAAATATATACTGAATAAACAATGGAGTCTTTGCTGAGATTGTAAATCATGTTTCGCAAGTGCCCAGCACTTCATTATCTATAACCTCAGTTATCTTCACAGCTCAGCATGTTAGCAAGCAGGCAGCAATATCCCCCTTCACAGTTGTCTGAGGGACCCAGGCTTACGAGGATTAAGCCACATGCCGGGTCCATATGGCTCTTATGGACAGGGCTGGCCAGGAGCTGTGAACCAGAGTGTTTATGAGCCTCTGTATCTTTATATATTTATCTCTTCATTGCATCTCTTTTCCCCCAAACTAACATTTCCCTTGTAGATGACCTGAAGTGTAAAGCAAGCCTAAAGCAAACAACTATTTTAAATATTGGCAGGAAAGACAAATGCCCTCAAGAACTGCCCCCAGAACTCTAATAACACAGGACCTGTGAAAGAAACCTGGGTCTTACACAGAACATTTGGAATACAATATGCATGGGATGCTTTTCCCAGAGACTTAAACTGACTTCACCAAGGAGTCACCAGCTACCGGGACAAAATTCAGAGGTAAGGGGATCAGCTAGAAGCACCATCGACTCCATTTCCAACCAAACAGACCAAGGAAGAATGAACCATCCATCACTGTACAGCCCATGTAAGGTATCTGGCTTCAGCCAGCAAGTCCAATGCAAAAGCTGCCTGTTGTACAAACCCAGTACCCTCAAGTCTTCCGAGACCAGGGTGTTTCCGGGTGACAGGCAATAAATATTCATTAACCAGGTGAAGGAACTTCCTTTCCCTCAATCACTTATTACTTACAACTGGACTGATTTCATTTTCAACTGTGTTCATTCTCAAGATCTCCCTCGACGCTTAATCCTCCCAGAACTTCTGCTCACCTGAAATCTTCCACCGAATATACAGGTAAAACTATAAATTCTCCCATTAAGCTATTACCCCCTCAAGGCTGCATACCATGCAGAAAGATAAAGATTCAACAGAATAAAGAATGCAACTAAGGCCGGGTGCGGTGTCTCATGCCTGTAATCCCAGCACTTCGAGAGGCCAAGGCGGGCAGATTGCTTGAGGCCAGGAGTTTGAGACCACCCTGGGCAGCATGGTGAAATCCCATCTCTACTAAAAATACAAATAAAAAATTGGCCAGGCATGGTGGCAAGTGCCTGTAGTCCCTCGGGAGACTGACACACGAGAACTGCTTGAACCCAGGAAGCAGAGGTTGCAGTGAGCCAAGATCAAGTCACTGTGCTCCAGCCTGGATGACAGAGCAAGACCCTATCTCAGAAAGAAAAAAAAAAAAAAAAAAAAGAATGCAACTCAGCAGCCCGCACTTAGCAGACACTCAGTCAAGTGGCAGTTGTAATTAAGTCATCACATCCCTCCCCTGCAGCTCTCCACAGACCAGGAAGCCTGCTCCCTTTAACAGTGTCAAACAAGACTTGATTGTTTGCTTGCTTAATTAATTCAGGGGGGCTGAGGCACAAAGGGGACTGGAGGATGAGGATGGAAATCACATAGCAAGTCTCCGCTAGGCTGGGCTGATGCCATGGTAACGCCAGCACAAGGCCCTGTAAGCAGCAGAGGAGTCTGGGGCGACACCCGTGTGACCTTGATAGCACCAAACCCAGAAACAGATACGTGGGCCATCAACTAACAGTCTCTCAGGAGGAGGAACACCCCAGCACTCCCCCACCGGGGACCGAAGCCACAGACAGCAGTCCGTGCCACTTAGCACACAGAAGAGCTGGCGAAGAGGGGACACGTGGGCTGAGGGAGCCGGGTCAGGCGGGGAGAGCTGGAGGTGCTAGTTGAGGAGGTGGTGGAAGAAGGATTCATGGGAAAGCTCCAGGCGGAAGGAAGGAACCCTGGATGCAGACCCTGCCCAGGCAGCAAGGGTGTGCTTCAGAGCCCTCCCTCCCTGGCCCATCCTCCCTTGCAGACCCCTCCCTGGCTCCTCCCCTTCCAGGAGAGCACTGCCGCCCCCAATATGAGATCCAGGACATGCACCCAGGTGAACAGCTACCCTCAAACCCCCACTGCAGCAACAGGGCCCCCACATCCCACTTCTGGAAATGAAGTAGCTGATCACTGGTGCACTGGGCTCATTAACTCTAAGGGCTCCTGGGGTGATAAGTAGGTGCTAAACAACTGAGGACCATTTACACTGGCTTCTCTCCTACATCCAAGCCTTGAGTACTGAAGATGTTACAAACGCAGAGGTAGTCTACCCGATCTTAGGATGAAAACTGATCATGAAAACAGGAGGTAAGGTTTTAATGGCCACTTTCCTAAAAAGGTTAACTGGTTTAGCATCTCTGTGATTGTCTCTATGTAAATCCCTGAACGGCAAAAGCAATACCAAAATTAACCAACTTTCTACATTTAGGAAGCCATTAGAATTATTTGTTGGTTGACTTAATAACTGGCCGTTGTAAGAAAAAAGAAAATGCAGGGAAGCAGAAAGAGAAAAATTAATTAAATCACCAAACTCCTACAACGTGAATCAATATCGTGAATATTTTGGTGTATTCATACAGGCCCTTTAAACAAAGTGTGTGGCTACTGCCCCAGGTGCAGTAATGCATAACAGTGAAAGTACATGGGCTTTTGGGGAACACTTACAGGCTGTATGACCTTGGACAAGTCACTTACCCTCTCTGGGCCACAAGTCTCTCATCAGAAAATAGAGATAATAGTACTTTAAACACACAGGTTTATGATGAGGATTAAATGAGATAATGCGTTCCAAGTGTCCATCACATAGCAAGTACTCAGTAAATATTAGCTGTATTATGATATTTTTTACAATGTGTTCTTGAACATGCTTGTTCATTTACCCATATATCAAACATCTTTTCATGACAGCAAATACACTTCTACATTTTCATAGTTAATTGTCAGGTATATTTATTATGCGTGTGAGCCATAAATCAATCTCTCTCCCTTTGTTCCCCTCTTTTTTTGAGAAGGAGTCTGGCTCTGTTGCCCAGGCTGGAGTGCAGTGCGCAATCTTGACTCACTGCAACCTCCACCCCCCAGGTTCCAGCAATTCTGCTGCCTCGGCCTCCCAAGTAGCTGGGATTATAGGTACCTGCCACCAAGCCCAGCTAATTTTTGTATTTTAGTAGAGGCAGGGTTTTCACCATGTTGGGCAGGCTGGTCTCGAATATCTGACCTCAAGTGATCTGCCTGCCTTGGCTTCCCAAAGTACTGGGATTACAGGTGTGAGCCACTGCGCCAGGCCTGTTGCCCTTTTAGATTGCTGCCAGTTTATCCCTTTAAGAGATGGCACTGCAATGAGCATACTGACCCATTCATCCTGGCTCCCCCATTCAATTCATTTATTTAGGAAACTCCCCAGAGAAAACTGCTGAAAAAGAATATACTTAGTTATATGGGATTTGGCTTTTAAAAAAATGAGCAAAATTTAGGATTTCAGGATGTCTCAAAATAAAGAATACACATAACATAAAATACAGTCACAAAGATTCAGCCAAAGATAAAAGTTTCTTAAATTTTGCGTGAGATTATCACCTCTCAGGAAAGTGTTTGTGGATGTATCACTGCTTACATTTAAAAAAAACTAGTGATTCATCAGTGCCACCCAATTATCTATGAATTCAAAACTGAAATGTTCTCTCAATAAGAAAACTCTGAGTGGGTGTCTCCAATGGTATATGCAATGCATGCACATCTTTCAGGTGATTTCAGTTAGATTTCTAATTTTGCCATTGTCAAGGAGCTATAAGCTCATGCATCCAAGATGTTGGACTAAAATAGTGTTTCTCCAAGTCTGGTTCACAGACCGCCTATGTCAGTGCAGATTCCTGGGTCCCATCTAGACCTCCTGAGTCAGAATCTCAGACGCAGAGGACACATTTTTAAATGAAATCCCCAAGAGACTCATATACGTGGTAAAATACCCCAGCAGGTACCGTCTTCATATCATCCATAAGTAATTACAAATATCCCATGCAACCCCCATCCCTGAAGTTTCTAACCACATTTTAAATCTTTTCAACTTCAGACCCTGGATACAGCTGCTCACTTTTCTACATTTGTTTAGATACTAAGCACTTCAATTTTTCAGTTCAATTTAACAAAAAATATGAGATGCCTATAATGTGCCAGGCATCAAGTAGGGAGTTTCGGAAGACTTGCCTTGTGCCCAAAGAACCACTTTGAAGGTGAAAATCCACCGTCTGGATTTTAGGTAATATTGCCACAGATGACAAAGGGTTGGGTCACTCGATGGCACCTTGCCTGCTCTAATGTATCATCTAGTGGCCTTTAAAAAGCAACATATATTTTACAGATAAAACAGTTACAGCGTTGCTTTATGCCAGGCCCTATTCTAAGAATTTTACATATAGTAATTGATTTCAATCTTATAGCCATCCAATGTGGCTAGTGCTCTTACGCTGTTATTATCCCCATGTTACAGATAAAAAAAACTGGGAGTTAAATAATTTGCCTGAATCACAAAGTTAGAAGTGGCAGAGCTGAGATTTAAACCCAGGCAGTCTGGGTCCAGAGCTGTGCTGTTCACCAACCAGAGCAGACTGTCTCTCTCAGGTTCAAAACTCACCCCCGGTTTCCATTGAGGAAGATCATTTTGAATGAGTCTTATGTGGATCTGAACTTCAGAATGGTCATTTCATAAACATACAGAAAATGGTGAAAGGCTCTCACGCAGAACAGGTGGTTGAAACAATTCTCTCTTAATTCTGCACTCCTCTCAACCTCATTAGTGACTCCAGGGTAGGGTCAGGCAGTTTAGAATCAGGAGATGCGAATTCTGGCTGCACTGCTGATGCTAAGTGATTAACTCTAGATTTAACTCTTCATGGGTTTAAAATGTGATATTTTGGCCAAAGATGCGGAAACTTGGAAAGAAAAAACTGCAAAAATACATACATCATATCTTATTTGCTACTTGCATGCTATAATCAGATATAATCCCAAATTTGTTCTCTTTTGTTGGAAATAAACAGGATGTGATTTGTTTCAGAGATTCACTAAGGAGAAATGCTACAGGCAACATGCCCTCTTACATACCAGCCTGCCCCTGCATCTAGCTTATCTGTATAATACAGCACCTATGAGATTACACTCTGGGTTTGAACCCTAGCTTTGCTGTTTACTCCCTGCTCTCAAGCGACTTTAACTTCTCTAGGCATCAATATTCTCCTCTGAGAAAACAGAAAAATAGGACGGGCAGTGGTAGATCGCTTGAGTCCAGGAGTTCAAGACCGGGCTGGGCAACATAATGAGATCCTGTCTCTACAAAACATAAAATGTTAGCCAGGCATGGTGGCACGCACCTGTAGTCCCAGCTACTTAGGAGTCTGAGGCGGAAGGATTGCTTGAGCCTGGGAGTTCCAGGTTGCAGTGACCTATGATCACACCACTACACGCATCTTGGGCGACAGAGTGAGACCCTGTCTCAAAACAAAACAAAACAAAAAAAGAAAATAAAAATAGTACCAAATCTATAGAGCTATTGTGAGGATTAAATAATTATACAAAGTGCTGACCTCACATACTGCACCTGGCAATGCTCACTAACTGTTAACCATTATTCGCCATCCCTGTCATTAAAGCTTATCAAAATGGCCAGCTGTGGTGGTGTGCACCTGTAGTCCCAGCTACTCAGGAGGCTGAGGCAGGAAAATCGCTTGAACCCAGGAGGCAGAGGTTGCAGTGAGCCAAGATCGCAACAGAGCGAGACTCTGTCTCAAAAAAAAAAAAAAAAAGCTTATCAAAATAGATTTATTGCTTCATTCAATAAACTAATTATGTCTGTGCCACTGTGGAGGTTGAGAGGATGTGGAAGGACTGTCCTTACTGTCAGGATGGCTTCCATCAAGTACAGGGAACAAGTAGGGCGACCATATGTTTGAGTCTGCCCAGACAATCCTGGTTTATGCCTGTTGTCCCAGCTTAATTATTAATGGCTCTCCTCCCTTCACTCTCAAAAGTGTCCTGGTTTGGATGATAAATATGTTCACCCTAATGATAAGAAAACTGAGCTAGAAATACCTGCAGTGCTTGGCAGTACTGAACAGGTCTCCCGGCAGTGATGCAAACAGGCTGCTCAAGTTCTTCGGGGATGGAAAGCTCCATTCTGCATGTGGAGGGAAGGAAGGACACTTGGAGGTAGCAGTGGCAGTGGCTCAGCAGAGGCAGAGGATGCCTGGGACAGGAATGCAGCCAACTCAGATAGAGGATGGAGAAGCCCAGCACTCAGTGGGCCATCACTCCACCCATCCCCTCTGTTCTCCCAGAAAAGAGTGGACAGAGCTGGATCCAATAGTGAAAACAGGCAGGTGCATTGCTTATTGCTCAGCAATGCCACAGGTCTTACTGGACTAGTTGGGATAGAGATGGAAAATGCTTGGGGATGAAATGAGTACTTCCAGGCATCCAAGTTAAAAATTTTCAAGCTTATTACTCCTTCATCCCAGCATCAACTGCTTTAATCTGATCAACATCTAGCTGAAGTCAGCCTCAGGGAATTTTAATAAGAGGACAGGAAGAGGAGGAATCATCTGCAGAATCACTGATACCCCTCTCACAGATCCCTCCTCCTCTCACAGGTCCCTCCTCCTCCCCCAGGTCTCTCCTCCTCCCCCAGGTGCCACCCTTGCTGTTTTAGGAGGGAATTTTGGGACCAGAGAGCAATCTTCACATGATCCTCCCGTGGAAGTACTGGGATATCTTGGACCTCATTAGGCTGGGGTAGTCACCAAAGCTCATAAAAAAGAGGCAAAATATTGGAGGCTCTGCAATAGCATCATCTGTGAGGAAACTCCAGCCGTTTACAGGTTTTACCTGGGCCTTCCCTTAGGCAGAGTTTCTGATCCACACAAGCTGAATTATAAGCTGTATTATCTGAATTATGGCTAACGCACAGCTCTGGCCTAATGCCTACAAGCCACCCTTACACAACCACTTAGGAAGAAGGTGACAGAAAAGGACCAATGGAATATTCTAGAATGAGATGTTTGAGAAGAAAGCTCACGGAATCATGGAGTCAACCCCCCTCACAATCTACAGATTAGGAAACTAAAAGCTAGAGAGGTTAGGATGTCTCCTGGGTCAGGTGATTTGGGCCAGGCCAGGGAGCAAGACTCAGGCCTCTAGCTAACCCCTTTACTCTAAAAACAACTAAGCCGAGTGGCTCACCATGAATTGCAGTACTTCACATTTGTATAAAACTTAATTTTTGAAATTGTGTCCACATCTATCTTTCTATAGGAAGCATCTTTTCTGTCTTTATATTATGAATGAGAAACATGAAATATACAGGCTAAGGGGCCAGGCATGGTGGCTTATGCCTGTAATCCCAGCACTTTGGGAGACTGGGGTGGGCAGATTACTTGAGCTCAGGAGTTCGAGACCAGCCTAAACAACATAGCACAATCCCATCTCTACAAAAAAATACAAAAATTAGCCGGATGTGGTGGTGTATGCCTGCAGTCCCAGCTATTCAGGAGGCTGAGGTGGGAGGATCACTTGAGCCTGGGAGATGGAGGTTGCCTTGAGTCAAGATCGCACCACTGCACTCCAGCGTGGATGACAGAAACTCTGTCTCCAAAAAAACAAACAAAAAATATATATATACACACACGCATATATATACATTATATATACACACATATAGATATATAAACACACACATACACACATATGTGTGTGTGTGTGTATATATATATATATATATAGGCTAAGGGATTTGCTCCAGACCAAAGGTCACTGGAATTGTCAACAATTGAGCCTAGATTTTCAAAATCCCCAATTACCTACAGTAATTTAACTTAAAATGCACAGGATTCTGTACAAGAATTGCCAAAATTAAACAACCTTCAATCTGGTAGAAATGCCACTGAATGGATGGCTGGGATCCCACGGTTGGAGTTCTGAGTTCACAATATTGACCAATCTGCCAAGTACCTCTCAGAACAGTATGGTGACATGATGTTACTCATTCACGTTACTCCCTATGAAGGGGAACTGCACCTGTTAAGTTATTTTATAAACACAGGGAATTCATTGTAACTGATACCTCTTAAGTGCTGATTTAGGATTAGCATTCAACAGTTTATTGAGCAGCTATTTTGCAGAGGTTCTTTCACCTGTTCACTTTAGGTTTGTGAGCATAGTCTCACAAATTGGTATCCATTTAGCAAATGAGAAGACATAATTAAGTTGAACATTGCCAACTTGCCCAATACCATAAAGCCAGCAAAAGCACAGCTCAGATTCAAATCTGGTCTTATGAGGCCAGGAACTGTTTTGACTACAACAGGATAGCTTTTATTTAACCTAAGTAGACATTTAACCAGGAGAGAAAAACAGACCTGATGAAACCATTTTAACCCATTTACTATCAAGACCATCTTTCAGGATGCAACAGTGTAACAGACTCTGAAGGGCTGAGATCATTTAGAAAGGTACAGAAACAGCAGAGTTCCAAATTTCTAAGACTTTACATTTTTAATTACTTTTAACTACTACTGTTTTAGGTACAGCAGTGGCTTTTCCTGGATACCTCTCTCACCTCTGTCACTTGTATTTAACAGTCTCCGACTTCCAAACCATCATTTTTCACCTGTCCTCCCAGCTTTCACTAAGTCTTTTATCTGCAGGTGTGACCAGGGGCTTTTTCTTAGCTCAGGTTCCAAGCTGTGGAATTCTTGGCCAAAAGGCCCGGGCACTTGTGCTAAACAGCGGGTTTCTTTGTAATTCCTAACATCAACTTCCACAAAGCACACTTTTTGTTTCCATTAAAGAAATCAGATTTTGTGAACTCTCCATGGTCCTGTTAGAAACTTGTCAAACTCCTAAATTGTTTGCAAATTGAGGCCAGTTATAAATGCCTTGCTTTTGGCACCCTGAAAGCAATGTTTTCAAAAGATTTTACTCTCATCCAATTATCTGAAAACAGAAAGGAGAGGGGAAGAGGGCAACCTGAAAACCTGAAAAGATCACTTTGACGTGAAAATTATTGTTACACGGAGGCCGATGTGGAGGAAAAACCTCACCTGTGCCTCTCAATGCATGTCATAATTTAGATGATGATTTAATTTAAAATTTTGCTCACTATGAAGTGCTTTTTTAAAAGACTGATTTTGGAATTTTGTGAGTGTGCTTTGTCTCTAGCTTAAATCATATTGAGTCAATAATTTCCTCAATCCACAAGAGATACACACAAGATTTACTGCAGTAAAAATGTCTCATCCTTGCTTTTCAAGGAATTCAGCCAACAGAGCAAGCCAGCCATTCACAGTTCATCTATAGCTCACTCTCCCCATTATGCAGCTGGCCTGTGAGTTATTTCTCATTCTCCTTTCTCTTCTAGTTCTGCTAGCTCACGCCTTCAAACTCACTGCTATTATTTAACTTTGACAAACTTTCTACAACTAATTCATCTCCTCAATTCAGCTAATAGGTCAATTAAGATCTCTTCCCGGATTGTTTTTTCTCTGTGGAAAACAAAACTGCCCAATCACCTTCTAACTTCAGCACCAGGCCCTGAAAATAAGACCGCAAAGGCAATTTATTTTTAATAAGTTAGTCAGGTGCATATCCCTATGAAAAAGCCTCGCTGGAAAACAGACTAATTAATAAAAGCCTCAGAAAATGATGTAATAAAGTTTTGCTTTAAAGCATACTTTCTACCTATAGCAATCTATATTTGTACTTATTAAAGAACTTGTAAGGCTTCTGGATTTTTTTTTCCTTTAAGTACTGTAATTGCATCATGAATAAAACACATAAAAAGATTGCCTGTGTTGACATCTAAAAGGTTATCTATATGATTGTTATCCTTAAGGCTATATACTTTAAAAAGCAGAAAGCTTTTTAGAGCTGATCACATTATGACAATCTGTGGGGATGGTTCCAGTGGCAGATTTACAGTTACCACAATCTTAAGAATAAAGCAAACTTCAAAAGTACAAAGCATATCGGTCATGAGATGGACACCTAATACAAATGTCTCCATTCACACTTCTCAGACTACTCAGGAGAGACAAGTTGCCTATTTCAAATGTTTTCTGCACAGAAACAAAAGGTAAATGAGTGCTGCCTTGCTGTCAATGCTCAACTCATAACAAAAAAAAACCATGGCTCAGATAACGTTAATTGGTGCATAATAAATCATTTATGTGAGCCTTTGGCATGCGTTTTATACTTCTGCTTAAATAAGAAAGTATACGATAATCAGGGAGTATTAAACATTCATACGTCTGTTTTCTCAGTGGATATATGCTCAATAAGATCAATTTTCTGTCAAGGAGAATCATCTTCATTTTAAGAAATATTTATTGGGCGTTTAGGATTACACAGGACTTATTCCAGGTACCAAAGAGTATACAAAGAGTTAACCTATTTGGAGGAAGTGAATATAGCTGCCTACAAGTAAGTATAGGATAAAGGCAGAGTAAAATCATCAATAACGGGAAGCCATTTAGTGATTAAGAGCACAAAGCCTGGGTCAAACGTATCTCAGGCTGTTTCCTCTGAAAGGGGATTAAATGAGATCATGCACCTACAGGGCTTAGTCCAGGGCTTAGGTCATCTACTCACACCCTCTCCTTTTCTTCCTCCTGCTTAGGCTGCAGGAAGACAGCAAGACTGTACACCTTCCTCCCACTTCTCTCTCCTCCCTCCCGTGGAATACATTCAATGCCAAGACTCATTATCCCTACTGGCTTGCTCAATAGATACCAGAAATCCAACAGAATGCTGAATTTCGGGACTTTCCAGAAAATCTGCCCTAATTCTAGTGAATCCTCCCCACAAAAGCCACAAGAAAACTCCACTTATAAAGGCGAGAGTCTTTTCTAGGAATGTGAAGATGCAAAGATAAATGCTGCTTTTACAATGTGAAGTCCCCTTTTTCTTTTCTCCTAAGGTTTGGGCTGCAATGTGTCTTTTCAAAGATTCTTACAGATAGACCTTTGGGAACTTTTTAAACACATACGATGGAAACTACTGCTTTTCAAAAACCTGGTACAATTAGATTTTACTTTCTTCGGTTCTGAAACAGTATGCAAGTGGGAAAATAGTATTCGAAAGCCTTCACTGAGCCACTCACGTAGAAGAAAAAATCACACCAAGATTGGTCTAAAATTAGATGGGGTTATGCAGAAAACCATGATGGGATAGAAAAGTGGAAATGAAAGAGAAAACAGGAAAATCACTGGCTGAGTGAATCCATTAATGTGTGCCTGAGGGAGCCCCGTCAGCAGCCATGGAGAACTGGAAACCCCAAATCAGGGGAAAACTGTACTTCATCATACGTTACAGGCAGCTGCCAGGCATCAATCACACCCTCCCTGCTCCCGCACTCCCCCTACTTCAACCACATAGACTTTTGCTACTTTTTCTGGTAGAGCTGGCATCTTCCAGCCTCCACGTCTCTGTTCTTCATTATTGTTCCCTCTCTCCTCTTCTCCATACAGGGCTACTTGTTTAAAGTACATCCATTCCCTAAGATCAAATTCAAATGTTACTTCCTTGATTCCTATTTTTTGGCACAAAACCCCTTTGGTTTTATGCCTCTGGAGTCATTTATTTTGTATATTTTTTATGGTAAGTGATTCCCTTGTCTGTGATTCCTATGAATGAATAAATGAATTTACTGATTGATTGAGATGGGGTCTATGTTGGTCAGGCTGGAGTGCAGTGGCTATTCGCAGGTGAGATTCCACTACTGATCAGCATGGGAGTCTTGATCTGCTCCAGTTCTGACCTGGGTAGGTTCACACCTCCCTCAGGCAACCTGGTAGTCCCCGACTGCTGGGAGGTCACCATATTGATGCCAAACTTAGTGCAGACACCCAGTTGGCACAGTGCACTACAGCTCAGAGCTCCTGAGCTCAAGTGATCCTCCTGCCTCAGCCTCCTGAGTAGCTGGGACTACAGGTGCACACCACTGCCCTTGGCTATAATCTCCTTTAAAAAGCCCATTCCAGGCCAGGCGCAGTGACTCATGCCTGTAATCCCAACAATTTGGGAGGCCGAGGCAGGCAGATCACAAGGTCAGGAGTTCGAGACCAGCCTGGCCAATATGCTGAAACCCCATCTCTACTAAAAATACAAAAATCAGCCAAGCGTGGTGGCACGCGCCTGTAGTCCCAGGTACTCGGGAGGCTGAGGCAGAAGAATCGTTTGAACCCGGGAGGCAGAGGTTGCAGTGAGCCAAGATCGTGCCACTGCACTCCAGCCTGGGTGACAGGGTGAGACTCCATCTCAAAACAAATAAATAAGTAAATAAAAAGCCCATCTCTAGTTTATCCATTTCTATATCCACCCCATGGCTAGCACAGTGCAGAGCACATGGAAGATGCCCCTTAATTGTCTGTGAAATTAAATTGGTTTTATTGGAATAGCGCTCTTTCTTAATGAATTTACTTGTAACAAATACTATGAATTCACTAAATAATAGATAATTTGCCTCATTAAGAAATCATGACTTATTACTTATGGAAAGTAAGGAGCTGCCTTTGCATTCAGATGGCTAGTTTGCTTTACCAAGGATGAAGGACAGCAAGTCCCCAAGGCGAATACCAACACTTCGTTTTTCTGATCTCACACTAAGAAAGTCAGTAACTGTTTCCTCTAAGATTCCTTCCATGCAACTGTGATGGGAGATTACCCTGTGTAAATAAACTTATGGTAAAATAACAGAAAGGTTGACTAAATAAAATAACAAAACAATAAAACACATACAGATAGTCATGCAATGTTTACTACACACTTAGGCTAGCTGGTGCTCAATTTTGCAGTGTCTCTTCATCAAAATATACATACCTGTGAAAGCAAAACAGGATGAATTTTAGTGTGAGTGAAGGGATGCACAACTGCTGGGATGTTTGGGGCACTTTAAAACTTTCTCCAACAGGTAAGATTTCTAAGATCTCTAGGATGCTATTCTGACAAAACTAGACATTGAGGTGCCTAAAAGCCTGCAAGGCAGCCAGGCGCAGTGGCTCACACCTGTAATCTCAACACTTCAGGAGGCTGAGGCGGGTGGATCACCTGAGACTGGGAGTTTGAGACCAGCCTGGCCAACATGGCAAAATCCTATCTCTACTAAAATACAAAAATTAGCCTGGCGTGGTGGCACATGCCTGTAATCCCAACTACTCGGGAGGCTGAGGCATAAGAATTGCTTGAACCTGGGAGGCAGAGGTTGCAGTGAGCCAAGATCGCACCACTGCACTCCAGCCTGGGCTATATAGACTGAGACTCTGTCTCAAAAAATTAAAAAAGAGAAAAAAAAAAAAAAAAAAACCTGCAAGGCACCTCACTAGTTGAGGGAGACAGAACAAATACATTTCCCCATCAGGTAAGATCAACACAACAGGCTTCACCTGTTATCTCCTGTGTCCCAGGCCCATGAGACACAAAGATGAGACTTATCTCAGCCTTAAGGAGCTCAGGATCCAGTGAAGGCATCCAACAACCACCAGGCAATTATAACACAGAACACTGGAAATCGTGGGACAACTGAGCAGAAGACAGATGACACCCAGCCCAGAGAGCCGAGAGGCATCAGGAAGGCTAAAGAGTGGGACAGTCTGCTCAGAGGAAGTGGCACTAAAAGGTACAGGTGAGAAAGAGCTCAACCTAGCTGGGCATGGTGGTGGCTCATGCCTGTAATCCCCTGCACTTTGGGAGGCCAAGGTGGGTGGACCACCTGAGGTCTGGAGTTTGAGACCAGTCTGGCCAACATGATGAAACCCAGTCTCTACTAAAAATACAAAAAGTTACTCCAGTGTGGTGGCGCATGCCTGTAATTCCAGCTACTCAGGAGGCTGCGGCAGGAGAATCGCTTGAACCTGGGAGGCAGAGGTTGCAGTGAGACAAGATCGTGCCAGTGCACTCTGGCCTGGGCAACAAGAGCGAAACTCTGTATCAAAAAAAAAAAAAAAGAAGAAGAAGAAGAAGAAAGAAAAAAAGAGCTCAACCCCTTCTAGAATACACAAGTGGCTTAATAGAGCAGGTGGTGAAAATTGTCACTAGATGATGCCATGCCTCTATAGCAAGGCTGTGGGGAAAGAGACACTCTCATATTGTTCTCTGTAAACCAGATTCCATGGGGCTTTGTGGAAACTGAGCCAAGGACCACTTAGAATGGTGCCTGATGCAGAGAACATGTTCAGGAAATATTAACCACTAACAATTTTATTCTCTTTATTACTACATTAGGACAAGTACATCTGATTTACTTGATTTCTTAATGGAAAGCTAAAGTAAATCTATAAACATTTAAGAAACAGTGACCACCTTCAATAAAAGATAACTATTGGAAAACCAGAACCAGGAAGACTGGCTAGAGTCCATGCTGTCGGAGGAAAATAAAATCCAATGTATGGACTGGCGCAGTGGCTCATGCCTATAATCCTAGCACTTTGGGAGGCCGAGGCGGATCACTTGAGGTCAGGAGTTCAAGATCAGCCTGGCCAATATGGTGAAACCTCATCTCTACTAGAATACAAAAATTAGCCAGGTGTGGTGGCAGGTGCCTGTAATCCCAGCTACTTGGGAGGCTGAGGCAGGAGAACTGCTTGAACCCAGGAAGCGGAGGTTACAGTGAGCCAGGGTCACACCACTGCACTCCAGCCTGGGCAACAGAGCGAGACTCGGTCCTAAAAAAAAAAAAATCTAATGTATGCATCTTTCAAAAGACTTACAAAGGAGAGAGATCAACTGATCTGGTACCTGCAGTGTCAAGACCGAAAAAGGATGATTCACAATGAATGACTTGTTGACATTTGGTTTGGTTGATATCAGTTACTCACATACCCAAGGACAAGTTCATTCAGGGTAGTTTTCCTTGGAAACATCCTTCCTATCTACTGCCCTGAAGCCAGCTCAGCAGCAACCAAGGCCACATCATGTTGTAAATAATCTTCAGTGAAAACAATATGGTCACAGATCACTGAGAGCTTGTTGAAGCCTAAATTTGTCTCTTTCCCCACTTTTCTATTTTTAATCACCTACCCCAAACAAAAAGAAAAGCACTACATAAAACCAGATAAAGACGATACTCTCAAATTCCTTCAACCAAAAGAAATGAAAACACAACTCCAAACTCATTCCCTAAACCTCCCTCTTCACTTCGAGACTTCCTCTAAGCGTCACTTTGGAACTCATCACCCACTGCTCAATTGTTTCTGAACCCTTGGTTCAATGTAGCACTGGAAGGGCCAAGAACCTGCATTATCCAGTTCCGATAACGAGAGTGGGTTTTAAGACTTTCCACAAAGACCTGTGTAGGAGATACTGAAAATAGGAACCACTTATCCCTTAAATCTGACTCCTGCCTGAGGCTCCTGAACCACCTGAAATCCAAGAGCTTGTCCTTCCTCATTAGTATCCCTACTCCCAGCTGCCACAAGCAACATTTAAGAGCCCTTCGAATATCCACCTTAGGGTTTCTTCCAATCCATGGCCTCCCCCGCCACAACTTCCAGGCAAAGCCAAGGAATAGAGGACTTTCCCAGACCAGGCCACGCCTGCTAAACACTCGTCAGAGAATACTGTGGCAATGCCTATGAGAAAACAGTGAGTATTTTTCTTGTGGAGCAGCTAAGACTCATGGAGGACTGATGCTCTTCAGGCCTTTCCCCTGTCACCCTCAAGTACTAAAAGGGCAGGCTGGCTTGGATCAATACCCACTCTCACCCCCTCAGCCAATGTGAAAGAGTCCCATGGTTTAGCCAAACTCTTCAGCTGTGGAAGCCCTTCCCTCCAACTTCAAATACTGCAAAGAAGTGAAATACAGTTATGGTCTTGGTAATCAAGTTTGGTGATGTTTGAGTGGAAAAGTTATTGTGAAAGAATGGTTTTTATGATACTCCTGAGTGAGATGAATATTCTTAATTCTACATATAAATTATCCTCTCAGAATCTAATTGTCTTCAAAGATGTCCTGACCATCACTGCTATAATTTTGGCCTTGAGAATATTAAATTTAGGAGTGATAAAAACAGAGCTAAATAAGAGACATTTAAACAATGGGCAGTTTAGTAGGAGGTTAAATAGTCAGAGGCTACAAGAAATAATTACTTAATCCAGTTCTCCAAAAGAATAATTGCAACAAGCTTGCTTAAGGTACTTTGAGCTTTTGTGCAAGTTTATGCCTACTATAAATATTTCCATAATCCTTTTCTGTTCCCAACATACTTGAGAGAAGCCTAAAAGCATTTCTGAAATATTTTTGGTGCTGGCATAGAATAAACTGTTACTAATATTTGGGACCCAATTTACTGAGTTATCTGTCAACGTCCTTCAACTTACCCCTCTGGATAATCTGTGGAGATTATTTATTTAGTATTTATTTCTAGTAAATAAAACCACTGACTCATCCCTTTAGATGACAATGACCTCAACACATTGTTAAAGCCCTCCAAAGTTTCAGACCCACATGGCCAGGGTGGGATTCTTCTATAAATGAGATGAGGCCTTAATCTGCTCAATGTTACATCTCCAAGAGGCTTATTACATGATGTGCTATATTCCTAAGCAGGCGGGGAAACCAGTTTTCTGTTTATCGAATCCAGTTCAGAATAAACTAAGAAACTGATAATTTTTTTTAAGAAACCGGCAGCAGATTCCAAAATCATTTATAAGTTTATCATTTCTGTTGAGTGTAGGTTTTCAAAGAATTAAAGTGACGCGTGTCTGTGGACTATTAGTGACAAAAGTTGGTGCCGCTCAAGAATTTTCTGAGAAGCTCTTTATTGAGGGCTATCTGAGACTTAACATCACCTAAATTCACACTTTTTAATTTACTTGGCTCTCCCCAAATTTGCTCTGGGAATGACAAATTGATAGAAAAACAAAATTTTACACTAGATTTTCAAATAACTTTATGTTGGTTTTAACATGACCTCAGCTAAAACAAAAAAGCAATCAGCCCATGAAATGTGAGAACAAGGACTACGTCGAAAGTCATTATTAACTTAAGGCAAATTTTAACCTGATTTCATTATTCACCAGGATGAAACACTTCCTTAGCAGGACTTTTTTTTAAAGGTACTCTCATCCTAATATCCTGTTAAATTTCTTTCCAACTCCTCAAAGTGACACAATGTATGTAACCATAGAAATCAAGCAGAAGAAAGTGCTTGATTTCTTCTGGGAGTGGGGCCATTTGGGCCGTAATCATTAAATGAATCAGCAATGAAGAGCTCTTGAAATCATTTCATCGGAGCAAATGTGCCAACATCACTCTGGGGGTAAAGAAATAAAATTTTAAGAGGACAAGAAAAAAGGTAATGACTCATGTTTTGTATGCTGACCACTGAATGAACGAGAAACCCTGAAGTTCCACACATTATTACATTTCCTGCTACACTGTCAACAGCAAGGTAGTTATGTTTCTTCTTCTCAATATTATGTTAGCCTTAGACTTGAATCTTTGAGGAAGGAAATGGGTAGAGTGTAATAGATTACCATCTATTAATTCACACATGTATTCATTACCATGTGCAAAGTACCTTCTAGGTACCAGAAGGCAAAACATGAACAAATCTCATCTCTGGCTTCTAAGAACTTACACATTATGCAGCCACTCAAAGCATCAATTAAGTAATCAGTTAAGTTTATCTGGTACCCAAGAATGACACTGATTATTCAATTACAACGGAAGAGTTCCTCTGCCCTCCTGGGAATAACTATTTAAATTCAGTCCTCAAAGAAGGTAAGAATCTTGCCCAAGGAAAACCTCAGTGCATCAAATCCCATCCCAACACTAATAAACTTTTTGAGCTTAAAAAAAAAAAATTGTGCTCTATGTGCATGTGTATCAATTAAAATAGACTCATATGACACAAACAAGTACTTCTTATTGAACTTTTCAAATGCTCAAGAGATCTAATTATAAAGTTATAAAATATTAACTCCAGAACAAAAGGCAATTCTATTATAATCATCATATAATTCTAATTAATATAATTATATTCCATAACTTTTGTTACTCTTTTCTCTGCTTCCAAGTTCACCAGAAAGAACTGGCTTACCAAGGCACTCATCTCCAATCATTCTGTTGTCCATCTGCACTTCCAAGGTACCGTTTAGAATCCGAACCAGGTTTCTCTTCCAAACTAGTATAACAGTCTGTGTTCCTATTGACACAGCATTCAGTGGGTCTTCTAATAACATAACTTAAATAACATTACTTACTTTACTAGTTATTCATGATAATCATCATCTACCAAACATACACCATGAACCATACATACATTACCTCTCATTTAATAAGCACAAACTCCTATGAGAAAGGTAGTATTATTTCTATTTTATAAATGAGAAAACTCTGCCAGGAAAAGTTAAATTACTTATCCAAAAACCACAGCTAATAAGTAGGGCCAGTATTCAACCGTGTTCTAATTCCAAAGCCCCTATAGCTATACCATCTTCCTTAACAGAATTAGAAATAGATATTTTTTATAATGATCATCATAATGCATTCGAAGTCTAAATATAAAATTGCATATTGTAATACATTGGGATTTATTTGCTTATGCCTCTGCTGCCTGTACTGTCAGGACAGACCTCATTATTCTTAACAACTCAAAGCTGGCTTTGTATCTACAGCTCATTGTATTAAAAAGTATAATAGCAATAAAAGCAGAAAGCCAGATGCAAGACCCAAGTGTGACTTAGACCACAGCTGCCTCTAGTGCCCTCCCCAACCACCCAGCTTCAGCACCCTCTCTCTCTGTCTCCTTCCACCAGTGCCTGTACCCCTGACTCAGAGCTGGCACTCAGGAGCCATGAAGCACACTTGAGAGTTAGCCTGGGACCCTCATTTCCCAGCAACTCTTCCCCATCAAACTATCTTTGCAAAAGACAAGATTTCTGGACCCCAAAGAATTCATTTTGGCTGGGCGTGGTGGCTCACGCCTATAATCCCCAGCACTTTGGGAGGCTGAGGCAAGTGGATCACTTGAGCTCAGGAGTTCAAGACCAGCATGGGCAACATGGCAAAACTCCGTCTCTCCCAAAACTAAAAAATCAGTAAATAGCTGGGCATGGTGGTGTGGCTGTAGTCTCAGCTACTCAGGAGGCTAAGGTGGGAGAATCACCTGAGCCCAAGGGGTCAAGGCTGCAGTGAGCTGAAATCACACCACTCCAGTAGCACTCCAGGCTGGGCAAATGGAGTAAGACCCTATTTTTAAAAAAAAAATTTCAAAAATCATTTTAAGGGTTATGTTTATCACCACAGCAACCATTTCTGGCTGATTTTCAAGTCTTACTCACTTTTAGATATCCATCTATATGGTGGGGTTTTTTTTTTTTGTTTTTTTTTTTTGGGACGGAGTCTCACTCTGTCACCCAGCTTGGAGTGCAGGGGCCGGATCTCAGCTCACTGCAACCTCCGCCTCCTGGGTTCAAGCAATTCTCCTGTGTCAGCCTCCCGAGTAGCTGGGACTACAGGCACCCGACACCACGCCCGGCTAATTTTTTGTATTTTTAGTAGAGACGGGGTTTCACCGTGTTAGCTAGGATGGCCTCGATCTCCTGACCTTGTGATCCGCCTGCCTCGGCCTACCAAAGTGCTGGGATTACAGGGGTGAGCCACCGTGCCCGGCCTATATGGTGTTTTGTTATGCAAATAATGTTGGTGTCTTTTAAAAAAGTAGATGATAAAGAAAATCAAGAAAATGAAAAGAAAAAAGTCTTCTATCATCTCGTCCTTTACACTATCACTGTTCAGGTATTTTAAAAACTGGATTAAAAAAAAAAATCACTGATGGGCGTGGTGGCTAACGCCTGTAATCCCAGCACTTTGGGAGGCTGAGGTGGGTGGGTCACCTGAGGTCAGGAGTTTTGAGACCAGCTTGGCCAACATGGCAAAACCCCATCTCTACTAAAAATACAAAAATTAGCTAGGCGTGGTGGCACGTGCCTGAAATCCCAGCTGCTCGGGAGGCTGAGGCAGGAGAATCACTTGAACCCAGGAGGTCCGGAGGTTGCAGTGAGCCGAGATCGCACCATTGCACTCCAGCCTGGGCGACAAGCGCAAAACTCCATCTCAAAAAAAACATCACTTTAATCATACTGTGAATATAATTACTCTTTCCTATAATTGGGAAGGTATATTTTCAAGAGCATTTTTCCATATTAATCCTAAGCAATGATTTGAAAGGATACTTAATATTCTATTACTTGAACATACAGTATCAATCATCACTGAATCATTTCCCCCAAAACTGGACATAAAGGATGTTTCCAATGTTTTTGCTGTTATGAATAAACCAGCAACAGGCAGGTTCATTGTGAAAAAATCTTCCTCCATATTCAAGATTACTCACTTAGGGCCAATTCTCAGAAGCAGATTTGCTGGGTCAGAGGATAAACTGACTCTCAAAAGTCGAAATGATGATGGCAGCCACGATCATGGTGTTGACAAAATTATTTTAGATGTACAAAAAAACTCAGAATGATGTAACACACACCCATGCACCCGCCACTAAACTGAAATTTAATGGTGGAAATTCAAGACCCAGGAAGCAAATGCAGAAATACCTCAGGAGCTCCATCACCACTGCACAAGCAGGTGCAATACTTAACTCTGAAAAGCCTAGAAATGTACAGGTTAAGTCTCCAGGCAAGAAGACGAAGGAGCCTCACCACCTCCCTTTCATGAGCCCTTCCCTTAGTTTTCATTAGCACATACAGCAGGGTTTAAAAGGATCTGGGTTGGCTGCCAGCTTAAGATTGAATGAGAATGATCTCAGTTTTAATGAAGCCCTTTTTGCATATATAAACTGAAAAGAAAAAAAAATGTGTTCAATGAGAAAATCTGACCTCTAGGAATGTGGAGATTATTGTGGTTAGCAAATGCCACGAAATGTGCTTATTTTGAAATTCAGTTTTTCAGAAAATACCATATGCCAAAGATCATTTCCATGTTCACTCTGTTTTCGCCCCCTCAAGCAACTAGAGTTCATCATAGAATGACAAAATGTAAGCATATATAGGAACGCAAATACCTTGTTAGGATGCTGAAAACAAGTAGAAAATAACCATCAATAACAGTAAAAATGATGTTCTCCCCTGACTGTGCTAGAAGATACAAAGAAATATCACAAAAAGGCAAAAGCATAAATGAAAATTAAATTTCTGTTTGATCATCCTTTTGCAGAGGAAAAAAAAGTACTTTATTTATGTGCAAGGCAATATCATCTTGTAATAGCTACAGGACACATTACTATTATCCTGCTGCTTCTCGGCTGGAGAAATAGGATTAATGGCCTAAGAGGGAAGAGCTTAAACTGATTAGTCAAGTAGGCAGTCCGAGGCCAAATACACAGGGAAAGGGGGCAGCCCTGTTTTCTGTGAGCCAATGTCCTACAGAGGAAAAAACCTGGGTGAACCAAGGCTGGTCCGGGACCGTAGACGGCAGCTTAAATGAAGAGGGGTTTTAATCTTCCATTTTCAAAATATACTCCAAATGACAGAGACCAGACTTACATTGGCTCCCAACACAGCTTATATCCTACAAAGCAGTTTCAGAATGGCCACCATTCATCCATTCACACCACCAATAGTATTGATTAAACCACTACCACACTCAGCATCCTGTATGCAGAGGTGAGGACCCAGAGCCTGCCTGCATGGAGCAGAGCTGCATATATTTAATTATTCTGTCCAGTAGGAACCCTAAATGTACGTGACTCATAACAAAAATAATTATTTCTTAAGTTTGAGTCCTGGTGCGCTGGGTTGGAATTATCTTTGAGATCACTGCAGAACAACTCCTTCATTTTGCAAAAGAAAACACTGGACTCTGGAGATACACACCAGCCAACACAAGGACACAATTCAGGAAGAGGCAATGTTCACGTCTGCAATCCCAGCCACGAGCTCTCTCAACAAAACAGATGACACAAACTTATTTGAAGGAATCTGATAGCCAAATCATAAAATTTCAAGATAAACTACATGACGTGTGCGATGGTGATCCTTGCCAGCAAAGTAGCATAAAACCTGTCTCTGACATTCTAACTCAGGACTAAGGAGGCAATTCTAGAAGCTGAGAAAGCAGCATCAGTGAAAAAACAAAAAGTTTCCAGTGACTGAGGCTGCTCTGAGAGCTGAAGGAAGATCCCTGTTTGCAGCCCACCAGGGCTATAAAACACAGAGCAAGCCACAAAAACCTCAGACCACCTTAATTCCTTCATTTCCAAATTATTTTCCACACACTGTTTCTATTGGGGGAATTCCTCGGTGCTTTCTTTGAGAAAGAGTCTCGCTCTGTTGCCCAGGCTGGAGTGCAATGGCCCGATATTGGCTCACTGCAACCTCCGCCTCCCGGGTTCAAGCAATTCTCCCGCCTCAGCCTCCTGAATAGCTGGGATTACAACAGGCGCAGGCCACCACACCCGGCAAATTTTTGTATTCTTAGTAGAGACGGGGTTTCACCATGTTCGCCAGGCTTGTCTTGAACTCTTCACCTCAGGTGATCCATCCGCCTCAGCCTCCCAAAGTGCTGGGATTACAGGCATGAGCCACCGTGCCCGGCCCCTTGGTGCTTTCAAAACGGAAGTCAGAAGGGAAAGCAAACTCCTTTTCTGAATCAAATGACCTGATTATATCTGCTGTCTAAAGGATACCTATCATAAAATTCGGCAGACAGCCCAAATAGAAGGATACCAAAAGCAATCAGAAAAATTAAAGATTAGGATCAAAGTGAGCCATCAAAAATGGTTAAGCTTCACCAAAATGTGCAGAAAGATCTGCTTGTGCTGTACTTAATGGAAAGGATTTCAAATGTTAAATCTAGGACATACCCCTTTAACCAGGGGACTTTATTAGTTTAATGCAAATCATAGCCACCCAGCTGTGTAGTAGATCTCTGAAGTGCATGGCATAAAAAGAACCTATCTTCACTGCAACCAGGTAGTTGGTTGACAATTAGCAATAATTCTTGACAGACTAAAACGTCTAACAGGATATTAAAAACAGATACTGAAGAAATATATAGAAATATAAATGGCTGGATAAAATTATTTCATCTCAGAAAAATCAAGAACACCCTTCATATACCATTCTTCGCCACTTCCCTCCTCCCAAAACCCTAAAATAATACAACTCAGGCTGGGCATGGTGGCTCATTCCTGTAATCCCAGCACTTTGGAAGGTAGAGGTGGGCAGATCACAAGGTCAGGAGTTCAAGACCAGCCTGGTCAACATGGTGAAACCCCGTCTCTACTAAAAATACAAAAAATTAGCTGAGTGTGGTGGCGCGCACCTGTAGTCCCAGCTACTCGGGAGGCTGAGGCAGGAGAATCACTTGAACACGGGAGACAGAGGTTGCAATGAGCCAAGATTGCACCACTGCACTCCAGCCTGGCAAGAGAGAGAGACTCCATCTCAAAAAATAAAAAACCTCAAAAAACACCACAAATTCAAGATGCTCTTTTTTCTCCTGATATTCTTTCCCTTTCATCTGCTCTAAAGCTATCCAGAAGAATGTCAACCACCTCAGCAGAATTATCACTAAGCCCTGCAGCAGAGAACTTCTGGGCTGTCTGCAGAGCCCATGCCCTGCTCTTGATAGTTTATTTCATGGTCACAGAAAAGCCTCCAGGCCTCAGATAGTTCATTTCATGGTCACAGAAAAGCCTCCAGGCCTCAGGAAGACACTGATGAGTTCCCTCAAAAGGCAGAGTAGAAAATAATTAGAAATAAAGGAAATAGGGTACTGTCTGGACCCTATGGCTTGCTCTGAGTTTTGTAGCCCTACCTGACTATTTCCAGAACCTTGAAACAGCTTCCAGACTCTGGGATCTCACATCAGCCCTCTAAGACACATTTATTCCCCAGCCCCATTCCCATGAGCAGAGTTCATTGGACTGGGGTGGACAGCTGACCAGATTGAGCCAACCAAATTCTTCCTCAGGAATTTAAACAGAGACTTGTGTCTGTTTGCATTTGAACTTGAAGGCAGAGGTATACTCACGACCTGACTCTGCCAGTTTAGACCTTAAGAGCAGAGAAGTGGAGGAAGCCCAACCACTGCCACAGAGAACAAATCTGATACTGGGAGAGAAGCACGGGTGAGTCCCAGGGTTCTCAGGGTAAAAGAGCAGTGCCTTGGCTCCTGGTACTGCCCTAGTCCCAGTTCCAGACTCCCTTGTAGCCTGGCAGCATTTCCTGCCCTTCTCCCCATAAACCACCCTGTGAATCCTTATACAAATTCTACTTTTATGGTTTACACTGGTTTGAGTAGGCATTTATTATTTGTAACCAATAAGATATAGTCACATGTTTAATCATTTAAAAAGCTAATATTTAATGATTTATAACCCCAGGAGAATAGCTTATAGCACACATTTCTTTAGCAGCACATACTAAAATGTATTTGTTTCCAATGTCAAAATCTATTTTTTATGTTTCCCAATAGCCCTTTCTAAACACAGCCACATATAGGGAGAGGTTCAGTAAGTATTAATACTCACTCTCCCTGGCCTACGGGATGAGCTCTCGAATCTAAAAACCTTGGGTGAAACATTTTACTTTCAGATCTTCAAACTGAGGAAAGAGTCTCATGGACTAAAACATATACCATAGGAACCAACACAATGCCAGGAACACTTGCTCAGGACTCAGAAACAGGGGCACCTAAACTGGGGTGGAGTGTAGGTAATAGCCACTAGCCATGGCAGTCCCTGCCCTGTTAGTTGGCATGCGCCCATAGCCTGAAGGAGGAAATAAAATCAGAACGGTGCTGACACTTCATGGTTTTCCTGGCCAGGAAATTCGGCTGTACTCATTCAAGCATCCACCCATTCCACATTCACTGCATACCCGCCCCCACCACATACCAAGCTCAGCACCAGATGATGGGGAATACTGGGGTGATTATGACAGACCCTGTCCACTCAGAGTTTCTTCCATCAAACAGTCACACTTTAGTAAGACAGAGGAAACTGGTACACAGACAATTACAATGTACTGCAGTCCATGATAAAACGAGAAGTGTGGCAGATTGCAGCAATGCAGAGAAAGAAAGCTGCGAGTTCCACACATTGAAAGGGAGGGAGGAAACCAGAGTCAACTAAACATGCCTCTGGACTGTGCATTTGCACACGAATGCTCGTGGAATGCTAGGGACTGTCAAAAACTGGTCCCAGGCTAGTCACGGTGGCTCACGTCTGTAATCCCAGCAGTTTGGGAGGCCGAGGCAAGCAGACTGCTTGAGCCCAGGAGTTCAAGGCCAGCCTGGGCAATACAGCAAAACCCCATCTCTACCAAGGGGAAAAAAAAAATCAGTCAGGTGTGGCTGTGTGCACCTATAGTCCCAGCTACTTGGGAGGCTGAGGTGGGAGGATCGCTTGAGCCTTGGAGGTCAAGGCTGCAGTGAGCCACGATGGTGCCATTGCACTGCAGCCTGGGTGACAGAGTGAGATCCTGTCTCAAAAAAAATTTTTTTTAATAATAAAACTGGCCCCAAACACAAATGAACAGAATTCCAAAGATGGAAAATAATTTTAGATTTTTATTTCATTTTTCTGTTTCCTTTAGGAAAGGGAAAGAGAAGTGGTCTCCCCTGTAATCAATCCCTCCCTGTCTCCTATGGGTCCATGGACACCCACATGAAAGACCCCAGCTCCCTGCCTGGGTGAGCCCTGGGCAGCACTGACCACTCAGACGGCTCATTTGGTCACACCTTTCCTGAGCCCTTCCTCTCAGATCAGAACTGCCTGTTACCTACACCGAGCATCCAAGCTCGTTTTCCAATATGTGAAAAGCCAGTTTCCAAAGGAAAAAGGAAAAAAATAAAAAGGCACTGTTACCACCAATTTATCCCCTCATTTGTAACCAGGCTGAGCTGTAAGCAGACCCCTGCCAGCACCTGAAAGGCCACTGCTCTGAGGACACTGGCCCGAGCTTTAGTTACAATATCTTTTTTCACTGCCCATTAGGTGCTCAGCTGCCCCCTCTCTCCTTTCCCCACACATGCCGGCTCCTAGCGTGGACTTTTTTTTTTTTTTTAACTTCTGTAACTAAATAACCTGATAAGGCCATGTGATAAGGGAACGGTGGCCTAAAAACCCTAAGTTTCCAATTCCAGCAGCCATGGCTCCATTTTCATGTTTCACACACAGAAGACATTAACGAAGGCCCTAAAAATAAGAGACTGGAGGCAGCCAAAGAGACACCTAACACTCAATCAAAGCTGCGCAAGTGAAGAGAGCCGTTTTTGGGACCCAGGCCAAATGCTGTTCTATCGGAGGAATGAGTTTTGTGTTTGTGCACAGTCAGCAGCCCGGAGGAGGTGTGAGAATACAGGACCTGGACAACTAAAGGCCTGGGAAAACCCTCTCTGTGCTGCCAGAGTCAACCACACGGGTAAACTCTCCACACCCAAACTGCTCAAAATGGATGACTTATTTCTTCCATGCAAAAGGCCAGAAGAAAAACGAAAAGCCAGAAGGAGAGAGGAAACAAGGATGTGATGGGCTTCTTTGCAAACCTCTACTGTGGAACAGCTCCATACTCACCAAGCCAGGTCTACACAGAAGGCCTGGTTTAGTGTTGGCTACTGGTTTTCCATCCCTAAGACATCTGCAACCTTGCCAAATGCGGGGGGTAGCAGGGTAGGCAGGCAGCATATTCAACCTCAGGGGAGAACAGCAAAAGCCCAGAAAGAATTTTAATTTCTCTTATAAAACAAAAACCTCAAAACAAAAACTTTACTGCCAAACTTTACATGGAAGGCAAAAATAAGCTATTTGCTTTATACCTGCTGCCACAGGTATGAAATATTTTATTAGATGATTGTCCACTCACCATTAGGCTGACTCTCAAATTATGGACAGGAAGAGAGCAAACCGTTCACTTGATGGACGCAGCTGAGGTGAACACTCAGCTGCTCATGTTATATTCAGCTTCTGGTGTATTTTGAACACTTCATAAGAGAAATTACTGAAGCTCTTAATAATAAACTTGCCTTCCAGAACAGAAAGGTTTTACGAAAAAGTCCTCAACCAAACCCTCGATACATTCTCAGTTAAATGCTACACTAAAAGTTCTCAGGAAGTCTCTATTTTGGAGACCTGTCATTTTTAACTGTATAGTTTGGTTGCTGCTGACTAAAGCTGAGAGTAATTTTACAACTCCATTATCCACATGTGGATGACTCATTTGTTAGATTAGCCTAACTTCCAGCTGCCCTCCCCCTCTGCTGTTCAACCTGCTGCTGGATAATGTTCCAACTGCCTGCTCTAAGAGGCTGAAAGTGTGCAAACCCATCTTAAAACAACACAGAGACAAAATGAGATAGTGGTGTTGACTATGTTTTGAATGCATTTCTCCAAGACAAATAAGAGTTTTGGATTTATACACTGTTTTGGGCAATTGGCACAATTTCACTTTATTAGTATGAATTTTAATGTGATATTTCTAACCTCTTAAATCAAAGTGTGCCTCAAAGTATGCTCCACAAACCCTTAAGGGTCCTAATGATCAAACCACTTTAATGATAATACTGAGCCACTATTTGCCTTTTTCCATGTGTTGACGTTTGCACTGATGGTGCAAGAGCAATGGTAGTGTGACAGCAGGAACCTTAGCCTGAGTCAAGGTGACAGTGCCAGGCGGTACTAGCAGGAATTATGTTCTTCCCACCATGAAATCCCAGGGGCTTTTTGTTGTTTTTTATGCCAGTTTCACTTAAGAAAGTCTCGATGAAGCATTAACAATTATTGATTCTGGGCCAGGCATGGTGGCTCACACCTATAATCCCAGCACTTTACGAGGTCAAGGCAGGTGGATCACATGAGGCAAGGAGTTGGAGACCAGCCTGGCAAACATGGTGAAACCCCATCTCTACTAAAACTACAAAAATTAGCCAGGTGTGGTGGCGTGTGCCTGTAATCCCAGCTACTCAGAAGTCTGAGGCAGTAGAATCGCTTGAACCCAGGAGGTGGAGGTTGCAGTGAGCTGAGACTGGGCCACTGCACTCCGGCCTGGGCACAGAGCGAGACTTTGTGTCAAAAAAAAAAAAGGATTCTGGATTCTGCGTAAGTATTCTGACACATAAAGCATTTGGCTACACTCCAGGGATGAGGGCTGTCCTGAGCTGAGCAGCCACTCTCTCCATGAAACACCACTTTGACTCAAAAGAACAACTACAATATGGTTACTTAGACTTGGATATTTGGCAGATACTTTTTTGAAACACAATAAAGTGAGCCTCTCACTTCACTTAAGTAACTGACAGAATTTATTGCCAATGATAAATTCAAGCTTCCAAGTGAAAAATACAATCTTAGAAAATGTGCATCTACCATCAGCTTGACGGCTTCCTAATGATACTTAAAGGCTCTTTGATGAGACTGATGGTGATACTAACAATTGTGACTTTTTTGATGTTGCATAATGAAATGTGTCAACATTTAGAAGAACCTGCAGAACTCAATGAAATAGTAATTTCCAAACTAAAGAATGCAGTCACACCAATGCATAAAAGAGCCATTCAACACATAAGACGGACCAATATGAAACACAGACACGGTTTCATTCTCTACCTTGCAACCAACCTTTGAGAAACTATTACTTGCCAACGACCACTATCAAAAATATCAAAGAATATCTCCAGTTATGTGAAAAAGCTATTAAAATATTCCCTGCTTTTTTCAATTACATATGTATGTTAGACATATATTTGAACCAAAACATATCACAACAGATTGAAGCAGAAGCAGCTGAGAGTCCAACTATGTTTTATTTAAGTCAGAAGAGGGATGTAAAACACCACTCTTCCCACTAAATTTTTTTTGTTTGGGAAAATGTCCTTTTTCATAAAATTATGTAGTTTGTGTAACTGTATAAAGGGATTACTATTACTATTTTAAATCAATTAATATCTTTAAAATCTCTCATTTTAAATTTCTAATATGACCAGTATCAGTATATAAAATCTATGTAAATAAAACTCTTTAGAGTCTCCAATAATTTTTTTTTTTTTTTTTTAGATGTAGTCTTGCTCTGTCACCCAGGCTGGAATGCAGTGGCGTGATCTCAGCTCACTGCAACCTCCGCCTCCCGTGTTCAAGTAATTCTCCTGCCTCAGCCTCTGGAGTAGCTGGGATTGCAGGTGCAAGCCACCATGCCCAGCTTATTTTTTGTATTTTTAGTAGAGACGGGGTTTCACCACGTTGGCCAGGCTGGTCTTGAACTCCTGACCTCAAGTGACCTGCTTGCCTTGGCCTCCCAAAGTGCTGGGATTACAAGTGAGTCACTGCACCAAAAGCCATCCTGAGACCTAAAAGTTTGAGAACTAGTGCCTTAATTTATACTAAAAAATTCAACATGTCAACTCTATTTAATATTTCCAAATAAAAATGGATTTCCAGTATCATAGGACACAATCAATATTTCTAATAAGCTTGGCTTTTAAAAATACATACTTTGTTGATATGCCCAGGGATCATCTCTTAGGATCTGTAGTTTTCATACTAAAATCCACCCAACAGCCAAGCACAGTGGCACAAACCTGTAAAACCAACCACTTGGGAGGCTGAAGCAAGAGGCTTGAGCCCAAGAGTTCAAAAGTCCATCCCGGGCAATATAGAAAGACTCTGTCTCTAATTTTTTTTTTTTTAATTTAAAAAAGGTATCTCATCAGGGCGTGGTGGCTTAGGCCTGTAATCTTAGCACTTTGGGAGGCTGAGGTGTGCAGATCACTAGGTAAGGAGATCGAGACCATCCTAGCTAACACAGTGAAACCCTGTCTCTACTAAAAATACAAAAAAATTAGCCAGGCGTGGTGGCATGTGCCTCTAGTCCCAGCTACTTGAGAGGCTGAGGCAGGAGAATCGCCTGAACCCAGGAGGTGGAAGTTGCAGTGAGCCGAGATAGTGCCATGTGTGCACTCCAGCTTGAGTGACAGAGTGAAACTCCATCTCAAAAAAAAAAAAAAGCAAAAAAAGATAACTCAATCCAATAGTTGATCTTTTACTGGCACTCAGTCATTCACTCAGAATATAGTTACTGAGCACCTTCTAGATGATGCTAGAAATATCAGCAACACCGCCCTCATGGACATTATGTTCCAATGGCATTCATCCACCATCTACTTAGGTATTCGTTCAATGAAATTAATTAGCCATCTATTATATGCCAGGCACTTGCTTGGTCTGGGAATCAAAATGTTTGATACACTTAACTGCATTTTTTATTAGGGCTATGAATTCCATTTTCAAATGTTTTCAAAATTTTTGCTCATTTCCAAATTTCCTTGAAGTTCAGAGAGATTTCTTCATCCTCAATCTGAAGGCTATTGCTTCTATACATTTTTCCTGCCTGCAATTTTCCGATGAAATAACTCAAGTTTTAAGGTAAGAGAAATATGTCAACAATCAGAAGGACTGTGGTACAGTCAGCCACCTCCCGGACACTGACTTTCTCATTTCAATGATAAAAAAAGGAAAATGGTCCCTGACCCTGGAGCTCCGGGAAAGCCAGCTTCCAGCACTTTGTGAAGGGAATGCATCCCTCGGGAGGCTCAAGAGAACTGGAAGCTGCCTCTATTGGCAGGATGACCCGGGACGACACGGATTTCCTTAAAAACTAATTAGGCAAGTGATGGCATATATAAACACTACTCTGAAAGTCATTAAAGCAAGATTCCAGAGGAAACTGAAAGATAATTGTCCATTAGTTACACGGGCTGAACATAAACGACTGCTTCAGAAATTCAACTTCCTAACAAGGTTTTCTAATTCAATCACAATTTAAATACACACACACACACACACACACACACACAAAAGTAGCTAGAAAACTGGTGTGGGAAGTAATGGTGGTAACATAGATATAAATCTCAAATGTGTGAATTGATAACAATTCTGTAATACTGTGTATTTTGCTATTTCCAAAGCAAGATAGGGTATAAGAGTTCCTAAGAAAATCCAGCAATAGAGGGTGGGGGGTAAAGGGCATTTAGTTTGCAAAAGAAATAGGAGACAAATGAGAAAAATAAAAAGGGTAATCCTTGATTCTGGGCATATGCAGGGGCATTACATAAAACAGGCTTGATCATATTGCAATATGTATATTCGTTCTTTCAGTAAAAATCTGAATGCACAATGTGCAATACAAAGTATAGGTATGAGGTGTGGTGGCACGTGCCTGCATTCCTAGCTATTTGGGAGATTGAGGCAGGAGAATTACTCGAACCCAGGAGGTGGAAGTTGCAGAGAGCCGAGATCACACAAGTGCACCCCAGCCTGGGCGACAGAGTGGGACTCCATCTCAAAATAAATAAAAGTAAAATATAGGTATGACTTCTGCCAACCAGTAGGACTTGTCAATGCCTGTGACAAAAAGAAAGTTCTGGAGTCAAACAGCCTTGATTCAAATCACAGTTCCACCACTTACTAGCTACCATTTACTTAACATTTCTTTTTTTTTTTTTTTTTTTTTTTTGAGACGGAGTCTCGCTCTGTCGCCCAGGCTGGAGTGCAGTGGTGCGATCTCGGCTCACTGCAAGCTCCGCCTCCCAGGTTCACGCCATTCTCCTGCCTCAGCCTCTCCGAGTAGCTGGGACTACAGGCGCCCGCCACCACGCCCGGCTAATTTTTTGTATTTTTTAGTAGAGACGGGGTTTCACCGTGGTCTCAATCTCCTGACCTCGTGATCCACCCGCCTCGGCCTCCCAAAGCGCTGGGATTACAAGCGTGAGCCACCGCGCCCGGCCTCATTTACTTAACATTTCTAAGTCTCAGTTTCCTCATCTCTAAAATAAGGATGCCAACACTAACTTTACAGGGATGATTATGTAACTTAGCCAGCATGGGGATAGGCTAATAACAACTAACTGTTTTGTTGTTGTTGTTGTTGTTTGTTTTTGGTAGAGATGGGTTTCACCGTGTTGGCCAGCCTGATCTCAAACTCCTGAGCTCAAGCTATCTGCCCACCTCAACCTCCCAAAGTGCCGGGATTACAGGCGTGAGCCACCGCGCCCAGCACAGCTAGCTGTTTCTATTGGAAAAGCTAAACAGCATAGTCAAAAAAAACATAAAAATAAAGCCAAGAAATAGTACATGCACAATTACCACTAAAGGAATTAAGAGACTGAGTGATCATTTTGGTCTTAGGTGGTCACAAAAGACATGCTGGGAAAATGGCTCTTAGGAACACTTCAAACTCCCTTCTAAGATGCCGAATAGGAAATTTCCATTCATCAGTGTTGTTCTTCTGCTTTACGAGCCTATGACAATTATTTATTGAATGGTCACTGTGATTAAACATACTTAGTCAGTGGTTCTTAATTTTTCTTGAGTCATGGCCCCCCAGAAAGCCTAATGAAAAATATGGAAGGAACCTCTCCCCAGAAAATGCTGCTGACAATTTTTTTTTCCTCTAAGTTAGGGAGGGATGGGGCCCAAGAAACCCACTCATGAGCCCTCACTGAAAACATACAATGGTAGGCATTACAGTGCTATCGATTTTAAAATGAAGCCCAAGGTTACCTGGTCCAGCCTTATGATTCAGATATAAACAAACATCAAGTTCCTCTTCCATCACGCCTTATCTCAGCAAATGGATCACCATCCATCCTATTGTGCAAGCTCAGAACCTACAAGTCACCCTGGATACTCCCTGTCCTTCAACCCCCCTTCATATCTAATCTTCCACTAAGTCTAGTCCATTTTTCAAGTACAGCCTCTTATGTCTACCTCCCCATCTCCTCTGTCCAAGTCACCATCACTTTCAGGGATGACTGTTCAGCAGTACCTAACTGGTATAGTCTCACTCACTCCAGTCTCCCTCCAATCTGGTCTCTGCACAGCAGGCCAAATGAACTTCTAAACCTGATCGTGACAAAACCACCTTCCCCTACCCCATACTCACCTACACCCCTTCAATAGCTTTCCATGAAAACCGAAAACCAACCAAATGAGGGAAACTTTGTTTGAAAGGAAGTTAAGCTGGGTGCGGTGGCTCACGCTTGTAATCCCAGCACTTTGGGAGGCCAAGGCGGGCGGATCACGAGGTCAGGAGATCGAGACCATCCTGGCTAACATGGTGAAACCCCGTCTCTACTAAAAATACAAAAAAATTAGCCGGGCGTGGTGGCGGGTGCCTGTAGTCCCAGCTACTCGGGAGGCTGAGGCAGGAGAATGGCATGAACCCGGGAGGCAGAGCTTGCAGTGAGCCGAGATTGCGCCATTGCAGTCCAGCCTGGGCAAAAGAGCAAGACTCTGTCTCAACAAAAAAAAAAAAAAAAAAAAAAAAAAAAAGGAAGTTAGGCCATTCAGTGATGGATAACAAAGAGTGATATGGCCCCAGAATAGACAAGGGGGTAAGAAAGTGATACAGAAAAAGCTAAGCATGGCAGAGAGGAAATGGATTAAGTACCAAAAATTATGAACAGCCCACGATGTATATTCCCAGTAACTTAGGAAATCAAGTACTAGTAGTAACTTGGTATTTAAATTACTTAAATTTATATGCATAAAATAACATATAACCTATTGTCAGCACGGTAAACCAAACAACATTCTCCCTCTCCCCTAATTTTGGAAATTAAAACTACAAAAAAAGTTATTCAGGTTCTCAACATCCAAAATTATCTACTTTAAACATCTTGGCATATTATGCTTCTTTTTTAAAAAAAGAAATAGAGAATTTATGCAATGCAGAGTAGAAAGACAAATGTAAGAATAAATCAACTCAAATGCCAACACACAGAAATAATATCATTAACACTAAGCAAAAACCATTCTAGCGATCTTTCTATGAACATGGATGGATGACAAGTAATTTTATGAAAATGGGAACATGTTCCACGTGCTATTTTCATTTCTGACGTAATTTTTCTTGACTCTAGCAAAATAAAATTAATGAAATTTCAGATTAAGAGATGGTGAAAATATTAAAAAGCTGAAGCAATTTTTTTGAACAATGTTTTCGTTTTAGACAGAATCAGTTAAATCTACTATCAAAGATGTGGACACCAGCACACTTATACCTTCTCTTACTTTTCCTCTCTCCGCCTCCAGACTTTGGCTCAGTTTCTAGGTGTGTAACTTTGACATTCTGTCCTGTCCCCATAATTCCCTTGCTTGGCATTAGTTATATCTACATTCAAATAGGTTCAGATGCTCACCCTGCCTCCCAAAGTTATCTCCATCTCTGAATTTATGCTTATTATTTTTTATTTTATTTTTTTTTTTTTGAGATGGAGTCTCGCTCTGCTGCTCAGGCTGGAGTGCAATGGCCTGATCTCGGCTCACTGCAACCTCCGACTCCTGGATTCAAGCAATTCTCCTGCCTCAGCCTCCCGAGTAGCTGGGATGACAGGCATGCACCACCACGTCCGGCTGATTTTTGTATTTTTTAGTAGAGACGGGGTTTCACCAAGTTGGCCAGGATGGTCTCGAACTCCTGACCTTACGATCTGCCCACCTCAGCCTCCCAAAGTGCTGGGATTACAGGCATGAGCCACCGCGTCCGGCCATGATTTGGCTTTTAATTGAATAGACTTCAACACTCCCTCAAAAGTAGGGACCACAACTGACTTAGTCGCTGGTGTGTTCTTGGTGCCTGTGTGCAGCAGGTGCTCCAGAAACATTTGCAGAATGGCTGAATTTATAAATGCAGAACAGTGTCAAGATAGCTTATAACCTATCAAACCACTTATATCTATGACTCAGGATAATACAAAAATCTTGAATTCCCTGTATAAGGGCCGTAAGAAAATAATTCACTAGAAATCTTTATCACAATTTTATAAGCCTTTCTTGGTAAACTGCAAAGGTATAAGGATGTATAAATGTTTAGGGTAACATGCAAAATACATGTTTATTCACATAAATGAAAGAGAAACAGTATTCTGAAGATAACCAGGGTAAAAGTTCAATCTCAAATTCTAAGCTGCTATCGCACTGTGCTGGGAGCATACCTGCATGGTCAAGTACCTAGTTAATTATTTGTGATTGACTACCATTTATGAAACATCTGAAAACAGTCCTTTTCTTTCTTTGAGTACTCCTTACTCAAAACCATAGGATTGTTTGGGAACTGCTTTTTACACCTTTTGGCAAACTTCTTTCGAGGTGAGATGTTGAGCTTTGACATGTATACACAATGCAAGGCACAGCTCCCTACCATGCAAGAATTACTGGCACCCAGACTTCAGAACAACATGCCTCACTTAATTCTCTCTCTCCAGAAAAATACCTCACAGCAAACACAAAGATAGTAGATAAATTTTAAAAATTACTTAACATCCCTCAAAATTTGCACCTTAGAGATTAAACGCAGGGAAAAAAATGTTACCATGCTCTGATGGAATGAAACTGATTTTGAAGAGCTTACTTAATATTTACTGTCTGCTGCCCAGCAAGCAGTACTACATACAGTGAAGAAATGGTGAGGCTTGCCATACCCCAAAATTTGCATTTTAAATAGTAGAAAGCTAGCAGCTTTCTAGACACAGAGGTCTGCGACCATCAGAAAAAATATGATTCGGCAATGTATCCTGAGGTATGTGGTTTTTAAGTCTTACCCACTCCTAAAAAGAAAGAAAAGAGGGGTGAAAAAGAATGAGAAGACCCATGCAAGTGATTTTTCAGATCCATAATAATCTGTCATGCTTGCAGGAATCAATCATATAAGGACTCAATTGGCCCCACACTCCTCTGATTCCCACAGAACTCTCCTTGGGCTGTCTCCTGGCACTCGCAGCTTTTAACAATAACTCACTGCCAAGTTCCTCCTTGGGCCCACAGGACTTCAACTGGCTACCCTATCTTCTCAATTGCCAAATAATTTTTGCAAAATTTATTGCTTCTGGCTAATGATATTCGCAGTTGCTGTATTAAAGATGAATATGAATGACTTCTAAATAAAGGATTTCTCAGGTATCCAAATCCAGAGAAGCATTGCTTGCTTAGAACACAACAGCATCTGATTGTGACATTTTCCTTTGCTCTACATTAAGCAGTTTAAATACTCTAATACACAGGCTCTAATTTTTCCTTTGAATGTGGTTTATGCTCTCCCATTTCAAAACAAAAAAATGTCAAGCAGCCATGATCACACTTATGCCAAATTAATTTTTGGAGAAAAAAGAAATCACTGTTTGCACAGTAGAAGCACTACTAAGTCCTTATGGACCCCTGTCTGCTCTGAGAACTTCCTGAACATTCAAAACTTAAACCAAACTGGGGCCATATTCTGACAAATGAAAACAAACAAGCCAAAAAAAAAAGAAAACAAAAAAAAAAGAAACCAAACACCCTGCCAGTTCAAATACCAGGATTCCGCAGTCCCTTGTGGAGGGCTAATTCGTCCACCCAAAACCTAGTTCCTTTGGTAATTGTTTTCCATTACTGAGATTATCTTCAAGCAAAAGGCCATTGCTTTGGAGTAAGCAATGGGCTGAAACAAACATTTTATGGTGTGTAGCGTGTTTGTAAAGCCTAAAATGTCCTTTTTATCTGTTCCCCAAAAGAGTTTAATACAATACATAAATGAGATGAAGACATGTTTAACACAGAACTAATCCACACCATTTTAACTCCAAAATGGTCCTTACTGTTAAGCCTAGAAGAGCACATCAAATGGTAAGGCTTACACATTTAGCTCATGTAATAGGAGTTACAGTGTAGACCTTTCACTTTCACCTCCATTATGTAATTTTATAAAAGCCATTTGAAAATCTGATGAAGCTTCCATTCATAATTGGCAGATTTCAAGGTAGGTTCTTAATATTAGGGGTTTTTTGGTTGCCATTTCCATGCAAACATTTTGGTCCTTTCTGGTGGCCTTCAGAGGGAAGCTGCCACTCTTTGCTCAGCAACTGGAAGAAATCAGATAGGGTTTGGGGTTAATGCAGCAAAAGGAAAACAGCTTCTATTTAAAGGTCTTTGGGGGAGAGTCTTCGAAGAGAGTCCAGGAAAAGCAACAGATTCTGCAGTTTACCATTTTTCAAATGTACTCCAAAACAGCTGTTATATTTCTTTTTAAATTCCCCTCAAGTAGTAATGAAAGAACAATATTAAGGATCTAAAATGAACAGAATAAAAACTAAACTTGCTTTACAGGAGCAGTTTTTTCAATAACTCTAGGAAAACTGTAGGAGTCACATAAGAAAAACTTTTAGCATAAACTAAAATTAAACCTAAGTTAGCTTCAGAGTGGTTAAAAAAAATCAAACATTATTTGTGTTAAGGAGAGGGATCTTATTCCAAGTGGAAGCATAAGAAATGTGGGATTTTAGTGAAGAGTTCATTTCTCTATTGAGCCACTGTTTCCAGAAGGCGTTAATTTTAAAAGAAAGATAGATTAACTATTTCGGCAAATAAACAGCTGAATCTCAATGCTAGCTCACTGAGGGCTCACACAGAATAGACTGGAAACTTTGTAACACTCTGGAAGGTTATAACTCCAGATACAACAGTGTTGCCAGTCAGCTTCCAAAACCAGCATCCTCTATCTCTCTGTTGATACTATAACGTTTACCCTTTCATTCAAGCACCATCTATGACATTCCTTCTGATAGCACAAGAGCTCTCAGAATCAAAGTTATCATCCATTCCTTAACCTATCTAGTTTCTCCCCTCAATATAGATCCATGGACTCTTCAATAAATAAACATCTAAGGAACGCCAGCAAGACAGATTAAGGCCTGTGTGGGCACAAGTATGTTCTTGTCATTTTCTTCTACAACCTCAAGATCAGGAAACATACTTCCAAATGGAGTGATACCATAGCCTGTTGAATGTTGTTCTCTACAAAAATGACTTACCATAACCAGATTTGGTCAGTGTCTGAGACACCACTGTACGAAACTCCTGCCAGGAAGAGCCAATTAAAATAGCAAAAACATCTTATTGGTTGGTTATAGTACATTCCACAAAATATGTTTTTTTTCACCCCCTTCTCCCACTGTAGGCTCCTCAAAGCCCAGACTCAGCTGCAGAATCTTGGTTCACTTGTATTTTAAATTTTAGTCTGTAAGACAGCTTTGAATAACAGCCTGGAAACCCCATATGTTTAAAATGAGTGGGGGGAATGTTAAGTCCTTATCATACCAAATTTGCTTTATTGAAGAGTTGAATAATGAAAATAATCCCGGAAGTCAGAAAAATTAATACAACAAAAAGGTACAGCCCTAACAGATGTTCCCCGTGCCAGCCTTTCCTCATCCCCCTCTCTAAACAATAACAATTTAGTCAAGCAGCATTAGGTGCTTATGCTAATATTCAGAGCATGGTTCAGAGCCAAAGTGGGGGTTTTGCACAGTAAGTCAAAAGAGGCCATTCTGAAAATTGGACTGAAGTCTTCAGTCTAGAGCCAAGCAGAAATGAGTAGTGACAAGCTTGGTCAGTGACCAAAGAAAACCAATGTTTTCTGGTTATTGCAACCAAGACATGGCAGCCTCAAGCATGGTGTAAAATCCAAACACTCCCTGAATAAAGAAAGATGAAATGTGAAGTCAAGTTAAAAGCACTACCCAAGAGATTTTCAAAATGCCTTAGGAAATCATTCAGCAAGAACCGCTAGAGGAATTCACCGGGTTAAAACTACCTCTCCAAGTACAATAAATCACTACTCAATTGGAAATTAAGGGGGAAAAAAAAAAAAAGATTCCCAGGTTCAATCACACATACACACACAAATCTCCATACTGCTTACAAATTTTAGCAATAAGAGGTTTTTTTTAATTGGCTTTTTGACTTATAGAAAGGCACAAAGTGATTAATCACTATGGTCTAAAGCTTCGGCATTTAAGATTACAAGAATTCCATGGAGTCAAGCTCATTTAACATTTAAAGAGAAGTCAAAAAGCCAGCATCCAGTTTTCCAGTACTTCCCTTTAAAAAAGCATTGAGGTATATTATTAAAAGTTTAAAAGTTAGGTTTTGCTATTACCTCGACCAGGTTTAAAACTTAGATCCATGCTGGGTACAGTGGCTCATGCCTGTCATCCCAGAATTTTGGGAGGCCAAGACAGGTGGATTGCTTGAGACCGGGAGTATGAGACAAGCCTGGGAAACATAGTGAAACCTCATCTCTTAAAAAAAAAAAAAAAAAAAAAGCGGGCCGTGGGAGCAACCACCGGTAGTCCCAGCTACTGAGGCTGAGGCACAAGGATCACTTGAGCCTGAGAGGTCAAGGCTGTGGTGTGCCATGATAATGCCACTGTACTCCAGCCTGCATGACAGAGCAAGACTGTCTCAAAATAAAACCTTAGATCTACCACAAACAATATTTACCTCTTAGAAACTTGGTTTCCTCACTTGTAAAATGGAGGAAAATCTTTACATGTTGAGGACTGAGATAAGGTGAGGTCACTGTCCTTAGGGATCACCAACGATATCTATTCCTTTGCCTCACCTTCCATCCTCTCCTCACCCTCAGACATCTCAGAGTCCCCCTGTAACCTCCCTGCCTGCCCCCTTCCTATCTTCCTCCCAGGACTATGAGTTTGACTCTGTGGAGGAAGTAAAAATGATCGAATTAAACAGATTCCTACAACAATAAAGAAGGCATGTCTGGCTGGGCACAGTGGCTCACGCCTGTAATCCCAGCACTTTGGGAGGCCGAGGAGGGCGGATCACCTAAGATCAGGAGTTCCAGACCAGCCTGGTCAACATGGTGAAACCCCATCTCTACTAAAAGTACAAAAAAAATTAACTGGACGTGGTGGCAGGCGCCTGTAATCCCAGCTATTTGGGAGGCTGAGGCAGGACAATCACTTGAGCCCAGGAGGCAGAGGTTGCAGTAAGCCGAGATCACGCCACTGCACTCCAGCCTGGGCAACAAGAGTGAAACTCCATCACACACACACACACACACACACACACACACACACACACACACAAAACTTATTTGCAGGGGTTCAGGATGTGGCAAATTAACCAGAGAAGGGTAAAACATTATATATCAATAGCAAATGTTTAATAATTTACTATATAATGGGTACTTTTAAATTAACCCCCACCAAAAAAATATTAAATAAGCCAATAGGAGAGAGGGAAAAAGAGCAAAGGACAATGAATAGCCAAATCCTGCAAGAAAAAATACAAATGGCCAACTTTAGTTTATATCTTGGGGTTTTTCTTCTGGAAACATTCCTTATTCCTTGAGCTCCATTTCATCCCCTGGAAGGAGAATCCTTGAGATGCCTCCCATTCAACCAGACTTTGGCTTAAACATCACATCCTTACAGAAGCCCCATCTTTTACAGGTTGGGTTAGGGACCACCAATATTTGTTTGCATGTCAAGCATATTTCAACTGATAGCACCTATCAATTGTTTAATTGACTCTTCCACTAGACTGTAAACACAGTAAGAGAAGTATAATATACTTCAGTCTTGTTTGATATTATGTCCCACACATCTATAAAAGGATATGGCACCTAGTAGATACTCAATAAATAAATTCAACAAATATGAAGCACTCCCTATATTTCAGGTACTATTAATGAAAGTGGAAAAAAAACAGAAGTCATCAGTAATAAAAATGGATTAAACTGAAACAATGACGACATATAATTGTTTAGCTTAACAGGCAATTTATTTTTAAAGATAACACATGGTGTCTGGGAAGATAAAATGAAAGCTCACCCTCATACACTGCTGGTGGAAGTGTGCTTGGCTGAAATGAAATTTAGTAACTATTCTGAGGGTAATGTGATGACATGGATCAAGAGCCTTAAAAAGGTTCATACTATGTAGCCCAGTAATCTCACCGCTAGGAATTTATCTGAAGTAATTATCTATAAAGAAAAACCTGATAAACAAGGTTATTCATCATAGTATTCCTCGCATTAGTGAAAAATAGAAAAATGACGGCAGCTAAAAATAAAATAGTAAAAGATATTCTATAAAATGGAATATTAAACACATTTTCAAAAAATATGTAATGTGGGAAATGATCGCAATATACTCTCTGAAATTGCAATAACATACAATTTAACACTTTAACCATTTTTAAGCACACAGTTCTTTTTTATTTATTTTTTTTTTTTTGGAGACGGAGTTTCACTCTTGTTGCCCAGGCTGGAGTGCACACTGTTCTACAGCATTAAGTACGCTCACACCATTCTGCAATCATTATCATCATCATCTACCCGCAGAATGTTGTCTTCCCAAACTGGAACTACCATTAAAAACTAACTTCCCACTATGTGTAGAGGCTCTCACCTGTAATCCCAGCACTTTGAGAGGCCAAGGTGGGAGGAATGCTTGAGGCCAGGAGTTTGAGACCAGCCTGGGCAACATAGTCATACCTCGTCTCCACTAAAAAAAAAAACAAAAAAATTAGCCAGGCATGGTGGTCCATGTGTTGCAGTCTCAGCTATTAGGGAGGCTGAGACGGGAGGATGGCTTGAGCCAGGAGATGGAGGATGTTGTGAGCTATGATCACACCATTGCAGTCCAGCCTGGGTGACAGAGTGAGACCCTGCCTCAAAAAAATAAAATAAAAATAAAAACGAACTTCCCATTTCCCCCTGCCCCTAGCCCACTACCATTCTACTTTCTGTCTCCACGAGTTTGAGAAGTTATACATGAAATGTATAACTCATGTAACTGAAGCTATACATTTGTCCTTTTGTTACTGGCTCATTTCACTTGGCATAATGTCTCTGAAGTTCATCCATATTGTAGCATGTATCAGAATTCCCTTCCTGTTTAAGGCTCAATAACATTCCACTCTATGTGTTCCCATACTTTGTTTATCCATTCATCCACTGACAAACACTGGGTTGCTTCTACCATTCAGCTATTATGAACAATGCTATGCACATGGGTGTACAAATGTCTGTCAAGTCTCTGCTCTCAATTCTTACAGGTAGATACCCAGAAGTGGAATTGCTGGGTCATAAAGGAATTCTATGTTTAATGTTTTGAGAAGCCCTCATACCATTTTCCACAGCAGCTGCACTATTTTACATTTCCACCAGCAATGCACAAGAGTTATAATGTATCCACATTCTCAACACTTGTTTCTATTCTCTTCTTAACGGCCATCCAATGGGTGTGAAGCAGTATCTCATTGTGGTCTTGATTTGCACTTCCCTAACGTGGACCATCTCCTCATCTGCTTATTGGCCATTTGTATGTCTTCTTCAGAGAAATGTCTGTTCAAGTCCTTTGCCCATTTTTAAATTGAGTTATCACAATATATTCTTAACAAAAGACCTAAAAATGTATTTTTGTAACATGAGGAAAAAAAATAAGCACACACACACTTAAAAAGACAGAAGAGTATAACAAAAGATTAACAGAGATGACTTGATCATGTGTAACTTCATTCCTTTTTTATACTTTATTACAGTTTTTCTGGTGTTTTGTTTTTTGACCTAGTTTCACTCTGTTGCCCAGGCTGTAGTGCAGTGGCACAATCTCAGCTCACTGTAACCTCCAACTCCCGGGTTCAAGCAATTCTCCTGCCTCAGCCTCCCAAGTAGCTGGGACTACATGCTGAGCCACCACGCCTGGTTAATTTTTGTATTTTTAGTAGAGATAGGGTTTCACCATGCTGGCCAGGCCAGTCTTGAACTCCTGACCTCAAGTGATCCACCACCCCGGCCTCCCAAAGCGCTGGGATTACAGGCATGAGCCACCGTGCCCGGCCTCTTTTTTACACTTTATTTGCACTTTTTTACACTTTATTTTAGGTGTTCTAAAAAGAACACAAGACTAGTATAATCAGAGGGTAAGGGGACAGCGAAACACATTTTTTTAAAAAGTATAACCCCCAGGTTTCAATGAACAGCATCATCCTAAAGACTCTCTGAAATTACCCTCCAGTAGGAAGAAAGACTAGACCTACTTCTACTTGTCCTGTCTGTCAGGGCTCAGAACAGATGGATCCAAGGAGTCAGGCACTGGTTCCTGGGGGATGCTGACAACCGAATTGCAAAGGCCAGGACTTAATCCCCTTCATTCCCTCTCACTCCATCCCATTTACGTAGCCCAGACCCCTTCACAAGCACAGGGCATGGGGAATAAGAGGTTCTCTCCCCTGACGGAACTTGAAAACTAGTTAAAATGAACTGAACCTTTATCAACGACTGATAAAGAATGTAATTATATAAAAGGCAACTGAGAGAGCATACAAAGATGTGCTTCAAATCACATTAATGCAGATCCCCCTAATAAAGTCCCATTATTCAAATTAGACCACTTTATCCTTGAACTATTTATCAGAAAACAGCTTGATCATTCATGCTATAACAAGAATATGAGTTAAAGATTGAGTTCTTTCACTAATATAAAATTTGCAGCATTTAGAGGGATCTGTTTTCATTGAAAATTATGCTTATTTGCTATAGTTTGTTAGATTTTCTAATGGGTAAACCCAGTCTCTGCTTCATACACTATTTTTAAGTTATTTGTAATGTAGATGTCATTGATGTAGTAGACTGCATGCCTTCATGTCAGTTTCTCTGGGAAAGCTATTTCCATGTATGGCAGATGAAACAGAAGTAACTGGTCAAACGGTTCTAAAGGAAAATTTGAAGTTTTCATTTTATTTAAAAAAAGAACACTTAAGCGTCCTATAAAATAGCCAGATTCTTAAATCACAAACAAATCCCTTAAAAATATCAGGAACCAGCCGGGTGCATTGGCTTATGCCTGTAATCCCAGCACTTTGGGAGGCCAAGGCGGGTGGATCACAAGGTCAGGAGATCGAGACCATCCTGGCTAACATGGTGAAACCCCGTCTCTACTAAAAATACAAAAAATTAGCGGGGCGTGGTGGTGGGCACCAGTAGTCCCAGCTACTCGGGAGGCTGAGGCAGGAGAATGGCATGAACCTGGGAGGTGGAGCTTGCAGTGAGCCGAGATCGTGCCACTGCACTATAGCCTGGGCGACAGAGCGAGACTCCATCTCAAAAAAAAAAAAAAAAAAATTTAAAACAAAATAATCGGGAACCTATTTTAGACCTCATAGAAAATGAAAGAATGGACCTAACGTGGATGATGGTCAACAGAGTCTTTAGATGCTAACGTGCCCCTCCCTCTGCAGCTTCTCCACATCTCCCACTATACTCTATAGCAGAGGCTTTGAAAATACTTTAGGTCAGGTGCAATGGCTCACGCCTGTAACCCTAGCACTCTGGGAGGCTGACGCAGGGGGATCACCTGATGTGAGGAGTTCAAGACCACCCTGGCCAACATGGTGAAACCCTGTCTCTACTAAAAATACAAAAATTAGCTGGCCATGGTGGTACATGCCTGTAATCTCAGCTACTTGGGAGGCTGAGGCAGGAGAATCGCTGGAACCCAGGAAGCAGAGGTTGCAGTGAGCTGAGATCATGCCACTGCACTCCAGCCTGGGCAACAGAGTGAGAAAAGGGAGAGGGAGAGGAGAAAGACAATATTTTATCAAATAAGATGCCCTAAGTATCACGAGAATTCCCATGGTCTATTCCAAGAGGTATTACTTTTATACATCCTATTATGAATGGGGTAAAAGTTGTTTTCTTTTGCCCTAATATATTCTAAAAAAAAAAAATTTGGTTTGCTACCATTGGATTCAAAAGGAAAATACTGATCAAATCTTCAACAGCAAACGAAAAAATAAACTGTAAAATAAAGTGTTTTAACAAGAAAGAGACAATGCGAAGTTTATATTGTCTTGGAGAAAGTTTCCACCAAGGCAAAGTCTACAGCAATGCATTGAACAACCAAGAGGTTATGCTAGCAACACAGCTGTCAGAAATTTCCTTCCCAGAAACAAAGATAATACAGATGGGGCAGAGACCAGAACACTCATAAGACTTTCTCATTCTTATGTCTGTATGTTCCAACCCTCCTCGTGGTCGCTCCACTTCCCCTGTCCCCACCTCTTAAGATTAAGTTGTGTGGTTTTCTCTGCCCAATGACTTTGAGTGGAAGTGTTTTTGAGCTGAAGCAATGAAAAGCCCATGAGAGATCCTCCAGTCTCTCCTCCCCAGCTCCTCAAAGATCTGGCCTTAGGTTCTAGACACTGAGATCCTACAAGTCTGTGCAGAGAGTCCCGGTACGGACTCACAATGAATATGAACAGCAAGGGAGAAGTAGACCTCTGTAGTGTTAAGCCACTGAGATTTGCAGATTAATGTGTTGCTACAGCATAGAACTTTGCTGATCACAACTAACACAACAAAAGTATAAAGATACTAAATACCTAAAGTAGCATTAACCAAATGGGAGAGCATAGTAGCCACATCAGAGTCTTCAGAAGATAAAGAGATGAGAGGTACAAAGGGGTTCTGTTTATACTTAAGCACAAAAGAGAAAAACAGACGAAGGGAGAGGTTGACAGGACAGGAAGCAAGAGATACAGTCTTCCAACCCAAACCACTGAGACGAGGCCATCAGAGGACACAGCTAAGACAGCCACATCCCCAAGCTCCCTTCCCTTGATAACATGAGTCCAAGGAGCAGGGAGATAAGATTCCAAATTATTCCTTCTGCCATCCCATCTCTACACATCATCCCAAAAGCACTAAATAAAACATCTTCAGGGCTATCAGCATCATCTTAGACACAACCCCTTGTTAATTTATGGAGTTGCTCCAGAGACTAAAAGTACAGAGCAATTACTAATACAGATCAAAGTCTTACCAAAAGAGGAAAGAAGTAAATAATAAATCCAAGAGCAGAATCAGTGAATGTACTAGCAGGCATGTGCCTTATTCATCCCTACTGGGATCCCTGCAGGGCCAGAACCCATAAATCTCATTACTATCAGCTTCACTCGCACTCGCAGACGAGTCCAAAATTGTTTTTCCTGTTGCTATTTTAAAGTCCATCTTAACTAATTTATAAAATTTTGTAATCTAGTTATTGTCAGTGCACACAATCTTCCAAATACCTTTTTCCTATAATCATCCTGAGACCCTCTTAACAAAATATTTGAAAATGGAGTTGAGTCTAATGGAATATTTTAGCTTAATAAAATCTCTCTCAAGCACCAATAAATGCTTGCCTACTGATCCACTTTATCTCTTCTGATAGGATGAATAGACATTACAGCTGTATGATTCTAAAAAATAATAAATCAGGGGTGGAGCCAAGATGGCCGAATAGGAACAGCTCCGGTCTCCAGCTCCCAGCCCCAGCGACACAGAAGACGGGTGATTTCTGCATTTCTGCTTGAGGTACTGGTTTCATCTCACTAGGGAGTGCCTAACAGTGGGTGCAGGACAGTCGGTGAAGCGCACTGTGCGCGAGCCGAAGCAGGGCGAGGCATTGACTCACTCGGGAAGCGCAAGGGGTCAGGGAGTTCCCTTTCCTAGTCAAAGAAAGGGGAAGCAGACGGCACCTGGAATATCGGGTCAGTCCCACCCTAACTGCGCTTTTCCAACGGGCCTGGAAAACGGCACACTAGGAGATTGTGTCCCGCACCTGGCTCGGAGGGTCCTATGCCCACGGAGTCTCGCTAATTGCTAGCACAGCAGTCTGAGATCAAGCTGCGAGGCGGCAGCGAGGCTGGGGGAGGGGCGCCCGCCATTGCCCAGGCTTGCTTAGGTAAACAAAGCAGCCAGGAAGCTCGAACTGGGTGGAGCCCACCACAGCTCAAGGAGGCCTCCCTGCCTCTGTAGGCTCCACCTCTGGGGGCAGGGCACAGACAAACAAAAACTCTGCAAGAACTTCCACAGACTTAAATGTCCCTGTCTGACTGACAGCTTTGAAGAGAGTAGTGGTTCTCCCAGCACGCAGCTGGAGATCTGAGAACAGACAGACTGCCTCCTAAAGTGGGTCCCTCACCCCTGAGCTGCCTAACTGGGAGGCACCCCCCCAGTAGGGACAGACTGACACCTCATTCAACCGGGTACTTCTCTGAGACAAAACTTCCAGAGGAACTATCAGACAGCTGAATTTGTGGTCTCACGAAAATCTGCTGTTCTGCAGCCACCGCTGCTGACACCCAGCCAAACAGGGTCTGGAGTGCACCTCTAGTAAACTCCAACAGACCTGCAGCTGAGGGGCCTGTCTGGTAGAAGGAAAACTAACAAACAGAAAGGACATCCACACCAAAAACCCATCTGTACATCACCATCATCAAAGACAAAAAGTAGATAAAACCACAAAGATGGGGAAAAAACAGACCAAAAAAACTGGAAACTCTAAAAAACAGAGCACCTCTCCTCCTCCAAAGGAACGCAGTTCCTCACCAGCAACGGAACAAAGCTGGATGGAGGATGACTTTGATGAGTTGAGAGAAGAAGGCTTCAGACGATCAAACTACTCTGAGCTACGAGAGGAAATTCAAAACAACAGCAAAGAAGTTAAAAACTTTGAAAAAAAATTAGAAGAATGGATAACTAGAATAACCAATGGAGAGAAGGGCTTCAAGGAGCCGATGGAGCTGAAAGCCAAGCTTCGAGAACTACGCGAAGATTGCAGAAGCCTCAGTAGCAGATGCGATCAACTGGAAGAAAGGGTATCGCTGATGGAAGATGAAATGAATGAAATGAAAAGAGAAGGGAAGTTTAGAGAAAAAAGGATAAAAAGAAATGAACAAAGCCTCCAAGAAATTTGGGACTATGTGAAAAGACCAAACCTACGTCTGATTGGTGTACCTGAAAATGATGGGGAGAATGGAACCAAGTTGGAAAACACTCTGCAAGATATTATCCAGGAAAACTTCCCCAATCTAGCAAGGCAGGCCAGCATTCAGATTCAGGAAATACAGAGAACGCCACAAAGATACTCCTCGAGAAGGGCAACTCCAAGACACATTATTGTCAGATTCACCAAAGTTGAAATGAAAGAAAAAATGTTAAGGGCAGCCAGAGAGAAAGGTCGGGTTACCCACAAAGGGAAGCCCATCAGACTAACAGCTGATCTCTCAGCAGAAACTCTACAAGCCAGAAGAGAGTGGGGACCGATATTCAACATTCTTAAAGAAAAGAACTTTCAACCCAGAATCTCCTATCCCGCCAAACTAAGCTTCATAAGTGAAGGAGAAATAAAACACTTTACAGACAAGCAAACGCTGAGTGATTTTGTCACCACCAGGCCTGCCCTAAAAGAGCTCCTGAAGGAAGCACTAAACATGGAAAGGAACAACCGGTACCAGCCACTGCAAAAACATGCCAAATTGTAAAGACCATCGAGACTAGGAAGAAACTATAGCAACTAACGAGCAAAATAACCAACTAACATCATAATGACAGGATCAGATTCACACATAACAATATTAACGTTAAATGTAAATGGGCTAAATGCTCCATTCAAAAGACACAGACTGGCAAACTGGATAAGGAGTCAAGACCCATCAGTGTGCTGTATTCAGGAAACCCATCTCACATGCAGAGACACACATAGACTCAAAATAAAGGGATGGAGGAAGATCTATCAAGCAACTGGAAAACAAAAAAAGGCAGGGGTTGCAATCCTAGTCTCTGATAAAATAGACTTTAAACCAACAAAGATCAAAAGAGACAAAGAAGGCCATTACATAATGGTAAAGGGATCAATTCATCAAGAAGAGCTAACTATCCTAAATATATATGCACCCAACACAGGAGCACCCAGATTCATAAAGCAAGTCCTGAGTGACCTACTAAGGGACTTAAACTCCCACACAATAATAATGGGAGATTTTAACACCCCACTGTCAGCATTAGACAGATCAACGAGACAGAAAGTTAACAAGGATATCCAGGAATTGAACTCAGCTCTACATAAAGTGGACCTAATAGACATCTACAGAACTCTCCACCCCAAGTCAACAGAATATACATTTTTTTCAGCACCACACCACACCTATTCCAAAATTGACCACATAGTTGGAAGTAAAGCTCTCCTCAGCAAATGTAAAAGAACAGAAATTATAACAAACTGTCTCTCAGACCACAGTGCAATCAAACTAGAACTCAGGATTAAGAAACTCACTCAAAACCGCTCTACTACATGGAAACTGAACAACCTGCTCCTGAATGACTATTGGGTACATAATGAAATGAAGGCAGAAATAAAGATGTTTTTTGAAACCAACGAGAACAAAGACACAACATACCAGAATCTCTGGGACACATTCAAAGCAGTGTGTAGAGGGAAATTTATAGCACTAAATGCCCACAAGAGAAAGCAGGAAAGATCCAAAATTGACTCCCTAACATCACAATTAAAAGAACTAGAAAAGCAAGAGCAAACACATTCAAAAGCTAGCAGAAGGCTAGAAATAACTAAAATCAGAGCAGAACTGAAGGAAATAGAGACACAAAAAACCCTTCAAAAAATTAATGAATCCAGGAGCTGGTTTTTTGAAAAGATCAACAAAATTGATGGACCGCTAGCAAGACTAATAAAGAAGAAAAGAGAGAAGAATCAAATAGATGCAATAAAAAACGAAAAAGGGGATATCACCACTGATCCCACAGAAATACAATCTACCATCAGAGAATACTACAAACACCTCTATGCAAATAAACTAGAAAATCTAGAAGAAATGGATAAATTCCTCGACAAATACACCCTCCCAAGACTTAACCAGGAAGAAATTGAATCTCTGAATAGACCAATAACAGGTTCTGAAATTGTGGCAATAATCAATAGCTTACCAACCAAAAAGAGTCCAGGACCTGATGGATTCACAGCCGAATTCTACCAGAGGTACAAGGAGGAACTGGTACCATTCCTTCTGAAACTATTCCAATCAATAGAAAAAGAGGGAATCCTCCCTAACACATTTTATGAAGCCAGCATCGTCCTGATACCAAAACCTGGCAGAGACATAACCAAAAAAGAGAATTTCAGACCAATATCCTTGATGAACATTGATGCAAAAATCCTCAATAAAATACTGGCAAACCGAATCCAGCAGCACATCAAAAAGCTTATCCACCATGATCAAGTGGGCTTCATCCCTGGGATGCAAGGCTGGTTCAACATACGCAAATCAATAAATGTAATCCAACATATAAACAGAACCAAAGACAAAAACCACATGATTATCTCAATAGATGCAGAAAAGGCCTTTGACAAAATTCAACAACCCTTCATGCTAAAAACTCTCAATAAATTAGGTATTGATGGGACGTATCTCAAAATAATAAGAGCTATCTACGACAAACCCACAGCCAATATCATACTGAATGGGCAAAAACTGGAAGCATTCCCTCTGAAAACTGGCACAAGACAGGGATGCCCTCTCTCGCCGCTCCTGTTCAACATAGTGCTGGAAGTTCTGGCCAGAGCAATCAGGCAGGAGAAGGAAATAAAAGGTATTCAATTAGGAAAAGAGGAAGTCAAATTGTCCCTGTTTGCAGATGATATGATTGTATATCTAGAAAACCCCATTGTCTCAGCCCAAAATCTCCTTAAGCTGATTAGCAACTTCAGCGAAGTCTCAGGATACAAAATTAATGTACAAAAATCACAAGCATTCTTGTACACCAATAACAGACAAACAGAGAGCCAAATCATGAGTGAACTCCCATTCACAATTGCTTCAAAGAGAATAAAATACCTAGGAATCCAACTTACAAGGGATGTGAAGGACCTCTTCAAGGAGAACTACAAACCACTGCTCAATGAAATAAAAGAGGATACAAACAAATGGAAGAACATTCCATGCTCATGGGTTGGAAGAATCAATATCGTGAAAATGGCCATACTGCCCAAGGTAATTTATAGATTCAATGCCATCCCCATCAAGCTACCAATGACTTTCTTCACAGAATTGGAAAAAACTACTTTAAAGTTCATATGGAACCAAAAAAGAGCCCGCATCGCCAAGTCAATCCTAAGCCAAAAGAACAAAGCTGGAGGCATCACGCTACCTGACTTTAAACTATACTACAAGGCTACAGTAACCAAAACAGCATGGTACTGGTACCACAACAGAGACATAGATCAATGGAACAGAACAGAGCCCTCAGAAATGATGCCGCATAGCTACAACTATCTGATCTTTGACAAACCTGACAAAAACAAGAAATGGGGAAAGGATTCCCTATTTAATAAATGGTGCTGGGAAAACTGGCTAGCCATATGTAGAAAGCTGCAACTGGATCCCTTCCTTACACCTTATACAAAAATTAATTCAAGATGGATTAAAGACTTATATGTTAGACCTAAAACCATTAAAATCCTACAAGAAAACCTAGGCAATACCATTCAGGACATAGGCGTGGGCAAGGACTTCATGTCTAAAACACCAAAAGCAATGGCAACAAAAGCCAAAATCGACAAATGGGATCTCATTAAACTAAAGAGCTTCTGCACAGCAAAAGAAACTATCATCAGAATTAACAGGCAACCTACAGAATGGGAGAAAATTTTTGCAACCTACTCATCTGACAAAGGGCTAATATCCAGAATCTATAATGAACTCAAACAAATTTACAAGAAAAAAACAAACAACCCCATCAAAAAGTGGGCAGAGGACATGAACAGACACTTCTCAAAAGAAGACATTTATGCAGCCAGAAAACACATGAAGAAATGCTCATCATCACTGGCCATCAGAGAAATGCAAATCAAAACCACAGTGAGATACCATCTCACACCAGTTAGAATGGCCATCATTAAAAAATCAGGAAACAACAGGTGCTGGAGAGGATGTGGAGAAATAGGAACACTTTTACACTGTTGGTGGGACTGTAAACTAGTTCAACCATTGTGGAAGTCAGTGTGGCGATTCCTCAGGGATCTCGAACTAGAAATACCATTTGACCCAGCCATCCCATTACTGGGTATATACCCAAAGGACTATAAATCATGCTGCTATAAAGACACATGCACACGTATGTTTATTGCGGCACTATTCACAATAGCAAAGAGTTGGAACCAACCCAAATGTCCAACAACGATAGACTGGATTAAGAAAATGTGGCACATATACACCATGGAATACTATGCAGCCATAAAAAATGATGAGTTCGTGTCCTTTGTAGGGACATGGATGAAACTGGAAAACATCATTCTCAGTAAACTATCGCAAGGACAAAAAACCAAACCCCGCATGTTCTCACTCATAGGTGGGAATTGAACAATGAGAACTCATGGACACAGGAAGGGGAACATCACACTCCGGGGACTGTTGTGGGGTGGGGGGAGGGGGGAGGGACAGCATTAGGAGATACACCTAATGCTAAATGACGAGTTAATGGGTGCAGGAAATCAACATGGCACATGGATACATATGTAACAAACCTGCACATTGTGCACATGTACCCTAAAACCCTAAAGTATAATAAAAAAAAAAAAAAAAAAAAAAAAAATAAATCCTTTTATAGGTATAGATAAATATCTTGGATAAGTAAATAAAGGAAAGGGGGCAACAGTTGGGTTTAGTACCTCCCTGGGTCACATATCAATATTATCTCCAGGGGCCAGGTGCGATGGGGTCACGCCTGTAATCCCAGCACTTTGGGAGGCAGAGGCGGGGGGATCACCTGAGGTCAGGAGCTCAAGACCAACCTAGCCAAGATGGTGAAACCCCATCTGTACTAAAAATACAAAAAATTAACTGGGCGTGGTGGTGGGCACCTGTAATCCAAGCTACTTGGGAGGCTGAGGCAGGAGAATCTCTTGAACGCAGGAAGTGGAGGTTGCAGTGAGCCAAGATCGTGCCACTGTACTCCAGCCTGGGAAACAAAAGTGAAACTCTGTTTAAAAAAAAAAAAAAAAATCCAGGAAAATATCTTATCTTCCCAGTTGTTTCCATCTGTCATTAGTACCCAACAGACCAGCAGAGGGAATGGGTTGAGTAAGACCAGCTCAGTGAGGACTAGGTATTGAATGGATGAAAATAAAAGGAAGAACAAAGAAAACCTAATTTTGTCAGTTTCTTTCTAAAGAGAGAGAACACGATTCACACCATTTTCATCCCAGCTGGTTGAAAAAAGATCAACATTTCGATCAAAGACAATGTATGGAAAAACAGAACTATCCAGATAAATGATGGGGTGTGTTTGACTGAACAATCCTTGGTAACTCTCCAGGGAATTACTGCTCAGATAGCTGCAGTGGCATTTCCTTTACTCTGCCCATTACAATGAAGCTCCAACCTCCAAAGGCCATCAGGGCAGCTCCTGCCTTGAAACCTTGCCCTGCCTAGAAACCTTGCCCTGCCTATGGCAGTAGGGACCTCCTGCTTAAAATTCTTCTTCTCTTGGCTTTCCTAACACCACAGCTCCTGGTTTTGTTCCTGCCTCTCTGGGCAAACCCTGCCCTCTCTCGTTCATTCTCATCTCCGTAGATGACTAAACTATACTGATTCCATCAGCCCTCTCATCTTTTTTCTCTGTGCCTTCTTCCAGGCACTCAAATCCTTGCCATTCATTCAACTTAACTTATAAGCAGATGACTCTCCAGCCCTGGCTGCCTCTCTCAGCTCCAGCACCTAAATCCAGCTGCCTCCCCGGCATCACCCTCTGCCCCAGTCCCTGTACCATACACTTGGAGACCTCTAAGGCACTTCTCATTCAACAGGTTTAAAACCACATGGTCTTCCCCGAAACCTGGTCTTCCTCTAGCATGCTACATAATAGTGAATGGCACCACAGTCCTCTGACCTTTGATACCCTCCTCTCCCTTCCACATCCAAATCATGTCCAGCTGATCTCTCCTCCTAAATAGGATCCTGGATTTGCAAATGTTTGTCCTCCACCACATATCTGGTTTCTGGAACCAAGTCTCTCACCAGAATGAGGAAAGACCTCCCAACGGGCTGCCCCATCCATTCTTGCCCACTTCTAGTTAGTTCTTCACGTAACAGTAGGCACGATCCTCCTACACGAGGAGACACTAATCAGGCCACCTCCTCGCTTAAAGCCCTTTGAAAGACTCCCATGGTTCTTGGGCTAAAGCACTGAATTTTTAACACGGACTAAATGGACTAAGACCTGCAAGGTGGCTCCTGCCTACCTCTCCAGCCTCTTCTCACCATAATAATCCTCATTCAAAACACTCCAGCAAATGAAATCTGCCTTCAGTTTTTGTTTTTTTGTTTTGAGATGGAGTCTGGCTGTCACCCAGGCTAGAGTGCAGTGGCACCATCTCAGCTCACTGCAACCTCCGCCTCCCAGGTTCAAGAGATTCTCCTGCCTCATTCTCCCAAGTAGCTGGGATTACAGGCACGCACCACCATGCCTGGCTAATTTTCATATTTTTAGTAGAGACGGGGTTTCCCCATGTTGTCCAGGCTGGTCTCGAACTCCTGACCTCAAGTGATCTGCCCATTTCAGCCTCCCAAAGTGCTGGGATTACAGGCGTGGGCTACCACACCCAGCCTCTGCCTTCAGTTTCTAGAACACACAACGTTCCCCTTTTAGGGCCTTTGCAGTTGCTGGCTGCTTTACCTAGAAGGGTTTTCCTTTCATTTTCAATCAGTTCACTCCTTTCCTCCTCTAGAGTTCATTCAAATATTATTTCCAGCTGGGTATGGTGGTTCATGCCTGTAATCCCAACACTTTGGGAGGCCAAGGTAGGAGGATCATAGCTTGAGGCCAGGAGTTCAAGACCAGCCACGAGTTCAAGACTGGCCTGGACAACATAGCGAGACCCCCATCTCTACTAAAAAATAAAAAATTGTCTTTTAATAGCCAGGCACAGGGGCATGCACCTGTTAATACCCAGCTACTCCAGAGGCTGAGGCAGGAGGACTGAGCCCAGGCGATTGAGATTGCAGTGAGCTACGATCACCACTGACTCTTACCTGGGCAATAGAGGGAAAAACATTACCTTCTCAGGAGAGATGTTCCTGATCCTTCAGACTAAGTTAGGCCCCCTGTTACACATTGCCAAAATCCCATGGCCCTTTCCTTTGTAACTCCATATGCAGTCTTTCGTTACTTGTCCACGTGATTTTCAGATTAGTGGCTGGGTCCATCACTAGAGGGATTCCAGCAGAGGTAGTCTCAGCTTTGCTCACTTGTATCTCCAGCATCAGACACCATGGCTGGCAGATATGACAATGAATGCTTAGGGAAAAAAATCTGTTGAATAGTCACCTAAAATTTTAGACCTCATTCTGTGAAATAATTATCCTCCAAACTTGTCATATTAATACTCAAATAAAAGCTATCTGATGACTACAAATTTCAAAAAGATGAGAAATAGAGATGAGAGCAGAAAGGATGAATTGAAATAAAAAAAATGTAAGTCATGTGGACGAAGGAGACACAGGACATGAAGTTTACAGAGCTGATGTCAGATAGCTGGCGGTTATGGGAGCACATGATAATAGAAACATCCAGAAATTTTATTTTTGAGACAGTCTCACTGTGTCGCTCAGGCTGGAGTACAGGGGCACGATCTCGGCTCACTGCAATCTCCATCTCCTGGGTTCCAGTGATTCTCATGCCTCAGTCTCCCCAGTAGCTGGAATTACAGGCGCACACCACCACACCCAGCAATTTTTTTTTTTTTTTTTTTTTTGAGACAGAGTCTCACTCTGTCGCCCAGGCTGGAGTGCAGTGGCATGATCTCGCCTCACTGCAAGCTCCACCTCCTGGGTTCACGCCATTCTCCTGCCTCAGCCTCCCAAGTAGCTGGGACTACAGGCACCCACCACCACGCCCAGCTAATTTTTTGTATTTTTTAGTAGAGACGGGGTTTCACCATGTTAGCCAGGATGATCTTGATCTCCTGACCTCATGATCTGCCCACCTCTGCCTCCCAAAGTGCTGGGATTACAGGCGTGAGCCACCACGCCTGGCCTATTATTATTATTAAGAGACAGGGTCTCACTCGGTCACTCAGGCTGGAGTGCAGTGGTATGATCATAGCTCACTATAGCCTTCAACTCCAGGGCTCAAGTGATTCCCCCCACCTTGGCCTCCTGAGTAGCTGGAACTATAGGTGTCCGCCACCATGCCTGGTGATTTTTACATGAATCCATTATCAAAAGTAAAACAAAGGTACTGTTTGATATCACTTTCAGCAAATCTCCCCTGGATCAAACTTTAGACTATCAAGAATTTTCAAGTACTGATGAATAAGAGGCCTACCTAAGTAAACTCCAAAGTATGAATTGGATGGACACAGCAGATACAGAAGTCACATACTGCCAATGCCAAGACAAGCTGAGTCTGTACCCAGACGACACCCTACTCTGGCTATGTTCAACATAATTGATCTCGGCAGCTCAAAAGGATGAACAGACTAGGCATGAGGCAGGCACACAATTACTGAGTTGTTTGCGCTCCTAGCAGCTCTCATCCTCAGGTAGGGATACAGAAGAGAGGATGCTCCTCAAAAGTAAAGTGTTAGAGTTGAATTAACATTTGATTATATGTAAACCCATTTTCATGCATCTTTGAAACCTCCTCAATCTTATAAATTGGCCAGGCTCAGCCACACTTGTTTTATATCATGATATACCACCAGGATATAAGACAGGAAATTAAAGAGCATGCTCTTACAGACAGATTTTTACAATTTATTACGGTGAGTGAGAGCAGAGGGCAGGGAAGACAACATTTGCTTTTAAAGATGTACAAATCCATGGAGAAATTACCTTTCAAAACCTTTTTTTATGAAATGTCACAAAAATCCATGTGATGAGAAAAACAAAATGAACCAATATGAAGCTCTACATTCAAACACTAACCCAGTCACATAGAGTGATTTGAGCAACACTTAAATCTGAGTTGCATCCAGAAAATAATCTGTCCTCATTTGGTGAAGATTCAATGAGAAAAGATATCTACATAAAGTGCCTAACAATGGGCCTACACAAAGGGGGTTCTCAACAAATGGTAGGTCCTCCGGTTATTCCTAGTAACTAGCATGGTACCTGCTAAATAATTTTTAGGTGTGTGAATGGATGGTAGCCACTCATGGATGGAGGTCTTAGGGCCTTCACATCAACCCTAAAACCTAAAACTTTACACAAAAGGCCAGTTTTAAAAGGGGGAAACGTGGAGAGGGATGGGAGACAGGAATGGAAATCATTTTAAAGGTCAAATTTGCAAAAACAGGAGTTGTGCATGCAAAAGCTGCAGTCCTATAAACTCAAAGTAATCCTAGGGCTCTCTAGCTAGCTCAAAGGATTCAGAGTAAGCTTTTAATAAATCACAACCACCCACCCCTTAGGGCTTTTTTCTCTCTTCTCTGCACCCTGTTCTCAAAGGGTTTTTAGGAACATTTGCCTCCCAACTTGCTGTTTTCAACATGACTTTCTCTCCTGTGGATTTATGAATAGGACACTCTACCCCTACTATCATCAAGCATTGCTGGGGTGAGGATCCCACTATTTCACCCTTAATTATGGTTCCTATAAGACCAAACACAAGTCTACTCCTAGTATTTTGTATTTCCTGTCCAGATTTTTTTTTTTTTTAAGTGGAGCAGGAGGCAACAGAGTGATTACTTGGGTCACAGAACTCTGTAAAAGACCATGAAATCAATATGTGACTCAAATACCAAATTTCAACTGCAAAGAGTTCCCATAAATTGAATAGTAATAAACATCAGCTTGGGCCTAACAAAAGTTAGAAAAATTTAACATTTTACATGCTGCTAATAAAGAAAAATAATGTCAAGGGATAAAAAGGATTGTTGGCTTCCCCCACTCCCCAACTCAATTCTAAACCAACTCAATAGTCTGGCCTAAGGCCAATACACAATGACCAATGGTTTGTTTTGCATGAAACGTTCAATATCTCAATGGATAACATTTTTAGGAAAAATTCTTACTGGCATAGTTGTTTTTCTGAGATGCTGCGCTTCTAGGGAAGAATTAAAAGAAGTGGGAGAAATATGTTATATAAACACTGACTAGCAAGGTAATTTAGAGCTTCCAAGGATTTTTCTTTATTCTCGGAGGAGATCTGTAGCTAGGAAGGGACTTGGAAAGGATGCAGCCTAGGAATGGCAAATTGTTGTCTCCCATGTCAATTCCAATCAACCAATATGTAATGGCCACTGGAGCCCTAATTTTGAGAAGAATTCTGAAGTTAAATGAAGACCGTGAAGACCATGAAGACCGTGACTAATGAGTGTTATCTGCCATAGTATCTGGCAAGAATGTCATATGTTTGCTATCCCTACTAGAGTCTAATTCCCCCATTTACACAGATGAGGACAAAGGCCTAAACTGGAGTCAAATCAAGATTACCTAATTTCCAGTCTACTGCTTTTTTTTTATCACATTGGAAAGTCTCTCAAATTTTTTTTATATACTAACTTATAAATGTTGACTTTTTTTTTTTTTTTGAGACAAAGTCCCACTCTGTTGCCCAGGCTAGAGTGCAGTGGCACAATCCCAGCTCACTGCAACCTCTGCCTCCCAGGTTCAAGCAATTCTCTTGCCTCAGCTTCCTGAGTAGCTGGGATTACAGGCACACACCACCATGCCCAGCTTTTTTTTTTTTTTTTTTTTTTTTTTTGTATTTTTAGTAGAGACAGGGTTTCACCATGTTGGCCAGGCTGGCCTCGAACTCCTGACCTCAGATGATCTGCCTGCCTCAGCCTCCCAAAGTGCTGGGATTACAGGCATGAGCCACTGATCCCGGCCTGTATTTCTTCATAAAAGCATCCTTAGTATTTTGTGTATCTAAGTCATATTTATCTGGTTATATTTTAAACTCCCTGATAAGAGTGAAGAGGCTAATTTTTATGAAAACTCTTTCTCCATATCAATGTTTATGTGAAGTTCTATACACAGCAGGACCAAGTGTTGTTGACCATCTGCTTCTTCAAACGGGAACACACCCAATTCACCTCTTGCTCTCTTTGCCACCAGATGTTCCAGTGCACAAAAATAACTAAAACCCAATTCTGATCTTGTGTTGGAAATTAAAAGACCAGGAAAAAAAAAAAAAGATGGTATGTACAGTCATGTGGGTGAAGTTTAGACAAGTAAATGGCTATAACAATTTGATTAGCAATTTTTTTTTGAGTCAGAGTCTTGCTGTGTTGCCCAGGCTGGAGTGCAGTGGTGTGATCTCAGATCACTGCAACCTCCACCGACCTACCGGGTTCAAGCCATTCTGTCTCAGCCTCCACTGTAGCTGGGATTACAGGCATGTGCCACCATACCCAGCTAATTTTTGTATTTTGGGTAGAGACGGGGTTTCATCATGCTGGCCAAGCTGGTCTCGAACTCCTGGCCTGAGGTGATCCACCCACCTCGGACTCCCAAAGTGCTGGGATTACAGCCATGCCCAGCGATTAGCAATTCTTTCTACCACTCCAACAGACACACCCATACACACTTCTTGCCCACAGAAGCAGTTGATAAAAATTCAATCTGCATAGAGGTCCAATGAACATACTAAATACATTTAGAGAAACCTCTGACAATCTGATTTTCCACAAGTAGCACGAAGTAAATGTCTCAGTGTTGCATTTTAGATACAGCAAAATTTAACATAAACCATTTAATCATACTAACTGCTCTCAATTTTGGACACCTTGATAGAAAACATTCCATTGGTGTTCTTTCCACAATAACAGACATATAATTAACAAGCATGTGAAGTTACAAAGGCATCTTAAAAACTAAATAACCCAGATTGACTTGAGTCTGATCATTTGAACCTCTGGATCAAGCTGCCAATTTGCAGAAAATACAAAGGAATGTGGTAACGTGCACTGGGAGCATGCAATTAGCAAAATTCTGACTGTGGAAAACTCTACAGGTCAAAAGAAGTCAGGTACTCCCCCAGATAAATTATAAGGAAAAGGAGGAGATGGAGGAGGAAGTGATCATTTAAAAGAGATTTAAGGACATTTCCATTATTTTTAAAGATGCAAGGTCAAACTATAGTACCTAAGGATAACCATTTGGGTGATAAAACTAAAAAGCATGAGGAAGCCATGAATCTAAAAGTCATAATAGTGATTACTTTGGTGGGAGGGATGAGGCACATGGAGGACTGGTCAAGTTTTACTACTTAGCCTTGGGCAGTGGTTACAGGAATGTTGACATATAATTCATTAAACTATGCATTTGTTTTGCATGGTTTTCTGTATGTGTTTTATTTTACAATGAAATTCAGGTTTAAAAAATATGATCCAATGTTACTCCCTAAGAATACTCCAAAGCTAGCCAGGTGCAGTGGCTCATGCCTATAATCCCACCACTTTGGGAGGCCGAGACAGGAGGATTGCTTGAGGTCAGGAGTTGGAGGCCAACCTGGACAACACAGCAAGACCCCATCTCTACAAAAAAATAATTAAAAATTAGCTGGGCATGGTGAGAACTGCCTGTAGTCCTAGCTACTTGGGTGGCTAAGGTGGGAGGATACTTGAGACTAGGAGTTGGAGGCTGCAGTGAGCTAGGATTTTACCACTGCACTCCAGCCTGGATGACAGAGGGAGACTCCATCTCTTTAAAAAATTTAAAGATTTTAATTTTTTAAAAAATAGTCTAAATTTGAATCTTCTAATACAGTAGCCACTAGCCACATGTAGCCATTTAACTTTAAACTTTAATGAATTAAATTAAAAATTCAGTTCTACATTTTAAGTGCTTAATAGCCAGATGGTGCAAGTGGCTACCATACTAGACAGTGCAGATTAGGGAACACTCCAAGATCACACAAAATTCTACAGGACAGTGTTAGTCTACAGGTAGATGCTTTTCCAGATCTCTGAGGCTCCATGAATTCCTATTTCATCTCTCCTAAGAGACCAGGCAATGACATAAGATCTTTGGCCTTCCATTTCTATTAACCATGCTTGTCAATGAGATTACTGCCAATGAGAACCAATATAAATGCACTCAGCAACCACCCTGAAAAGGCTGACCTCACCAAGAGCGACATTACTCCAAAGCAACTAAAAGTTTAAAAAGTTTGGAGCACAGAAACCTATTTCTTCTAAAGATTTCAGAAGGGTACTGATGAGAAAGAACTCCAGTTGTTAGAGCCAAGGATGGTTTGATCACTTCAGGATGTGGATAGCACGAGTCTGAGTTCATGGAACAAATACAAGTCCCCTCAGCCCTTCATTCTGGGAACTATCAAAGATTTTTTTAAGACAAGTTAGCTAACACCCTGTAATCCCAGCACTTTGGGAGGCTGAGGCAGGTGGATCACCTGAGGTCAGGAGTTCGAGATCAGCCTGGCCAAGATGGCAAAACCCTGTCCCTACTAAAAATACAAAAATTAGCCAAGCGTGGTGGTGCATGCCTGTAATCCCAGCTACTTGGGAGGCTGATGCAGGAGAATCGCTTGAACCCAGGAGGCAGAGGTTGTAGTGAGCAGAGATCATGCCACTGCACTCCAGCATGGACGACAGAGCAAGACTGTGTCTAAAAAAAATTTTTTTTTTAAAGTGAGCTAAATTATTTGAAAAGGGAGGCCATTATGCAAAAAGACAATAACATCCATATAGCAGGCACAAAGGAGCAATAAAGAAGGTGACATGGAAACTGTCCTTGGCACTTAAGTTCTATCAAAATTTTTCAAAATTATTCATACACATCAAATTAGCAGTGGTCATTTCTGCCCATCCGCAGAGTATCTTCAGAACAACTGTCTTCAGTTTCTCATTCTGAATATGGTTCAAAGACTCAGGGCAATAAAGAATGTCCAAGAGACACCCCCAGGGAAATTTACCAAGGAGAAAAAAAGGAACCATTGTTTCAGACTAATTTTTAAAGCAACTCAGAAACCTAGCATAGGAAGGAAAATTTTCCATGGAATATTTATAAGACTTGTAGGTTGTGCTTGGATTTAGCTAGAAAATAAACATTGAAAAAAGCAGACATAAATGTCCATGTTTAATCTCCTATCACCAGATCCGTTATTTTGTATATTTTGTTTGTTTACTTTCTGTATCTTTATTTCCAAGGTCAGAACCTCAAATCAACAACACTGAAACTATCAAAAATAAAGCTTTGACTTCTGTATTTGGCTTGTACCACTCAGAAATAACTTCAATTTTAAGGATGGTGTTACGTAAACTACAGAATGCAAAACTACCAAATAATAAGCTCCATGACTACATTCAGTCAAGCTTTAAATCTCGTTTAGGGAGCTACTAAAAATATGTACCTTTGTAGATTAACTAATGAGTTAATTTATTTGCATGTGTGTATTTTAGGTAATATATAAAAAGGCAAAATCAGCTCTGGTATGAAAACAATATAAGATTTTTGCAGACTAAGTAACACCAGAACTGTATAGCCTGTTGCCAGAGAATCACAGAGTTAAAATTAGAGAGAAAAAATATATAATTTCATGAAGGGTCATCTTCCTTGTCCATGAATTCTCATCCAATACAAATCAAAAGTCTGAAGCATTTTTAATATTCTTTAATACAAGTTCTTGGTGTTGTTACTAGACTGTTCACCTACAAATTATAAAAGCTAAATATACAATCCTTATTTACCTGGTAAAACTCCTAGACTTTAGATGCATATTTGTCTCTAAAAGGCACTGCCGTTTTTCAAAGAAAATAAAAGGAATCTCGTGTCTGCTTTGTTTGCAGATTCCCTCATGCTTTCTTTAAAAAAAAAAAATAGAGTATTGGATGGGCACTTGTACTCACTGAGAATGGCATTTGAGAGTCAAGACTACAGAGTACAAGTGCAAAGGTTCATAGCACAGGGTCACACTATAGGAGGTAGGGGCTAGAGATTTAAGTGGCCACTCTCTCAGGGTTTGGGTTACAGCAAGTCACTTAACTCTTACAGCCAGTTCTACAGGTATAAATTCAAGAACCTGGGCTAGACAGCCTCTACAGTCCTTTCTTACTCTAAAATTCTAAGAACAGGGCTTTTCCTGACCCTATGACAACAGGATTCACCAAGAAGGCCAACAAAGGCCAGTACTTAAATGTATATGAATTCAGAGGCAGGCAGAGTGGCTCACACCTGTAATCCCAGCACTTTGGGAGGCCAAGGTGTGGCAGATTACTTGAGGTCAGGTGTTCAAGACCAGCCTGTCCAACATGGCGAAACCCTGTCTCTACTAAATATACAAAAAAATTACTTAGGTTTGGTGGCAGGCGCCTGTAATCCCAGCTACTTAGGAGACTGAGGCAGGAGAATCCCTTGAACCCAGCAGGCAGAGGTTACAGTGAGCCAAGATCACACCACTGTACCCCCCACCCTGAGCGACAGAACAAGACTCTGTCTCAAATAAAAAAGTAAAAAAAAAAAAAGAAGTATATGAATTCAGGTTATTGCATGACTACCACCTATGAATATATAATTTTAGTAATATTAAAACCCAGTGTTCTGTAAGACATACCCAGTTATTTCTTAGTGACAAAAAGTTTTGCTCATCTGACATGAAATATATTCTACTTAAAAAAAAATTTTTTTCATGCTAAGAAAAAGTCTCAGGCTATCAGGACAAAATACCTAGAATATAAAATATAACCTGACAAAAAGGAACACACTGGAAATACAACAGAAGCCAAAGTTAATAATGTGCTTCATAATTTTGAGATAAAACTTTGACCTTTAACAATTCTTCACCAACGGGTAAGTCAGCCAAAAACAACTTGTGCACAAATGATATTGTCAAAATTAAAATCACAAATGCTTTCTATTTTCCAGAGTTTACTTTAAATAAAATATATAACATCTAGAAGAGCATTAGCAATATACTTCAATTGTCATATTACTCAGAAAATTAAATGAAAAAGCCCAGAGCCTCTAAATTATCCTTCTACAACATTTCATTAGATTCATGGCAGACCACCATGGCAGACCACCATTGCAAGCCTTTTTTTGGGTGGGGGTGGAGGGGACAGGGTCTCACTGTGTCACTCAGGCTAAAGTGCAGTGGCACAATCTCAGCTCACTGCAGCCTCAACCACCGGGCTCAAGCAATCTTCCCACTTCCAAAGTAGCTGGGACTACAGATTAGTAAAAATTAGCCTTGCTAATTTTTATAGTTTTTTGTAGAGACAGGTTTTTGCCGTGTTACTCAGGCTGGTCTAAAACTCATGAATTCAAGCAATCTGCCTACTTAGGCCAGCCACCATGGCAAGTCTTTTTTTTTTTTTTTTTTGAGACCGAGTTACCCAGGCTGGGGTACAGTGGCGTGATCTTGGCTCACTGCAACCTCTGCCCCCTGGGTTCAAGCAATTCTCCTGCCTCAGCCTCCCAAGTAACTGGGATTACAGGCATCCACCACCACGCCTGGCTAATTTTTGTATTTTTAGTGGAGACAAGGCTTCACCATATTGGCCAGGCTAGTCTCAAACTACCGACCTCAAGCAATCTGCCCACCTCGGCCTCCTAAAGTGCTGGGATTATAGGTGTGGGCCACCACGCCCAACCCACCATGGCAAGTCTTAAGCATACCAACTATTCCTGCTGCAGCCCAATAACTCACTTTATAAAATATGACTTGAAAGTTAATTTGCTTCCATATGAACTTTAAAGTAGTTTTTTCCAATTCTGTGAAGAAAGTCATTGGTAGCTTGATGGGGATGGCATTGAATCTATAAATTACCTTGGGCAGTATGGCCATTTTCACGATATTGATTCTTCCAACCCATGAGCATGGAATGTTCTTCCATTTGTTTGTATCCTCTTTTATTTCATTGAGCAGTGGTTTGTAGTTCTCCTTGAAGAGGTCCTTCACATCCCTTGTAAGTTGGATTCCTAGGTATTTTATTCTCTTTGAAGCAATTGTGAATGGGAGCCCGCATCGCCAAGTCAATCCTAAGCCAAAAGAACAAAGCTGGAGGCATCACGCTACCTGACTTTAAACTATACTACAAGGCTACAGTAACCAAAACAGCATGGTACTGGTACCACAACAGAGACATAGATCAATGGGACAGAACAGAGCCCTCAGAAATGATGCTGCATAGCTACAACTATCTGATCTTTGACAAACCTGACAAAAACAAGAAATGGAGAAAGGATTCCCTATTTAATAAATGGTGCTGGGAAAACTGGCTAGCCATATGTAGAAAGCTGCAACTGGATCCCTTCCTTACACCTTATACAAAAACTAATTCAAGATGGATTAAAGACTTATATGTTAGACCTAAAACCATTAAAATCCTACAAGAAAACCTAGGCAATACCATTCAGGACATAGGCGTGGGCAAGGACTTCATGTCTAAAACACCAAAAGCAATGGCAACAAAAGCCAAAATCGACAAATGGGATCTCATTAAACTAAAGAGCTTCTGCACAGCAAAAGAAACTATCATCAGAATGAACAGGCAACCTACAGAATGGGAGAAAATTTTTGCAACCTACTCATCTGACAAAGGGCTAATATCCAGAATCTACAATGAACTCAAACAAATTTACAAGAAAAAAACAAACAACCCCATCAAAAAGTGGGCAGAGGACATGAACAAACACTTCTCAAAAGAAGACATTTATGCAGCCAGAAAACACATGAAGAAATGCTCATCATCACTGGCCATCAGAGAAATGCAAATCAAAACCACAGTGAGATACCATCTCACACCAGTTAGAATGGCCATCATTAAAAAATCAGGAAACAACAGGTGCTGGAGAGGATGTGGAGAAATAGGAACACTTTTACACTGTTGGTGGGACTGTAAACTAGTTCAACCATTGTGGAAGTCAGTGTGGCGATTCCTCAGGGATCTCGAACTAGAAATACCATTTGACCCAGCCATCCCATTACTGGGTATATACCCAAAGGACTATAAATCATGCTGCTATAAAGACACATGCACACGTATGTTTATTGCGGCACTATTCACAATAGCAAAGAGTTGGAACCAACCCAAATGTCCAACAACGATAGACTGGATTAAGAAAATGTGGCACATATACACCATGGAATACTATGCAGCCATAAAAAATGATGAGTTCATGTCCTTTGTAGGGACATGGATGAAACTGGAAAACATCATTCTCAGTAAACTATCGCAAGGACAAAAAACCAAACACCGCATGTTCTCTCTCATAGGTGGGAATTGAACAATGAGAACTCATGGACACAGGAGGGAACATCACACTCCGGGACTGTGTGGGGGGGGGGGGGGGACAGCATTAGGAGATACACTAATGCTAATGACGAGTTAATGGTGCAGGAAATCAACATGCACATGGATACATATGTAACAAGCCACATTGTGCACATTACCTAAACCTAAAGTATAATTAAAAAAAAAAAAAAAAAAAAAAAAAAAAAGTTAATTTGCATCACACAGACATCAATCCAGCTCAATACCAGCACGTGCTATGGTGCCTAGTTGTGCAAAATAAGTAAAAAAGAAAAAAAAAGGATAATGGTGCCTATCAGCCATTATCCCTAAACTTGAATTAGCACCTAAAAATTAAATAAAAATCATTCCTCCATGTTTCTAAACTGTTTGTAATTAACGATCATTTCCATTTTAAAGTCACATATATGTGATATACAGAAACAAATCCTCATTTTTTAATTAAAACAAGAATTCTAGAGAAGTTTTCCATATTAATGTGCTATTCAGATTGAAGAAACTAATGTGAAACTAAAGCAACAAAAGTCACTTTAGTATTAAACAAATTTGGCATATGATAAAATTAGGTTCACTAAAAAGAAAACTTCAGAAGTACTGTTAGGCAAATTACTCATAATATGATCATCTTATTTTGTAACCCACCTATTAAATTTTAAGTCATCCATGTACAACTTTTCACAACTATAACAGCATTAAGAAAAACACCTTCGTATTGAGAACTTGACAGTCATGTTTTAAGCTATTTTCTACATTGTAAATACTTAAGAATCAAGTTAAAATACTTTAAATTTTTTAAAAATGAGTAATCTCCCATTTTCACATTTTAGGACAGTTCATTCACTGAGGATGTATAGTTGCATGCATGAATTCAACAAAAGGAGGAAAATGATTTAAGCTAGTGTACAGCCATTTAACTTCAACACAAATCTGAATGGAAGCTAATGGAAGTCTTTACAACTGTGAGCCAAGCTTTCTAAACCAGTGAGAGTTTTATTCCAATTACCACAAACAGCACCACAAATCATTCTTTATTAGAAACCTAAGGGAAGGAAAAAATGAAGAGATAAGTTGAGAAAAAGGGATTGGCTACTTATCTGTACAGCTTCAGCAACTAAAAAAAACTACTGCAGTGGAAACATAGACATTCACTAAATCTGCCTGATTTCAAATTACAGCTTCCCAATTCACCAGTCACACATGAGGGCAGCCTACTTAGCTTCTGTTCCAGCATCCTTTCCACCCATGGGGTGGTAGTACACTGTAAGTTCACAGTGGCATGGTAGCAGTATCATGTAAACTTGTATTTCTCAAATCTGAATCCCAGATGAAAACTAACACTCCAAACTAGGATACTAGTACACTGCAGCACCCCTTTCCTTTCCTTACCAAGGTTTCTGACCACAGTGAAAACACATCAGCCCAAGGTTAGCCCATGGAGAGAGGAGGAATAAACTACGGATCATGAATCAGAAATTCTGACTGAATAAATCAGTAGACAGTTTCTAAAATAGAAAGTGGTGATTTTTTTTTTTTTTTTTTTTTTTTGAGACAGATTCTCACTCTGTCACCCAGGCTGGAGTGCAGTGGCGCAATCTTGGCTCACTGCAAGCTCCGCCTTCCAGGTTCACGCCATCCTCCTGCCTCAGCCTCCTGAGTAGCTGGGACTACAGTACCCGCCACGGCACCTGGCTAATTTTTTGTATTTTTAGCAGAGACGGGGTTTCACCGTGTTAGCCAGGATGGTCTCGATTTCCTGACCTCGTGATCTGCCTGCCTCGGCCTCCCAAAGTGCTGGGATTACAGGCGTGAGCCACTGTGCCCGGCTGCTGCTTTTTAATATGTAAATGTTTTAGTTCTTTATTTTTCCCTTATTAATACATATATCTAGTATAACTGAGTATCTCATCTCCAGTCATAATTTCCATGTGGTAAGACCCTGGACTCCCAATATGATGCTATATATAATCAATAATCAATATTGCCAGCTTCCTTACAGTAGAGAGATCAGCAGAAAGAAGTGTCAAAGTAGCACACTTTTTAAACCAGGGGTGTCCAATCTTTTGGCTTCCCTGGGCCACAATGGAAGAATTGTCTTGGGTCACATGTAAAATACACTAACACTAACAATAGCTGATAAGCTTTTAAAACAAATAAATACATAAAATTTTAAAAATTCATAATTTTTTAAGAAAGCTTTCAAGTTTGTGTTGGGCCACATTCAAAGCCATCCTGGGCTGCATGTGGCCCACGGGTTGAACAAGCTTGTTTTAAACTCAAGAAGTTATTTTCCAAGCTTCAGTACAATGTATCGTCTACATGTAGATATAGTAATCCCTGTATTTATAACTTTGTTCTGAAAATGACATGAAAACAAAAAGATACAAGAGGAAACAATCTATTTAATAAAGAATGAGTATGTGGCAAAGCGTGAAGTAGCTCCCTACATATTTTTCCAATCTGTTCTTCCATTTGGGGGTCAGTGGGGGCAACATCTCAAATAAGATGGGCTATCTCAGTCTACTGCTCCTGGAACGTGAGTCACTCTCATCCCTCTCACGCATGCCATTCCCTTACCTTAGAAGAGCTTCCTCCATTTTCCTAATGAAAGGAAATTCTAGCAACCTACAAAGCCAAAAACAACAGCCATCTCCTGATAAGCTCAAAAAATATCTCCTTCCTTCCCACATGCTTCAAAAACTGTTATTTCATTCAGACTAAGATATAATATAATGTACGTGATAGACGTACTGTTACCATGTGTTGTTTTCATACATGTCTTCTGTCCCACGCCCTGCAGGGTCTGGCATGACATAGACTAAACAGAGGTCCATGTATCGGGCCATAACCTCCCACTACAGGCAGGAAGCACATTAAGTGCTACTGAATTGAAAAAACACTTCCGGCTGGACGCAGTGGCTCATGCCTGTAATCCCAGCACTTTGGGAGGCCAAGGCAGGTGGATCACCTGAGGTCAGGAGTTTAACACCAGCCTGGCCAACACAGTGAAACCCCATCTCTACTAAGAATACAAAAATTAACCGGGCATCATGGCACATGCCTGTAATCCCAGCTACTCGGGAGGCTGAGACAGGAGAATTGCTTGAACCCAGGAGACGGAGGTTGCGGTAAGTTGAGATCGTGCTACTGCACTCCAGCCTGGACAACACAGCAAGACTCCGTCTCAAAAAAATAAAAGAAAAAAAGAAAAAACACTTCATTCTTTAATACCTCGACATTTGAGTTAATGGTGTGATTTAAGTGTGACAAAACTTCAAGAAAAGGAGAATTGTAAGAGGCAGCAGAACACCTGGCTTAACAGCATGGCATCTGGACTCATACTGCCCAAGTCTGAATCCCAGCCCCACCATTTTCTAACTATGTGGCTGTAGACAAGTTACTAAACCTCCCTGTGCCTCAGTGCCTGTTTCCCCATCTGTAAAACGGGAATCACAACACTGCCTATCTCTTCAGAATTGTTGTGAGGATCAAGCGAGTTAAAAGTGAGTGCTTAGAACAGTGTATACAGTAAGTGCTATATAGTTGCTATCAATTGTAGCGTTTCAAGTATAAGAAAACCCCTATGTCATAAACTTTGTGCACAACCATACATGAGCTTGTGTGTGTATCACACAAGCTAGGTGTATATATATATATACACACTCACACATATGTATACACACATACATACACACATATATACACATATATACACACACATACACATACACACACATACACACACATACACACATACATATACACACACATACACACACATATACACACACATCTATATACACACATACACATATATACACATATATATGCACATATTTATATATATATATATAGAGAGAGAGAGAGAGAGAGAGAAATTCTATCGTAGGGATTAACTCAAAACTACCAGTTTTCCTGATGGTAAAACCATGAGTTAATCTCTACAGTAGAATTTTACTCTCAATTCAACTGTTAACTGGACCCTCATTGACCCAACCCCTCAAACTTGAGGAAGCTTGTCCAAGTCAGAGCTAAACTCATATCTCGTATTTACACCCTTATGGTTTATTTCCTAACTACCTACTGCAGTCACCCTGGACAGGACAGATGTATCAACTATTTCTCATAGATATTGGAGGGGGAACAGCAAGTGAAGGCATTAAAGATGAACTGCCCTTACGTTAATCTTACTTGATGGACTTGCTCTTAAATAATTCTTATCTTGTGCTGGCAATTAATCAAATCATTCCCTTCCATTCCATTCTTGATAGAAATCTATTTCCAGAAACCATTTTCCCTTTTGTATAATTTAATAAAGAGTTTTTTTAATGCAGTTATAGCAATTTCTACTAGACACAGCCAACACTGAAGTGGTCACGCCTTAAGTTTAACATGAGATTTCACAGTCTGGGTGGAAAACAAGACCTGAAATAAAGGGTCTGCCATGGAAATTTTGACAGACTGATGAGGACAGTGAAACCTTAATTTTATGTCACCAAGAAATGTTTCATAATGGCATCATTCTTTCCTCTCCTAATATAAATCCAGGCTTCATTCATACCAGAAGTTTCCACTTGGCTCTGAAGAATGTTTTCTGCAGAACCGTTAGAATTTGAACCCATGACACGCCCCACCAGCCTGGTTAAGTACTTTAGCTCTATTTCTAAGATGGGGATAACATCCTGTTATAGGGTACTTTTGGAATGAAAGCTAGATGTCTGACATAATGTAGCATTGAATACATACTCATTTTCTTTCCTTTCAATTGAATAAAATCTTGAAAGTGATTCTAATCACCATTATAATCTGTGATGATAAACATAATCACAGCTGTTTCACTCCAAAGCTGCTGCTGCCATTCCTGTACATTTACTTGCATATTAAAGCACAAAAACCCTTATTATTTGTATTAAGGCACAAAAAATGTATTAAGGCACAAAAACCTTTCAGGTACAAAAATTTTAAAAATAACAGAATCAGTGAAGTTGAGCTACTACTCCCTCTGGAGCATGATGATTGAGCTCCAGTTATTACCAATCTCAAAGTAAAATAGAACATTTAAATAACTGTACCAAACAAGTACTAAAAGCTGGTTTTACTTTCTCACCCTATACCCAAGACATTTTCCCCCTCCTGCTATAGCCCATGATACACTCTTGTTTTATCAGTGCAATAAGATTTATTCTTGATGCTTGGATAATCTTCTAAAGATAGAAAGAAGACACATTAAGCGGTTTATTTCTACAGTGTTAATGTGTTAGGTTTAGCCATTACGTATGTTAACTTATTATATACATAAAGGTAGAATTTTCTGCTCCCTCTTTTGAATAAGTATGCTTAGCTTCAAAAAGTAATTTTTCTTTAATGATCCTAAGATCTTAGTTGGCACAACTTTGGATTATAAACTTGCTTTAAAAAAATATAGAAAAGGTAGCCAGGCAGAAGTCACTGTGATCTTTCTGGTTATTAACGTTTGTATCACATCTCTTAATATTTATATAATCACACACCCAACAAATATTTACATAGTATCTACTGAGTGTCAGGCACCACATTACACACTGGAGACACAAAAAGAAATAAGACTCAGTCCTGGCACTCAAAACTAGCAGAGGAAACAGAAGTAGAGAGGTGATACAATGTGAAGGTCCTATGATAGGAAGGGTGGGGCACGGGAGCTCACGCCTGTAATCCCAGCAGTTTGGGATGCCGAGGCAGGCAGATCACTTGAGGTCAGGAGTTCGAGACTAGCCTGACCAACATGGCGACACCCCATCTCTACTAAAAATACAAAAATTAGCTGGGTGTCATGGTATGTGCCTGTAATCCCAGCTACTCAGGAGGCTGAGGCATAAGAATTTCTTGAGCCCAGGAGGCAGAGGTTGCAGTGAGCCAAAGTTGAACCATCGCACCCCAGCCTGGGCGACAAGAGCAAGACTCCATCTCAAAAAAATAAAATAATATAAAGAAAAGGAAACTCAAACATCAGATTTATCTGCAAAAGTAAACATTTATTCGGCTTTCACGGCCTATGAGGATAAATAGCCTCTCCATATGCTACAGCCCCAGCTTCTGGTGGCGGGGGTAGGATTGATGTGTGAATAAATTAACGAAACTTTCACTTACCGTATAAAGTAAAAGAGTGGCAATTCAGAAAGTCAATAATCAGAAATCATTTTATAACAAGTATGTAGCACCAAATGGGAACACTCAACACTAGTTTTATTTAAGCATCCCTACTTCTAAGTATTAATGCATTTTTACAGAGGAAAAACACGGTTGAAAAGAAAAATAGCATTTTTTGTTGTTGTTGTTTGGTTTTGTTTTTTGAGACAGGGTCTCACTCTGTCGCCCAGGCTGGAGTGCAGTGGCACAATTACACCTCATTGCATCCTCGACCTCCCAGGCTCAAGTGATCCTCCCACCTCAGCTTCCCAAGTAGCTGAGACCACAGGCGCTGCACCACTGTGCCCAGCTACTTTTTGTATTTTTTTTGTAGCGATGGGGTTTTGCCATGTTGCTCAGGCTGGTCTTAAAGTTCTGGGCTCAGGCAATCCGACTGCCTCAACCTTCCAAAGTGCTGGGATGACAGGCATGAGCCACTGCACCCAACCACAGAAAGGCAGTTCTAACTGTCCACCTCCACCACTTTTCTCTGTAATTCAGGCATTATTGACCATTTCATCTTTGAGACTGAGATAATGCTTTGACCTGGCATTACTACAAAACCTCTAGGTTTCAAATTACACTCAGTCTTCCATGGATTCTATCTTTTGGAACTAAACCTCCAAGAATTTATCTCTAATTAACATAACTTACAATTTGGGGATAGGTAACCAATCAAAACTGAGGTACCAAGGGCTGAACCCCTCTTGAAGACAGAATAATGGAAAACCCTGGCACTAACTTTGAAAACCAGCTGGCAGCCAGAGGCCACACAGTGTTAGCAGTGGTGAATGCAGTACATAGGGAAGACAGATCCTCTGCTCAATCTGGCCAACCTCATGATTCCACCCAACTTGTACCTCAGTCTCCTATCTCCTGGTACTTGGTGTCCATACAACTCGGCTCTCAGAACACCGTGGCGGATGAGGACAACTGTGCATTCCTTTTCTGAAAGGCTGGTGACTCAATCGCTACTGCCCCCTTTCTGTTTAAAGTCCACCTTCCTTAACTAGTCTTGTTTTCTGAAATCCCTCAGCTCACACAGCCAAGAGGAGACTCATTCTTTTTTTTCTTCCCTTAAACACCAACTTTCATTCTTACAGAAGGAATAGAAACCACCACCCTGCTCAGATGAGCCAATGAAACACCTTCTCTGAAACAGGCCTTCAAAACAAAATATCAAAGGGGAAGAGTAGCTGATTTTTTAACCCCTTAACACTGAAAAATGCAGAGCTTCAGTTGGAGTCACAGATGAAGTACAATATATGTTGTGTTCTTGGCAGGGAAACGACTCGAGATTCAAAACAACTTCTTAGTGGCATCATTGAAAGCACAAAAATGTGAATTCTTTCCCAGCAGACCCCTCAAAATCCAGTGATGATCATTCAGGGACAACAGGCTCCTGTTGGTCATGGTTACTGGCAGAGCTTAATTCTCATGCCGTTTCTTGAGTATCTTCATCAAAGAGCCTAGGTTTGTAGTACATTTTCATTTGTAATATTAAAAGACAAACAATAGCAAAAAAAAAAAATTAGGGAAAACAAGTGGAGGTTAGGCAGATGTAACAAACTGTGTAACTGTTTGGCATTTGAAATAGGCAGGTCACATTTTGAGAGGCTGTAATTAGAGAAGTGCATGGGTGTTGCTCCGCCTAAGGAGGGGGAAAAAAATCCAGTTGGCTGTTTCCCTTTTCCAGTACTGAAAGCAGTAGATAACACTGTTTCAGCTCTGCTGCCCCAGAGGAAGAGTGCATTTGAGCAGTACAGTGGATCGCTCTGTTCTCTGATGACTGACTTTGGAAGTAGCTAGTGCAAGACAGAAACTACCGACTGGAAACAGACCTTCCAGACTTGAAACTCAACTTCATCAATGTCCATACCACACAAATCTACTTCCCTGTCTTCTTCTCCTTTCTCTGATGGGGGAAAAAGGACTAGATCTCTGCTAGTCTTATGGAGATGAAATGAGTGCTAGGGGTACATCAAGCAAAAAACATTCAGCCAAAAATAAGAAGGCAACCCCAAGTCATGTAAAAAGGGTCACTTCAGAGCTGCGAAGGAACACGCTTGTCTTTATCTCTGAGGTCCTTAAGAAAAGTATTTCCCACTTGGAAATCTACTACACACTCATCTTTCTCCTCCCCAGAAGAATGGCCCTTGGTTTCACTGTTTCAGGCAGCAAATTCTGACAATGGGATCCTGTGTTACTTGCCCTGGTAATGTCAGTTTTCAGGGTTGTATACTATATTGCAATATAAAGAAGAATGGCACAGAGTCCATGAAGGGAAAATGGGAATAAGCCAATAAGTCTCTCCAGAGAAACGCCCTTCCCTTCCCCAGCATATAACATAAATGAAAGTAGAAATAACCTTAGTGCTTCACATGCTTGTAAGATGCCATTCTCTAAATGGCATAAATTACAAACCCAGTTTTAAGGACTAAAACTCACTTATTTCTTTAGTCTTCAAATACCTACTCACCATTTACTAAGTAAAATGAAGATAAATATTTTGGATCTAAAGCTATATTACTTACTGCATGAATATGTGAGTCACTGAGAGCATACACACCTCTCTAGTTAAAAAAAGAAAAACTACGCTTGCTGCAGATATTTTACCTACTAACCAAAGCAGCATACTACATACTAGTGGATAGAAAGCACTGCCTCATCGGGTAAAAATACTCTGATGTATGAGGAATACAAAAAGCAGTTTCAAACTCCAGCTGCCATTTCCAGAGGGTGTGTTGCCAAAGGTATGAATGAGAATGAGTTATTTTCCTGCAGAAGAATGATGCTCTATCAAACAAAACCAAGGAAAAAAAAACAAAATTAGAGAGCATTAAAAGAAAACTTAAACACTCTACGATGGTCAGATGTTAATAGAAAGATTAATTTTGCGGTAGGAGCCAAAACAGAAAATGCTGGGTAACTATATTTGTGGGATTAAAAGCATCATCCCAAGGTAACATATCCTTCTTAAGTTACAACAAACAATAAAATATAATGGACTAGCGTATGCCTACTAGAAGTCAAATACAGATGAGACACAGTAAACAAAATATAACAAGCAGACAGCATGTTACAAATAAATGTATACTATTGGAAAAGGCTTCTGTGAACTATAATTTGTAAACGCACCAGGGTAATTCATTATTTAAAGAGATCTGAGGTTAAATTCTTCACCAAAGCAAAGAACTATATAGAAAGCACATAGTCACTTCTCTAATTTGTCTGGTTTGTAAATCCAGAGTTTCAAATATTAGGTAAAGTAAGGCAATTCACACAACAAAAATGGCTAAAACACATTTGAAAAAAAAATGTTCAAGCTCACCCACAAGGCAGGAGATGGAAATCTAAAAGAGGGGCCCCTTTTCACCTACCAGATTGGTAAAAAATGTAAAAGATATATATTATCCAATATCTTCACTGGTAAAAATGAAGAAGAAGTCCCATTAATACAAAAAAATGTGCACTGGAACTCTTGAAGAGCAATTTAGCAGTACCCACTAAAATTTAAGATGCACACATACACACTTCTGGCTATTGTAGAAATACCTATACTAATGTCCAATAATGCTCTTGACAAAGGTATTTGTACTAGTAAGAACTGAATTACAAAATACCCCTTGATAGAGGAATGGGTGAATAAATAGGATACATCCACACATGCAGCCACTAAGCAGAGTAAGGCAGAACTGATGCTTTGATGTGGAAGAATATCCACCATCTACTGCTGAGTGAAAAGAGCAAGTTACAAAGTCACATAAAATTTTGATCTCCTTTTAAAAACTAAGTATGTGTGAGTGAGTGAACGAATGGTTGTCTCAAACAGAAGTTATCCCTGGAGGAGGGAAAAGAGAAGGGTATGCAATTTCACTTTTTATTTTATACAGTTTAAAATTTTTATGGGTTTCACTTTTATAATTTAGGTAAAAGGGAGTTATGTTGCCATGAAACTATTAACCCGCTAATCCATTAAAAGTTCAGGAGATGCTCTGGGGGAAATCATGCAAAACCCCCTGGGGCCTAGTATTACGGCCACTGTGATTTCCACAAAATCTACTCAGATGAGCGGGTCTAAGAGGAGCCAACCTTATTCTAATCAACCTTATTTTTTATTTATGCAGAAAATGATAAAAGTTTTAGAACCAGATAACCACTTTCTCCCAGACAAGCAGTACGGAGAAGATTCAGTCCAAAAATTTTCTTATAGATTTATGTAAGTCCCCACCCAAACCAAAAGTATCACCAAAAATAACAGATGTCAATCACATTGGCCCAGAATCTCACATCTTTACACTCCCTAAAGTTATGTTCAAGCCTAGGCTCAAATCTCACCTACAAAGTTCAGGCCCACAACTTTGAGAACTAGAAAGAGCTACGTTTTCCTTTCATCTTTTGTAGAGACTGGTGTAACACATTTTTCTCTTTCTTCTCTTTTTAAAAGGAATATCCCTTGATTTTCAAATGTAACTCTGAAAATGATACATTCAGTAGGGGGTTTTAAGCACATCTTGGAGAAAGGAAGGTAGAATATTAAATGAATAATCATACCATAAAATACTCCCATCTAAAATATGTTTAGAAAATGTATATAAGAAACAAGTTCACAAATTTGAACAAGTTTTTAAAAGGCAACCAATTTACTAGCACAATCTCAGAGTTGTAAGAAAGTACACAGTGCCTTTCTCTCTAATGCACTTAATATTAAACAGTGTTAGGATAATATTCTCCAGGCTAGAATGTACTTTCTGCTTACCCTAATGATAAATCTATGCCCAGATGGGAAACGGAACCAGAACTAAATAAACACAATACAGACAATGAGCAGGAGAGCCAGAAAAGTTAGCTAATGAGCCTGTGATGCCTTCATGAGCTATAAAGTGGGTTTCTTCAAAAAGGAAAAGTCAAACAAATAGAATGGAGAGTACAAAAAGTTAGATATTTGATGTGTGTGAAATGCAATTACAGATCAGAGGGGGAAGCAAATGGATTTCTTTCTGTATGTGATGGCTGGTATCACGTGTTGTCAGATATGTAAGCTGAAAGAAAAGCATGCTACAGTCATACCATAGAAATCAGTCATCAAATCATCAATGAAACTTTAAAACATGCAAACTTTGTTCTCGATGACAACTGGTATTCTAAACAAAACAAACCCTTACTAGAATGAAATATGGCCTAAAATTAGTTGCAGTGAGTCCAACTCAATACATAAGTAAAAGCGATGAAGAATAAAAACAAAGAGGAAGAACAAGGAAGAAAAGCCACTTGAATACAAAGTGATTCCATTTTTTTCTCAACACCCACACAAAGACAGCAGTTTCTGACAAGAATGTTCTCAGCAAAAAATAAAATTACAGAAAGCCTTTTTTTTTTTCAATAAGAAAAAGGCAGCTCTATATGCAGATTAGTAGGCCCCAATTATTTTTTTAGGGCCCAAATTTACAGCCCTCGTATTTCAAAATTATCTAAATAACATTTTTTTATTGGAAAGAAAATATGACTGGAAATATTGTTCTTGTTTGGAATGCTTATTTCATGTTGTGCTTGAAAATAAAACCAAAAGTGGCAGCTTACCTTGGCACTGGAAGCCTTGTTTCCCAAACCCCCTGAAAAACAAAAACAAGAACAAAATATCTTAACATATTTTGTGTTGGACAGCATATTTTAAACAAGTTATGTGACCAAGTACTCTACTACTAAAGGTTTGTACGTGAAACCCAATGATTTAATAGAAAAAAAATACCTAAATATCTAGTCAGATTACTGTGTAAATTCAACCTTGAGGGGAAAAAAATCTTGCCTATAAAGGATCACTGAACTATTTCAATATATCAAGCTTCTTTCCAATTTTTTATACTATGTTATCGATACTAAAATTTCAAGACAAGAACATGACTGTATATTGAAACTTGTTGGCTACAATACAATATTCAAGTAACAAAAGAGTTTATGGTTAAAATTTTAAAAGGAAGTTGCTTATTTTGTTCCTGAAGACCAAATGAAAATTGTTTTTATTTCCCTAAAGACAACAAAGTGGCTTACTTATTATGCATTTGTTTAAAATATTACGTGTCTAGAAATTGCCAAACGGCATCACTTTTGACATTTAATTTTGGCTTAGGGAACCAGATCTTAGAAAATATCATTCCTATTGTTTGCATTTGAGATTACCATGATCTAATTTCTACTGAGAACCAACAGCATTCAAAGCACATATGGAGGCTATTTTGTTCTTGTAAATGACTTTAGAGAATTTACTCTGTAAGCAGAGAACCCTGACATGGACTTTCAATTGCAGGTATTGTTCTACTAGAATGAACTGCATTAAAATTTCTTCGGAAGGCTGAGAGTCATAATCTCTTGCTTCACATAGAATGTTTAATGTACAAAGTATTTCACATACTTTTAAAATTAACTTAGAGTCATCCCCCCTACCAAAAACCATATCTAACTCTAAACATTTCGCTTAAAAATATCAGTCATTTAATATTGAAATAAACTTGTAAATCAAGGACCCCGTAGAAGCAATAATGAAAGCAAACTGAAAAAGACAATCCCCATGGATGGTTTCCTGGGACTTCCAATTGGTTGGTTTACAATTAAATGCAGAGTGCTGCAGGGATACTGGGGGGGGGGGGGGGGGGGCTTTATTTTCCACTTCATAACATTGGTGGTGACCTGAGCGCCTCTTCAGCTCACCAGGGGCTGATCCTTCAAGGGCAACTGATAGTGGAAAGACAATAGCTAGCTAGCCTCGGTATGCTGCAAGTCCCTTTCTAACTCTCCTACTTCCTGCAAAAGTAACCAGCAGTCTGTTCCCTTTTAATGGACTCTCACAGCTGACCATCTCCTCTTAACCAAATGCAATATTCTCTTTGCCCTGATGCTCCGAAATTTTTATTTTAAATAGCCTTATCTACGATTACCTATTCCTTTGAGCACAATCGCTTCATATGCTGACTAGACAGTGGAAATCACCATAGAGGTGGCTGTGCTTTTCATAACAGCGTACTTGGGAGCAGATGTCTAAAAAGGGAAGGAAAAATTAAACACCTTATTCGCACCACGATCATGGGACCTGCCCTTTGGGATGTTTTTCCCCAGGTGTGATGGATTCAGACAGAGCCATCCATACTATGTTCACTCTAGTGGCCCAAGATACCTGCGCCACACAGCTGGCTGGTGGCAGGATTCACTCCGTGACTGCCACCCTGTGCAGCTCCCCCCTGGCCTAGAAGGAGAGGGAGCTAAGAAGCCCTAGCCATAGCTCTGTCTTGTCGGGAACTTCCTACACCACAAAGAAGAGGTAGAAGAGTCAGGACGTCAGGCGACTTAAGAGAAAAACCAAACTACTGCTGCTCTATAGAGGACCTAGAGCTCCTTTAGTTCCAGCTTTCAAAACTTTTGTGTGGTGACGGTGATCTGGGAAGAAGGGTCACACACCTTTTGAGAATCAGATGAAAGCTGTAATTCTCTCACCAGGAAAAAGATTCACAAACACAATTTCACTCAGTTTTACAGGGTTCAGAGACCCCTGAAGCCCTTCTATGTATCGATTCTCCATAAGCCCCCAGGGACCCTCCGAGTTAAGAACGCCTGAATTCATTGGCGATTACCTGATCTCTGGCCCTTACATTACTTTTCTTAAATAAGGCCTCTGTCATCATCAACAGGGTTACAGGTCTAATCTCGAGTTGACAGGGTCTATTTTATTTTTTTGAGACGGAATCTCGCTCTGTCTCACCCAGGCTGGAGTGCAGTGGCCCGATCTTGACTTACTGCAGCCTCCGCCTCCCGGGTTAAAGCGAGTCTCCTGTCTCAGCCTCCCGAGTAGCTGGGATTACAGCCGTGTGCCACCACGCCCGGCTAATTTTGTATTCTTAGTACACGGGGTTTCACCATATTTGCCAGGCTGGTCCCGAACTCCTGACCTTAGGTGATCCAAATGCCTCGGCCTCCCAAAGTGCTGGGATTACAGGCGTGAGCCACAGCGCCTGGCCCACAGGGTCTATTTTAAATGAGTCCCTCTGCCCTTGTGCCATTTGCCTGCTCGAACTCCCCCTCCCCCACTGCAAGCTCTCAACAGTTTGCTCTCTCTCTCTCTGCTCACTCAGAAAAGTCAGTCTTTCCGTGCCCAGTAGATGCAGCCTACAGTAGGCAGGGGCCCAAGATTCCAGCGCAGTCCAGCCCGATGGGAAGCACAAACACACCCCCCCGAACGCGCCCAGCCAGGCTCGCCAGCAACTTGGACCGCGCGCAGCGAAATCGCAGCCGCTCCTCTGTTACTCCGGGGTGCGTTTCTCCGGGAACCTTTGCCCACTAGGGCCTCTCCTCCTCCCCTGTCCCCTGGGCTCACACTCCGGCAAGCGGCCGCTCCGCTGGGTGCGGGCGGGTGGGCGCGCCCGGGGAGGTGAGGGATCCCTTCCGCGACCGCACGGGGCCAGCCTCCCTCTCGCGCCAGGGGGTGTGTGTGGCGGGACGGCGACGTCCCGGGAGTCCTGCCCGCTAGTGTCAGGGCCGGGCGCGCGTGTCACTCCGGGCGAAGAGTTCGGACTCCCGCCGGTTCCAAGTTCTCGGAGTGAGCCAGCCCCGGGGCGGACGCGCCGGAGCGCGGGGTGCCGGGACCCGGAGGCGGGGAGGAGCGGGGCAGGAGTGCCCGGCCCGGCACCTACCAGATGAAGTCAGTGCAGTGGCTGCAGAAGGTGGGCTGCTTGAAGAAGCGCGCGATGAATTTGTGGTCCTTCACCTCGTGCACGTTCTTCTGCCTCAGCGCCCCTTTGCGGGCGAAGCGGTTGGCCACGTCCTGAGACGCCGTGGAGTCGTTGCCCGGGAAAACGTCAGCCATGGTCCCCCCCCAACCACCTCTTGCCTCCGCCGGGTAGCTGCGGCCGCGGAGGGCCGGGTGGGCGGGGGCGGCGGGGGAGAGGTGCGGGCTCGGGGCGACCCCGGGAGCGGGGCGCGGGCCGGTGGCCGAGGGCGCGGCGAGGGGGCGCGGCGAGGGGGCGCGGCGGGTGCCGGGGAGAGTCGGGCCGGTGCTGCGCAGAGCGGGAGCGGGAGCCGGAGCCGCTGGCTCGCCCGCTGGCCCCAGGCTCACTGACAGCCCGGCGCCGGGCGCTCGCGCTTCCTACTCGCGGCGGCAGAGGCGGCCCGGAGCGGCGCCGCCCACCGCGCATGCCCCTAGCGCGAGGCCGCGCGGACGAGCGGCGGGAGCGCGCGCGGGGGGCGGTGGCGGGGTTGAGCGGGCCGGGCCGAGCGCGGAGGAGGCAGCGAACGCCTCGCGGTGCTGGGAAGACTGGGCAAGGGGAGGCTGCGGCGGCGGCCGGTGGAGGGCCGGCCCGAGTGGGGATGCGGGGGAGGAGGTCGGGAGTGGCGGGTCCGCGCTCCTCCGCCGCCTTTTTCTTTCCTCCCCTTCCTGCGCCCGGCTCTCCTCCCTCTCGCCCTCCTCCGCCTCAGTTCTCCTCCTCTTCTTCCGCTCTTGCCGCCCGGCCTACTCCTCTCCCCGTCTTCCTGCTCCCACTCCCGCTCTCTCTCTTGTCGACGGGCTCGGAGTCCTGCGCCACCCGTGCCGGGCCGAGAGGAGCCCGCGTCCGGGAGTGGGCTCCACGCGCAGCCCCTGCCCCGGAGCCTCCTGCCCGGTGCTCACCTCCTAACCCTTGAGCACACGCAGCAGGGAGCCCCTTCCCTATCCTCAGGACCCCCGGTGTCTCCAGGGCACGACGCCCGTGTTTTAGCAGCCTGTACCAGCCTGAGGTTTCACCTGGCCAAAATGTCACTTTTATCACGTGTGCCCTAAAAGACCCAGCCTCTAGACCTTCCTACAGGAGGAAGAGCGATTTTTAAATAATTAAGCATTGACCCTTTCCCCTACCTTCTCTTCTTGACCTATACCATATTTCACCTGCGTGTGGTAGAAACTTTTAATTTGTACGTCGGACATTTATCACCACGTGGGATGGTTAAAGGATTTGTCTTAGGTATTTATCCCGTTATTCATTGGCCACCAGAGCGACGACGTTGATTATCAGGCTTTCTTGATTTTACAAGTCCAGGACCTTAATTTAGAAATCATTTTGCATCCCAAGCTAATTACTGCAATACTGTCAGGTGCAGAGTGCAGCCAGTACATTTGTAAATTACCAAGTAAAACTGCCTGTGAAAGAGTAGCGGGCATGGCTATGCAAAGGACGCAGGTGGGGATGCACCAGCTAATCACTCGCTGAATATTTATCAGGTCTGCCTGGAGGCCGCTAAAATACGTAAGGGAAATAATCATTTCTCAGCGTTTCATTGGTGTTTTATTTTATTTGCCAGATTCATGACGTTCCCAAAACGACTTAACGAGCTAAAGAGACCAAGAAAGAGAACACGTTTGATCCTTCAATAAATTTTTGTTAAAAGAAAAAAACTTTCCTAAAATACTTTCTTAGAGCATATAACATAGGCCAAGTAGAGCTAATATTGTTTTCTTTGAGATTGCCTAATTATGATGCTTGATGATAGGAATGTCCTTTGTATTTTTAATAAATGGAAGCTCTCCTGACTGGCCATCAGTGGCGCATGCACTTGACTGATCCATTTACAATCTCTTGAGCCAGTCTTGGTGCTTCAAGAGCCTGCACCTGCCTGTTATTCTATCTGGTCAGAAATTTCGCCACTCATGATCGCCCCTCGAGTCCAAGGAGGCAAAAAGGGAAGAAGCAAAGAGGAATGAAGAGCAGGGCATGTCGAGGAAGTAGTCCCAATTCTCCATGAAACACTAGAGGCATCTCAAGCCATGGTTGTTTATGGCTTAAAAGCAGAAATCAAATGGAACATAGTGGAATGAAATAGTTTCTTTTCTCATAGTCGTCTTTTATCTAAGACGGAGGTCCTGGCACGTTTTACGAAGACAAGCTTATTTCTATGTCCCTGAGGCTTTGATAGGAGGATGGAGAGAGCTGGAGGGTGAAGTTGCTGATAATGGAATCCTGAGCAAAGTCATACGGAAGACAAGAACAGAATGAGCCCTGGCAGCAGCCTGGGAATCTCCTGTCTACTCCATGGAGTGACTGTCTTAGCTGTCAGTAGATCAGATGGAACAATGTGTCTGTTTTCTTTTAGGTTGTGGCTTTGCATTCTTGCCTCAGTTGTTAGTGTTGTTCCTGGTGGGTACGAGGAGGAATGATTAACTGGAAGTCAACTGATTCATAGTTGGGCTGGGCATGAAATCATCAATAGCCTACACCTTAGTTCAGTTGGGGAGAGGGGACTGTGCACCCAGAGTGGGGGTTTATCAATTACCAAGCAGTATAACACTGTCCCTAGCAAGGAATGATGGAAATGTGGGCCAGCATCTACTGCAGCCCACCCGAAGTCCCCATGGTATAACTAAAATGGAGGAGATTAAAGACAGGAGAACTCCCTGGGTTGGGGGTAGTCAGTCAATCATGAGGGCATGAGTACATTTTATTTTCGAGTCTGCTATTTCATGGGGAAGGTGCAGGAAAAGAACAGAGAATGTCAGACTGAACACAGAGTTTTTCAGAATCTGCCTCTGTCCTCTGCCTTTGAGGAGTAAGCTCAACACTGTTTGGAGAGGTGTCACCTAGACCAGAGGGACCCAGAGGCTGGAGGCTGGGACCAAAGTCAGACCACCAAACGGATGACTCAGAATCACAATGGTTTGAAGCCAGTGGTCTTTCAGATGCAATTTACAACTTGCTGCTCTATGCAGCTAACTGGTCTGTTTTCAAATGGACCAGGACATTTTCAAATTGGGCAATAGGAATTGCATAAGTATTGAAAAAGCATCATTCTGAGATTTATGGTAACCAAGATGACTTAAGGCTTATATTTTATTCTATGCACTATATTCAAGGTTTAGGAGAGGCAAGGCAACTGCCGAAATGCATAAGCAGGCAGCAGTCAGATTCACTGTAACTGGCAGATCTCTAAATAGGTAGAGGTGAAGATCTAGCTGAGAAGCAGAACACTAGAATCAGGGGCCATTTTGGGGTAAGTTTAAGGAGCAGGGTAATACTTTATAGGAGTGGATGAGTCAGATGCCCCAGTCGGAGGTTAGTTCCAAGTCTTCCAGGTCTGGTCCTGCAGGTTGCTCATAGCACAGGAGCACCCAGTCAAGAGACTAAGTAGGGGCTAAAACTCAGCTCGCATACTCCTTGCCGAGTGTACCTTTGGGCCTCTGTCTTCCCAGAAAAGCCACCATTTTTAAATTCACACCAAGGTACCACACGGGTTAATGGAGGCCCTGGTTGGTTGTGATTCCAATTGATTGATTTCAGTTGGTTGTGTCTCCACTGAAAGAGCTTCTGTGGACAGCCTCCCTGGAGTTTGAGGCTTGGGGACCTTGCTTCTAAGCAAGTCTTCTTCTAGGATTCTCCTTCTGTCTCCTGTATCTCACAGCATCACTAGTCCCTCAATGGCTGAAGTTGAAAACCTAGGCATCATCCTTATTCTTCCCTTTGTCTTACTCCCATATCCAATCCATGAGAAAGTTTAATTGGTGCTTCCTCCAGGACAGATCTCAAATCTATCCACCCCCAACCCTAGCCTAAGCTCTATCATCTCTTTCCTGGGCCACTGCAGGACCACTTAATTGGTCTTCCTGCTTTCATTCTTGCCCTTCTCAATTTAGACTCCACAAGTAGCCATCTTTTAAAAATGTACCTGTTTAAACCCACTTTATGTCTTGAATAAATGGAAAGATATGCCCTGTTCTTATACAGGAAGAGACATTGAAATGTCAGTTTTTCTTAAATTAAACCAAAAATGTAACTTAGCCCAATGAAAGTAGAATTTTTTTAGAAGTAGACAAGCTAATTCAACAGTCCAAATGAAAAAAAAAGTAGGAATAAATATCCCACCAGATATTAATCAAGAACAAAAAGAATAAGAAGCCCAAGAAAAAATAATGGCAAATGTCATGAACAGATAGTTCTCAGAAAAGGAAATACAAATAGTTCCTATGATGAGATTCTCAACCTGGCTCATAAAAAGATAAATGTAAATTAAGACCATATTGAAACCCCACTGTGACCTAAGAGTTGGGCACACATAAAAAGTGTAAGGAACACACTGTTTCATTAAGTGTGTACAGAATCAAATGGTTTCATACATCATTAGCCGGATTGTAAATTGTCGCACACAGACATGATACAGAGCAATTTGGCAATAATTGTCAGATTTAAAAATGTATCAAACCTTTTGATGCATGTACTTTTAAAAGGTTGATACATTTTATAAATGTAATCCTAGCACTTCCACTTATATAAATGTATCTTGCATATATAAATGCACGTGTACATGAAGGCATATGTATAAAGGCAGCACTGACTCCAGTAGCAAACAATTATTAAATGTCTATCCACAGAAGATTAGTTAGATCAATTATGCATTCATTTGCTAGAATTATTTGCAGCTGTTTAAAAAATGAGATTTTTTTTTTTAATTATATGTACTGATATAGAAATATCTTCCAGATGTATGAGTGAAAATGAAATGCAGAAATGTGCATAGAATGTTAGCATGTATGGGTTGTTAAAAAGATTATATATAAATATACATTTAAAATATCTGGGCTGGATGCAGTGGCTCATGCCTATAATCCCAGCATTTTGGGAGTCCAAGGTGAGAGGATCATTTGAGCCCAGGAGTTTGAGACTAGGCTGGACAATATAGTGAGATCCCATGTCTACAAAAAATATATAAAAAATTAGCCAGGCATGGTGGCATGTGCCTGTAGTCTCAGCTACTCAGGAGGCTGAGGCAGGAGAATTCCTTGAGCCTAGGAGATTGAGGCTACAGGGGCCAAGATTATACCTCTGCACTCCAGCCTGAGTGACAGAATGAGACCTCATATCTAAATAAATAATAAATGAATTGCTTTTTAGCCAAAGCCATAATGCTTGAATTCTTTGAAAATTTCAGATTGCCGGGCGCGGTGAGTCACACCTGTAATCCTAGCACTTTAGGAGGCCGAGGCGGGCGAATTGCCTGAGTTCAGGAGTTCGAGACCAGCCTGGGCAACACGGTGAAACCCTATCTCTACTAAAATACAAAAAATTAGCTGGGCGTGGCATCATGTGCCTGTAGTCCCAGCTACTTGGGGGGCTGAGGCAGGAGAATTGCTTGATCCCAGCCGGGCGCGGTGGCTCATGCCTGTAATCCCAACACTTTGGGAGGTCAAGATGGGCGGATCACGAGGTCAGGAGATCGAGGCCATCCTAGCTAAGACGGTGAAACCCGGTCTCTACTAAAAATACAAGAAATTAGCCGGGTGTGGTAGTGGGCACCTGTAGTCCCAGCTACTCGGGAGGCTGAGGCAGGAGAATGGTGTGAACCCGGGAGGCGGAGCTTGCAGTGAGCCGAGATTGCACCACTGCACTCCAGCCTGGGCGACAGAGCAAGACTCCGTCTCAAAAAAAAAAGAAAAAAAAAGAGAGAATTGCTTGATCCCAGGAGGTGGAGGTTGCAGTGAGCTGAGACTGTGCCACTGCACTCCACCCTGGGCAACAGAACGAGACTCCATCTCCCAAAAAAAAAAAAAAAAAAGAAAATTTCAGATCTAAAGGACCCACCCAAATAATCCCCATATCTTTTCATTCGTGACTAGTTTAATTGACATGGGAGAGGGTATTAAGTTCGTTCATAATGCTTCCCCAAACCTTGCTGGGGAGAAGTATCCAGCCATGCACATTTCCTGAATTTTTTAAACAGGAGCCAGTGGCCTCTATCATCAATAGGAATTAACGTATTGAAGTTTTTTCTTTTTTTTTTTTTTTTTTTGAGATGGAATCTCACTGTGTCACCCAGGCTGGAGTGCAGTGGCAAAATCTCGGCTCACTGCAAGCTCTGCCTCCTGGGTTCACACCATTCTCCTGCCTCAGCCTCCCTAGTAGCTGGGACCACAGGTGCCAGCCACCACGCCCGGCTAATTTTTTGTATTTTTGGTAGAGATGGGGTTTCACCGTGTTAGCCAGGATGGTCTCGATCTCCTGACCTCGTGATCCGCCTGCCTCGGCCTCCCAAAGTGCTGGGATTACAGGCGTGGGCCACTGCGCCTGGCCTGAAGTTTTTTCTAAAAAAGAAAAACTTTTATAAATGAATTTTTTGAACATATATAAAAAGTTTCAAACAATGAATCTCATTGAATCCTTGTCAACCAGATTCAACAATTATCAACTTGTGAAGAATCCTATTTGATCTATCTCCTTCCTTATCTCTTTATCTCTGGATAATAAAACCTTGAAATAAAACCACCATGAGGAGACTCCTGGAGGTGATGCTATGTTCCCTGTCTGTTGGTTTCACAATTACGCACATATAAAACTCATCAAATTGTACATTTTAAGTATGTGCAGTTTATTGCAAATCAATTATACCGCAATAAAACCTTGAATTTGTTGAAGGTTATAAAGAGCTAAGTACAGCAAAATGAATAAACAAACTAGAAGAAAACTAGGAGAAGAACCAGTTGGGTCTCTACTATGGCCTTCAGCTGACTTTGCCTGGAGGGCCAAGATAAGCCCACTCTGTCCAGCAGATGTGAGGCTCAAGTTGAGTTGCTTTTCAAAAACTGAAACATGACCCTTCAGCTCTGTAGCAGACACTTTGCTAGTCCCAGGAATACAAAATAAAGAAGATATGCTCCCTGTCACTGAGAAGCTCAGGTCTTTCTGCTATAGCCCAAAAGGAGAAAGGTTTAGCCTGAAGGGGAGTCTCATTTGAAAAAGTACAATAGATTGGGAGGCCAAGGAGGGCGGATCATGAATCAGTAGATCGAGACCCTCCTGGCTAACACAGTGAAACCCCGTCTCTACTAAAAATACAAAAAAATTAGCTAGGCATGGTGGCGGGCGCCTGTAGTCCCAGATACTTGGGAGGCTGAGGCGGGAGAATGGCATGAACCCGGGAAGCGGAGCTTGCAGTGAACCAAGATTGCACCACTGCACTCCAGCCTGGGCAACAGAGCGAGACTCCGCCCCAAAAAAAAAAAAAAAAAAGAGAGAGAAAGAAAAGAAAAAGCACAATCAAATGGGCAAAAGCAAGTAAATTAAAATGAAAAGAATGCCATTTATTTCTCTTATGCCTTGAAAGGCATTAAACAATTAGATGCCCAATCCAATTTAGAACCCGCAGCCAGATGTTTTGATCCCTCTTTGGTCTTCTTTCTTCCCCTAACATTCACTCTCATCTCCCACATTCTCAGCAGGCTTTCTGAAGTCCCCTTATGGCCGGGCTGTGGTGGCTCATGCCTGTAATCCCAGCACTTTGGGAGGCCAAGGAGGGTGGATTCCTTGAGATCAGGAGTTTGAGACCAGCCTGGGCAACATGAGTAAGCCCCGTCTCTACCAAAAATATAAAAATTAGTGAGTCTTTAAATAAATAAGTCCCTTTATCTACCCTCCCAAAATAGATTCCTCCTTCTACTCATAACAAGATCAGTTTTTAACACCCTCTCCTCTCTTTTATTATTTTTTGTACTCTTTATTATATATGACTTTCGACAAAAAAATCCCTCCACTTCTCTCTTTAAGGTAAGCCTTCTGTCCTCGTTTTATGATTTTGCATCATAAAAAGTCTAGGAATTAGTTGTGAACAGGTTAGGTTAGGGTGGGATCAGCATCTGAGCAGAAAGAAAGTGCTGGCATTACCAAGATTCTCATTCACCCATTCAACAATGAATGCTAAGTCCCAGAATACCAAGATATTATTTGTATATTATATATTGACACAGTCATGAGCAAAACATAGTCCCTACCTTTGTATAATTTATGTTCCCTTTGGTGATTGGCATGGGAGAGGGATCCTAGCAAAATTTAACTTATCACATTTGCTCACTTATATTTATTTATATAATAACCATCTTTTTTTTTTTTTTTTTTTTTTGAGATGGAGTCTCGCTCCGTTGTCCAGGCTGGACTGCAGTTGTGTGATCTTGGCTCACTGCAACCTCCGCCTCCCCAGCTTAAGCGATTCTCCTGTCTCAGCTTCCCGAGTAGCTGGGATTACAGGCGCCCACCACCATGCCCGGCTAATTTGTGTATTTTTAGTAGAGATGAGGTTTCACCATGTTGGACAGGCTGGTCTCGAACTCCTGACCTCAGGTGATCCGCCCACCTCGGCCTCCCAAAGTGCTGGGATTACAGGCGTGAGCCACTGTGCCTGGCCAATAGCCATCATTTAATACACATGTGCGGCCGGGCATGGTGGCTCATGCCTGTAATCCCAGCACTTTAGGAGGCCAAGGTAGGCAGATCATTTGAGGTCAGGAATTCAGGACCAGCCTGGCCAACATGGTGAAACCTCATCTCTACTAAAAATACACCAATTAGCCGGGCATGGTGGTGGGCGCCTGTAATCCCAGCTACTCGGGAAGCTGAGACAGGAGAATCGCTTAAGCTGGGGAGGCAGAGGTTGCAGTAAGCCAAGATTGTGCCACCACTCCAGCCTGGACAACGAAATGGAACCTGTCTAAAAAACAAAACAAAACAAAACAAAACAAAAAACACATGTGTAACTCCCTTCAAAACATTGATCCTGTTTTAATTTGGATGGTTTGGTCAGGTGCAGTGGCTCACACCTGTAATCTCAGCACTTTGGGAGGCCAAGACGGATGGATCACGAGGTCAGGAGTTCAAGACCAGCCTGGCCAAGATGGTGAAACCCCGTCTCTACTAAAAATACAAAAAAAAATTAGCCGGGTGTGGTGGCAGGTGCCTGTAATCCCAGCTACTCTGGAGGCTGAGGCAGAGAATTGCTTGAACCTGGGAGGCAGAGGTTGCAGTGAGCCGAGATTGCGCCACTGCACTCCATCCACCCTGAGAGACAGAGTGAGACTCCCTCTCAAAAATAATAATAATAATAATTTGGATGCTTTATGCTATACACAGTAATGGAGTAAATACTGTGGGACTGTGTACATGCATGAATACAAATTTATCTTGTCACTTGTTACCTGTCTTTTGTCAGTTTAAGTTGCAGGCCCCCCATATTGGTGGGAGTAAAAACTTCCATCAATAGGCATAGGGCACAGATTTAAGCAAAACTTGCTTGAGGACGTGTGTCTAACAAGGTTCATATAGATAAATCAGTAAGTGACAGAGAATGACCACCTGCTCTTAGAGCTATTTCACAAGATTCAATGTGGTGATGACAGTCTGGGTCTTTGGAAGGCACACATAATATTATTTGGCAAACTGTATAATCTGCCATTGTATCTGTGGTTAACACAGCCTTGGTACTAGAATAGTGACACTTGCCAAAGCCTTGGAATCTATTCAAATGTCATTCAAATTTCTGCACAAAATGCAATTCTAACAAACAGGAAGAACATAAAAAATATTCAGAAACAGAACTTAATAAACATAAACTGAGCACTTATAACAGGCCCTGTTATAGATGCTAGAGATAAACAATAAACAAAACAGTGTCTTTTTGTTTGTTTGTTTGTTTGTTTTGCTTTTGTTTTGACATGGGAGTCTCACCACACTGCTCAGGCTGGCCTCAAACTTCTGGACTCAAGCAATCCTTCCATCTCAACCCCCCTGAGTAACTGAGACTACAGGCATGTACTACTGTGCCCAGCCAGGACAGTTTCAGTGGGAGGGAGGTTGTCAAAGCTTGTTTAGAGGGAGTTTCAGAGAGAAGGGAAGGAGAGAAATTGAAGTCAGAGGCTACAGAATGCTGTTGCAAAGAAGAGTGAAAAAAGAGGGTGGCCAATGAGATCTAAGTACATTTTTATGGGAAAATAACAGTATTTTTGTACAAAAATAGGAATGGCCCTAGAGAGGAAAGGAAGCAGTAAATGAATATGTTGAATAAATATGTTGGCTAAGTATGGTTGATAGGTGTCAAGGAGAAAAAAACTTTTCCTCCACCCACTTAGGTCCTGTGAATTAAACTCACAAAAGACAGATAACAAGCAAAGAGTCAAATTTATATATATACATATATATATATATAAATGTGTAAATTTGTATTTACGTGTGTGTGTGTGTGCGTAGGAACATAGGAAAAAAATGTGACTCAGCTGGATGTGGTGGCACATGCCTGTAATCTCAGCTACTCAGGAGGCTGAGGCAGGAGAATAGCTTGAACCCGGGAGGCAGAGGTTGCAGTGAGCCAAGATCATGCCATTACACTCCAGCCTGGGCAACAAGAGCAAAACTCCATCTCAAAAAAAAAAAGTGTGACTCAAAATGTCGGTTAGAATTTGGGGCTTATATACTGTCTTCATGGAGAAGAGGGAGAGAAGGACAAATTAGGGGAAAACTAATGACTTTTAGGAAAGATAAATGGGCTTTTAGAAGACCAGATAGAAGATAAAATAGTTTTGTGTGAATGTCTGTTTAGGTGATCTCTTAATCCCAGTGTCGACTGTCTCCAGTGATAACAGCCGAGAGCCTGGTTATGAAAATCTCAGGGCTAGAATTTTTTTTTTTTTAGACGGAGTCTCGCTCTGTTGCCCAGGCTGGAGTGCAGTGGCGCAATCTCGGCTCACTGCAAGCTCCGCCTCCCGGGTTCACGCCATTCTCCTGCCTCAGCCTCTCTGAGTAGCTGGGACTACAGGCGCCCGCCACCACGCCCGGCTAATTTTTTTGTATTTTTTTTTTAGTAGAGACGGGGTTTCACCGTGGTCTCGATCTCCTGACCTCGTGATCCGCCCGCCTCGGCCTCCCAAAGTGCTGGGATTACAAGCGTGAGCCACCGCGCCCGGCTCAGGGCTAGAATTTATGACAGTTGAGTTCTTTTGGGAGTCTCCACTTTCAAGGGAATCCAGAAAAAAAAAAGTTTCTTCCTACATCTGCTCATTCTCAAATGCCTTCAGCTCAAAATAATTGTTATGCCACCACAGCACAGCCTGTGTTTTGGAGACAATGGCAAAGCAAATATTAAAAAAAAAAAAAAAAAAAAAAAAAAAAAAAGAACTCAGCTGGGAGCGGTGGCTCACACCTGTAATCCCAGCACTTTAGGAGGCCGAGGTGGGTGGATCACCTGAGGTCGGCAGTTCGAGACCAGCCTGGCCAACATGGTGAAACCCCGTCTTGGCTGGGCGCAGTGGCTCATGCCTGTAATCCCAGCACTTTGGGAGGTCGAGGCGGGCGGATCACGAGGTCAGGAGATCGAGACCATCCTGGCTAACACGGTGAAGCCTCATCTCTACTAAAAATACAAAAAATTAGCCGGGCGTGGTGGCAGGCGCCTGTAGTCCCAGCTACTTGGGAGGCTGAGGCAGAAGAATGGCGTGAACCTGGGAGGCGGAGCTTGCAGTGAGCCGAGATTGCCCCACTGCACTCTAGCCTGGGCAACAGAGCAAGACTCTGTCTCAAAAAAAAAAAAAAAAGAAACCGCCTCTCTACTAAAAATGCAAAAATTAGCCAGGCGTGGTGGTGGCACCTGTAATCCCAGCTACTTGGGAGGCTGAGGCAGAGAACCGCTTGAACCCGAGAGGAGGGGTTGGAGTGAGCCGAGATCGCACCATTGCACTCCAGCCTGGGCAACAGGAGCAAAATTCCATCTCAAAAAAAAAGGACTCAACCTTGCAGGCAGACATAAGAAAGATATAAGAAAAGTCACCCTGGCATCACAGGCCCACATTGCATTCTCTTCTGAAATGTTTGCTTTTTTAAGTTTAGAAACAAACGGTGTATACTTGTGTTCAAGAGAAGTTAGCATACTAGAGGTTTTAACAGACTAATTGTGTTCCAAATTTAAAATATATAAATGAGTAATGATTGTAGACTGAGATTTTTAAGTTGATATCATATGAATTTTGTAAATATTTTTAAAACACTTAAGAGAATTTTAAGATATTCACCAGTTGTATAAGTTTAATTACTTAGATTTATAAAAACTTAAGTTTGTTTGTTTGTTTGTTTGTTTGTTCTGAGATGGAGTCTCCCTCTGTTGCCCAGGCTGGAGTGCAGTGGTGCAATCTTAGCTCACTGCAGCCTCTGCCTCCCAAGTTCAAGCAATTCTCCTACCTCAGCCTCCCGAGTAGCTGGGATTACAAGTGTGTGCCACCACACCCAGCTAATTTTCGTATTTTCAGTAGAGACAGGGTTTTGCCATGTTGGCCAGGCAGGTCACAAACTCCTGACCTCAAGTCATCTGCACACCGCAGCCTCCCAAAGTTCTAGGATTACACACGTAAGCCACGGCACCCAGCCTTACTTAAATTTTAAGTCTTTTTTATAAAACAAGTTTTTTTTATAGAGACAGGGTCTCACAATGTTGCCCAGTCTGGTCTCGAACTCCTGAGCTCAAGTGACCCTCCCGCCTTGGCCTCCCAAAGTCTTTGCTGGGATTACAGGCATGAGCCACTGCACCTGGCCAAGCGTTGTCTCAATGAGGAAATCTTTGTCAGGCAATTGATAGTTTATTATTGTTTTCCTTAAACACCCATAAAGTGATTTGTAAACAGAAGAGTCAGATTTGTAAACTGCACTTAAAAACTTAAATATGGTTAAAAATCTGTAACTATAGTAAACTAAATATGAAATTTAAAAATATATCCTCCTAAATGTTTTTCTGGGCAAAAGAAAAGGATGACAAAGTAACCCCCAGGGACATAAAAACTCACATTGATGATTTTGTATGTAATTTTGTCATTTATGCACATTTAACAAGGATCTAGGTACCACTAGGAAGCTTAAGTTTCATGAATGTGGTACAATGTGCACATCAACTCCTAAGAGTGCTTGAATTACTTTCCTAAAAGTATCAAACACATATTCAGAGTGAACTTGGACTAAAAGATGTCAAATCCAGAGTCATTACCTCTGGCACTGGGTGCTTCTCTTATAGTTTGGGTGTCAGTGATCAAAATACGGTTTTTGAGCTCCAAAAAAGTGTGAAGAAATGAAAGTCAAACACTGAAAAAGAAATTTTGGCTTCCCAAACTGCTCCATAGCCTTAGAAAAAATTTTAGTGGCATTTGAAAGGAGTAAATTAAGTGGATGGAGAAAGCATGCTTTTTGATCAAAGCTGTTCTCAAACAACAACAATATCCAGTGAAGTTTCTTGAAACAAAGTCCGCAATGACATTCCCTGGCTCATTTGGACCTATGAAATATTGTTTTTATATGTATAAACAGGCTGGGCGTGGTGGCTCACGCCTCTAATCTCAGCATTTTGGAAGGCCCAGGCGGGCAGGTCACTTGAGGTCAGGAGTTCGACACCAGCTGGCCAACACGGTGAAACCCTGTCTCTACTAAAACTACAAAAATTAGCTGGGTATGGTGGTGGGCACCTGTAATCCCAGCTACTCAGAAGGCTGAGGCAGGAGAATCGCTTGAACCCGGTAGGTGGAGGTTGCAGTGAGCTGAGATCATGCCACTGCACTCCAGCCTGGGTGACAGAGCAAGACTCCATCTCAAACAATTAATAATTATTTAATTAGTTAATGTGTAAACATTGTCTCTAGTGAATACCTTTACTTGACACTAGGTTATTTAGTTATCTATAGCTGACTAAACTGACTACATTATTTATAAAGTGTAACAAGACAAAAACCTTAATACAAAAACACTTAACATTTACTGAATGTTTAACGATGTCCCAGGAAATATTTTAAGCACTTTATAGGCAGATTTTAACTCATTCAATCCTTACATCATATGGGGTGGACGTTTATATTATCTCCATGTAACCTATAAGGAAACCGAGGAACAAAGAGGTTACATGACATAGCCAAGAGCACACACTGGGTAACTAGCAGAGCAGAGATCTGAACCCCTGCAGCCTTACCCACAGCTCAGCCCTAAGTCCATCCCCTCAGTGGTTTCCCATACATGGCTAGCGGCAGCATCTTTTCTTGCAGAGCCCTTAGAGCTTGACAAGAGGAATTCTCCCAAGTTGGTCCTCTCAAGGGTGGAGTAGAATTTTGTTTTTCCAGTTTAGGAGATCTTTTGGTGAAGAACTAAAGCTGCTGCTGACACAATGTAAATATTGAAAGAGTCGAGAGCAGCCAAGTCTTCCATCTAGTGGTGCGAGAATGACCTCTGGTGATTGAACATGAAGCTTCCTTATGTCGCTCAAAGGAGGAACAAGCAAGCAAAACGAATATTTCACCATGTCTATTGGGGTCCCCACCTATTTGCTAGGTTTTTCTTTCTTTGATAGAGTGTATAGTTGACCTGGAGCACCTGGACTAGGCAAAGATGATGTAAGTGAACCCAAACTCCTATACTTGATGATTTCTTCATTTCCTTCTTTCTTTTCTTTTTATTTAGATGGGGTCTTGCTCTGTCGGCAGGCTGGAGTGCAGTGGTGTGATCATAGCTCACTGCAACCTTTGCCTCCCAGGTTCAAGCGATTCTCCTGCTTCAGCCTCCCGAGTACCTGGGACTACAGTCCTGCACCACCGCACCAAGCTAATTTTTGTATTTTTAGTAGAGACAATGTTTCACCATGTTGGCCAGGATGGTCTTGATCTCTTGGCTTCCCAAAGTGTTGGGATTACAGGTGTGAGCCATCATGCCTGGCCTACTCAGTGATTTCTTATTCCACAACTATCTGCGTTTTAACCTGGGAGGCTGTAAGCGGCAGGGAATCCTTAGTGAATGCTAATTTTTTCTGTGCAAGTTGAGAATGGGTGACAATTATGTGCCTTTGCGATTGTGAACTATCTGTGTTCGGTCATATTCTGTGCTCTCCATTATGTGCCCAGGAGAATTCTCTTATGTGCAATATGTTCTGTCTTTTTTGTTTTGTTTTGTTTTGTTTTGAGACAGGGTCTCACTCTGTCACCCAGGCTGGAGTGAGTGCCGCGGCGCACGATCTCAGCTCATTGCAACCTCTGCCTCCCAGGCTTCGGCGATCCTCCCACCTCAACGCCCCCGAGTAACTAGGGCTACAGGTGCACAGTACCATGCCTGGCTAATTTTTGTATTTTTTGCAGAGACAGGGTTTGCCATGTTGCCCAGGCTGATCTCAAACTCCTGGCCTCAACAGATCTGCCCACCTCAGCCTCCCAAAGTGCTGGGATTACAAGCGTGAGCCACTGCGCCTGGCCACAATACTTTTGTTTATGGATAGAATGTGGTACAGACAATGATATTACAGACACTGTCAAAGGCTAGGTAGCAGCAAATGACAAGTTTCCTTTACGGTTGTTATACATAGATTTTCCTACACAGTTTCTTCAACACAGACTAGCAAACTCACTAAAATGGATAAAACTGTCTTAAACTCATCAGTTTGAATCTAAAGTACTACAAGTTGAGCATTCTAAACCCCAAAATCCAAAATGGTCCAAAACCTAAATCTTTTTGAGCTCTGACATGACAGTCAAAGGGAAATGCTTGTTGGAGCATTTGGGATATCAGATATTCAGATAAGGGATGTTCAACCAGTAAGTCTGACACAAATATTCCCAAACCCCACAAAATCCGAAATCCAAAACACTTCTGGTCCTAAGCATTTTGGATAAAGGATGCTCAACCTGATAAATAAGACTGTAGAAAGACTTGGGCCAGATACACCTAGTTTTATTCCATAGATGTGAATAAAGCGTTGCAAATGAAATCTGCTATTGCCCCACGTAAAGGAGCTACACCATCAAGACAAAAATACCTCTGTCCGCAGTTTCTGTTGGTCTTTGTATGGACATAAAGATAACCAGGCAGGCATTGAGTATAACCGCAGGGTGGCCATATTTGCTCAGCGTACTCCTTCCCAAGTCAGTGGTAGTAGAACCTCCTGTTCACTGTTAAGCAGTTCCTGTCTTTCTGGGTTCTTTCTCTTTGCTTCCACAACACTCCACACTTATCTCCAACACAGTCTGGAAATTATCTTTTTATGTTGTCTCACCAACTACAAGAGTTATAAAACGCTTTCTCGATACCTCTCCCACTTTGTGGTACAGCACCTAGCATATTCTAGGCCCATTCACTCCACACCCGATAAATATTACTTGAGTGCCCCCTATATACCAGACACTGGGGACACAGCAGTTACTCAAATAAAGTCCCTCATCTATGGAGCTTCCATTCTAGTTTGCTGTGCTGAACAGAAGGAGAATCTGGTGCCAGACCTCCTTTTATTGACCAAATCATTCATATAATATTAACTCCTTCAGCTGATGTATTTGTATTTAAATTTTTTTTTGCCAGGTGTGGTGGTTCATGCCTGTAATCCTAGCACTTTGAGAGGCCAAGGCAGGCAGATTACATGAGGTAAGGAGTTTGAGACTAGCCTGGCCAACATGGTGAAACCATGTCTCTACCAAAAATACAAAATTAGCCAGGCATGGTGGCTCACGCCTGTAGTCCCAGCTACTTGGGAAGCTGAGGCAGGAGAATCACTTGAATCTGGGAGGTGAAGATTGCAGTGAGCTGAGATAGCACCATTGCACTCCAGCCTGGGCGACAAGAGCAAAACTCCATCTAAAAAACCAATAATAAAATAAAATAAAAATTTTTTTTGAGGGTGGGGGGATCTGTGGATTATCTTTCTGGTTTTCGGTAAAATCTCCTGCATCAGCAGGAAAGTAGGGGAATACCTGAGAGACAAGTGGCCTTCTTGCCCTTCATCATTCCAGATTTAACAACAAGGGATTCGGAAATAAATTCCCCTTTTGGTGCCTGTGAAACGGGAGATTGTCAAAAGCGTGTTAATTAGTCTCTTCTCCCTCTCTTAGTCTGTTGGGACTGCTATAACAGAATACTATAGACTGGGTGACTTGTAAACAATGAGAATTTAGCTGGGCCAGGTGGCTCACGCCTGTAATCCCAGCACTTTGGGAGGCCAAGTCAGGCCGATCACAAGGTCAAGAGTTTGAGATCAGCCTGGCCAACATGATGAAACCCCATCACTACGAAGAAAACAAAAATTAGCTGGGCATGGTGGTGCGTGCCTGTAATCCCAGCTACTTGGGAAGCTGAGGTAGGAGAATCGCTTGAACCCAGGAGGCAGAGGTTGCAGTGAGCTGAGATCGAGCCATTGCACTCCAGCCTGGGCGACAGAGTAAGACTCAGTCTCTGACAAAAAAAAAAAAAAAAAGAGCATTTATTTCTCACTATTCTGGAGTCTGGGAAGTCCAAGATCAAGGTGCTGGCAGATTTGGCATCTGGTGAGGGCCACTTTCTGGCTTAGAGATGACACCTTCTTGCTGTGTCCTCACAGGCTGAGAAGGACGAGACTCTCCCGAGTCTCTTTTATAAGGGCACTAATCCCATTCACGAGGGCTTTGCCCTCATGACCTGATCACCTCCCAAAGGCCTCCCCGCCTGATACCCGAAGGTTGGGAGTTAGGATCTTAGCATATGAATTTGGGAAGCAACATAAACATTGTCTGTAGCACCTCTGCTTCCTTGCTTCCCCGCCTCTGCCTGGAGGCTGATGCTCAGATTGCCTGGGGCTTTTGTTTGTTTGGTTTGTTGTTGTTGTTTTTGTTTTTTTTTTGTTTTGTTTTGTTTTGCTTTGAGACGGAGTTTCTCTCTTGTTGCCCAGGCTGGAGTGCAGTGGTGTGATCTTGGCTCATTGCAACCTCTACCTCCCGGGTTCAAGTGATTCTCCTGCCTCAGCCTCCTGAGCAGCTGGGATTATAGGCACGTGCCACCATGCCCAGCTAATTTTGTATTTTTAGTAGAGATGGGGTTTCACCGTGTTGGCCAGGCTGGTCTCGAACTCCTGACCTCAGGTGATCTGCCCACCTCGGCCTCCCAAAGTTCTGGGATTACAGGTGTGAGCCACTGCACCCAGCCTGTTTTTGTTGTTTTTCTGAGATGGAGTCTTGCTCTGTTGCCCAGGCTGGAGTACAGTAGTGGGATCTCAGCTCACTGCAACCTCCACCTCCTGGGTTCAAGCGATCCTTCTGCCTCAGCCTCCTGAGTAGCTGGGATTACAGGCACCTGCCACCACGCCTGGCTAATTTTTGTATTTTTAGTAGAGACTGGGTTTTGCCATGTTGATCAGGCTAGTCTTGAACTCCTGACCTCAAGTGACCCACCAGCCTTGGCTTCCCAAAGTGCTAGGATTGCAGGCATGAGCCACCGTGCCGCGCCTCAGAGTGCCTGTTTTTTTAAGGATATCATCCAGTCTTTCCCTCTTTGCGCCCAAGAATCCAGACTCTGAACCAGCTGTGCCTCTCATGAAAAAACCAGAACATCTTTGCTGCCCCCTTGCCCTGTCACTGTCCTTTCTCTGAACCCTCGCTGCCTCCCTTTACTCTGCTGCCTCCAGTCTCCAGGTCACTGGCACCCCAAACACATCCAGCTGCCTCAGGGAAGGCATGCTTGTGCCAGATCCTCTCAAGCATGGTGGGCAGAGTCCATAACTCCTGGCTTATGATCTTACTCACACATATTGCAGACTCCTTGGAATCAGAGGCGAAAGCCAAGGTTCCTGTCTTTAAAGAGCTCAGAGTCTACTTGTTTTTGTTTTTGGAGATAAGGTCTTGCTCTGTCACCCGGGCTGGAGTACAGTGGCACAATCATAGCTCACTGCATCCTTCAACACCTGGTCTCAAGCAATCCTTCTACATCAACCTCCTGAATTGATAGAACTGCAGGCACACACCACTGTGCCCAGGTGATTTTTTTTTGATGGAGTCTTGCTCTTTTGCCCAGGCTGAAGTGCAGTGGCATGATCTCAGCTCACTGCAACCTCTGCCTCCTGGGTTCAAGCGATTCTCCTGCCTCAGCCTCCCCAGTAGCCAGGATTACAGGCATGTGCCACCACACCCAGCTAATTTTTGTATTTTTAGTAGAGATGGGGTTTTGCCATGTTGGCCAGGCTGGCCTCAAACTCCTGACCTCAAGTGATCTGCCCTCATCAGCATCCCAAAGTGCTGGGATTACACGTGTGAACCACTGCACCCAGCCATGGGTGATTTTTAAATTTTTTTTTTGGTAGAGATAGTATCTCGCTATGTTGTGCAGGCTGGTCTCAAACTCCTAGCCTCAAGCAATCCCCCTGCCTTGGCTTCCCAAAGCGCATGAGCCACTGTGCCTGGCCTGGATCTTTTTGTCTTGGTCCAACGATCAATGATTTTGGGAGATGCTCTAACTTCATTTCATTTTTGAGTGATCATCCATCACAATGACCTTTCACACTTTAGTCTTAAGTTCTTCTGATTTTCCAACTTATTTCTCCAATAATCATCTTTCAACAAATACTGAGGTGAACAGGAAGAGCTCTCATCCAAAGAAATTCTCTAGGGAAAAAAAAAAAAGGATTTAGTGAAAACCATTCACAGCTCTTAATTTATCCTTTTACACAATTGAATTTTCAGATCTAGAGTGTCTTAATACACCTATTGCTATATCCATTTCTACCTGCTCCAATATCTAGAAAATGTTGAAATATTAGACTGAACTATCAATCACCAATTATTTTGATAATATAAAATAGCTTAACCACCACAGTTTGTCTCAAGTTGCTTCATAGGAGAAACAGATCCATAGAGAAATAGATACATGTATATTTTTAAGGAAGGATGTGAAGGATAGGGAGAGACCATCTCTTCATGCTGCAGTTGTATTCCCTGTAGGAATATACAAAATAGATTTCTATTTACTGGAAAAGATTCTGGGTGGATTTCAGATGTGGTCATCTGGGATGCTGGAGCCCTTATTTATCTGTACAGAACAGGCAGGGGGCTCCGAATTAATGAATCCCAGAACCAGAAACATTCCCACTTCACAACTAAGCATGCTGGGACCAGACTTTCTCAAACAAAACAAAGTGGAGAGCTAAAGTCGTTGTGATTTTGCCTGAAACATTGGCCAATTACAGCCAAAAATGTGTTCCCTAGAATTTTAGGAACACTGCCTCGTAGTTCTCCTTCACCCCTCGTGGGTGCTTGGGACAGAGAACCAAACAAACAACTCAAGATAGGGGCAAAACCTGGCACCCCCCTCTCCCCATTTCTCCTTCAGTGATCTTAGTGATAAAGGTGCTTTGCTCGTCAGCTTGAAAGAAATTACACTGGCCAGGCGGGGTGGCTCATGCCTGTAATCCCAGCACTTTGGGAGGCCGAGGTGGGCGGATCACAAGGTCAAGAAATCAAGACCATCCTGGCTAACATAGTGAAACCCCTTCTCACTAGAAATACGAAAATTAGCTGGGTATGGTGGCACACACCTGTAGTCCCAGCTACTTGGGAGGCTGAGGCAGGAGAATTGCTTGAACCCGGGAGGCAGAGGTTGCAGTGAGCCAAGATTGTGCCACTGCACTCCAGTCTGGTGACGGAGCAAGACTCCGTCACAAAAAAAAAAAAAATTGACATATTTTCAGTGAATCTACACAGAGGGAGTGTGTTTCCTCAAAAACATCTTGTTCCTGTGTTCCCTTTCTGTGAGTGGCAGGGTGGGGGGGTATGCTCTTTTTGCATTTGAACTAGTTTTAAACTTTTAAAAGAAGACTCAAGGGCATGTTAAAAATAAAATACAAACACAAATATTAGAGAAATGTTTCTCTCCCTAGTGCTCCCACTTCTCCAATCCCACAGAGATAATTTCTATATTTTTTTTTTTTTTTTGAGATGGAGTTTCGCTCTTGTCATCCAGGCTGGAGTGCAATGGCACGATCTTGGCTCACTGCAACCTCTGCCTCTTGGGTTCAAGCAATTCTCTTGCCTCAGCCTCCCAAGTAGCAGGGATTACAGATGCCCGCCACCATGCCCAGCTAATTTTTGTATTTTTAGTAGAGACAGGGTTTAACCATGTTGGCCAGGCTAGTCTCGAACTTCTGACCTCAGGTGATCCACCTGCCTCAGCCTCCTAAAGTGCTGGGATTACAGGTGTGAACCACCATGCCCGGCCCCCATAGAGATAACTTCTGTATAATACTTGCCTTTGAAAAAAAAAATATCATAGTGCACACGGTATCTTGATCCAGGTTTTTAAAAAATGAAAGACAAAATGCTTCAGATAGCCTCTTACTGCTCATCACTGATCTTTTTTAAAAATGACCAACAAATTGGCTCCTCCAGACATTTGGCATTAACTAGTTAACTGGCACCCATAGCTTAGGGCATCTTTTTCTAACCACATCAAAGAACGTCTTTTAATGTTTACGCAGCCTTGGAAGTGATCAGTACGTGTCTATGGATCAAATAGGTTGTATTTGGATCCCTAAAGTGCCATTTCATGGAAAAATAATAACTAAGCATGCAGCCATCACTTTTGGCCTCCTCTGCCACATAAAATATGCTTTAAGATAGATTTCCACACACACACACAAAAAGATCCTCAAGGAACAATCAGAAATTTAACCTGTGCTAAAGAGAGAGACAGAGAGAGAGAGAAAGAGAAAGAGAGAGAGAGACTGGTTATTGGAAAGGCTCTGAGTGGATTCATTCCAGATGTTTTTATTACTGCTGATTATCCAAGTGAGGACCAAAACCTTCTTTTACTTTTTTATTTATTTACTTATTTTTGAGACGGGGTCTCATTCTGTTACCCAGGCTGGGATGTAGTGGTGTGATCACAGCTCACTACAGCCTCAACCACTGAGGGCTCAGATGATCCTCCCATCTCAGCCTCCCAAGTATCTGGGACTACAGGTGTGCACCACCACATCCACCTTATTTTTGTATTATTTTGTAGAGATGAGGTCTCACTATGTTGCCCAGGCTGGTCTCGAACTCCTGGGCTCAGGTGATCTTCCTGCCTCTGCCTCCCAAAATTACAGGAGTGAGCCACCATGCCCTGCCCTCTTTTACTTTTTTTTTTTTCTTTTATTGAGACAGAGTTTCACTCTTGTTGCCCAGGCTGGAGTGCAATGGCGCAATCTTGGCTCACGGCAAACTCTGCCTCCCCGGTTCAAGTGATTCTCCTACCTCAGCCTCCCGAGTAGCTGGGATTACAGGCATGCCACCATGCCCAACTAATTTTGTATTTTTGGTACAGACAGGGTTTCTCCATGTTGGTCAGGCTGGTCTTGAACTCCTGACCTCAGGTGATCCGCCTGCCTCGGCCTCTCAAAGTGCTGGGATTACAGGCATGAGCTGCTGTGCCGGGCCCACTCTTTTACTTTTCATGAAGAAGATTGGAGCAATAACAGTGTCCAGTTATATTGGAAACTCTATCAATGTCAAGTTGTTATGAAAGTTGCTACTCTTTTGTCCATTGTCTGAGAGATTCTGTAAACAGAAGCCTGTGGTCTCTGCCTCCTGCTCACCATCACTTTGCTCAAAGACTGAGGCTCCTGGAGGGGCTGGCTGAGGAGCTGAAGTCTTGTGTGTCTCCTTAGGCTCACAAAAAACCTACACAGACAGCAAAACACTTGCATTCTTCAAACTTTTCTTTGGGAGGATTTCTACTAGCAGATCAGTGGCACCTGATACGAAGATCTGGAATTCATAAGCAAACAGGAATTCCATGAGTGTTATGTGAATTTGTACTCAAGGATGCAATTGAGGGCTGGGTGCAGTGACTCTCTCCTGTAATCTCAGTACTTTGGGAGGCTGAGGCAGGTGGATCACTTGAGGTCAGGATTTTGAGACCAGCGGGGCCAACATGGTGAAACCCCATCTCTATTAAAAATACAAAAATTAGCCACATGTGGTGGCAGGCATCTGTAGTCCCAGCTACTTGGGAGACTAAGGCAGGAGAATTGCTTGAACCTGGAAGGTGGGAGGTTGCGGTGAGCTGAGATTGTGTCACTTCATTCTAGCCTGGGCAACAAAGACTCCAAAGAGGAACGTAATTGACATTCTGTAGCTCCTTGATAGTGCTTCATGGACCCTCAGAAAATAAAGGAAAGAATAGTGTTTTAGAGTCAAACAGATCTAGATATAGTTCCCAGTGCCAATCCATTTGACTGTGTGACCTGGATAATTTAACCTCCCTGAACCTCCATTTCCTCTTCTGTAAAGTGGGAATAATAATGAACATCCCTCCAAAAGCTGCTGGAAGAATTAAGTGAGATAGAGTCCATGAGGCCCAAAGCCCAGTACCTGGCACATAGTAGATGCTCAATAAATCTAAGTTCCCTACCTAAGACATATATATTGGGGATGGAAGAGAGAAAGGATCACAAGGGGAGAAAAAAGGAAGACAAGGAAGGAGAAAGCCGGGGCCAGCAGGAGTAAGAATCAGTAAAACATATTTTCTTATGTGACTCTCCTTGAGTTTGCTTGCACTCCTCTTTCTTGAGTGTGTGCTTTTCTATTTGCAATAAATCTCTGTAATTTCATTATTTTCTGACCCACCTTTGAATGCCTTCTTGTGATGATGTCAAGAGCCTGGACACCAGCTGGGGTCGAGGTCCCATCAGTGTTTGGGGACCTCCCCCAGCCCACCGGTGTCATCTTTATGGCCATCTAGGCTGGAGTATCGTCGCCGAATTCTAGAACCACTGGCAGTTTGTAAATCCTACTCCAATATTAGTCGGAGTCTTCTCACTCTCCGGAGTTACTGCTAATTTCTTCCTTGTTCCTTGGTGTTAACTGCAGCCTGACTCGCCTCAGCTGTAGCGCCTCTGCTCCCTCTGGCTGGAAAACCCAGTTCATCCTGATGGGATGACAGGGAGGTGGGAAGGTTTCAACCTACACTGAGTAGCCCTGAGGAGCCACTGTCCTTCCTGACTGGAGGCTAATAAGGGTGGAGGGTAAAATCCCGCACCGTGCATTGGCTAGATGGCTTCCAAGGAGCACTGTGACTTTTTTCTGGGAAGGATCTTCTGTTTTCCCAAGGGACCAGCTGTGCCAAGACACTGACCCTGGTTAGGAGCTGTTTCATTTTTCCTGTGTCTCTTTAAACTCAGCTTTTTGGCTGGGCACGGTGGCTCACACCTGTAATCCCAGCAATTTGGGAAGCCGAGGTGGGCGGATCACTTGCAATCAGGCGGTCGAGACCAGCCTGGTCAACATGGTGAAACCCTGTCTCTACCAAAAATACAAAAATTAGCTGGGAGTGGTGGCACACGCCTGTAGTCTCAGCTACTCGGGAGGCTGAAGCATGAGAATCACTTGAACCCAGGAGGCAGAGGTTGCAGTGAGCAGAGATCACATTGCTGCACTCCAACCTGGGCAACAGAGTGAGACTCCATCTCAAAAAACAAAACAAAACAAAACAAAACAAAAAACCCCTGCTTTTGCAATTTTCTCTTCCCATGCTTCTTCTTCTTACTTCACACAAAAGTTTAGTGAACATTTTGGACACAGCAAGATAGGACCCCTAGATACTGCCCTCTGGAATGCCAAATCCAGGCCTATGATTCTTAATGGGTCCCTTCAAGGTCCCTGTTTCTTGGCTGTGATGAATCATCTCTACTTCCAAGTTGCACTTGGTGATAAACATTCAGATGGATATCAGCAGGCTTGCGACTTTCAAATGAGACCTACAGCTTGTCTGGCTTGTCTTTGAAAGCCTTCCCGTTTTCAAAGCCCCAGGGGCCATGGATCCCTGGACAACATTAGGGCTGCAGGGATGCCTAGATGCCAAGGCAGTCAGCCAAGGGGATAGGAATGCCTGTCTTCTGTCATGGCCATGGAGGTGGCCAATTGTAAGGGCTGAGCTCTTGCACTTGGCATTTCATCAGCTGAGGACCATGAACAATACACTGTGGGGACCACATCTATGCGTTACAATGACCCTAATCGGAACGATCAACAGAGCCAGGCTGATGTAAGAAAAATAAATCATATGGTGACTTGTTTAGTGGAGGGAATAAAAAAAATGTACCAGGCTGGGCATGGTGGCTCACGCCTATAATCTCAGCACTTTGGGAGGCAGAGGTAGGTGGATCGCTTCATCTCATGAATTTGAGACCAGCCTAAGCAACATGGCGAAACCCCATTTCTACAAAAAATACAAAAATTAGCCAGGTGTGCTAACATGTGCCTGTAGTCCCAGGTACTTAGGAGGCTGAGATGGGAGGATGGCTTGGGCCTAGGAGGAGGGGGTTGTAGTTAGTTAAGATCGTGCCACTGCACTCCAGTCTGGGCAACAGAGCCAGACCCCATCTCAAAAAAAGAAAAAAAAAAGGAAATAAAAAATGTACCGATAAGCCTGTGAACTATAATAAAATAAGGGGAATAACTCAAGGAAAGGATGACAACCCAGATTTGTGTCAGGGGTGACTTGTGGAAGCCCTAACAAAATATACTAACATTGACCCCAATCCTGATGCTGGACAAATTTTACTAGAGACACACTTTATTAACCAGTCAGCACCTGACATCAGAATAAAATTACAGAAATTGGCTTTAGGACCCCAAATGCCTATTAATCAAATGCTTGATATGGCATTTGGGATATTTAATAATAGGGACGGGGCTGGAGAGGCTGAAAGGACCCAGCATGGCAAACAACAGAACAGACAGCATGCTCCAATGATAGCAGTCGCTGTAAGCAGCGCCCTACAATCTCAGGGTCACCCCGGGGGATGCTTCACCCATGGACCAAACAGGCCTAACAGCAAACCTGCAGGCAATGGTTGCTGCTTCAAGTGTGGGAAGCCAAGACATTGGAGCGAAGACTGTCCCAGTCAGGGGACCCCACCTAGACCCTGTCTTCACTGCAAGCAGGACGGCCTTTGGAAAAGGGATTACCTTCAGCTCCAAAGGGAAAGGAGAATGCCCGATGCCATCATGGCTGTAACTAGACCAAGGTTCCTGGTGGCTCCCACAAAAGGCATGGTCATCACAACTGAGAAGCCTCAGTGATTCTTCATGTGGCTGGCAAGAATATTAATTTTTGGCCGAGCGTGGTGGCTCACGCCTGTAATCCTAGCACTTTGGGAGGCTGAGGCAGGTGGATCACGAGGTCAGGAGTTTGAGACCAGCCTGGCCAAAATGGCAAAACCCCATCTCTACTAAAAATATCAAAAATTAGCCGGGCGTGATGGCGGGCTCCTGTAATCCCACCTACTCGGGGGGCTGAGGCAGGAGAATCGCTTGAACCCCAGAGGTGGAGGTTGCAATAAGCCGAGATCGCAACACTGCACTCCAGCCTGGGCGACAGAGTGAGACTCTGTCTTTAAAAAAAAGAAAAAATTGAATTTTTTCTTTACAGGCGTGAGCCACCGTGCCCAGCCAAGAATATTAATTTCTTTTTCTTTTCTTTTTGAGACGAGTTCTCACTCTGTTGCCCAGGCTGGAGAGCAGTGGTGTGATCAGGGCTCACTGCAGCCTTGAACTTCTGGGTTCAAGTAATCCTCCCACCTCAGCCTCTCGAGTTACTGGGACTATGGGCAGCCCTGATCATGCCTAGCTAGTTTTTTGTATTCTTTTGTAGAGACAGAGTTTCACCATGCTGCCCAGGCTGGTCTTGAACTCCTGCGCTCAAGCGATTCATCCGCCTCAGCTTCCCAAAGTGCTGGGATTACAGGTGTGAGCCACTGTGCCCAGCAAATATTAATTTCTTTTTTTTTTTTTTTTGAGATGGAATCTCGCTTGCTCTGTTGCTCAGGCTGGAGTGCAGTGGCGCAATTTCGTCTCACTGCAAGCTCCGCCTCCCAGGTTCACGCCATTCTCCTGCCTCAGCCTCCCCAGTAGCTGGGACTACAGGTGCCTGCCACTGCGCCCGGCTAATTTTTGTATTTTTAGTAGAGATGGGGTTTCACCATGTTAGCCAGGATGGTCTCGATCTCCTGACCTCGTGATCCACCCACCTTGGCCTCCCAAAGTGCTGGGATTACAGGCGTGAGCCACCACACCTGGCCGCAAATATTAATTTCTTAATTGACTCAGTGGCCAGTTACTCTGTGCTGAACAGCCACTCTGGGTCCTTATCCTCCAAAAGCTGCACTGTCATGGGTGTCGATGGTACCCCCAAATCAAAACACTTTACCCGTAAGCTGCAGGCTAGAAAACTATGTGGTAACTCCTGAGTTTCTGGTTATGCTGGAATGTCCTGCTCATTTATTGGCATAGGACTCCTAGCCAGCTTTGGAGCCACTTTACGTTTATCAGGCCCTCCTTCTTGGCAATGCTTGTTTTCTTAACCAGCCTCAGAAAAACAGGAGATCCCCCATGAAATAAGGTCTCAAGTAGACCCATAAGTATGGGACAAAGAAACCCCTTGCAAAGCAATACATGATCGTCTCTTATTTTTTGAGATGGAGTCTCGCTCTGTCACCCAGGCTGGAGTGCAGTGGTGCGATCTCTGCTCACTGCAAGCTCCACCTCCCGGGTTCATGCCATTCTCCTGCCTCAGCCTCCTGAGTAGCTGGGACTTCAGGTGCCCGCCACCGCTCCCGGCTAATTTTTTTGTATTTTTAGTAGAGACGGGGTTTCACCATGTTAGCCAGGATGGTCTCGATCTCCTGACCTTGTAAGCCTCGGCCTCCCAAAGTGCTGGGATTACAGGCGTGAGCCACCACGCCCTGCCGTGATCATCTCTTTAAAGTCAAAAACAATTTCCCACAGAAGCGCCAATATGACCTCAAACCGGAAACCAGGTGAGGACGCCAACCTTTGAGAAGTTTTTAAAACATGGCCTCCTGGTTCCATGTCAGTCTCTTTGTAATACTCCTTCCCTCCCTGTCCAAAAACCAAATGGAGAATAATCATTTAGTTCAAGACTTAGGAGCTATTAATGAGGTTGTAATTCCCTTACATCCTATAGTGCCAAATCCTTTTAAATTATTTATTTATTTTTTTTGAGACAGAGTCTTGCTCTGGAGTGCAATGGCGCAACCTCAGCTCAGTGCAACCTCAGCCTCCCAGGTTCAAGTGATTCTCCTGCCTCAGCCTCCCGAGTAGCTGGGACTACAGGAGCACACCACCATGCCTGGATAATTTTTGTATTTTTAGTAGAGATGGGTTTCATTATGTTGGCCAGGCTGATCTTGAACTCCTGACCTCAAGTGATCCACCTGCCTTGGCCTCCCAAAGTGCTGGGATTGCAGGTGTGAGCCACTGCGCCCGGCCCTATAGTGTCAAATCCTTATACCATATTTACCCAAATACCAGAGACACCAATTGGTTCACGGTATTAGATTTCAATAATGCTTTATTTTGTATCCTTTTACACTCTGACTCTCAATATTTGTTTGCATTTGGGTGGACTAATCCTGAAACTAATATTACCCAGCAGTACACCTGGATAGTACTGCCTCAGGGCTTTAAGGATAGCCCTCACTTGTTCAGAAATGCTTTGCCACAAGAATTAAGAGAGCGGCTGGGCGCGTGGGCTCACACCTGTAATCCCAGCACTTTGGGAGGCTGAGGCAGGCAGATCACGAAGTGAGGAGATCGAGACCATCCTGGCCAACATGGTGAAACCTCTTTCTACTAAAATACAAAAAATTAGCCAGGTGTGGTGGCACATGCCTGTAGTCCCAGCTACTTGGGAGGCTGAGGCAGGGGAATCGCTTGAACCAGGGAGGTGGATGTTGCAGTGTTCCAGGATAGCAGCATTGCATTCCAGCCTGGCAGCAGAGTGATTCTCTGTCTCAAAAAAACAAAAAAAAAGAGATAGATTCATTCTTTGATGTTATACATTACTATTATCTGTTTTAATGCAAGCTGAATTAGTCACTGTTGTACAGAAACCAGTCAGCTATTGATCAGGTGACTACATGATGGGAATAGAATATTTGGGAATAAGATAATTAAAATAACCATGGGCAGTCCTATTATTGTAGGGGTAATGAAAGAGGCAAATGGATTTTCATTCATTTTAATTCTCAAGGGGTTTTGTGCTTCTATGATTAGAACTTTTTTTAGCATTAGGTTTACACCACAGTTCTGATAAATTTCCATCTTTTTCCAGGAATCTTCATGAATATTCCACCCCTTAATTCAATAAACCCATAAATGTAGGGACTCCAAACCCCATTGCACTTGCACTTCCCTTTCTTAAGTGTGTAATCCTGCCTTTGCAATAAATCTCTGTACTTTCACTGAAAAAAAAAAAAAAGGTCTCACTCTGTCACCCAGGCTGGAGTGCAGTGGTGCTATCACTGCTCACTGCATTTCAACCTCCAGGGCTCAAGCTATCTTCTCACCTCAGCCTCCCAAGTAGCTGGGAGTACAGGCACAGGCCACCATGCCTGGCTAATCTTTTCATTTATTTATTTATTTTTTTATTTATTTATTTTTTTTTAGAGACGGGGTCTTGCTATGTTGCTCAGGCTGATCTTGAACTCCTGGCCTCGAGCAATCCTACCACCTCAGCCTTCCAAAGTGCTGGGATTACAGGCATAAGCCACCATACCTGGCCATGATAAAACTCCTTTTTGTCATGAAGAAAATCCTCAGTGCTCCACACTCAGCTGCTACATGTTCCAGAGCTTCACTTCTCCCTCCTGCAGTTCAGCCTTCGGCCATTTCATTCCTCATTAGCACCTTCCCTGGGAAGATGAAGAGAGAGAAGCTGGAGCTCAGGTCAGTCGATTTTGCTATTAGTAACTCTTGCCAAGATTGAGTTGGGGAGAGGAAAAGAAGTAGTCAAAATAAAGGTTAGGAATTATGTGTATATTTTTATGATATAGCTGTCTATCTCTCTGTCTCTCATTTCTCTCTCTCTTTTTTTTTTTTTTTTTGAGATGGAGTCTTGCTCTGTTGCCCAGGCTGGAGTGCAGTGGCACTGTCTCGGCTCACTGCAAGCTCCACCTCCCGGGTTCACACCATTCTCCTGCCTCAGCCTCCCGAGTAGCTGGGACTACAGGCGCCCGCCACCACGGCCGGCTAATTTTTTGTATTTTTAGTAGAGACAGGGTTTCATCGTGTTAGCCAGGATGGTCTCGATCTCCTGACCTCGTGATCCACCTGTCTCGGCCTCCCAAAGTGCTGGGATTACAGGTGTGAGCCACCGTGCCCGGCCTTCATTTCTCTTTACTAAACATCTCTGTAGAAAAGTCTGGGTCCCACGTCTCCACCTCACCCCCACTCATTGCTTAACCCCACTCCCAGTCCAGTGTTCTGCTGGGCTTGTTTTTTCCAAGGCCATGAGTAATCTCTTGGTTGCCAAATCATAAGGCCTTTTCTTATCTGTGTGGTATTGGAATGGCTAACCTTAACACTCACTCTTCATATAACCAGCTATGTCCTTATCTTCTGAGAATACTTGTTGTCTACCCAACTGCATTTGCCCCTTCTGCTTTGCAATGCTTTTCTGGGGATATGCGCCCATCTAAGATAACTACACTCCTAAACTCCTTTGCAGCTATAAGTGACCAGTGAGATATGAGCAGGATTATGCACAGAGAGGGGCAGCCTAGAAAGCCATCAGCCATTTCTTCTGGCGGCTTGGACAGGACCCTAACTGTAGCCTCCTTCTTCCAGCCAGCCAGGGCTTTGGAGGCCTGAGATCATTACATCCTAATGAAATTGCCTTTTCCCGAATACAGCTGTGGTCTAAGCAGCCTCCTGTAGAATAAGTGTTCTGGGAGGCTGCAGCTATACCTTTGGGGGTCCCTGAGAAAGGGAACGGGAAATTCATTTGGGAGAAGAGGGTTTCTGTGTGAAGCATTGAGAATGATCCTTGGTTGTTCTTTCTGGTGCAAAGAGTGACATATCCAGAGACAACAGAGCTGCAGGGGATAGGGATAGGAGCCCCACCTAAGCACCAGCACGAGCCAGGCTGGAAGGGGGACCTCTTAGCTTGAGCAGCGTGGAAATGCCCAGGTACCTGCTTGTGCTTAGAGAATTGGAGGAGATTGGAGTGAGAAGTGCTCTGCAGAGGCCTCTGGAAGTCAATCTGACACCTCAGCCGAGGATGAGAAGCAGGCTCCATCAGGAGGACGGGTGGGACTGGGGTGGGGTGGGGCCACATGGGAATGATTGTGTGGCGAGTAGATGAGCCAAGAAGTAAAAGATCAGCAAGGTGTATAAAGGCCACTGGGGAGTACTCCTAGTTAGAGTGGGGGACCTTGGGCACAGTGAGTCACTGTGGCATTAAACAATCCTTGCTGGTTTTGTTTTCTCAGTGACACATCTTCCTGATACACTGTGGTCACTCTACTGGCTAGTCTGGAAGTGTGCCAGCTCACTGAGTCATCTACTAGAAAGACTGTCTTAGGCATGTAATACCTTGAAAAGATAATCTGCAGTGTAGTGGGGCAGTCCATAGGGCTCAGATGAATTCCTGAGACTTTGGGTAAATCCTTTTCTCTTCTGAGCCTCAGTTTTCTCAGCTATGAAATGGGAGTGGGATTCCACTTATGTGAACAAAGGCTAATGGCTTTTTGTAAGGACTAACGAGGTTATATATTTATTTCTTATTTTTATTATTTTTATTTTACTTACTATTATTATTATTATTTTTTGGAGATGGAGTCTTGCTCTGCCGCCCAGACTGGAGTGCAGTGGCGCAATCTCGGCTCACTGCAACCTCCACTTCCCGGGTTGAAGCAATTCTCCTGCCTCAGCCTCCCAAGTAGCTGGGATTACAGGCACATGCCGCCATGCCCGGTTAATTTTTTTTTTGTATTTTAGTAGAGACAGGGTTTCACCACTTTGCCCAGGCTGGTCTCGAACTCCTGAGCTCAGGCAATCCGCCCACCTCAGCCTCCCAAAGTTCTAGGATTACAGGTGTGAGCCACCATGCCTGGCCTATTTTTATTTATTTTATTTTTGAGACAGGGTCTCACTCTGTCACCCAGGCTGGAGTGCAGTGGTACAATCTTGGCTCACTGCAACTTCTGCCTCCCAGGCTGGAGCAAGCTTCCCACCTCAGCCTCCCCAGTAGCTGGGGTTACAGGCATGCACCACCATGTCAGGCTAATTTTTGTATTTTTGGTAGAGACGGGGTCTCACTATGCTGGAGTTCGAGAACTCCTAGGCTTAAGCGATCCTGCCTTGGCCTCCCAGTGTTGGGATTACAGGCGTGAGCCACCATGACAAGTGAGGTCTGGAATTTGAGGCCAGCCTGGGCAACACAGTGAGACCCTGCCTCTACAAAACACTTTAAAAATAATTAGCTGGGCATGGTTGCCTATGGCTGTAATACTAACTACTCAGGAGGCTGAGGTAGGAGGATTGTTAGAGCCCAGGAAGTCCAGGCTGCAGCTGGATGATGGAGCAAGACTCTGTCTCTAAAAAATTTTTGTAAATAGGCCGGGTGCAGTGGCTCATGCCTGTAATCCCAGCACTTTGGGAGGCTGAGACGAGCAGATCACGAGGTCAGGAGATTGAGACCATCCTGGCTAATGCGGTGAAACCCCGTCTCTACTAAAAATACAAAAAATTAGCCAGGCGCGGTGACAGGCACCTGTAGTCCCAGCTGCTTGGGAGGCTGAGGCAGGAGAATGGCGTGAACCCGGGAGGCAGAGCTTGCAATGAGCTGAGATCATGCCACTGCACTCCAGCCTGGGTGACAGAGCAAGACTCCACCTGAAAAAAAAAAAATTGTAAATAATAATGATTTAAAAAAACATTCAGGCTCTTTCTGATACTTATACATGGTCTAATGAATTCCCTTTCTTCTTCTTGTTTGTGCAATGGCTATCTCTAACACAAGGTTTAGACTTTTGAATACTTTTTTTTTTGCACAGATACCATTTCTTTTTCTTTTTTAGACACAGGATCTTGCTCTGTCACTGTCACCTAGGCTGGAGTGTGTAGCTATCACAGCTCACTGCATCCTCCAACTTCTGGGCACAAGGGATCCTGCCACCTCAGCCTCTTGAGTAGCTGGGACTACAGTGTACCACCAGGCCCAGCTACATTTTTTTAAGAGATGGGGGTCTTGGTACATTGTCCAGCTTGTCTAGAACTCCTGGACTCAAGCAGTCCTTCTGCGTTGGCCTCTCAAAGTGCTTGGGTTGCAGGCGTGAGCCACTGTGCCCAGCTTTTTGTTGTTGTTGTTTTGTTTTGGGAGACAGGCTCTCTCTCTGTCTCCCATGCTATAGTGTAGTGGCATAATCATAGCTCACTATAGCCTTGAATTACTGGGCTCAAGCAATCCTCCTGTCTTAACCTCCAGAGTAGCTAGGAATTTAGGTGTGTGCCACCACACCTGGCTGATTTTTAAATTTTTTATAGAAATGGAGTCTCACTATGTTGGCCAGGCTGGTCTCAAACTCCCGGCCTCAAGCAATCCCCCTGCCTTGGCCTCCCAAGGTGCTGGGATTACAGGCTTGATCCCCCATGCCTGACGAGCACAGATAATTATTAATGATGGCTTCATACTCCAGATGTCAGCTTGCTTTGCAAAAATGTAGCAGTATCTATTATGTTCTTTGTAAAGATATGAGTAATAAAAGCTCACACTGCAAAACTTTCACAAATGTAATTTCATTTGTTCTTCACCAAAGCCTTATTTTGTGGATCAGAACATTGAGGTTCACTGCCATCCTGACTGATTTTCTAATTGTTATGCTATCCTACTGGAAAGGTGGGGTTTTTTTGCTGTTATCGTACATCTCAAGGGCCTTTAAAAGGATGAGTGATTCACTGTAAAGTTTGTAAGTTGGGTGACTTTATCACTGACATCCCTCAGGAACAGCCACAAGAAGTAAATGGGGGTGGATTTTTAGTGTTTGCCACTGACACGTTCTTAATTTTAGCCAAAAAAAAAAAGAAAAAGAAAAAAAGAAAAAGCTAAAGCACGTCATTACACAAGAATGCTGCCCCGTCTTGGACTCTCCTCTTCAACAGGGATGATTCCTGCCCTGTAAAATTACATTGTAAGCAATGTGTCAAAGACGAAAAAATTTGGAAGCATGTTCAATCAATAAGATTGCTGGAAAGCAAATGGAAATTACATTCTATCCAGGGAAAAGGAGAGCCAGCCACCTGCCAGAAATGGAAAGTTCACAGGACTGAAAAATAGCATCTGGCTTCCTTTGCAGTAGAATGCGGAGCCAAAAAGATACTTTCACTTAAAGGCAGTTAGGAAATTACCAGTTTGCTGTGAAGAGCACTGACCAGAGGGTGGGGAGAGGTGACAGAGGACAGCCACTGGAATCAGAGGAACCTGGCTGCTGATCTGGGCTCTTTCACTTTCGGGATAACCCCAGGCAAATTATCAACCTCTCTGGGCTGTTGTGGGAATTAAACAGAATAATGCCTATAGGGCCCCTGTTAGCATCATATGCATCTAACATGCTAGTCCTCTTCCTCCACCCATTGGGATCACCTTGTGACTTTCGTCTTTTTTTGGTTGCTGTTGTTATTTGGTTTTTCTTAGTTTACATCAGACACCTTGTGCAGTGGGCACCATCTCCCTTTATGGAAGGTGAAGAGGCCACATGCTCTTGCCTCTGACACATGACGAACAGGAATACAAACAGGCCTGAACCATCATGGACTTTCATATCTTTCTTTTTTTTTTTTTTTGAGACAGGTTCTCACTCCATCATCCAGGCTGGAGTGCAGTGGCACAATCTAGGCTCACCGCAACCTCCACCTCCTGGGTGCAAGCAATTCTCCTGCCTCAGCCTCCTGAGTAGCTGGGATTATAGGTGCCTACCACCATGCCTGGGTAATTTTTTTGTATTTTTATTAGAGACGGGGTTTCACTATGTTGGCCAGGCTGGTCTCGAACTCCTGACCTCAAGTGATCTGCCTCCCTTGGCCTTCCAAAGTGCTGGGTTTACAGGCGTGAGCCACCGTGCCTGGCCGAACTTTCATACCTTAATTTAGATTGCCTGAAAGCAGAGCAAGAGGCAAGGGCATGGGTGTGAGGAGTTTATTTTGGGAGTCATCCTAGGGAGCAAGGCTGTAGGAGTGAGGAAAGTGAGATGTTAAAGGAGGTGACAACAATGAAGGCTGTGTTGCTGAGCTTCTCAGTGTGGACACTGGAGCTCCATCCATCCTGTTGGGGACCATCTGATGAACAGTATAGAATAAATCTCACAGTTATCTCTTAACAACAGAAGGCTAGAGCAGTTTCACTCCTGGTCATGTGCCCAAGAGAAATGAAAACATATGTCCACACAAAAACTTGTATATGAATATTTATAGTAATGCTAGTCATAATAGCCAAAAGATGGAAACAACCCAAATATGTCCATCAACTGATGAAGGGATAAATAAAATGTGGTATATCCATACAGTGGAATATTATTCAGCCATAAAAGGGAATGAAGGTTTTTTTGTTTCGTTTTGTTTTTTTGAGACAGAGTCTCACTCTGTCAGGTAGGAGTGCAGTGTGCAATCTTGGCTCACTGCAATATTCACCTCTGGGTTCCAGGGTTCAAGTGTTTCTCCTGCCTCAGCCTCCCGAGTAGCTGGAATTATCGGAATGCACCACCATGCCTGGCTAATTTTTGTATTTTTGGTAGAGATGGGGCTTCATCCTCTTGGCCAGGCTGGTCTCGAACTCCTGACCTCAAGTGATCTGCCCACTTCAGCCTCCAAAGTGCTGGGATTACAGGCATGAGCCACATGAAGTTTTGATACATGCTAGAACATGGGTGAATCTTGACAAGATTATGCTAAGCAAAAGAAACCAAACACACAAGACCATGTATTCTATGATTCCATTTGTTTGAAATGTTAACAACTGGGAAATTTATAGAGAAACGAAGTAGATTAGTGGTTGCCTAGGGATGAGAGGATTAGGGGAGTAGGAGGGTGATAGCTTAAAGGGTTTGTTTTGGGCATGATAAAAATATTCTAAAATTAATCGACTGTGGTGATAGTTGTACATATCTGTGAATATACTAAAAAAATGGAACTTTACATTTTAAATAAGTGAATTATATGATATGTAAATATCTCAATAAAGCGGGTTTTTTGTTTTGTTTTTGTTTTTGTTTTAAAGGAGGGGGACTGGGGCGCTGAGTGAGGATAGACTCTGGAGTGTGTTAACTCTCCCATCACTTCTGGGCTGCAGACTGAAAACTGAGTGAATTCCATGGGGTTCAGCCGGAAAAGCAGTGGGTGCTTTAGGTGGAAGACTAAGCATGCCTGCACCTAGCTGCGGCCACAATGAGAGGCAGCCTGAGAAAGTGTGGTCAAGGGCACCATAAATGTTGGCTATACTCCTCCCTGGACATTGCATCTTAAGAGAGGGTCATAAAGATGTAGGAATGAAAGGAAGATTATTGCAATATGATCTAGCAATCCCATTTCTGGTTATATACATCCAAAAAGTTGAAAGCAGGGACTTGAAGAGATATTTGCACACCCATGTTTATAGCAGCATTATTCCCAATAACCAAAAATGGAAGCAACCCAAGTTTATAGATTGAAGAATAGATAGACAAAATATGGTATAGACACACAATTGAACATTATTCTGCCTTAAAAAGGAAAGAAATTCTGACCTACAACATGGACAAAACTTAAAGACATTAGGCTAAGTGAAATAAGCCAGTGATGAAAAGACAGATGTTGTGTGGTTCCACTTATGTGAAGTACTTACATAAGTACTTACACCAGTACTTAATACTTATACTAAGTACTCACACCAGTACCCAGTACTTATACTAAGTACTTACATCACATCAGTACTTAGTACTTATACTAAGCACTTACATCACATTGGTACTTAGTACTTATACTAAGTACTTATATTGAGTACTTACATCACATCGGTACTTAGTACTTATAATAAGTACTTACATCAGTACTTAGTACTTATAATAAGTACTTACATCAGTACTTAGAATAGTCAAATTCATAGAGACAGAAAGTAGAATGGTGGTTACCAGCAGCCGGGAGAAGGGGCAAATGAGGAGTTAGTATTTAATGGATACAGAGTTTCAGTTTAGGAAAATGAAAAAAATCCAGAGATAGAGGGTGACGATATTTGCATAACAATGTGAATGTACTTAATGCTACTAAACTGTAACTTCAAAATGCTTAAAACATTTTTTAAGTCAATGGCTTACTGCACAAATAAAAAAAACGGTACTAAAAAAGAAGGGGGAGAGTCATGCTGTCTGTGCAGCCCCTTGCTGGGCTTCCTGCTCCCACACCTCCCTTGGCTCTGCCTTTTCCAAGCCCGATTCTCCAGTCTTCTTGAAGAATACATGAGCTCCCTGATTTCCTTCCAGTGCATTCCTTTTCTGCTCACATTTGCCAGTTACTCGCTGTTTCTTGCAGCCCAGAACCCTGATTCATCCAAGTCTAGAATAGAATTGGCAAAGCAGATCAGGTTGTTTTACACTATGGTCATTTATTAACACAAACCCTAGGGCCAGACTTAATATTATAGATGGGACTGTTTTTAGACAAGATTCGGCTTTTCTTAACAGCTAAAAGGAATTAGGTCCAACTGATGATTCAGGAAAAGTATGTGCTGGGAAGTGGCATATTAGTGGGGTGGGAATGGGGTTGGGTCCGCTTGCTCTGTTTCTGCCATCTTCATAAACACATTCTCTCTGACTGCAAGGCTACCACAGCCATCACTGGTTGGCAGCTCTGTCTTTTACCCAAATAAGCTGATGGTAATAAAAAGGAAAGGAGCCATCTCAGCCCCCAACCCTCCCACCTAAACCAACCCTGGGGCTTCACAGCAGGATCAGGGAGACTTAGTAAAAGGAGAAAAAAAAAAAAGTTGCCAACCTAAGTTACACTCTCCATTCTCCATTCGCTCCCATCCCTGAGAAGGAGAGGCCAGTATGGCATGTTTGAAGACTCACTGCAGGGGCAGGTGGGGCAGTTCTGTGGAAATAACCAAATGGGGGCAGTTAGAAGGAGTGTGGGAGGCAGAAACTGACCAGAGGGGAATTGACTGCCCCTCAAGCATGCATGAGCACACCCTGTGCATGAGGCCCTTTCAGTCAATGAAGAGAACATCTATGGGGCTGTCACTATGACCCCCAGAGCAGCAAAGCCTGACATACAGAGACCATGTCTTGGCAGGGACCAGAGCTTACCCATAGCATCCTGAAACCCAAGGATCAACTTGAGAGATGCTGGGATCATGGACGAAGGCCTTAGCTCAGCCCCTGCCCCACTTTTCTCCCACAAGTACTAACCAGACCCAACCCCGCCTAGCTTCCAAGATCAGACAGACGGAGAACGTTCAGGTTGACATGGCCATAGACAGCTGGGCCACTTTTCTAAGGCCACAGGAGCCCAAGGACTTTCTGACCAAGTGGAGGAGGAGTGAGTGACAGCCTCAGGAATCTTTGAGGATTGAACTTTCTGCTAGTCATTGGGTAGGAGCCCAGAGCAACTGAAATTTGATTTTGAGATAGAAAGTAATAGAACCTTTGGTGCACCAGAATTTATACTCAGCACACAACTCTTTCACTTTTCAACTTCCAGCTTTCACTGTAGTCGGTAAGCGTACCTCAAGTCAGATGCCTAATTCTCTTCACTGCAGAAGCAACCTCTGTAAGCAAACGCTGTACAGTGGAGCTATGTTACATGTTTTTTGTTTTTGTTTTTGTTTTGAGATGGAGTCTTGCTCTGTCGCCCAGGCTGGAGTGCAATGGCACTATCCTGGCTCACTGCAACCTCTGCCTCCCAGGTTCAAGTGATTTGTCTGCCTCAGCCTCCCGAGTAGCTGGGACTACAGGCATGTGCCACCACTCCTGGCTAATTTTTGTATTTTTTAGTAGAGACAAGCTTTCGTCATGTTGACCAGGCTGGTCTCAAACTCCTGACTTCAAGTGATCACCCGCCTCGGCCTCCCAAAGTGCCAGGATTACAGGCGTGAGCCACCGTGCCCGGCCCTGTTTTGTGTGTGTGTGTGTGTGTGTGTGTGTGTATGTGTGTGTGTGTGTTGCTTTTGTCTTTTTTCAACTATTACTTTAGGTTCAGGGGGTACATGTGCAGTTCTTTTACATGGGTAGATTGTGTGTTGCTGGTATTTGGTGTATAAATGATTTCATCACCCAGATAGTGAGCAGAGCACCTGATAGATAGTTTTTAGACCCCATTACATGTTTTTGATCAAATGAAGTTTAATCTGAACTTGACCCAGGTCTAAAGATGTGCCACAGTCTCCTTGTCGTCTCTTTCTGGTTACTTTCCATCTTTGATTTTTGTGATTATTGATTTTATGTATCAACATGACTGGCCAAGGAAGGCCCAGATTCAACATTATTTCTGAATGGGTCTATGAGGGTGTTTACAGAGGAGATAAGCATTTGAATCTGTGGACTCAGTAAAGTACATTGCTCTCCCCAATGAAGGTAGGCATTGTCCAATCCACCGAAGGCCTGAATAGAACAAAAGGCGGAAAGAGGAGGAGTCTGCTCCTTTTCCCCTGTCTCTATGCAGCAGCCAGAGCATCTCCTCTTCTCTCCTCTTCCCCTGCTCTCAGAGCGACTATTCCATCACCAGTTCCCCTGGTTCCAGGCCTTCACACTCAGGCTGAATTATACCATGGGCTTTGCTGGGTCTCCAGCTTGCAGTTGGCAGATCGTGAACTTCTCCATAACTGGGTGAACCAATTCCTCATAATATTAGGTTGGTGCAAAAGTAATTGCAGGCCAGGCACAGTGGCTCACACTTGTAATCTCAGCACTCTGGGAGGCTGAGGCGGGCAGATCACTTGAGGTCAGGAGTTCGTGACCAGCCTGGCCAATATGGTGAAACCCTGTCTCTATTAAAAATACAAAAAAATTTAGCTGTCTGTAATCCCTGTAATCCTGGCTACTCCAGAGGCTGAGGCAGGAGAATCACTTGAACCTAGGAGACGGAGGTTGCAGTGAGCTGAGGTTGTGCCATTGCACTCCAGCCTGGGTGATAGACTGAGACTCCATCTCAAAAAAAAAAAAAAAAAAAAAAAAAAAAAGTAATTGCAGTTTTTGCCATTGAAAGTAATGGCAATTATTTTTGCATCAACCTAATAAATCCTATATATAAGCAGAACGTTACTGTTAGGTTGTGTAGAGAACCCTGATTAATACAAACCTTCAACTGATTTTCGCTCCCAAATTAGGGCTGCCCTCTCTTTCTTAGCCCTGTGGGGACCTTCTGGGACGTTAGGACCATCTCTCAGATCTCCCATCAAAACTCCTCACTCAGCTACTTGAGCTTCTCTTGGGCAGTCAGGGGAGCCAGAAGTCCCTGGCGCAGTGGTCCTCAAACCTGGTAGTGCCTCAGATTCACTCTGAGCAAAGTAAAAATACATCCAGATCCTGAACTAATGCCTGACTAAATTGTAGGCTCCAGGGATGGGACCAGGTGTCTTTAGTTTAATAATTGTCTCAGGCAGTTCTGAAACACAGCAGGGTCTGGGAACCATTGTCTCAAGCAGAGCTTCTCAGACTGCCAACTTCCTAACCCCAGAGGAGAATCAGCCAGGAGCCCCTGGAGCAGGTCTGGGTCCATAGCTCCACTGCCCACTAAAAGCTGAAATGTCTTTGAAGCCTGGTGTTTTATCTTCAAACTTATTTTTATTCCGATGTCTTAAAGCATGAATTCTGCCCTCTCTGACAGATGGCTCATTTTGATTTTATGGCAGTGTTAATAATGCCAGCTATTATAAATCCAGATTTCCCATCAGTCATCATGTATTAACATTTCTACTCTCAAAGTTTCCATGAAAAAACAAGGATGGTACTTTAATTAACTAAATCTATCTGACCCTCACAATAACATGCACAGTAGTTATAATTAAACAGTACCCATTTTACAGATGAGAAAACTGCAGCTCAGAGAAATAACATAACTAGTAAATGACAGCTGCATTAAAAAATTTTTTTATTGTGGTAAAATATACATAACATACAATTTATCCATGTTTAAATGTCAAATTCGTGGCCTTAAACACATTTAGAATGTTGTACATTTCTATTAGTCCATTCTCACACTGCTAATAAAGACATAACTGGGACTGGGTAATTTATAAAGGAAAGAGGTTTAATGGACTCACAGTTCCATATGGCTGGGGAAGCCTCACAATCAGGGTGGAAGGCGAAGGAGGAGCAAAGGCAGGTCTTACATGGCAGCAGACAAGAGAGAAGAATGAGAACAAGTAGGGGGAAGCCCCCTATAAAACTATCAAATCTCATGAGAAATCACTCTCTATCATGAGAACAGCATGAGGGTAACCACCCCAAAATGATTAAATTACCTCCCCCTGGTTCCCTCCCATGACACGTGGGGATTATGGGAACAACAATTCAAGATGAGATTTGGGTGGGGACACAGCCAAACCATATCAACATTGATCACCACTATCCAATCCTAGAAACTTTTCATCATCTTGAACATAAACTTTGTATCCATTAAACACTTACTCCCCATTCTCCCATCCTTCCAATAATAACCACTGTTCTTTTTTCTGTCTTTATGAATTTGACTACTCAAGGTACCTCATGTAAGAGGACTTAGACACAATATTTTCTCTTGTGTCTGTCTTACTTTACTTAGCATGTCTTCAGAGTTCACCCATGCTGTAACATGTATCAGACAAAGCAGCAATTTGAGCCTAATTCTAATAGATTTCTAAATCCTTGCTCCTTCCACTTCCCATTTGCCTCCAAATATTGGAATGGCTTGGAGGTAAAAGAGAAATTAAGCATATATTGTTTGGTCAAAGAGTTAGAAATGAGATAATCAGTGGAGGTTTCAGAGAGGCAAAGTCCAACCTCAGAGACTGGAGAAAAACTTCTCATATTTGGAGCTGACTCAAAATGAAACAGGGCTGTCTCATTAGGGAGTGTTACCTGCCTCTGGACGTGACCAAGCATCGTTCAGATAACCAGGTGCTGAGGCTGATTTATGCTAGTCCCCAGGATTTTTGGTGGGAGAAGGGAGATGATATAATAGAAATAACTATTTTCTTTTCTTTCTTTCTCTCTTTCTTTCTTTGTTTCTCTCTTTCTTTCTTTCTCTCTTTCTTTCTTTTTCTTTCTTTCTTTCCTTCCTTCCTTCCTTCCTTTTTCTTTTCTTTCCTTCTTTTTTTTTTTTTTTTTTTGAGACAGAGCCTCACTCCATCACCCAGGCTGGAGTGCAGTGGAGTGATCTCGGCTCACTGCAACCTCTGCCTCCCGGGTTCAAGCGATTCTCTTGCCTCAGCCTCCCTAGTAGCTGGGATTACAAGTGTGTGCCACCATGCCTGGATAATGTTTTTGTTTTGTATTTTTAGTAGGGACGAGGTTTCAGCATGTTGGCCAGACTGGTCTCAAACTCCTGACCTCGAGTGATCCACCCGCCTTGGCTTCCCAAAGTGCTGGGATTACAGGGGTGAGCCACTGTGCCCAGCCAAAATAACTGTTTTCAATTGGAAAGCATTTAAAACATATATTCGGCTGGGCTCAGTGGCTCATGCCTGTAATCCCAGCACTTTGGGAGGCCGAGGCAGGCAGATCACGAGGTCAAGAGATGGAGATCATCCTGGCTAACATAGTGAAACCCCATCTCTACTAAAAATACAAAAATTAGCTGGGCATGGTAGCGCATGCCTGTAGTCCTACCTACTCAGGAGGCTGAGGCAGGAGAATCACTTGAACCCGATAGGCGGAGGCTGCAGTGAGCCGAGATCATGCCACTGCATTCCAGGTTGTGCAACAGAGCAAGACTCCATCTCAAGAAAAAAAAAAGAAAAACAACAACAACAACAACAACAAAAAATGTATATTCCTGGGCACCCCTGCAGAGTCTAATTTATTGATATTGGAGAGGATCCAGGGATATATTTCAGAAAAGCCCTTGGAGACCTGGAGATGTACTCCAGGGTGAGTAGCCAGTGGATGAGATGCTAGCCAACCCCCACCCCAACACCAGATCTATTTCATTCGAGGGCTGGATTATCATTCCTGGCCAAGGAGTTTAAGTTTCAACTCATTTATTAAAGGGACAAGGTCTGCACTAAAATGGGCTCTAATGACTGTCCAAATTTTCTGAGAAACAGAGGTCAGTGGTAGGTGGTTCTGTCTTGGTAATGATTCAAGCACTGAAGAGAAACACTAGAACGGTGAGTAGTCAAGCGCATTTGCATCATGAAACATTGCCAGGCTTGAGAAGTAGTAATAAAAATTGTTTCCATGTCTGTGGAAGTCTTGCTCTGTTGCCCCCACTCAGCATCCCTCTGGATCCTACCCATCATGTGTGCCAGCCTCGAGCTCTAGGTGAACACCTGCCCCTTCTCCACCCCTGCCCCCAGCACTCCCTGGTCCCTACCTGTCCCAGCATTTAGTTGCCAGGGTGTGGAGCTGGATTGGGAGGAGAACAGGAGAGGCACAGCAGTGGGCAGCAGGCACAGGGCACTAGATCAGATTAATGACACAGGACTCATCTGGGGATCTTGTTAAAATGTAGATTTTGGCCAGGTGCGGTGGCTCGTGCCTATAATCCCAGCATTTTGGGAGGCCGAGGTGGGTGGATTGCTTGAGGTCAGGAGTTTGAGACTAGCCTGGCCAACACGGTGAAACCCTGTCTGTACTAAAAATACGAAAAATAGCCTGGTGTCATAGCACATGCCTGTAATCCCAGCTACTCAGGAGGCTGAGGCAGGAGAATCGCTTGAACTCAGGAGGTGGAGGTTGCAGTGAGCAGAGATGGCGCCATTGCACTCCAGCCTGGGCAACACAGCAAGACTCTGTCTCAAAAAATAAAATAAAATGCAGATTTTCATTCAGTGTCAGGCATGGCGGTGGGACTGGAGACTGCATTTTTTTTTTTTTTTTTTTTTGAGATGGAGTCTCGCTCTGTCACCCAGGCTGGAATGTAGTGGTGCAATCTCGGCTCACTGCAACCTCTGCTTTCCAGGTTCAAGTGAGTCTCCTACCTCAGCCTCTGGAGTAGTTGGGACTACAGGCGCCTGCCACCACGCCCGGCTAATTTTTTGTATTTTTAGTAGAGAGGGGGTTTCACCTTGTTAGCCAGGATGGTCTCAATCTCCTGACCTCGTGATCTGCCTGCTTTGGCCTCCCAAAGTGCTGGGATTACAGGCGCAAGCCACCGCGCCCGGCCTGGAGACTGCATTTCTAACCAGCTCCGAGGCGATGGATGATACTTGCTTCTGCTGCCAATGTCCCTGTTCCAGAGACCACACTTTGAATGGCAAGGGTGAGGGGATTCTGGAGTCAGAATACCTGAGTCTGAATCCTAGCTCTACCTCATAACAACTGCATGACCCTGGGCAAAATACTTAACCTCTGAGAGCCTCAGTTTCTGAATCTGAGAAAGAGGGAAATAATAGGACTTAGCAAATTGTGAGAATCACATAAGATAAGGTATAGAAAGCACTTAGCACGATGCCTGGCACATTAGGAACTGTACACTAAGATTAATAAGCAGATTGGGCCTGGTGCAGTGGCTCATGGCTGTAATCCCAGCACTATGGGAGGCCAAGGTGGGTGTTACTCCTGAGGTCAGGAGTTTGAGACCAGCCTGGCCAACATGGTGAAATCTCATCTCTACTAAAAGTACAAAAATTCGCCAGGTGTGGTGGTGGGCGCCTGTAATCACAGCTACTCTGGAGGCTGAGGCAAGAGAATCACTTGAGCCTGGGAGGTGGAGGTTGCAGTGAGCCAAGATTGTGCCACTGCACTCCAGCCTGGGTGACACAGTGAGACTCCATCTCAAAAAAAAAAAAAAAAAAAAGAGCAGATAGGGCCTGGTGAAGTGGCTCACACCTGTAATCTCAGCACTTTGGGAAGCCAAGGAGGCAGGATTACTTGAGGCCAGGAATTCAAGTCCCGTCTGGGCAACATAGGAACACCCCATCTCTTAAAAAAAACAAATTTAGCCAGGTGTGATGGTGCGTACCTGTAGTCCCAGCTACTCCAGAGGTTGAGGTGGGAGGATTGGCGTGAGCCCAGGAGTTTAAGGTTGCAGTGAGCTATGGCTGTGCCATTATACTCCAGCCTGGGTGACACAGTGAGACAATCTCTCTAAAATAAAAAATAAAGCAGATTGAAGAAAGGGGGTTTCTAGTATAAACAGAGAGGAAGAAAGGCAGAAAGTAACTTCTGGATCAGGAACTGAGCTGGCCTCTGGGCATGGCCGTCTCTTCTATTGCTTTTTTGCTCAACCACCCCATGTGTTAGCCCACATGGAAAATGCTTCTGCTTTGTAACCTGCACTTTTTATGGGGCTTGTTCAGATAGTGCCGGTATAAAGGCTGAAACCCACATTACTGGTGGGAACCACCTACGGGGTTTCCTTGAATTTGGTGCCACTGCACCTGCCCAGCGACCGTGCCTTGATGTGCTTTAGATCAGCCATCCCTAAATTGCTATCCTGTCGCTTCAGTCCAAGTAGAAAGAAGCCAGTAATGAGTCCATCCTGATGAACAATTCAGGAAGGAACATTCTTTTCTTCCCCTGGTGAGACTTCATTGACTACCCAGGCAAGATGCAGCAGGAGCTCTGAATTACCGTGATCTTGTTAGCAGCTATGGCTTGCTGTTGGTGGAGCATGTACATCTTGTGCTGAAGGATGCTGATAGGGCAGAATCCTCATGAAAGGCTACTGGCCTGACTTTTATTTTATTTTATTTTTTTGCCAATTCAAGAGAATTGTCTGTACGACTCTTAGTCTTAGTCTTATTTCTCCTGGACATTCAAGACTCTGATTGTAGGCTAGCTCATTTTTTATTTGTAACTATCAAAGCCTGGTATAACTCAGTGAGAAAAAAAAAAAAAATCCTGGTTAGAAATGTTGCAAACAAACAAAAAAAATGTTCTCTAATATGTAACCAATCCCACAGTAGCCACAATGGCTTAGAAGGCATTTGAAGTCTCTTCTACAGCAGTCTCATAGGGCCTTTTTTATTGTATCAGAAGGATGAAAGATGGGTCAGCTCCTCCAGGATTCTTATCTTTTATTTCAGGAGTCTTCGGTTAAACCTGAGCTCCAGACCTTTTCCATGTAGTTGGATCCAAGTCAGGACCTCAGTCTCTTTTCCCACCTTTGAGTTTAGGAGAGCAAGCTCTAGGGCTGCATGAAACAAGAGGTCCTTTTACCAATAAAAAAAGAGAGGCCAGGTGCAGTGGCTCATGCCTGTAATCCCAGCACTTTGGGAAGCTGAGGAGGGCAGATCACCTGAGGTCAGGAGTTCGAGACCTGCCTGGCCAGCATGGCAAAATCCCATCTCTACTAAAAATACAAAAAGTGGCTGGGTGTGGTGGCACACGCCTGTAGTTCTAGCTACTCAGGAGGCTGAGGCAGGAGAATATCTTGAACCTGGGAAGTGGAGGTTGCAGTGAGCCGAGATCACTGCCACTGCACTCCAGCCTGGGCGACACAGCAAAACTCCATCACAAAACAAAACAAAACAAAAAAACACACACAATGAAGATGGGACAAAAAGAAGTGTCTCAGTCTGTTCCTGCTGCTATAACACAAATACCTTGGATAGGTTCATTTATAAACAACAGGAATTCATTTCTCACAGTTCTGGAGGCTGGGAAGTTCAAGATCAAGGCACCTGCAGATTTGGTGTCTGGTGACGGCTGGTCTCTGATTCCAAGATGGAGTCTTGTCACTGAATCCTCACGTGGCAGAAGGCATGAATACTGACTACATCCTCTCATGGCAGAAAGGCTGAACTTTCTTCCTCAAACTCTTTTATAAGGGCATTCATTGCTTCATAAAGGTCCTGCCTCTTAATACCGTTGAATTGGGGATTAAGTTTTGATATGCATTTTTTTTTTTTTTTTTTGAGACAGATCCTCACTCTGTCACCCAGGCTGGAGTGCAGAGGCACGATCTCTGCTCTCTGCAACCTCCACCTCCCAAGTTCAAGTGATTCTCCTGCCTCAGCCCCCTGAGTAGCTGGGATTACAGGCAACTGCCAGCTAATTCTTTTGTATTTTTAGTAGAGATGGGGTTTCACCATGCTGGCCAGGCTGGTCTAGAACTCCTGACCTCAGGTGATTCACCTGCCTCGGCCTCCCAAAGTGCTGGGATTACAGGCTGAACAACTGCGCCTGACCTATGCCTTTCTTTTTTTTTTTTTTTTTTTTTTTGAGACAGAGCCTTGGTCTGTCACCCAGGCTGAAGCGCAGTGGCGCAGTCTTGGCTCACTGCAACCTCCACCTCCGGGGTTCAAGTGCTTCTCCTGCCTCAGCCTCCTGAGCAGCTAGGATTATTGGTACCCGCCACCATGACTGACTAATTTTTGTATTTTTAGTAGAGACGGGGTTTCACCATGTTGGCCAGTCTGTTCTTGGACACCTGACCTCAGGTGATCCGCCCGCCTCAGCCTCCCAAAGTGCTGGGATTACAAGCATGAGCCACCTCACCGGGCCTTGACATGCATTTTGGATTCACACAAACATTCAGGCATATCAGGAAGGTTCAGCAGTCCAAGTCCAAATTGGTTTCAGGCAATAGCAGCCCTGATGAATGTAATATTCCAGATGGATCAGTTGCACAGGTAACCTATAGCTTGTGTCTGGAGTCAACACATTTCTCATTTTAACCATTTCTCATGCAGATCTTTTTGAAATGCACTTCACACACTTTAATATGGAAAATTCAATCTATTTTCAGTGTATTTTGTAATCATCATTACGATATTCTTTATTCTAGTTACAAGCTCAGGGATTGTTGAAGTGTAGACCCATACACGAAGCAGCCTCAGACCCTCAACTTTTATAACTAATCTTTATTGCTTTTTTTATTACAAAGTGATACAGTCTTAAATTTTTTTAAAGTTATGCATTTTTTTCTGTAGTTTTTACTATCTCCTTCTAGACTATTCGCCTGGCATGTTGTCACTTTTGTCTCTCTTTAATGTATTTCTAGCAGCATCCCTCTCATTTATAATCATTCATCTAGATTTTGGCTGGGAAACTACACAATCAGGCTAATTACAATTGCGTGTGAAGAATACCCTTAAGACAAACACTTAGCCGACCAATATGACTGTTAGGATAGAACTTACTAGTGGATTTGGCATGAAGTTTACTCTGTGGAATCAGATAGGCCCAAGTGTAAAGTGCCTCTTATTGGTATTCGGAGCTTCAACAAAATGACCTTATCATCCTCAGTTTTCTCAGTGTACCTTCAGTTTCCTCAGTGTAAAATTTAAAAAACAAGGCTGGGCACAGTGGGTCATGCCTATAATCCTAGCATCTTTTGGCCAAGGTAGGTGGATCACCTAAGGCCGGGAGTTTGAGACCAGCCTGGCCAACCAGGGGAAACCCTCATCTCTACTAAAAATACAAACATGACAGACGTGGTGGTGCGCATCTGTAATCTCAGCTACACGGGAGGCTGAGACACGAGAATCGCTTGAACCCGGGAGGCAGAGGTTGCGATGAGCTGAGATCGCACCACTATACTCCAGCCTGGGCGACAGAGTGAGACTCTGTCGCAAAATAAATAAATAAATAATAAACAAAACAAAACAGAACACCTAACTTGCATGGCTATTGTGAGGATTAAAGGAAATAGGATGTAAAACACTCATGACAGTGTTTGGCTCATGATGGTGACTCGAGGAACACTAGTTTCCTCTCTCATGCATCCCTCCCATGTATCAGGATAGTGTGGCAGAATGTGTCTAGGACAACAGTTCTCAAACTTGAACTTGCATCAGAATCTCCTAGAGGACTTGTTAAAATATAGATTGCTGAGCCAGGTGCGGTGGCTCATGCCTGTAATCCCAGCACTTTGGGAGGCCGAGGCTGGCAGATCACGAGGTCAAGAGATCGAGACCATCCTGGCCAACATGGTGAAACCCTGTCTCTACTAAAAACACAAAAATTAGCTGGGCGTGGTGGCGCATGCCTGTAGTCCCAGCTACTTGGGAGGCTGAGGCAGGAGAATCTCTTGAACCCAGCAGGCAGAGGTTGCAGTGAGCCCAGATCGAGCCACTGCACTCCAGCCTGGTGAAAGAGCAAGACTCCGTCTCAAAAAAAAAAAAAAAAAAAAAAATATATATATATATATATATAGATTGCTGGGCTGCAACCCCAGAGTGTCTAGTTCAGGAGAAGCAGGTTGAGTCCTGAAAAATGATGTTCCATAGAAAATTTCCAGGTTATGCTAGTGATGGTGATGCTGCTGGTCTGGGGGCCATAGATCGAGAACCATCAGTCTAGGAGGTAGATATACTTGCATCCAAATTCCTGCTTGGCCCCTTGGCAGTTGTGTTAATTTGGGGAAGTTATTTAACTTTTCTGAGCCACAGTTTCCTAATCTGAAACAGGGGCATGATAACTTTTTCCTGATAAAGTTGTAATGTGATATGGCAGTTGGGAAAGATCTAGTACTTAATAAATCTTTTTTTTTCTTTTTTCTTTTTTTTTAGATGGAGTCTCGCTTTGTCACGCAGGCTGGAGGGAAGTGGTATGGTCTTGGTTCACTGCAACCACTGCCTCCCAGGTTCAAGCAATCCTCCTGCCTCAGCCTCCGGAGTAGCTGGGATTACAGGCACCTGCCACCACGCCCGGTTGATTTTGTGTGTGTTTTTAGTAGAGACAGGATTAAGTCATGTTGGCCAGGCTGGTCTCAAACTCCTGGTCTCAAGTGATCCACCCACCTCGGCCTCCAAAAATGCTGGGATTACAGGTGTGAGCCACCGCGCCTAGCCAATAAATCTTCATTAATCTCAATGTTGCCTTCTTTGTGGCAGAGTCTCTTCCTGTTTAGCTTAAGGACTTTTAGTGTTCCAAGGAATTACAGCAACTAGATGATACTGCCCCTAAAATTATATATATCTTATCTTAGAACCTTTAAAATAAGACATCTGTCATTTGCTCAAGAAGGGAAATAATAAGCTCTGTAGTATGTAGCAAATTTTGATCCTCAGCAGGTAGCTTAGGACGCCAATTTCATTAACTTCCCACCTGTTTATCTTTTGGGGCAATGAAGGATTAATTTAAAAAGTACTACATCCTGAAGACTGAAAAGGGTTTTACGGAAGAGCATATACAATTTCATGAGTACTTTCTCTATTGGGTATATGTGGGCTGTGGGCTGTGGGCTATGGGTTGAGAGCAGCTACTCAGACACATAAAAGCATTCTCATAAGTTGCAAAGCAGGTACAACGCTAATTGAATTTGTTCTGCTCAGATGACATACTCTCCAGGAAAGAAGAAAAAATGTTTTCCTGCTTTGAAATTGGTTTGCTGGTGTTCTGCCAAATAAAAGCCTTATAGTAAAGGCATCAACTTTAATTATTCATTTCTGTTTGCTTAAAGAAATATTCTTATGTGACATACATATGTTCATACATTTCCTTGTTGTAACAACATGAACTAAATAAGTCACTTTCACACATAAATGAAACTCCATGAGTTATTATTGCTGACGCACGTGCTCTATATTATTCAGCTGGAGAAAAGGTAATGTTTGGGTAATGGAGAAGAATTACAGAGCAAAAGATGAGGATCTTTTTAGTGTTTTTTTCAGGTAGACAGGTAAAAAGGCACAGGCTACCATCTGCTATTACTGATATTACTGAGGAATTGATACATTTCTATCTATAGAGATTTATTAATGTACAACTGGTTCTACAACTTTATTTGTTCAGTCTACATAACCAAAATGAGGCTTCAAGTCCGGAAGTTCACTGTTACCCAAGGCAAACATATTAGGGTCTGTTCTGCCATCTGGTGTTCTTTGAAGGAAACATCCACAGAGGCATTATGAGATAAATAGCCAGCGTTTCCTATGTTGGTGGTGGGTGTTACAACCTTGATGAAAAGCAATTCCAGAATCTCTGCCAAATTCCAATAGGAGATAATTTGAGAATATATATTAAGAAGAAAAATACACATACCCTCGGAGTACCAGTTTCGCTTTTATGAATTCATCTTTTGGATATATTTATACATGTGCACAAAGAAATGTATATAAAAATATTCCTAGCAGCACTGTTGGTAATAGCAGAAGACTGGAAACAACCTAAACATCCATGAGTAGGGTACTCGTTAAATAAATCGTGACATATTCCTACAATGGATATAGTATAGCATGTTGTTGTTTGAAAAATAAGTCAAATCTATATTTACAGATATGAAATGATCACCAAGACACACACACATATATGTGTGTGTATATATATATATATATATATTTTTTTAGATAGAGTCTCACTCTGTCATCCAGGCTGGAGCGCGCTGGTGCAATCTTGGCTTACTGCATCCTCCGCCACCCTGGTTCAAGTGATTCTCCTGGCTCAGCCTCCCGAGTAGCTGGAACTACAGATGCACGCTATCACACCTGGGTAATTTTTGTATTTTTGGTAAAGACAGAGTTTTGCCATTTTGGCCAGGCTGGTCTCAAACTCCTGACTTCAGGTGATCTGCCTGCCTCAGCCTCCCAAAGTGCTGGAATTACAGGCATGAGCCACCGCCCCGGCACCAAAACACATTGTTAAGTGAAATAAACATGATCGAGAACAATGTGTTTCGGTAGCGTGTGGTGGCTCACGCCTGTAATGCCAGCACTTTGGGAGGCCAAGGGGGGTTAATAACCTGAGGTCAGGAGTTCAAGACTGGCCTGGCACCAACATGGCAAAACCCCGTCTCTACAAGAGATACAAAAATTAGCCAGTCATGGGGGCATGCGCCTGTCGTCTCAACTACCCTGGAGGTTGATGCAGGAGAATCACTTGAACCAAGGAGGCAGAGGTTTCAGTGAGTCAAGATCATGCCACTGCACTCCAGCCTCAGCAACAGAGCAAGACTACCTCAAAGAGAGAGAGAGAGAAAAAAAGAACAACATGTGTAATATGCTGAAATTTGTATAAAAATGTTCATAATGCATAGGATACTTCTAGAAGGTTTAATCAAAAATAAAATTTGAAGGCCTCCCCACAACCATAGGAATGGACTTCCTCCTTGGCCAGAACACCTAAAATTTAGTCTGAAAGACTTGTTCAGGCCATGATGGGGAAGTGGGGGTCAGATATGCCTCATTATACCCCTCCAGCATTAACATCAATGCAGACTTTAAGTCTGATGTGAAACATTTACAATCTAGTCTCACTGAAGCCTGTTACTGCTACTTGGAGGCTTCATCTGCATGATAAAACTTTGTTCTCCACCACCCTTTATCTTTTTTTTTTTTATTGAGACGTAATCTTGCTCTGTCACCCAGGCTGTAGTGTAGTGACACAATCTCAGCTTACTGCAACCTCCGCCACCCGGATTCAAGCGATTCTGCTGCCTCAGCCTCCCAAGTGGCTGGGATTACAGGCACCCACCACCATGCCTGGCTAATTTTTGTATCTATTAGTAGAGACAGGGTTTTGCCATGTTGGCCAGGTTGGTCTTGAACTCCTGATCTCAGGTGATCCACCTGCCTCGGCCTCCCAAAGTGCTGGGATTACAGGCGTGAGCCATTGCACCCGGCCTAGAAATACTTTTTAACATGTGCTTGTATTACCAAACCCTAATATGTATGCTTGGATGACGATGAACTAAGCTGACTTGAAGCCTCATTTTGGTTATATAGACTAAATAAATAAAATTGTACAACATTGTGTGTGTGTGTTTTTTTGTTTTTTTTGTTTTTTACAGAGTTGCACTCTTGTTGTCCAGGCTGGAGTGCAATGGCACGATCTCAGCTCATTGCAACCTCCGCCTCCCGAGTTCAAGTGATTCTCCTGCCTCAGCCTCCCACATATCTGAGGTTACAGGCGCCTGCCACCACGCCCAGCTAATTTTTGTAGGTTTAGTAAAGATGGGGTTTCACCATGTTGGCCAGACTGGTCTTGAACTCCTGACCTCAGGTGATCCACCCGTCTCGGCCTCCCAAAATGCTGGGATTACAGGTATGAGCCACAACACCTGGCCAGAACTTTAATACATCTCTATAGATAGAGATGTTTCATCAGTATTGCCTAACACATGTTAAAAAGTTCAAATAACTTTTAAAAACTAGTGTCCTGCTGTAGTTCTAGATTGTCATGACTATTATCAACAAATTCACTGAAAAATATTTTTTTAAAGAAAATCAAGAGAATTCATCCCAGTAAACAATTTGTAAACCAGGGAGATGCAGTCTTTGGTACAAAACAAAGGTGCATTCTGAGAGAACAAAGACAGGAGTTATGTTTTATAGAGAAAGTTCCCTCCCAGGTTCCCACTCTGGTCTGCTTATGCAAATGAAGGATGCAAATTTATGTAGTTCTGATTGGTCAACACTTGCTGAGTTCCAGTTGGTTGATGCAGATCACAGTCTATTGGCTGATTTAGGTGATGTAAATAGAAATAGACAATTCACACTACTATATGGCCCAAATGTTAAATACATATAATTCAAGATAAAAAATTTTTCTCTTATGTCCATTGCTGTGATCTAGTGTTAGCCATGGTCTTTTGTTCAAATAACATGAAATGAGGGCATAAGTTTTGTTTTTTTTTTTTGAGACAGTCTCACTCTGTCGCCCAGGCTGGCGTGCAGTGGCACAATCTTGGCTCACTACCACCTCCACCTCCTGGGTTCAAGTGATTCTCATGCCTCAGCCTTCTAAGTAGCTGGGATTACAGGCATGTGCCACCATGCCTGGGTAATTTTTTGTACTTTTTAGTAGAGACTGGGTTTTGTCATGTTGGCCAGGCTGGTCTCGAACTCCTGGCCTCAAGTGATCCACCTGCCTCGGCCTCCCAAAGTGCTAGGATTACAGGCGTGAGCCACCACACCTAGCTGAGATTTTTATATTTATCATGCTGATTTTGATAAATACATCTCAAGGACTAACATCTACGTGTGGAAGAAAAGGAGAGTCAGGAGGTATAGTAACTTCTTCCCCCATTTACAGCCACATGAAGCTCTATCTTGCTACTATCTGAAGACAAGCAGTAAATAATAAACTGCATTGGCTTATTTTGAAAAATGACTTTGAGAAAGGTTAAGAAACACCATTCAGTGGCAATCTTATCTTTTAACTGAGGCTTTGCACGCAGCTGCTGCTGGGGCCTCAAGAGATGTGATAAGATGACAAGATTAACTTTGGTTATGTAGGGGAAGAAAAATAATTTTCTTTCTACCCTCCATAGTTCTTAACTTGGACTCCCTGAGCAGATTAACAAGAGAAAAACAAATGAAAGTTTATTAGCGTGTATACCTCATGTACACATGGAAGAAAACCATGGAGAAATGCATAAACCTCCAGAGTAGATCTCCAAGGAAGAGTTTAATCTTCAGGTTTAAATGCTGCCCTTTTTATTAAACAAAGAAAGAAAGGTGTGGGAAAGGACCCCACGGTCTTTCAAGATGACCAGAAAAAGCACTGAAAAACCAGGGTCGGTTTTGTTGTTTTGTTTTGTTTTCTTTTTGAGATGGAGTCTCACTCGTCGCCCAGGCTGGAGTGCAATGGTGGAATCTTGGCTCACTTCAAGCTCCGCCTCCTGGGTTCAAGGCATTCTCCTGCCTCAGCTTTCCGAATAGCTGGGATTGCAAGGATGCACCACCATGCCAGGCTAATTTTTGTATTTTTAGTAGAGACGGTTTCACCATGTTGGCCAGGCTGGTCCTGAACCCCTGACCTAAGGTGATCCACCTGCCTTGGCCTCCCAAAGTGCTGGGAGTACAGGCGTGAGCCACCACTGCGCCTGGCCAAGGGTCAGGTTTGTTATGCAGAGTAAAGTCCAGGCCTTCTCCATCCTTTAGGAATTTCTAGTGATTTTCTTTATAGATGTAAATTTCCTTACTAAAGGGTGACTTCTCTGAAATACTCCTGTGTCTGCAGTTTCTCAAAATAACCAGCTCAAAATAACCGATACATAAAAGAGACATATTTTGGGGTAGCATATTCTGACCAGAATGACCTGCAGTCATATTTGGGGGTGGTGTGTCCTGAGACCCATCAGTCACCTTTTCTAAATCTTTTCCAATTCTGCCCTCTCTCTCTTTAGGCCATCACACTGGCTCTCCTTCCATACTTTGACTCCTTTGTTCCAGCTGCTACTGAGGCCTAGAACTCCCTTCAAGGTATTCCTCCTGGGGCAGGTGCAGTGGCTCATGCCTGTAATCCCAGCACTTTGGGAGGCCGAGGCAGGAGGATCAGTTGACCTGTAATTCCAGCTACTCAGGAGGCTGAGGCAGGAGAATCGCTTGAACCAGGAATTGGAGGTTGCAGTGAGCAGAGGCTGCGCCACTGCACTCCAGCCTGGGTGACAAGAGCAAGACTCTGTCTCAAAAAAATAAAAAGATATCCCGGCCAGGCGCAGTGGCTCAAGCCTGTAATCCCAGCACTTTGGGAGGCCGAGGCAGGCAGATCACAAAGTCAGGAGATTGAGAGCATCCTGGCCAACATGGTGAAACCCTATCTCTACCAAAAATACAAAAGTTAGCTGGGCATGGTTGCGCGTGCCTGTAATCCCAGCTACTCGAGAGGCTGAGGCAGGAGAATTGCTTGAACCAGGAATTGGAGGTTGCAGTGAGCAGAGATCGCGCCACTGCACTCCAGCCTGGGCAACAGAGCAAGACTCTGCCAAAAAAAAAAAAAAATCCCTTTTGTTTCAACCAAAATGCTTACCTTTTGAATGCTACTCTATCTGCTATGTATATGTCATCTGATGAAATTAATTCATTCATATTACAGTATGAATGAGGCTTAACTTTTCCAGGACATCAGGACATATTTATATTTGTATTTTCTTTTTTTCTCTTTTTTTTTTTTTTTTGAGACAGAGTCTTACTCTTTTGCCCAAGCTGGAGTGCAGTGGCATGATCTCTGCTCACTGAAACCTCTGCCTCCCGGTTTCAAGCTGATTCTCCTGCCTCAGCTTCCCTCAGCCTCCCAAGTAGCTGGGATTACCGGCGCCCACCACCACACCCAGCTAATTTTTGTATTTTTAGTAGAGATGGGGTTTTACCATCTTGGCCAGGCTGGTCTTGAACTCTTGACCTTGTGATCCACCCTCTTCGGCCTCCCAAAGTGCTGGGATTACAGTCACGAGCCACTGCACCTGGCCTTTTTTTTTTTTTTTAAGGTAGGGTCTTGCTCTGTCACCCAGGCTGGAGTATGGTGGCACCATCACGGTTCACTGCAGCCTTGAACTGGGATCATGCAATTCTCTCACCTCGGCCTCCTGGTTAGTTGGGACCACAGGTGCATGCCATCATGCCTGGCTAATTTTTTTCTTTTGCAGTTTTTTTGTGGAGATGGAGTTTTGCCATGTTGCCCAGGCTGTATCTGTATTTTCCAAAGAGAATTTTATTAGCGGAGGTGAACTTCCAGTTGGCAAGTGTTGCCAGGGAAATGGCTCTGGGCAACGACGTTACTTCACTCCTTGCTTCTCTTATCAGTCAGTTAATAGCTATTTCTGGAGCACTGACTGTGTCAGGCACTGGTCTACGTGCTGGGGATGTAGCCAGTAAAGACAGAGTCAGCCCTTGAGGGGCATGTGTTGTGTTGGACCTTTATTGGCCCTAATAAGGATGGCACCATGTCTGAGAGGCTGAAAAAGAGACCCGGAGCCAGTGAGCGAGACATAGGGTTTATTGAGGACTCCTACATGGAGTGGTCCAGGGGCGGTGGGCTGGACAGGAGAACCGTGACCTGCCACCACACCCGGCTAATTTTTGTATTTTGTAGAGACGGGGTTTTGCCATGTTACCCAGCCTGGTCTTGAACTCCTGAGCTCAAGTGATCTGTCAGCCTCAGCCTCAGCCTCCTAAAGTGCTAGGATGACAGGTGTGAGCCACCGTGCCTGGCCTGCCCTGCTCATTTTTCTACACAGCACTTACCTTAACCCTTCATCTATTTGTTTATTATTCATTTATTTTTGTCTTTCTTCTCCCACTACGATGTCAGCAACTTCAGGGTAGAGATTTTGCCTGCTGTGTTCACAACTGTGCCAGCACATGGTTGACCTTGAAGAATAGTCCTGGAGTAAATGAATACATGGATGAAAAGTAGGAAAAGGGAGACAGCTGCTGATATAGGTCAGCAGAGCCAGATCACGCTGGGCCTAGTAGACCAGGATAGGGAGTTTGCGTTTTGTTCTAATTTTTTCTTTTTTTTTTTTTTTGGAGACGGAGTCTCACTCTGTCACCCAGGCTGGGGTGCAGTGGTGCAATCTCGGCTCACTGCAAGCTCCACCTCCCGGGTTCACACCATTCTCTTGCCTCAGCCTCCTGAGCAGCTGGGACTACAGGCGCCCACCACCATGCCCAGCTAATTTTTTGTATTTTTTTAGTAGAGACGGGGTTTCACCATGTTAGCCAGGATGGTCTCGATCTGACCTCGTGATCCGCCTGCCTTGGCCTCCCAAAGTGTTGGGATTATAGGCGTGGGCCACCATGCCTGGCCTTTGTTCTCATTTTAATTTGGAGCCATGGAGCATCTAAGCAGAACAGTGACCCAATCTGTTATTTTAGGATGATCACTCAGTTAAACTTCCAGGGCCTAGAACTTGATGCTATGATTGACAGGATGCACATCACTTTTTGAAGAAACCCACCTTATTGCTGAAAGTCTTTAATTATTAAACATTAGGGCAGGTGCCGTGGCTCACACCTGTAATTCCAGTACTTTGGAAGGCCGAGACAGGCAGATTACTTGAGCTCAGAAGTTCAAGATCAACCTGGGCAACATGGTGAAATCCGTCTTTACAAAAAAATACAAAAATTAGCCAGGCATGGTGGCAAGCACCTGTAGTCCCAACTACTTGGGGTGGGGGCTGAGGCAGGAGGATCGTTTGAACCCCAGAAGTCGAGGCTGCAGTGAACTGAGATTGTGCCACTGTACTCCAGCCTGGAGGACAAAGTGAGACCCTGTCTCAAAAAAAAAAAAAAAAAAAAAAAGAAAAAGAAAAAGAAAAAACCATTTTTTCACATATTGAATCTTTATTTCTTCTCTATAACTGGTACCCATTAACCCAAAGTCTGTGCTCAGAATTCACTGAAAACAAGTTTAAAACTCCTTCCACATAATGGTTTTTGAAATATTTGGAGACTCTCTTAGTCTTCTCCAGGGTAGGCTTTCATGATACTTTGACTTATTATCCTGTTACATGATTTTCCGAGTTTTCATTGTCCTTCAGAGAGGTCTGGCTTTTCAGTTTGCTCCTGAAGAACTGCCAAACTTTGGTCTGACCAACATAGTACAAAGCAGTAATTGTGTTCAAGACTGGAGTTTTCTGTGTCTGAACACAGCCTAATTCAATTACACTTCAGCTGTGTCACTAGCAGGTCAGGCTAAACTTGTGGTTGATAGAAACATCTGGAACTTCTTCAAGCTGATGCTGCTTCCTCCTCCACTTCACCTGCATGCTGAGATTTGCAGTGATCTTGTGAAATGTATCCTGTGGTTTCTGGCTGAAGTGGTAAGGTTTTTGAGATCAACTCTGTCTGCGTTCTCTCAGTTGCGTAACATCTGAAAATTTGTAGTTTTGTTCTTATACTTTTTCTTTTTTTTTGAGACGGAGTCTTGCTCTGTTGCCCAGGCTGTAGTGCAATGGCGCCATCTCAGCTCACTGCAACCTCTGCCTCCCAGGTTCAAGCAATTCTCTGCCTCAGCCTCTCGAATAGCTGGGATTACAGGTGCCTACCACCATGCCCAGCTAAATTTTTGTAGTTTTAGTAGAGACAGGGTTTCACCATCTTGGCCAGGCTGGTCTTGAACTCCTGACCTCGTGATCCACCCACCTCGGCCTCCCAAAGTGCTGGGATTACAGGCGTGAGCCACCACGCCTGGCCCTTGTTTTTATTCTTTATCCAATTTGTTGAAGATATTGAACAGAATAGGACTGAGGAAAGAATTCTATAGTTTTTTGTTGTTTTTTTTTACACAGAGTCTCACTCTGTTGCCCAGGCTGGTGTGCAGTGGTGTGATCTCAGCTCACTGCAGCCTCCACCTTTCAGGTTCAAGAGATTCTTATGCCTCGGCCTCCTGAGTGGCTGGCATTACAGGCATGCGCCACTACACCCAGTTAATTTTTTGAATTTTTAGGAGAGATGGGGTTTCATAATGTTGGCCAGGCTGGTCTTGAACTCCTGACCTCAGGTGATCCGCCTGCCTCGGCCTCCCAAAGTGCTGGGATTACAGGCGTGAGCTGCTGCATCCAGCCTATTGTCTTATTCTTGAAATTTTTTCTTTTTCTTTTCCAAGACGGAGTCTTGCTCTGTTGCCCAGGCTGGAGTGCAGTGGCGCAATCTCTGCTCACTACAACCTCTGCCTCCCAGGTTCAAGCAGTTCTCCTGCCTCAGCCTCCTGAGTAGCTGGGATTACAGGTGCCCACCACCATACCGGGCCGATTTTTGTATTTTTAGTAGAAACGGGATTTCACCATGTTGGGCAGGCTGGTCTCAAACTCCTGACCTCAGGTGATCCCCCTGCCTCAGCCTCCCAAAATGCTGGGATTACACGCGTGAGCCAGTGCACCTGGCCTGAAATTTTTTCTTAAATGTCAGCTTTTAAAATAATGAACTGGGAGGTAGAGGAGTATATTTGTGTGTATGTATAGTGTGAGGTTCCTCAGCTGTGGGATATTGGCAGACAGATAAAAGTGAAGATTTTCGAACAGAGCAAGTAGATGAAGGGGACATGCCATGTTGAAGAAAATTAATTAGAGAACACATAGAAACAAAGGGGAAAGCACAGATATTCTTGACAGGTTAAATAATAAGTTGAATTTCCTTTGATCTAGGAGACAAGGGCAGTCATCTGTCAAGCTCCTTGATGTATTTGTGCTTGTTCACATATCTAGACATTGTGAACCCAGAAAATCTGAGGCAGGTCTCAGTTAATTTAGAAAGTTTATTTTGCCAAGGTTGAGGACATGCCCGTGACACAGCCTCAGGAAGTCCTGACAACATATGCCCAAGGTGGTCGGGGCACAGCCTGGCTTTACACATTTTAGGGAGACATGAGACATTAATCGCTCTATGTAAGAAGTACGTTGGTTCAGTCTGGAAAGGCGGGACAACTTGAAGAAAGGCATGAAGATTCAAAGCAGAGAGGTTACATTCTTTTGAGTTTCTGATTAGTTTTTCCAAAGGAGGCAATCAGATATGCATCTATCTCAGTGAGCAGAGGGGTGACTTTCAATAGAATAGGGGGCAAGTTTGCCCTAAGCAGTTTCCAGCTTGAGGTTTCCTTAGTGATTTTGGGGGCTGAAGATATTTTACTTTCACAATATCATAAGACTGCTTCTTAAGATCCATGGTCCTCTCGAAGAGGCCAGTATGAATCAACATCGGTGGGTGTTCGTACTCACTTTAAACTTATAGATTTAGGCCAGGCGGGATGGCTCAAGCCTCTAATCTCAGCACTTTGGGAGGCTGAGGCCAGCGGATTGCTTGAGGCCAGAAGTTCAAGTCCAGCCTGGGCAAGATGGCAAAACCCAGTTTCTACCAAAACAAAAACAAACAAACAAAACAAAACAAAACAAAAATTAGCTAGGCGTGGTGGCTTGCACCTGTAGTCCCAGCTACTCGGGAGGCTGAGGTGGGAGGATCACTTGAGTCTGGGAGGTTGAGGATACAGTGAATGGAGCTCATCCCAGTGTACTCCAGCCTGGGTGACAGAGTGAGACCCTGTTTCAAAAATAAATATAAATAAATAAATTTAAAGATTTAAGTTTAAGGCCGGGCACAGTGGCTCACCCCTGTAATCCCAGAACTTTGGGAGGCCGAGGTGGGTGGATCACAAGGTCAGGAGTTTCAGACCAGCCTGACCAACATGGTGAAACCCCGTCTCTACTAAAAATACAAAAATTAGCCAGGCGTGGTAGGGCATGCCTGTAATCCCAGCTACTCAGGAGGCTGAGGTAGGAGAATCGCTTTAATCTGGGAGGCAGAGGTTGCAGTGAGCCGAGATCGTGTCACTGCACTCCAGCCTGGGTGACAGAGAAAGACTCCATCTGAAAAAAAAAAGATTAAAGCTTAAAACAAAAAGCAATAGATGATATTTGTGGGAGACATTCATGCCTCTACTCTCTTAAAAAATAATGAATCATTCCCCAAGTCCTCATTTTACTTTCATATAATCTAGACCTATGGCAGCTAATAAACCTCTGTGGAGTTTGGGTGTTTCATGTTATAGCTATTGGGCAGAACTTTTCATATACAGTTTGTACAAGCAGCTGTCAAATCACTTAGAAGTACCATATCCCAATCCACAGTTCTGTATCTTACTCCCAAGGATGTCAGTAGATAACTCATCAAATGCTTTGCTAAAAGAGGGATATACATTGTAGCTAAAGTGTTCCCCTTTTCTACTAACCTAATAACAATGTCAAAAAACAGAATTGGATTTAATTTGTTGAAACCTTCAAATGTTTGAAGAGAGTTCATGTTATTTTTCAGTCATCATTTCACATTCATCTACATACCCATAAACCATTTGTTTAACAATTCATACCATTGGGCTGTGGATTTATGTCAAACTTATTGAGGCTTGGCTGTCAGAATCTATTGCTTTTCCTCCTGTGTCTTCAGGCATCTTTCCTGTTCATCGTTTTTGAAAATAATTTTTTCTCTCTTCATGAAATAATACAAACACATTACATAAAATTTGGAAATAGAGAAAACAAGAAAAAAATCTCCTTCTAACTCAAATACTCAATATTTTGGTACACTAACTTCCAGCATTTTTTCTAGATATATTCTTTTTAAAAAAATTTTTAGGCTGGGCGTGGTGGCTCACGCCTGCAATCCCAGCACTTTGGGAGGCCGAGATGGGCAGATCGCAAGGTCAAGAAATCAAGACCATCCGGCCAACATGGTGAAACCCCGTCTCTACTAAAAATACAAAAATTAGCTGGGCGTGGTGGTGCACACCTGTAGTCCCAGCTACTTGGGAGGCTGAGGCAGGAGAATCTGTTGAACTGGGGAGGCTGAGGTTGTAGTGAGCCGAGATTGCGCCACTGCACTCCAGCCTGGCAACAGAGAGAGTCTCCATCTCAAAAAAAAAAAAAAATCTTTATGTTAAGTTCCAGGGTACATGTGCAGAATGTGCAGGTTTGTGTATGTGGGTATATATTCTTAACAGTATCACAGTGTTGTACATGTATTATTATTTTTTTAAATTGAGACAGGTTTTAGCTCTGTTGCCGAGGCTGGAGTGCAGTGGTGTGATCTCAGTTTACTGCAACCTCTGCCTCTGGGTTCAAGTGATCCTCCTGCCTCAGCCTCCTGAGTAGCTGGGACTACAGGCACATGCCACCATTCCTGGCTAATTTTTGTATTTTTGGTAGAGACGGAGTTTCACTATGTTGCCCGGGCTGGTCTCAAACTCTTGAACTCAAGTGATCTGTCAGCCTCAGCCTCCCAAAGGGCTGAGATTACAGGCGTGAGCCCCCTCACCCAGCCAATTGTACATGAATTTTAAAATAAAATTTTCATGTTATTAGATTGTCCTCCTTACCATCCTATATTGTAAATATTGTTGATAGTGAAGTTCCCAGGGTCACAATTACATGCTTTAACAACTTGGAATATATTTTCCTGGATTTCTAGCCCCTAAATTCATTTTGGACAGCTAGTTTCTTGTATTATTTTCTAGCTGGACTTTTATTCCATCTTCCCGATATCCATTTTAATTTTTCAGTGTCAGTGTAATTTCCTCTTTTTTTTTTTTTTTTTTTTTTTTTTTTTGCTAGATAGGTGTTTTAGTCTGTTCTTGGGTTGCTGTGAAGAAATATCTGAGACTAGAAAATTTACAGAGAAAAGAGTTTTAATTGGCTTATGGTGCAGGCTGTTTACACAGCCAGCATTTGCTGGGCTTCTGGAGAGGCCTCCAGGAACTTTTATTCATGGTAGAAGGTGAAGAGGGAGCAGGGAACAAGAGAAGGAGCTGGGAGGAGGTGCCACACACTTAAACAACCAGATCTCATGAGGACTCACTCACATGCGCCAAGGAAATGGTGCTACTCCATTCCTGAGAAATCTGCCCATAATCCGCTCACCTCTCACCAGGTCACCACTTCAACCCTGGGAATTACACTTCAGTATGAGATTTGGGGGCACAAATATTCAAACTCTACCAATAAGTCAGAAGAAAACTAACAATTAAATAATCGGTCTCTCTGTCAGCTTTTAACCTTATGTTATGTTTAGAAACTTCATCCCTGTAAGTGGGAACAAAAATTGGGCTAACCTTTCAGGAAGGCAACTAGGCAGTATGTTTGAAGATCCTTAAATATGTTTTGCCCTTTGCTTAAGGAATTCCACATCTAGGACTCTATCCTAAGGAAATAATTTATTCAAAAATTTTATAAAAGGGCCCAGTGCGGTGGCTTATGTCTATAATTCCAGAACTTTGGGAGGCCGAGGTGGGCAGATCACATGAAGCCAGGAGACCAGTCTGGCCAACATGGTGAAACCCTGCTTTTGTAAAAATACAAAAAATTAGCCAGGTATGGGTGGTGGGCACCTGTAATCCCAGTTACTTGGGAGGCTGAGACAGGAGAATAGCTTGAACCCAGGAGGCGGAAGTTGCAGTGAATCGAGATAGCACCATTGCACCTGCACTCCAGCCTGGGCGACACAGCAAGACTCTGTTTCAATGAAAAAAAATTTGTAAAAGAATCTTGGTTGCTCTGCCTATGGGGAAGCCATTCTTTTATTCCTTTACTTTCCTAATAAACTTACTTTCCCTTAAAAAAAAAAAGAATCTTAACTGTACCTTTATTCATAATGGTGAAAGATAGCACCCAAATATCCCAAAGTAAAGAAATGGTCAAAGTAGAGAACATCTACATGATGTAAGATTGTGTAGTCATTAAAGAAAAAAGCAAGCTTTGAAGACACAGATAATCTGGAAAAGTGCTCATGATATGAAAATAAAATATACAACAATATACCGAATATGATTCCAATTCCAATTATGACATATACAAATGCTGAAAAGAAATAACCCTAAATGGTGATATTATAGGATTTTTAGTCATTTCCTGTTTGTTTTCCAGATTGATTTAAGTGATACTGTATTACTCTCATAATGAGAAAAGTATAATTCCATATGTATGAATCATCTTCCTCATGAAATACAGTAACTCTTCCTTCCTCTTTCCATCCTGACTTCTACACTTTATTGTCTTTGCATTTTTTCCGATCTTTATCCCATCTTGGATTTAGTTTAGTCAGCTGAGCTCCTGACATTTTATGGACTTGGTTTATACTGTACTTCACTTTTTTTTGTTTTTTTGTTTGTTTTTGAGACAGAGTCTTGCTCTGTCGCCTAGGTTGGAGTGCAATGGCACTATTGCTGCTCATTGCAACCTCCACTTCCTGGGCTCAAGCGATTCTCGTGCCTCAGCCTCCTGAGTAGCTGGGATTACAGACGTGCACCACCACGCCTGGCTAATTTTTTTTTATTTTTAGTAGAGACGGGGTTTCTTCATGTTGACCAGGCTGGTCTCTAACTCCTGGTCTCGTGTGATCCCCCTGCCTCGGCCTCCCAAAGTGCTGGGATTACAGGCATGAGCCACTGCGCCTGGCCTCTATGCTGTACTTCGAATTCATCCCATGTAATATTCCCCTTCCTCCATCCTTTTTTTTTTTTTTCTGGCTGCCTCCTCATCTTCTTCTGCACCAGATTGTCAGCAAATGCATTTCCAGCATCTTATTATCAGGCTCTCATCTGTTAAACCTCATTCCCTTTTAGACTTTCTGGTGATGAGATCATCCCCCATAACTTCTTTCTAATTCTCACAATATGTTTTTCTAAATAGTCCGTGACACTTGTGTGAAAGGTCTCAATGTTCTCTTCTTTTTTTTGTTTTTTTTTTTTGTTTTTTTTTTGAGTTGGAGTCTCACTCTGTCGCCCAGGCTGGAATGCAGTGGTGCGACCTCAGCTCACTGCAACCTCCACCTCCCGGGTTCAAGTGATTCTCCTGCTTAAGTCTCCCAAGTAGCTAGGACTACAGGTGTGCACCATCATGCCCAGCTAATTTTTGTATTTTTAGTTGAGACAGGGTTTCACCTTGTTGGCCAGGCTGGTCTTGAACTCCTGACCTCATGTGATCTGCCCGCCTCAACCTCCCAAAATGCTGGGATTACAGGTGTGAGCCCCTGTGCCCGGCCTCAGTGTTCTCTTCTTTGTATTCCAAAGCATCATGGCCTTTTTGTCTCAAACTTGTCCTAACTCAGAACTTTTTGTGAAGCAGGAAAATGAAGTGAGCTGGGGGGCTGATACCAGACTCTCACACTGGGACTGGACAGAGGGCTGAGATGATCCAGCCAGCTGAACGGCTGACTCTGGAGGGAATGGCTGTGATTTGTGGTGGTCACTGGCTGAGAGTTGGGTGACGTAATGACCCTGCTGAATGTCGCAGAAGCACCTATATTATTTTCTATACCAAGATAAGTTGGGGAGACTTACAATTTTGCTACTCATGGGGACTAAAACCAGGTAAACAGTATCATTATGGGATGCTCATTTAACATGCATGAACCTCATGCCTACCTTTGTGTGATTTTGTGTAGGAATTTCAAATTCTTTGGAGTAAGACATCAGAGGCATTTATGTTAATGACAGGAAGAATGTTAATGAGAACTAACTTTCATTAAACACTCATTATAATCACCACTTAGGGTTATTTCTTTCAGCATTTGTATATGTCATAATCAAAATGGAATCATATTCAGTATATAATTGTGTATTTTATTTTCATGCCGTAAGCACTTTCCCAGATTATTTGTGTTTTCAAAGATTGCTTTTTTCTTTAATGACTACATAATCTTACATCATGGAGATGCTCTCTATTTTAACCATTTCTTTGCTTTGGGATATTTTGGTGCTTACTTTCACCATTATGAATAAAGCTACAGTTAAGTATCCTGCCTGCATTCTAATTGAATCCTGACTACACCCATTTGAAGGGGGTTTTGTTTATTTATTTATTATTTATTTTTTGAGACAGAGTCTCGCTCTGTTATCAGGCTGGAGTGCAGTGGCGCTATCTCAGCTCACTGCAACCTCCGCCTCCCGGGTTCAAGCAATTCTCCTGCCTCAACCTCCTGAGTAGCTGAAACTACAGGTGTGTGCCACCACGTCCACCTAATTTTTTGTTTTTAGTAGAGACAGGGTTTCACCATGTTGGCCAGGATGGTCTCCATCTCTTGACCTTGTGATCCACCTACGTTGGTCTCCCAAAGTGCTGGGATTACAGGTGTGAGCCACCTGCACCTGGCTGGGGGTTTTATTTATTATCTCCAGTTTAGACATGAAAACTTGACTAGAGAATGTTACTTGCCCAAGATGACACAGCTACTAAGAGGCAGAGCCAGGACTCCAACTCAAGTATATGGTGATGAAAACCTCTGTCCTTAGCCATAACACCATGGTCTTGCCACAGTGATGAAACTGCCTCCATTCTCTGATGGGGTCACTCTATGAAGAGCTAGAAACTATGCTCCTTTTTCTATTTCGTGCACATCATCCTCCACAGACTCGATATCACAATTATATCTAAGCACCTTTCTCCAAATCCAATCTAACATGTAACATATGGGTTGGTGAATTTGCCTAGCAAAATTCCTGCCAGTTTCTAAGTAATGACCTTGGCCCCTAGCTAGGACTCCGTTCCTCTGGCATTTCAGGCCTTGATTTTGGGGAAAAGGGGAAGGAAATTCCTTCCCTCTAATGCATGCTTCACAAGAGCAGCACACGTTCTGGTTCATCAGGATGGCCAATTTCATATTGTTCATCTCATAGATGAACACCAGAGAAGATGCCATTGGTTTGGAGAGTGGAATGAATGGAAGATGAGTTTATGTGGCAACATATTATGGTTTTTCTTCTTCCAGTCTCTCTTTCTCCCTGCACTACTCTCTGATCCCAGTGTGTCTTCTACACTGCTATCGATATACTTTCTAAAATACAAACCTGATCCTGTTCCTCCCCTTCACTGCCTTCAAGATAAGTTCTAATTCCTAAACGTGGCTTACAAGAGCCTTTGCCAGCTGGATGCAGTGGCTCATGCTTGTAATCCTAGCTCTTTGGGAGGCCAAGGCAGGCGGATCACTTGAGGCCAGGAGTTAGAGACCAGCCTGGCCAAGATGGCAAAACCCCGTCTCTACTAAAAATACAAAAATTAGGCCCAGTGTTGTAGCTCCGTAGCTAAGGTTCTCTCCTTTCACAGTGGTGGCCCGTGTTCGATTCCTGTGTGACTTTTGGGGCTAGGTGTGGTGGCTCATGCCTGTAATCTCAGCACTTTGGGAGGCCAAGGCAGGCGGATCACTTGAGGTCAGGAGTTTGAGACCAGCTTGGCCAACATGGTGAAACCCTGTCTCTACAAAAATTACAAAAATTAGCTAGGTGTGCTGGCATGCCTGTAGTTCCAGCTACTCAGGAGGCTAAGGCAGGAGAATTGCTTGAACCCAGGAGGCAGAGGTTGCAGTGAGCCAAGATTACACCACTGCATTCTAGCCTGGGCAACAGAGTGAGACACTGTCTCAAAAACAAAACAAAACAAAACAAACAAAAAAAAACAAAAGAGCCTTCGTCATCTAGTTCCTACCCACTCTCCAGCTTTGCTTCCTGCTATTCCTTACCTGAAATATTCCGCACCAGCAACACTCAACAATTTGCAGCTGTTGGGTGCATGATGCTGTTTTATGCCTCTGTGCTTTGGCAACAACCTGGAACATCCTCATCATTGCCACTACATCCTTATGTGCAGGGATACACATGCACCTGACACTTTCTTCTATGATTGTAATTGTAGCATTGTACCTCAGTCTTAGTAAACTGCGAACTCCTTATAGGCAATAGTCAACTCTTATTTATTTCTGAAATTCCGCTATCAACCACAAAGTACAGCTTAGTAAGGGCTTAGTAGCAGTTTGTAAAAAAAAAAAAAAAAAAAAAAAAAAAGAAAAAGAAAAAAGAAAGGCTGGGCACGGTGGCTCATGCTTGTAATCCCAGCACTTTGGGAGGCTAAGGCAGGCAGATCACTTGAGATCAGGAGTTTATGACCAGCCTGGGCAACATAGGGAGACCCCATCTCTACAAAAAATAAAGAAATAAGAAATAAGGCTGGGGGTGGTGGCTCACGCTTGTAATCCCAGCACTTCGGGAGGCAGAGGTGGGCGGATTACTTGAGGCCAGGAGTTTGGGACCAGCCTGGACAATATGACAAAACGCTGTCTCTACCAAAAATACAAAAAATTAGCCGGACATGGTGGTGCAATGACCTGTGATCACGCCACTGCACTCCAGCCTGGGCGACAGAGTGAGACACTGTCAAAAACAAACAAACAAACAAACACCCAAATAAATAAAAGCATTAACGGCACTTATGAGAAAATTCACAAGAGACTCAGAGCTGTGTCATATTCAAAGTACAGAAAATAGTCTCACTTTAGCAAGAGAGAAAATGTATGTGGTAGAACCGTATTAGTTGAACTCGTCTTAGTTAAACATTGACATGCTATATCAGTGGATCTTTATCCTTACTTCAATCATACTTACCTGCACAATTGTTTTAAAAAGCACTATACCCAGAAATTATGAGTACTGGTATTTTTAACAAACAATTGGGAACATCTACTATGCAGCCAAAGATAAGAATAACTACTCTAGATAAAAATAGAAATTACAACATATAGATATTAGTTTTTTCAAGGTAAAACCTACCTGTATTCAGAGGATCCCAGTGTCCACACAAAAATGTCCCAGTGCTGACTTAGGCCCATTATTGATTTCTAGACACATTTAATCATGCCCATTAAGCCCTGTGACACGTTTATACCCATTATAAATGCATATATAGTTCTTGACATATTTTATCATAAAGAGAAGGCATTTGAATCTTTTCTCTGAAATGTGGTTGGTAGATATTGACTAGAATTCCAACTCAGAAAGAGACAACATTGAAAGTTGGTTTTTTAAAAAAAATCTAAACTGTTGCTAAATGTTTAATGTCATGGTCAAAGTCTCTGCTTGGGAAGTAAATAAGAAAGTTTTTGAACATGTGATGCAATGTGGTTTCAGGAATACAAAAACTTTGGACTCTGAATCCAGGTCTCTATAGTTTAATTTACAAATTAGGGTAAGAAACGCTATAAAGTCATTAACAGTTTCAAAAGACGAGGTCCCATGTTACTTGTGATAAAAATGTTGTTATTTTATATATTCTTAGATTCTCAGGTGTTCTTGATCATGCTTGTATATATATGTGTATATATATAATATATATAATATATTATTGGTATTATATATATATTATATATTATATACGTATATATTATATATATTACATATAATATATACGTATATAATATATATTATATATAATATGTACATATATTATATATATGTATATAATATATATAATATATATATTTTGAGATGGAGTTTCACTCTTGTTGCCCAGGCTGGAGTTCAATGAGCGATCTCAGCTCACTGCAACCTCTGCCTCCCGGGTTCAAGCGATTCTCCTGTCTCAGCTTCCCGAGTAGCTGGGATTACAGGTGCCCGCCACTATGCCCGGCTACTTTTTTGTATTTTTAGTAGAGATGGGGTTTCACCACGTTGGCCAGGCTGGTCTCGAACTCCTGGCCTCAAGTGATCCGCCCACCTCATCCTCCCAAAGTGCTGGGATTACAGGTGTGAGCCACCACGCCTGGCCTGTTAAAATATATTAATAGCATGTTAAGTGTAACATTAAACCCAAGAGTTGCCAATCTTTACTGGTGAGTATAAACCCTGAAAATACAAGAGAGCCACTTGATTTGCCAAAATTCCATATTTTTTTTTAACAGTTTTTCCACTTGCTCTGCCAAATAAAACTTCAATGGTCAGTTTAAATATGTCTTTAAAATTGTCATTTAACATTGGTAATCAGCCAGCTCCTCAATTTTTATCATAGGTTAGTTTTGGGAATGTGAATTGAAGTGCGTGGAGGGAAGACAGATCAGTTAACTGATCAACCAGATGGTGCTAAAGTTATGTGGACCAATGTATCACAAACTGGAAGGTGAAAATAATTGAAAGGTGCAATTGCATGTTATCCCCCCAAAGACTTCTTCATTAGGGCCATGTGTGTTTCTGGAAGAGTTTTAGGAATACCTTGTAGTTCTCAGACATGTTCAAGTTCGGCTGGAGGCAGTGGCTCACACCTGTAATCTCAGCACTTTTGGAAGCTGAGGCAGGTGGATCACTTCAGTCCAAGAGTTTGAGACCAGCCTGGCTAACATGGCGAAACTCTGGCTCTACTAAAAATACAAAAATTAGCTGGGCGTGGTGGCCAGCTAATAATAATCATAATCCCAAAATTATGAGTATTGATAAATTAATCATAATTATACTCATAATTTATTAATTATGCAGATTACCATTAATTATCTTTGTATTTAATTGTTCAAACACGGGAAGTTTTTACCAGCTGAAGAGTAAACATCAAAGTTGTAATTACAAACACATGTAACAGCCCACAAAAGCCGTCAAACTAAGTTTGATTTAGTGGTTTCTCCATTTTCCTGTCACTGTTATTTTGCATAATTTTTCAAAGCTCAGTAGCTGGCAAATAGGAGCTGAGTGTCAACGATGGCAACGGGGTGGGGGCCAAGCTTGTATTCCTTCTTAGGGGGTGATGCAAATAAAATTTGAGGCCTCATATGATCCAGTTTAAAAATCACATCTCAATAAAAGGACTTTCAAGGAAACCACAAAAAGGGTCCTTCCTTCCTTCCTTCCTTCCTTCTTCCTTCCTTCTTCCTCCTTCCTTCTTTCTTTTTCTTTCTTGCACTCTCTCTCTCCTTCCTTCCTTCTTTCTCTCTTTCTTTCTTTCTTCTTTTTCTTTTTCGTTATTTTTTAAATGATTTCAAATTACAAACATACAGAAAAGTTGTAAGAATAGAACAAAAACTTCCTTGTTCTCTTTACCCAGAGACCCTAGACCCTTCCATTCAAGTGTCACCAAATGCCCCTTCGGGCCCACACTGTGCACCCACTTCTCATGTCCACCTGGCTTCCCTAAGTCTTTCTTTGCCTTTCATGGCTTTTGCCCTTTTGAAGATGACAAGGCAGTCATTTTGCATAATGTCCTTCAATTTGTGTATGTACAGTGCCTTCTCATGACACAATCTAGGTTACTAAGCTTTTGGCAGAATATCACAGAAGTGATGCTGTGTCCTTTTCATTGCATCCTCTGGGTGGGGACATACATGCCAATTTATCCCATTAGTGCTGACATTAATTTTGATTACTTAATTAAGATGGTGTCTGCCAGGTTCTTCCCCTCTAAGTTTTTTTTGTCTCCTTTATAATAAATAGTTATTTTATGTGGAGACATGTTTAAGGCTGTATGAACATTTCTCATCCTACTTGTATCCCCTGGTTCTAGCATCAATTGATATTTCTTTGCCAGAATTAAATCGTTTCATAATTATTTCCAAATTACAATTTCCTAAGTCCAGTATTCCTACTATATTAATTGCTTGGCATTATACTGTAAGGAATAACTTTCTTATCTCTTCACATAATTGCTAATCTGTTTATTACTATCACTGTGGACTCACTGATTCCTATTTTTTTAGTGGATTATAATCCATTACTATTATTACTTATTTGGAAAAACTGTCACAGATTTGACCAGAGAAAGCACCTCCTCACAATTTTTTTTTTTTTTTTTTTGAGACGGAATCTCACTCTGTCGCCCAGGCTGGAGTGCAGTGTCACAATCTTGGCTCACTGCAACCTCTGCCTCCCGGGTTCAAGTGATTCCCCTGCCTCAGCCTCCTAGCTGGGATAACAGGTACACGCCACCATGCCCGACTAATTTTTATATTTTTAGTAGAGATGGGATTTCACCATGTTGGCCAGGCTGGTCTCAAACTCCTGACCTCAAGTGAGCCACCCACCTCGGCCTCCTGAACTGCTAGGATTACAGGTGTGAGCCACCACACCCAGTCAAGAAAGCCCCTTTCAAATGGTTTCTCTGTCCTTTGGACATGTCCCTATCATTCTCTGAGCGTTACCTAAGTTGTTCAAGACGGTGTTCCAGGCTCATCTTGTACTTTTCCCTGACCCAGTTTTCAAGAATCAGGCAATTTTCCAAGGAGCTTTGGTGCCTTTCGATGGTGGATTGCATTTATTTATTTAGATAGTGTCTCGCTCTGTTGCCCAGGCTGGAGTGCAGTGTTGCAATCTCATTGGCTCACTGCAACCCCTGCCTTCTGGGTTCAAATGATTATCTTGGCTCAGCCTCCCGAGTAGCTGGGATTACAGGCACCTGCCATCATGCTTGGCTATGTTTTGTAGTTTTTGTAGAGACAGGGTTTCGCCATGTTGGCTAGGCTGGTCTTGAATTCCTGACCTCAAGCGATCTTTCTTTCTTCCTGAAGTGCTGGGATTACAGGCATTAGCCACCATGCCTAGCCAAGAATTGCATTTAACAACAAATATTCCTTCCTTCCTTCCTTCCTTCCTTCCTTCCTTCCTTCCTTCCTTCCTTCCTTCCCTCCTCCCCCCTCCCTTCCTCCTTCCCTCCCTCCCTCCCTTCCTTCCTTCTTGCTTTCTTCTTTCTTTTCTTCCCTCTGTGGCCCAGGCTGGAGTACACTCGGCTCGCTGCAGGCTCCAGTGATTCTCCTGCCCTGGCCTGCGGGCTGCCTGGGATTGCCTGTGCGCGCCACCACCCCTCCCTGGTTTTTCTCCTTTGGCTGGAGGCGCGGTTTCGCCATGTCGGCCAGGCTGGTCTCCAGCTCCTGACCTCGAGTGGTCTGCCCGCCTCGGCCTCCCGAGGTGCTGGGACTGCAGACGGAGGCTCGCTCACTCGGTGCTCGGTGTTGCCTGGGCTGGAGTGCGGTGGCGTGGTCTTGCCTCGCTGCAGCCTCCGCCTCCCAGCCGCCTGCCTTGGCCTCCCAGAGTGCTGGGATTGCAGCCTCTGCCGCCCCGTCTGGGAGGTGGGGAGCGCCTCTGCCTGGCCGCCCATCGTCTGGGTTATGACGAGCGCCTCTGCCCGGCCGCCCCGTCTGGGAAGTGAGGGGCCCCTCTGCCCAGCCGCCACCCCGTCTAGGAAGTGAGGAGCGCCTCTGCCCGGCCGCCCCGATTGGGAAGTGAGGAGCGCCTCTGCCCGGCCACCCATCGTCTGGGAGGTGAGGAGCGTCTCTGCCCAGCCGCCCCGTCTGGGAAGTAAGGAGCACCTCTGCCTGGCCGCCCCCTCTGGGATGTGGGGAGCGCCTCTGCCCGGCCCCCTCGTCTGGGAGGTCTACCACAGAGGCCAGAAGCAATGTGGGGGCTGGACGTGGTGGCTCACGCTTGTAGTCCCAGTACTCTGGGAGGCCGAGGCGGGTTGATCACTTGAGGCTAGGAGTTCGAGACCAGCCTGGCCAACATGGCGAAACATATGAAAAATACAACTGACAAACCAACCAACCAACCAAGCGACAACAAAACAGGTCTACCCTGGAGTCGTACTCTAATTAAAAAACAACAACAACAACAACAAATATTTAGGCACTGTGTGTGCTCATTGCTACTGGATGTACTACTGCTATTATCCTAGTGGACAGAACTAAGAATTATATGTATGTTCAGGCATACATTCACACACATGTACATACCATTATATCTATATTGATTTCTGTATCTGTTTATATATATGCACAATTTGTACTGTCTCCATTTTCAATCCAGCACCTCAAGGTTCATGCTAACTTTCCTTCTTTCCACACTGTTACTTCTCTTAGTTAGTAAGAAACCTGACCCCCATTATCCTCAATGTATTTGCTTGTTTGCTCAATCTCCTATATGTAGCAAAGCTTGTGACACCATCACGCTGCCAACCTTACACAGATAAGCATGACTTCCCCCTTGAGGCCTTCCTTGTGACTTTTAGACTGAGTTAGGATGAAAAGAAGGAGGAAGGGAGGAAGAGAGGAAGGGAGGAAAGGAGAAAGGAAGGAAGGGAGGAAGGAAGGAAGGGAAGAAAGGAGGGAGGGAGGAAGGGAGGGAGGAAGGAAGGAAGGAAGGGAAGAAAGGAGGGAGGGAGGAAGGGAGGGAGGGAGGAAGGGAGGGAAAAAGGGAGGGAAGGAAGGAGAAGGGAGGGAGGGAAGGAAGGAGAAGGGAGGGAGGGAGGGACAGAAGAAGGAGGAAAGGAGTGTGTAGTTTTCCAATTGAAGTATAATTAAGTAAACGCACAGATCTTAAATATTTGGCTTGATGGCTTTTGAAAATTGCATGTAGCCAAGTAACAACCACCTAAAATAGAATATAAACTATTTTGACACCCGTACCCCAAGTTTCCTAATGCAAGGGAGCCCATCTACCAGGAAACATCATTAAAAACCCTTCTCCTTGTCCTCTCTCAGTATTAAGCACTCAGTTTGTAGCTGTTGCCGAAAACATTCTCGTCTCAATTTTAACCTTTTCTCAAATTTTCTTTAACTGATGCCCAACCTGTTTGGTTTCTCTCTCCTTTTCCCCATCTACTTCAGATCTTACTATACAGAACGACTTGGCTCCTCCTGACTTCATTAGTTATCTTTCTTCTTCACTCATCGAGGAGATTCTCCACAATAAAGCAGAACCTGGGAGTTATCCAGAGAACAAAATTCCTTCCCCTTAGAAGGACAAATAGGGATGGACCACTGTTATTTCACATTAGTGGCAGCACACTCTTCTTATCATGGAACAGAATGTTCATTAGGAGCGTAATTTAAGAATCATCTGCCTGACAGATGGAGATTTCTCAAGCTGATGTGTCTCAGGGAACTTCAGACCTCTGGATATAAACCAAGATCACCCAAATGAGAGCAGGCAGAGGTTATTTATTCAGAGCTTGCTATAGCAAGGGAGGCAGCCATTAACAGTTGTGTTTGGCAGAGACTCAAAGTCAGGCAGAGGGGTGGGAAAGCTTTATAATAGAAAAAAGGAAAGGCTTCAGGTGTGCTCCAACGGATTGCTGGTATGGGGAGGATGGAAGGAAACTAACTAGAAGTGGGGTGTCCATGTGATTGGTTAGAGAAATATGTTTGGATTTCTCTGGTTGGCCTTAAGTTGGGCCAACTGCTATAGAGGTTGTAGGTTTGGCTTTCTAGACCTGTTGCTACAGATGTGTGGGTCAGAGTTCTATTTTCACATATGGCCTGGCTATCGTCCATTTATATATCCATTTGTTTTTAAAGCAAATGATGTAGAAGAGAACTAGGGAATCAAAGACAACCCCCTTCCCGAACCCTCTCAAGCAACAACATCAGCACTGGCCCATTCTCTTATCCTACTCAAGTTTTTTTTCTTCTTTGAGTCCCGAGTTGTTAGTTTCAAATCAACTTTCACATTCCTGAAACAGATCTAGAAACCTGTCTAGACAGATCCAAGACATATTAAGAATGGATGAGCGGGCCTTTGTATTGATTTGACGTAAGAGAAGATAGAGAATTCAAGGATAGCTCTAAGGTCCTAACTGGAGCTACAGGAGCTTGCGAGAGAGGATGTTGAGCTCAGTTTTTAGGGAATTAAAGTTGTAAGTGCCTCCTTGAACACGTTCTTTATAATTATACATCTGAAAACTGGAACATCATTTTAGAGAGGTGGAGACTGAGAACAGAGAGTAGGTATTTGTCCAAAGTTTATATGCCAAGGCTGTGAGTGAAACAGGAGCTTCGATCTTTTGGTGTTCCATCTACAACATACACAAAACAAAAGATGGAGAACAAGTCCGGGCAACCCGGGAAACAACAAGTTTTTGTCAAAAGCAATAATGAACTGTTTCGTGCCATTAACAAAAACGTTATAAAGACAGAAACCATCTCCCAAAGATTTCATAACAGAGCCACATAAGTGGAAAGTAAATGATTAAAGAATGTGGGTCTCAGAGTTCCATTCAAATCATGATACTTTATCTTCTATTTACAAAGATAAAAGTACACCAGAAAATGGTTAATGTTTAAGTGCTTTCATATTTGGCTCTGTCTTTTTAGCAGAGGAAAACCACTTTGGTAGTGCCAGTGTGACTCATCCACAATGATTTCTCCAGTGCTCATCTTGTTCTCGAGTTTTCTCTGCCATGTTGCTATTGCAGGACGGAGTAAGTACTTTTTGCTTTTGAAAAAATAATTAACATGTCCAACCCCTTTGTATATGTCAGGGATCAATAATGATAACTAGGCAGGGCGTGCTTGCTCACGTCTGTAATCTCAGCACTTTGGGAGGCCAAGGCAGGTGGATCACCCGAGGTCAGGAGTTTGAGACAAGTCTGGCCAACATGGTGAAACCCCATCTCTACTAAAAATACAAAAATTAGCTGGGCATCATGGCTGAGGTGGGCGGATCAGTTGAGGTCAGGAGTTCGAGTCCAGCCTGGGCAACATAGTGAAATCCTGTCTTTACTAAAAATACAAAAAATTATCCGGATATGGTGGCAGGCGCCTGTAATCCCAGCTACTCGGGAGGCTGAGGCAGGAGAATCACTTGAACCTGGGAGGCAGAGGTTGCAGTGAGCCGAGGTCCCACCATTGCACTCCAGTCTGGGCAACAAGAGCAAAACTCAGTCTAAAATAATAATAATAATAATAACAACAATAACTAAATTCTTTTTTTTTTTTTTTTTTGAGACAGAATCTCGCTCTGTCGCCAGGCTGAAGTGCAGTGGTGCGATCTCAGCTCACTGCAAGCTCCGCCTCCTGGGTTCACACCATTCTCCTGCCTCAGCCTCCTGAGTAGCTGGGACCACAGGCACCTGCCACCATATCCGGCTAATTTTTTGTATTTTTAGTAGAGATGAGGTTTCACCGTGTTAGCCAGGATGGTCTCGATCTCCTGACCTCGTGATCCACCCGCCTCAGCCTCCCAAAGTGCTGGGATTAAAGGTGTGAGCAACCTCTCCTGGCTGATAACTAAATTATCTTTAGAGTGGATGCTGGAGAGACTGGATTGATATTGATTCTTTAATATTGCCACGTGTAAAGCTCCTCTGTAAGATATGTAGCCAATTTAAGCCTCAGCATACTGACCTGTAAAATGGGGATAATTATAATACCTCCTTCAAATGGTTGTTGAGGGGATTAGATGAGATAGTGTATATGAGGTATTTGGCATGCAACTTGGTATACTTATAATTGGTAACAGTACACACATTTTTCATTTGTGGGCTTAGCTGAACTTTAAAATGCAAATAGAGATTTGTTAACCATCTGCTTTGTGCCTTCTTTCAGCCTGTCCCAAGCCAGATGCTTTACCATTTTCCACAGTGCTCCCATTAAAAACTTTCTATGAGCCAGGAGAAGAGATTACATATTCCTGCAAGCCGGGCTATGTGTCCCGGGGAGGGATGAGAAAGTTTATCTGCCCTGTCACAGGAATGTGGCCCATCAACACTCTGAAATGTACACGTAAGTCAGTACCTTCTCTCACATTCTCTTCCCTCATTTGGATTCTGGGTATTTTGGAGGAATAAGCTACCTCGTCATGCTCAGAGTGCAGAGGGCCAGTAGATGCTACAGAAAGGCAGGTTGGAGAGAAATGAGAAGGTCTTGGGGAGTTCTCTCTGCGCAAAGAGAGTAAGGGTAATCCCTTACTGCAAGGCTGAGGCAGGAGAATCACTTGAACCTGGGAGGCAGAGGTTGCAGTGAGCCGAGGTCCCGCCATTGCACTCCAGTCTGGGCAAAAAGAGCAAAACTCAGTCTAAAATAATAACAACAATAACTAAATTCTTTTTTTTTTTTTTTTGAGACAGAGTCTCGCTCTGTCTCCAGGCTGAAGTGCAGTGGTGCGATCTCGGCTCACTGCAAGCTCCGCCTCCTGGGTTGACGCCATTCTCCTGCCTCAGCCTCCTGAGTAGCTGGGACTACAGGCGCCCGCCACCACGCCCGGCTAATTCTTGGTGTTTTTAGTAGAGATGGGGTTTCACTGTGTTAGCCAGGATAGTCTCGTAGCGTTGAGGGTGGGGTAAGGATTGGAGAGTATAACAACTAATGAATTACGTAGTCACCACTGTGTCTAATTTTTCTGCTCCTGATTAATTATCTATCAGAGGAGGGACATTAAAATGATTGAACCTGGATGGTAATTCCATATGATCTCTGGGCCAAATCTTGGATAGGGTTAAAATACTTTAGGAATAAGACTTGGGCTTTAGTTATTAGGCTAATTTGATTGACCAACCTGGTAGTGCTATTGATAGAAGAGGAGAAGATCATAGCCTGAAACTAGGGTAGGTTTAAAAATGAGATCTGGTGTGGCAAAAGGAGAAAGAAACACTACAGAAGTTAAAAGAACGGTGGAGAGGCTTTGAAATGGCAACTGATGCCAAAGAGACATTTGGAAAAACAAAATTTGGGGAGTCATCATATCTTTGGACTTCACCTGAAAATGAAAGCAGACTTAATAGTTACTGAAATGAATACAAATTTCATCTACATTATGTATATGTTATATTATAAGGAAATACAAGAAAGGATGTCAAATTAAAATAATAATATAATGTAAAATATATCAATCTCACTATGGCTTTACTGTAAATGGTTGCTTTTATTTATTTCTTAGAACATGGTTCTATGATATCATGCTAGCATTATTCCTTACAGTCACGTATCATGCAATCAACCAAATTGAATTTCTGGTAAATTTAATTATATGTAGAAGTTAAGCAGTAAAAATAGATGTAGGGATCTGGTGATTTTGGTTATATGAACAGGACCTTTGTCAAAGTTATGCATGTTCATGCAAGTTGATTTTACTATGCTTTTTTGCTTAAAGAGCCTAAACGTAATTTTTAGTAAAAAGCCACTGTAACATCATTAGGGAAAATTTTTCTTTAAATCAGGGCCAGGTGCAGTGGCTCACGCCTGTTAATCCCCGCGCTTTGGGAGGCTGAGGTGGGTGGATCACCTGAGGTCAGGAGTTCAAGACCAGCCTGGCCAACATGGTGAAACCTCATCTCTACTAAAAATAAAAAAAATTAGCCTGGCATGGTGGCATGTGCCTGTAGTCCCAGCTATTCAGGAGGCTGAGGAAGGAGAATCACCTGGGAGGCAGAGGTTGTAGTGAGCCAAGATTGTGCCACTGCACTCCAGCCTGGGCAACAGAATGAGACTCTGTCTCAAAAAAAAAAAAATAAATAAATAAATAAAAATCAGCTATAACTCTGGAACACTAAAAATTTCATTTTTATTTTCCATGCATATCTTTTTGCATTATTGCACAGAGTAGGTACAATTTTGTATTTTTCTATTTTCGTCAGCATATCATAAAAATTGTATCTCCACAAATTTCACAATTCATATTTTATTGGCTACATAATAGTTCAACTGTTGATTTATCCTGATTAGTTAAAACAGTCCCCTGATGAACCCTTAGACTATCCAATTTTTTTTTTTTTTGAGACAGAGTCTCACTCTGTTGCCCAGTGCAGTGGTGCCATCTTGGCTCACCGCAACCTCCACCTCCTGGGTTCAAGCTATTCTCCTGCCTCAGCCTCCAGAGTAGCTGGGACTACAGGCACCTGCCATCATGCCCAGCTGATTTTTGTATTTTTAGTAGAGATGGGGTTTCACCATGTTCAGGCTGGTCTCAAATTCCTGACCTCAAGTGATCCACCCTCCTCTGCCTCCCAAAGTGCTGGGATTACAGGCGTGAGCCACTGCTCCTCGCCTGTCCAAATTTTGTTATTAGGAGAAACAGTGTAACGAACGATTTTGTACATATATCACTTGTCTTATTTTGAATTGCTTTCTTAGAATAGTTACCAGTAAAGTTATTGAACCAAAGGATGAAAATGAATTTATATGTTTTATTTAATGAAAAATTCTATAAATAGAAATTCACCTGTTTATGTTTTTTTTTAACCCAAAGAAAAGTAACATTTTTTATCTTTGTATCACAGCCAGAGTATGTCCTTTTGCTGGAATCTTAGAAAATGGAGCAGTACGCTATACGACTTTTGAATATCCCAACACGATCAGTTTTTCTTGTAATACTGGGTAAGAACCTTCATGGAACTAAGCAGTTAACAGACTGAGCACATTTTTGTATCCTTAAGCTAAACATCAAGACTTGTCTATATTTTGTTTTCAGCCTTTAGGTTGGACTTTCCAAATGCAAATCGATTTTAGTCTCGCTTTTTTTTTTTTTTAGAGACGGAGTCTTGCTCTGTCGCCTAGGCTGGAGTGCAGTGGTGCAATCTCGGCTCACTGCAAGCTCCACCTCCTGGGTTCACGCCATTCTCCTGCCTCAGCCTCCTGAGTAGCTGGGACTACAGGCGCCTGCCACCACGCCCGGCTAATTCTTGGTGTTTTTAGTAGAGATGGGGTTTCACTGTGTTAGCCAGGATAGTCTCGTAGCGTTGAGGGTGGGGTAAGGATTGGAGAGTATAACAACTAATGAAATACGTAGTCACCACTGTTTCTAATTTTTCTGCTCCTGATTAATTATCTATCAGAGGAGGTACATTAAAATGATTGAACCTGGATGATAATTCCATATGATCTCTGGGCCAAATCTTAGATAGGGTTAAAATACTTTAGGAATAAGACTCGGGCTTTAGTTATTAGGCTAATTTGATTGACCAACCTGGTAGTCTCTAGAAGAGAATTCTATGGAGAAGGTTGGGAGTATGACAGTGGAGAATGCAATGCAGTACCACATCCCCAGGAAGCAATCACTTACGGTGGGCACAGACTCATAAGGAGCAAAGGCACCCCTGTGACATTATTGAGAGCACATTGGCTATCCACTAGGGTAAGTTTCTACTTGGATTGGAGGTTAAGGAATACTACATGTGAGAAAGAAATACACACCTTTCATCTGAAACACCAACCTACCAACGGGTCTGGTAACAAATGAACTTAAGAAAATTGGCTTCAAAGACAGAATGTTACATTTTTCTTTCTTTTTTTTTTTTTTTCCTTTCTTTTTGCTCTGTCGCCCAGGCTAGAATGCAGTGGCACAATCTTGGCTCACTGCAACCTCCACCTCCTGGGTTCGAGCAATTCTCCTGCCTCAGCTTCCCCAGTAGCTGGGATTACGGGCGCCTGCCACCACACCCGGATAATTTTTGTATTTTTAGTAGAGATGGGGTTTCACCATCTTGGCCAGGCTTGTCTTGAACTCCTGACCTTGTGATCCACCCACCTTGGCCTCCCAACGTGCTGAGATTACAGGTGTGAGCCACCATGGCATCCTGCTTCTTTCTTTTCTTTTCTTTTCTTTGTTTCTTTCTTTCTTTCTTTCTTTCTTTCTTTCTTTCTTTCTTTCTTTCTTTTCTTTCCTTTTTCTTTCTTTCTTTCCTTCCTTCCTTCCTCTTTCTTTCTTTCTCTCTCTTTCTTTCTTTCTCTCTTTTTTTCTTTCCTCTCTCTCTTTCCCTCCTTCCCTCCCTTCCTTCCGTCTTTTCTTTTCCTTTCTTTCTTTCTTTCTTTCTCTCTGTCTCTCTCCTTCCTTCCTTTTTCCTTCCTTTCTTTTGTTTTTTTTTTTCTACAGGTGCAGTGGCACAATCATGGCTCACTGCAGCCTCGACCTCCTGGGTTAAATCCTTTTGAATCCTTCCTTCCACCTCTACCTCTTGAGTAGCTTAGACTATAGGCACACAGCACCATGGCCTGGTGATTTTTTGTAGAAATTGGGCCTTTGCCACATTGCCCAGGCTCAAACTCTTGGGATCAAGTGATCCGTCCATCTTGGCCTCCCAAAGTGCTGGGATTACAGGTATGAGCCAAAGTACCCAGTCAGAATGTTATATTTTCATTGGAAATAGACTGCATTGCTTTTATTCATTGGTGTCAGTAGGTTGTAAGAAAATGAATAGTGAAGATTACTCAGTTTGGTTCACTTTTGTCATCCTAAAAAAGAGATGGTTCTTTGCTTTATATTAGAAACAGTCATCTTGGCCAACTCTTTAAAGATTAGGGATTTAGGGGTTTGGGTTCTCCACTCACCAGCTGTGGAACCCTGCAGTGATTCACCCGCATCATTGGTTGGGAGGCTCCATGAGCCATAGATGAGTACTAAGTTTGTCAGGAAGACAGCATTATACAATGGAAAAGAAGTCAATAGCATTAATATGAAGTAATGCTCAATGGAGAAGATATCTGAGATGTCAGTGATGGATTATTTTAATCCTTGATAGAATGAATTTTCCTTTTGCAGGTTTTATCTGAATGGCACTAATTCTGCCAAGTGCACTGAGGAAGGAAAATGGAGCCCAGAGCTTCCTGTCTGTGCTCGTAAGTCTGTGGGGAAGGTGATCAGCTGGTTTGCCCAGAACCTTTCTGGTTTTAGCACGGAAAGTCTCACATCTGGAAACTCTTCAGTGGCAGCTCAATGAGATGAATGGTCACCCTTGTGGGGGATATTCATCCTGGTATCTTGCTCTAGAAGATGAAACAACCACTTTGGAATGGCAGAAGGAAAGCGTTTTACTCACTAACACATTCTGTATTCTCCACCTTGTGGTCATTACTCTATCCAAGCCAGTCATTGCTGAGTGTGTTGACTCCAGTGCTCTCATAGTGCTTTGGAAGAGGCTTGGATATGTGTGGCATTGGTCTATCAGGGACTGTCACCACTTAACTAGGGGAACTTCTGCAAACAGTAGGATCAAACAAACATCTTCCTCCCACTCTGGAACTTCATTCATTCATTTATTCACTTATTCAGTAACATGAATTGATGATCTACTGTATGCTGGATCCTCGTGTTAGCACTGAGGCTGCAACGCCAAAGGAGGCAGCTCTGCCTTCAGAGAGTAAGCCTAGTGATGGGGGAGACAAGGAGGAAAGTCACCTTCACAGTAAGCTAAGAGCCCATCAAAGGGGCTTGCATCCTAGGAGCTGATTGGCATTCCTCCAAAAAGCACTGTTGTTTTTTCAGAGGATCCTCAGCCAAGCTGTCAGAGTCATCTCTGGGCTTTGCTTATGTAGGGAAGGACATTCTTATGTTCCCCAACTTGTGATTTATACATCTTTGACCAGGAGGCCCAGGCATTACAATACTAACTATAGTTCTTCAACATGTCAGTGAGGTCCGTCCTTAGCAAAAGCAAGTGGAGGCCAGGTGCAGTGGCTCATGCCTGTAATCCCAGCACTTTGGGAGTCCGAGGAGGGTGGATCACCTGAGGTCAGGGGTTCGAGACCAGCCTGACCAACATGGAGAAACCCTGTCTCTACTAAAAATATATAATTAGCCGGGCATGGTGGCACATGCCTCTAATCCCAGCCAATTGGGAGGCTGAGGCAAGAGAATCACTTGAACCTGGGAGGCGGAGGTTGCAGTGAGCCGAGATCGCACCATTGCACTCCAGCCCGGGCAACAAGAGTGAAACTCCATCTCAAAAAAAAAAAAAAAAAAAAAAAAAGCAAGTTGAAAGTAAAGCAATTTCAAATAAATAATTGTTTAAGAAAACCCGAACAGGCAAAAACAAAAGTTTTTAAAGGATAAATTAAGTAAAAATTTTCACTCAGCAGTAGGGATTACGATGGTTCCTATAGTTTTCATTTAAAACAGATTTATACCAACTATGTAAATTTGCTTCTTTATTTAGAGATAGGGTCTTTCTCTGTTGCCCAGGCTGGAGTGCAGTGGCGTGATCACAGCTCACTGTAACTTCGAACTCCTAGGGCCAAGCGATCCTCTCAGTCTTCTGAGCAGCTGAGACTATAGATGAGTGCCATCAGATCTGGCTAATTTTTAAAAATTTTTGTGGAGACAAGGTCTTGCTGTGTTGCCCAGACTGGTCTTGAACTCTTGGTTTCAAGCAACCTTACCTGCCTCAGCCTCTCAGGGCTCTGGGATTACAGGCATGAACCACGGTGCCTAGCCATAAATTCACTTTCCAAAAGAGTTATAAATAGAAAGACTACTTGAGCTTTAACCTAATTTAAATGAGTATTTCTCATACTTGAATGCACATATGAGTCTCCTGGGCACCTTGTTAAAATGTAGATTCTGACTGAGGCACCTGCGTGGGGTCTGAGCTTCTGCATTTCCAACAAGCTATTTTCCCAGGCTATGCCCATGCTGCTAGCCCCTGGACCACACTTTGAGCAGCAGGGATCTAGAGAATTCAAGGTAAGTCGCATTTTGGTCAGCACACCATCTTCTTTTATGCTAGTATAACTTGTTGAAGCTCCATAGTACTCAGGTCAGGGTGACAAGCCACTACTATCTCTCTGGGTTCCTGAAGCTACTTGGGTAAGCTCCATCCATACCAAGAGTCCAAAAGCAGGGAGGTATTCAAGAGAAACAGACTGAACTGGTAATGGAACTCATTCCCAAACTACTATGTACCAAGTTGCTGACACCAGCCATTATTTCAGGATGGTCCCTCAGCACTGAGGGACAAATTCCGCCTTCCAGAAGCATCTTCCAAGGTAGTATTTGAATAGAAGATTTTATAAAACCTAACCATTGTGTTGTTGCAAAAGGCTGTGGCAAGACTTAAATTTCCTTCGTTTTTTGGTGTTTTGACTGGTTTGGACATCTGATTTGAGGGTTTCTTTCTCTCTTTCTCCCTTCCTTCCTTCCTTCCTTCCTTCCTTCCTCTCTCTCACTTTCTCTCTTTCTTTTCTTTTCTTTTCTGAGACAGAGTCTCACTCTGTTGCCCAGGCTGGAGTGCAGTGGTGCCATTTTGGCTCACTGCAACCTCTGCCTCCCAGGTTCAAGCGATTCTCCTGCCTCAGCCTCTGGAGTAGCTGGGACCACAGGCACACACCTCCATGCCTGGCTCATTTTTGTATTTTTGGTAGAGACAGGGTGTTACTATGTTGGCCAGGCTGGTCTGAAATTCCTGACCTCTAGTGATCTGCCCACCTCAGCCTCCCAAAGTGTTGGGATTACAGGTGTGAGCCACCATGCCTGGCAGGCCCTATTTTCCTATTAGGCGTCCACAATTGACTATTTTTACCCTGGTAATTTGATCAGTTTGCATTTTCTCAAGTTTATCCTTAGGGTTTTTTTTTCTTTCTGGAAAGAGTATATTTAAAAGCCTTAACTATTTTCGTAGAAATGATAGTTCTTTCTTTTCCCAGCCATCACCTGCCCTCCGCCATCCATACCTACATTTGCAACACTTCGTGTTTATAAGCCATCAGCTGGAAACAATTCCCTCTATCGGGACACAGCAGTTTTTGAATGTTTGCCACAACATGCGATGTTTGGAAATGATACAATTACCTGCACAACACATGGAAATTGGACTAAATTACCAGAATGCAGGGGTAAGTGCAATGATCAGACAAAATACATATGGTAGGGCAAGATCCCATTTGTGAAAGGTATTGAAAATTCTGACTATCATGGAGTGTTTCCAATGAACTCATTCAACAGGTGTTTATTGAGCATCTACCATGTGCCAGGCAGTGTGCTGGGCACTGTGGATTCCCGATGAATGAGACCTGGCTTCTGACCCAAGGGAATTACAAATAATGCAATTAACTGTCTGGAGCTGCCTGGGACAGCTTCCCATAGGTGGTGACCTTTGAAATGGGCCTTGGAGGAGGAGTAGAGAATGAGGAGAAGGCATATCCCACATGGGGGAGACATGAAAGGCAGGATGTATCCATGGACAGCTGGACATTTCGGCGAGGCTGGTGAAGTTCTCTTCTGGGTGAAGTTCCTGGGTTAAACTGGAGAGTCCTAGGAGATGAAGTTTAAGCCTGGGTTGCTGTCTGATTGTTACACATTTTAAAAATCTTTACCCAAGTTTAAGAATCACAGAAATATTTGATTTTTAAGAAATTATGAAAATTCTTTCTTCTCTAACTTGACCTGTCATTACTATCTTTAAGTTTATCAGCTGCATAACAAACAGACAAATTATAAAGTTTATATGTGCACAAAGAGGTTTTTTTTTTTTTTTTTTTGAGATAGAGTCTCACACTGTCACTCAGGCTGGAGTGCACTGGGGTGATTTTGGCTCACTGCCACCTGGGTTCAAGCGATTCTCATGCCTCAGCCTCCCGAGTAGCTGGGATTACAGGCGCCCGCCACCATGCCTAGCTAATTTTTGTATTTTTAGTAGAGACGGAGTTTCACCATGATCATCAGGCTGGTCTGAAACGCCTGACCTCAAGTGATCCGCCTGCCTCGTCCTCTCAAAGTGCTGGGATTACAGGTGTGAGCCACTGCTCCCGGCCAAGAGTTATTCTCATGACTGTTAACTTCTCCAGTGGTAGATATTACAGATATCCAGTGAATGATTCAAAACATAAGTGATTTTCAGCATGGAGGAGCTACCAATAACAGTAGTAACTTGCACCTTTCTGGGTACTCAACTATGGGCCAGGCACTGGTCTCCTGCTACATATGTGTCATCTGACTTCATTTTCCCAAGTAGCTTCCTTTTTTTTTTTCAATATTTCACCTAGATGTATCAACTGTTAATATGTTGTAACATTTTTCTCTCTGTTTCTCCATAGAAAGATTCCTTTTATTTCCTGCATCATCTGAAAATAACTTGTATATATTATGATACTTGCCCATAAAGACTTCAGCATGAATATACTAAGAACAAGGACATTTTATATCATCACTTCATATGTTTTGGATTATTAATAATAATAATCCAAATAATTCTTACAACATAAACAATTAACAACGATATCGTGCAACATTTATCTCAGATGCAAATTTTCCCAATTAACCCAGAAGTATCTCTTATACATGAGCTTTGTTTTATGCAGGATCTAATCAAGAATCACACCTTTAATTTAGTTGTCATGTCTCTCTAGTCTCCTATAACAATAATTATTATTATTATTTTGAAATGGTGTCTCGCTCTGTCACCCAGGCTGGAGTGCAGTGGTGCAATTACTGCTCACTGCAACCTCTACCTCCCAGGTTCGAGCGATTCTCCTGCCTCAGCCTCCCAAGTAGCTGGGAATATAGGCACCTGCCACCACGCCCAGCTAATTTTTGTAATTTTAGTAGAGATGGGATTTCACCATGTTGTCCAGGCTGGTCTCAAACTCCTGAACTAAAATGATCCGCCCGCCTTGGCCTCCCAAACTGCTGGGATTACAGGCGTGAGCCTAGTCTCCTATAATTAAGAATAAGTCCTTGCCTCTTTTGTTGTCTTTCATTGACATTTTTGAAGAGTACAGGCTAGTTGTCTTGTAGGATGTTCCATAATCTGAACTTGATTGGTTATTTACTCATGATTAGATTCATGTTAAATATTATTGTTAAGAATACATTCTGTACTTTGGGAGGCTGAGGTGGGTGGATCACGGGGTCAGGAGTTCGAGACCAGCCTGGCCAATATGGTGAAACCCCATCTCTACTAAAAATACAAAAATTAGCTGGGCATGGTGGCGTGCGCCTGTAGTCCCAGCTGCTCAGGAGGTTGAGGCAGGAGAATCACTTGAATCCAGGAGGCAGAGATTGCAGTGAGCTGAGATTGAGCCACTGCACTCCAGCCTGGGCAACAGAGCAAGACTCCATCTCAAAAAAAAAAAAAAAAAAAAGAATACATTCTGTCATATCAGGAGGCACATAGTGTCAGCTGTTCCATCACTGGCCATGCTTGTTTGATCCTTAGTCAGGTGAGGTGTGCTAGATCACCTGTTGGTAAAGGCACTGCTTTTTCCTTGGAATTAGTAAGCAACCTGTGGGTGATACTTTGAAACCATGCGAATATCCACTGTTGGGCAGTCATGGTAGAATCCAATGATGATCCTTGAATCTGTCAATTATGACATTGGTGGCTGAAAAATGGTGACTTTCTAATTCTATTTTTCCTTCTACATTTATTCACTGGCTTCCTTCTATAGAGAAGAGCTTTCCCTCCATCCACCATTTTTTAGTATTATTATAGACACATGGATTCTTTTTTTTTTTTTTTTGAGTTGGAGTCTCACTCCATTGCCCAGGCTGGAGCATAATGGTGCAATCTCAGCTCACTGCAACCTTCACCTCCTGGGTTTGAGTGATTCTCCTGCCTCAGCCTCCTGAGTGGCTGGGATTACAGGCACACGCCACCGCAGCTGGCTAATTTTTGTTAGTAGAGATGGGGTTTTTTCATGTTGGCCAGGCTGCTCTTGAACTTCTGACCTCAAGTGATGTGTCCACCTCAGCCTCCCAAAGTGCTGGGATTACCGAAGTGAGCCACTGTGCCTGGCCACATGAATTCTGTTTTATTTAATATGTGGCAGAACCAAAATCGAGCCAAGCAGTCTGACTCTGGAGTTCGTACCCTTAATTACCTCCTTAAACTACCTCTGAGAATACTGTGCTCCTGGCTCCAGCCTTGCTTTCTCACACTGCAGCTCATAAGGATGTGGGTTTGGGCCTCTACTGTTGAGGATCTTAAGGAGGCCAGGAAGCAGCACCATTTTTCTCTGACATATTTCCTGCTGGCTTCTGCCATAGTCTGAATTGAATAACAGTAAGATTTACTATTTTAAAGCCAAATAATGGTGTACTAAGTGTGAATGGGGGGGGTTCAGTCTTTGCATTTTAATTTTATGGTTTGTTAGAAACAGACTTTGCTTTTCTTCTTTCAAACCCACCATCTTAGACTGTGTAGAGATGAAGTTTGCAATAAATAATACCTTATGATTATATGTGAAAACCCAGAGAACTTAGTGAAGTCTCATTAATTTACTTTCGAAGTGTGGTTGTTTCTTTTTTAATATCCAGGGTACCATGAATATAAGAGGAGTGGGGACAGAATTAAGCACAAGGTAACTATAAATTGCATTCCAGTTACAAGAACACACAGTGATTCAGTGGTGTGACAGAGACAAGAATGTAACTATTTCATGACTATTGGATAGCACTACTATTACTAATATGTCTTATTGACTAAATGTTTTAGAAGTAAAATGCCCATTCCCATCAAGACCAGACAATGGATTTGTGAACTATCCTGCAAAACCAACCCTTTATTACAAGGATAAAGCCACATTTGGCTGCCATGATGGATATTCCCTGGATGGCCCAGAAGAAATAGAATGTACCAAACTGGGAAACTGGTCTGCCATGCCAAGTTGTAAAGGTATGGAAATATAGGTGAGGTCCTGTAAGATCTCTGAATTGATACAGTGGATCACCTTTACTTGCTATTTTCTTGTTCCAGCACTTTTCCACTTGTTGCTCAGACTTGCTAGGAAACTGCTGTCATGTGACTTCAGGACTCACGTGTGCATGGGGAAGCCTCATGCTTAGGAAGCATCCTTGACCTTAAACAGTATGAAATAAACAGATCCTTTGTAAGCATTGGTGATACGGTGGGAGATCATGTGGGCTTTCTTTATTTGCTTTTAAGTCTTTGCCTCTGAGCACTTTTTCTTTTTTGAGATGGAGTCTTGCTCTGTCACCCAGGCTGGAGTGCAATGGCATGATCTTGGCTCACTGCCACCTCTGCCTCCTGGGTTCAAGCGATTCTCCTGCCCCAGCCTCCCGAGTAGCTGGGATTACAGGCGCCTCACCACCGCGCCTGGCTAATTTTTGTATTTTTAATAGAGATGGGGCTTTGCCACGGTGGCCAGGCTGATTTCGAACTCCTGACCTCAGTTGATCTGCCCACCTCGGCCTCTATAGAGAAGAACTTTTCTTCCATCCATCATTTTTTAGTATTATTGTAGACACATGGATTTTTTTTTTTTTTTTTTTTTTTTTTTTTGAGATGGAGTCTCACTCTGTTGCCTAGCTGGAGTGTAATGGTGGAATCTCAGTTCACTGCAAACTTCATCTCCCGGGTTCGAGTGATTACAGATGTGAACCACTATGCCCACCCCTTTTTGTGCTCTGTCTAGCCAAGGCTCTTCTCATTGCAAAAACCAACCACACATTCGAGTGAGTTCAAGGAAATTGGGGATATTATAAGGAGGCAACAGGCAAATCGATCTTGTGGGCATTGAAGATGAAGACATGAAATACAACTGATGCCCCTGAAGATTGGAACTGAAAGGCAGGAACTATTCCTACTTTTTCCATATCTCAATGGTCTCTCCCATTTCTGTCTCTCTACTTATTCATCCTGAATATGGCTTGATATACACCAGACCCTCTCAGTTACAGGATTCATCGCCAACTGGCATCTTTTCCTGAGGACGCTGGTTCCTTTTGAATTAGGTGTCTACCCTTGATCCCATCAGTGTCACGCATAAGTAAAGAACAACAGCCTAGCATTAGAACTCTGCTCAGGTCGCTATGGGCTGGACAGTTTAAGCAGAAAGAGGAACTCTGGGGCAGCAGGCAAGATGACAAATAACTAGCATCTTAGGTTACAGTTCCCTAGAAGCAGACCCTGAGACAGGGATTTGAGTACAGTTGATTTAGTGAGTGTCTCAGGAGAAGAAAGAGTGAGGCAGATTTGCGAGGGTAAGGCACCGGTTCTCAAACTTCGCTGTGGATTAGCAACACCTGGAAGGCTTGTTTTAACACAGGATTTTTGAGCTCCACTCTCAGAGTTTCTGATTTGGTAGATCTGGGATGGGGCCTGACAATCTGCATTTATGCCAAGTTCCCTGGTGATGCTAATGATGCCGAGCCAGGGAAAATTGTGGTCTCTGCTAAAATGAGGTTCAGTTTGATCCCACTGGGAGCTCTGGAGTGTGAATTCCACCCTTGAGTTAATCCCAGTGACAGCCAAGGGGACCTGTTTTTTATATTCCCTCGTCAGTCAGTCTTTGGCTTTGAGCTGCTCCCTTCCCTGACCCTGGGGTGGTGATGGGGGTGGTTTGCATAAACTCCTAGGAGAGGTGGCTTCCCTATGGCTGAAGGCAATTTTTCAGAGTATTTATGAGCTGTTATCAGCCAACACTCACAATGGCTGGTGGATAGATGCACCTGCTTAATGAATGCAATCTGAGAGGGCAGTGTAGGCTTACATGAAATGTCAATATCTGTTAGAGGTTTTGTTTTTGTTTTTTTTTGTTTTTTGTTTTTTTTCACTGAAATGGAGGCTCTGATGCTTCTGTTCTGACCTTCTGTGGCTACTGTAGGGGAAGAGAAGGCCATCTTGGAAGCTGTGAGTAATGGTTCTATTGATAGAGAACTGCAATTAGCAATCATATTACCATTACTTACTACGTACATTCTTGGATTTTTCTTGCCTTGACCAATTTGTGTAGGTGTACTCATCTACTGTTTCAAATGCTATACTCTCTTTCAGAAAGATTTCCTGAACTCTTAAGTCCTGATTACAAGTATTCTCTCTTTCAGCATCTTGTAAAGTACCTGTGAAAAAAGCCACTGTGGTGTACCAAGGAGAGAGAGTAAAGATTCAGGAAAAATTTAAGAATGGTATGCTTCATGGTGATAAAGTTTCTTTCTTCTGCAAAAATAAGGAAAAGAAGTGTAGCTATACAGAAGATGCTCAGTGTATAGATGGCACTATTGAAGTCCCCAAATGCTTCAAGGGTAAGTCTACACTGGAACGTTTAGCTAGGATTCCCACTTGCCCATCATCATAATCAGAGCCTTTGTTATATAATGATTGTCAAAAACCAGATGAGGCCAGGCGCTGTGGGTCATGCCTGTAATCCCAGCACTTTGGGATCCAAGGCGGGTGGATCACATGAGGTCAGGAGTTTGAGAGCAGCCTGGCCAAAATGGTGAAACCCCGTCTCTACTAAAAATACAAAGATTAGTTGGTGTGGTGCCGGGCGCCTGTAATCCCAGCTATTCGGAAAGCTGAGGTAGGAGAATCACTTGAACCTGGGAGGTGGAGGTTGCAGTGAGCCGAGATCGCGCCATTGCACTCCAGCCTGGGCAATAGAGCAAAACTCCATCTCAAAACAAAAACAAAAACAAACAAAAAAACAGATGAATTTGGCCACTGGGTTTTTAAAAAGAGGGGTGAGAGGGAGAAACAATGATATGAAGCAGTGAGCTGCAGATGGTGTCCCCCCTTGCATTTTCCTTTCCAATTCTTTTTTTTTTTTTGAGACAAGGTCTCACTGTCACCCAGGCTGAAGCACAGTGGTGTGATCACATCTCATTGCAGCCTCGACTTTCTGGGCTCAAGTGACCCTTTCATCTCAGCCTTCTGAGTAGCTGAGATTACAGGCACACACCACCATGTCCAGCTGTTTTTTATATTTTTATTAGAGAAAGGATTATGCCATGTTGCCAAGGCTGGTTTTGAACCCTTGGGCTCAAGCAATCCACCTATCTCAGTCTCGCAAAGTGCCAGGATTACAGGCGTGAGCTGCGTGCCCAGCCTCTTTTCTAATTCTTTTCTGTAAAACTCAGGGTTGTGGTTTTATTCAATGAATGCTGAGGTGAATGATGCCATCTTGTATAATTCCAAGTTGAGCTTGAATAATAATGAACCAATATTGAATAATAAGATATCTACCTCATCTTGGTCCCACATTATAGAGAACTCACCCTAAGTTACAAAACAACTCATGGCAATGATAATTGGTCTAAAGATCTAACATTTCCCCTTTCTCCAGCAATTCCTAGAGTTTGAAAATTATCCATTAGAGCAAAGTATCCATTAGAGCAAAATATTTTAAGGAAGATGATACCAGGTTTGTGTGAGATAAAGAAGTGTGTAATGGCCAGCATTTAGAGCTACTAACCTTTTAAGGTTTCAGATTTAGGATTTAAATGTCTCTGATGCCAGGAAGTAAGAACCAGCCAGAGGCTGAAGCTGTCGTTGGCTCTAGGTTTAGAAATCTTTCAAAAACATTGACAATCTTGTTTTAGCAGCTGGGAGAGGACAGTAGGGAGCAGACAAAGCTAAGAAGAGAGGAGTCTGAGAAGTGTCCAGCTAGTGGGAGAGAAGGGAATGATAACTGATTAAAAATACCCACCTCATGGGGTTGGTTTGATTATTAGAAATATGCATGACACGGAGGAACATAATTTTAATTGCAAATAGTTACAAATGCACTGAATAAATTGCCATTGTTCAAAAGACAGCAGAGCCCTAGTGAGATGTTAAATACAAAACATGACAAAATACAATAAGATTAAATAAAAATCAGTAGAAAAAATGTGAGAAAAGAATAATTGAAAAAAGTCTTAGCTTTGTTGATATATTTCTTCAGGATCTTCTCCCTTATGGTCTTTAGACAGATGCAGTACTATAAAGAGCCAATACTGTTTTTTCCCCTTTAATCTTGACTGTTATAGAACAGTCTTCACTGCATATAGAACCTTTAATTTTATCTCTTGAAAATGAGGGTCTTGGCCGGGCGCAGTGGCTCACGCCTGTAATCCCAACACTTTGGGAGGCTGAGGTGGGCGGATCACTTGAGGTCAGGAGGCCAGCCCGGCCAACATGGTGAAACCCGCTCTCTACTAAAAATACAAAGATTAGCCAGGCATGGTGGCACGTGCCTGTAGTCCCAGCTACTCGGGAGGCTGAGACAGGAGAATCACTTGAACCTGGGAGGCAGAGGTTGCAGTGAGCTGAGATTGTGCCACTCTACTCCAACCTGGGCGACAAGGCGAGACTCTGTCTTAAAAAAAGGAAAAAGAAAAAGAAAAAGAAAATGAAGATCTTATCATTTCCCTAATGTTTTCTCCCATCACTTAAACCTCACACTAAATGATTTCATTCACATAATCACATGTATTCTATATACTTGTAAAACGTATTTGGTTTGGCTTAGCTATTTACCACATTTAAGAAATGATTGTTTCTCTTAGAATGTTTATCTTTTTCTCCCCCAACAGAACACAGTTCTCTGGCTTTTTGGAAAACTGATGCATCCGATGTAAAGCCATGCTAAAGTGGTTTTCAGATTCCACATAAAATGTCACATTTGTTTCTTGTTCATCCAAGGAACCTAATTGAAATTTAAAAATAAAGCTACTGAATTTATTGCCTCAGTCATTGCAGTGTTACTTTTCATGGTAGCTTACTTTTAGTTATGTCATCTGGTTAAGAAATGCAAATATTTGGAATGTCATCATTCTATGGCTGTGAAATTGACAGTATAAACAATTGTCTGGGTATCCCACTTTTCCTGTGTGTAACCCTGATCTCGGCTGGGCGCGGTGGCTCACGCCTGTAATCCCAGCACTTTGGGAGGCAGAGGCAGGTGGATCACCTGAGGTCAGGAGTTTGAGACCAGCCTGGGCAACATGGTGAAGCTCCGTCTCTACTAAATATACAAAAATTAGCTGGATGTGGTGATGTGGGTCTGTAATCCCAGCTACTTGGGAGACTGAGGCAAGAAAATTGCTTGAATCTGGGAGGTGGAGGTTTCAGTGAGCTGAGATGGTGCCATCGCATTCCAGCCTGGGCGATAGAGTGAGACTCCATCTCAATAAATAAATAAATAAATAAACAAACAAACAAATAAATAAATCCTACTCTCAAGCACTTTCACGTAAAACACCTGCAGTACAATACTTTTCATAGAATGGGCCACAGACCCCCTCCTTCTGTTACTATTACCTATCTGCTTATTTCAAAGAACAAGTGTTGTGCTCCAGAATTGTTAAGAATGGCCTAGAATTCTGCATTTATGACAAAGTTTCCAGATAGTTCTTGTGCATCCTCAAGTTTGAGAAGCATTGGCATACAGAAGCAAGCATGGACTTCCAGGTCAATAAGACTGAATTTGCATACTTGATACTGGGTTTACATAGTGCCAAAAATTTTTTTCTGCATCCACTACAATTCCATGACCCATCATTGACATTGTTCCTTTGCATATATTCAACTCCCTTGTCTTTCTGTCCTTCGGTAGTGTTTGCTGGCCAAACTCATCCCTGGTACCATCTGCCTTCCTTGTGCCTGCACCTGAGGAACTGAATGTGGCTGGAAAAAAAAGAGAAACTCACAACCATGCCAATAGGTCTCATTTTAAATTCATAAACCCAAACTTTACATGGGCCTCCAGCTCTGCCCGACAATCCTATTATATTTCTCTAGTTTGTTCACTCCCTTACTCTCTAAAGTGGCTATTTCTCTTCTCAACCTTTCTCAAGCCACCTTCCTTCTCCTCACCCTTAGCTGATAACTTGGCTCCTTATTTCACTGAGAAAATAGAAAAGATCTTTTTTTTTTTTTTTATCTTTCCACTCCCAAGTCCATCATTCTACCAGTATTGGCAATCACGGAATCTGCCTTCTGTCAGGTTACAATGAATGGATGAACATCTAAGGACAAACTCTCTGTTTATGTGCTAGGTCCCGTTTTCTCTCTCCTACTTAAGGATTTTACTCCTCTAATTAATGCTTATCCATGTTTATTTTTTCCTTTCTATCAGAACACTTCAATCAGCATACAGATATACAGCAATATCACCCATTAAAAAAAGAAGCCCTGTTACTTACTTCACGTGTTTCTTCCAGCTACTGCTCCAACTCTTTATTCCCTGTTTTTACAAAAGTCCTGGAGTTATTTCCCTTTGCCATCTGCACTATGTACTACCCATCACTTCTCCACAATCTGCATTCTCCGTAGCATTTCCCCACCCATGCCTCTTTCTCAGAACTTAACCCAATTCCATGTGATGTGGACTGGATCTTTTCTCCAAGATGCTTCTCTGCTCCTCCTCCTTTTACAGAAACCAGAGTGGCTCCCCTCCCTTCTAGGCTTTCATTCAAAAGCTCCAAATTCCCTTTACTTAACCTTAAAAACCAATTTTATGGCTGGGTGCTGTGGCTCACACCTGCAATCCCAGCACTTTAGGAGGCCAAGGCAAGTGGATCATCTGAGGTCAGGAGGTCGAGACCAGCCTGGCCAACATGGTGAAACCCCATCTCTAGAATAATACAAAAAATTAGCTGGGCATGGTGGCGGGTGCCTGTAGCCCCAGCTACTTGGGTGGCTGAGGCAGGAGAATCACTTGAACCTGGGAGGTGGAGGTTGCAGTGAGTCGAGATGGCGCCATTGCACTCCAGCCTGGGCGACAAGAGTGAAACTCTGTCTCAAAACAAACAAACAACAACAACAACAACAAAAGTTTACTTTTTCTTCCTCAACTCATTCCTTCAGACTCTGTGTGTGTGTGTGTGTTGTGTGTGTGTGTGTGTGTTGAAAGTGGAGTTTGAGAGGTTGTGGTATTTCCCCTTTCTAAACCAAAAGCCCTATTTAGGGATTTTTGCCAAACAAAAAACCATCTGCTCTGGTTTCCTCCTCTCAAAGCACAAAGCTTTAGAATCATTGTTTTCTTTAATTTGTTGCATGTCACTTTAAAAATGGACCTCTCTTATCCTACCTAACAGCTCTAGACATGGAAAGAGGGCAGTAAGCATTTAGAATGTCTTCTCCTGCCCACACATGATCACTGCATTGGCTCTGAAAAAGGGGAGAGAATATTTTTGTATTATCCCACCTTTTGTTGCAAATGCTTCATAATTCATTTTATTGTTTTTAAATTTAAAACATATGTTATAACTAATAAGCAAATTCAGTAAAGTTCCAGAATATGAAATTAACATACAAAAATCAGTAGCATTTCTATACACTAATAGCAAACCATCTGAAAAAGAAATTAAGAAAACAATTCCATCCACATAGCTACAAAAAATATATATATACTTAGAAAGAAATTTAGCCAAGGAGGCAAAAGACTTGTATGCTGAAAAATATAAAATATTGATGAAAGGAATTAAAAAAGACACAAATAAATGGAATAATATTCATGTTCATAGATTGGAAGAATTAATATTGTTAAAATGTCCATGTTACCCAAAGTGATCTGCAGATTCAGTGCAATCCCTATCAAAATTCCAATGACATTTTTCACAGAAATAGAAAAAAACAATTTGTATGAAACTACAAAGGCCCCTGAATAGCCAAAGGGATCTTGAATGAGAAGAACAAAGCTAGAGGCATCACATTATCTAACTTCAAAATATACTACAAAGCTATAGTAATCAAATCAGCTGGTACAAATACAGACACATAAACCAATGTAAGAGAATAGGCAGTTCAAAAATAAACTCACACATTTATAGTCGATCGATTTTCTACAGAAGTGTCAGGGGTTGGCCAGGGCTGCAGTCTTATCTGAAGGGTCAAGTGGAGGAGGATTTGCTTCTAAGCTCGCTCAGTGGTTGTTGGCATGATTCAATTCCCTTTGGGCTATTGGAAGAGAGCCTCAATTTTTTACTGTTTACCTGTGACTTCCCTCAGTTCATTGCCCTTCAGTCCTTAAAGGAAAATTGGATGGCACAGTATAGTACCCATGACAATACACTCTTTTTTTTTTTTTTTTTTTTTTGCTTGATCCACTGCTTTGTATGCTTTCTGAGAATAGCTCCTCCAGGATTCTGATAGACCTCTTTTCTTGGGTGAAACTCAGTAGAGTAAGGTTAGTGAGATAAACTACAACACCTGATGCTGCAGTTGGCCTTCGAACTGCAACTGATACTCATCTTCTTCCTCCACCATCATCCATTTCGTATTCTCCTCACCCTTGGCTGGCTCTTCTGTTGGTCTCAGTGGCTCTTCTGGTGGTGTGACAAAGACCTTCATCCTTGAGGGGTTTGAAAGGCCTCTATGCCTTTCTGATGTTTCTATGATTTTTATAATCAAAATTGTATCAAGGAGTACTGAGGAGGCAGCAGCCCTATTTGCTCCTGATGATCAGGGTCAATGACCCTTTCTAAGATGGTGAGATCTTTGCTTGCTGGTTTCTTGGCAAAAGGAGCCCAAAGTTGCCAGGCACCATCTGTAGTTTATAGTTCAATAGGACTTGCTGTGCCCCTAGTGGAAGTGTTTCCCTTTTGGAAACCAGGCCTTTTAAACTATTTATAGAGTTCAGATGTGGAACAAAAGCTTAAGTGTCCCCAAGTGAGTCAAGGGGAGAAATAATAACTTGGCCACTGCTGCTTCAAATCCTTGATTCCCAGATCCATGTATTGTTCCTACTGGGGAGACAATGAAGATGTTTGATTTAAAGTATATACTTCATCATAGAGGATCATATCTCAAAGCTG